>NW_022681453.1:146095781-146695781 GCF_009764315.1 Trachypithecus francoisi | reverse complement strand
AGGAAGGAAAGAGAGAAGGAGAAAGAAAGAAAATTACAAGAATAGCATTCTCTTTTTAACATTGAATTTTCTGGCTTCCAACAAGAACACTTTCGTTACAAATGAATTAAACTTACTTACTAACTGTGCTCTAGATCCACCATAAAATAGGTAACAATCACGTTAACCTTCCTTCACATATCTTATTATTGTTCACAAAATATTTTCATCTTCTTTTGTCTTATGTTCACAGTAACCTTAAAGTAGGTAGAAATGTTTATCTTTGAACTATGCATGAATTTTTTTTGTTCCATTACACCCCACTGTCCTCTCCATTCCATTTTCTTCTTTGTTAAATGATTGGTGGGTAGAATTGTGCAAAACTATTAAAGAGAAATAGTAGTTTAATGTGGATCTGTTCCAAGTAAACCCATTCCAAAAGGGCCGTCAGAACTTAACCCAGAGAAATACTTACTGTGAGGGCCACCTGATAATACAATATTTTTATGTGGCAGATACACTGGGTTAGAGGACTTTTCTGCATTCTTCAAATGTGGTTGTGGATTGGTTCTATTTCCCTTGTGTGCAGAGCAGGACCAGGTCTAATGTGATTGGATGTTTTTCCTCTCTGTCTTTTCCAATGTATGTCATTGGTTTTCTTTATCAATGGCTGATTAGAGAATATAGGTAAGGAAATCATGTTCAAAAGTTTGATCCACTCATGAATATAAGAATGCTCCTAAATCTGCCAAATATCTTATGGGATTTGTAGTGCTGTCATATAGTGAAATAATGGAAGTATCTGCCAATTCTTTCCTTCTATCAGATAGATAGATAGATAGATAGATAGATAGATAGATAGGTAGATAGATAGATAGACAAACTTCTAAAATATGGCATAAACCTAGGAGGCTAGAAAGTGATCAAGAAAGGTCAGTCTGATCGACCTTCACTTGGGCCAATAATTCCATGTGGCCCAGTCTCCTCCTCCTCTTTTATCTGTAGAAGGTTTATAAACCCTATAGAGATAGGGACTTTGTCTTCTCCACCACTGTATACCCAGTGCCTAGAACAGACACATTCACCTAGTAGATTCTCCATAAATATTTATTTTGTTTTTAATCCCACAGATGGAAGATTAATGGTTTCATGTAGATTTGAAACAATATCACACTATGTTTACAAATCTGTTTAGAAGTATCTAAGCTAAGGTTAAGGGAAAGGAATGTTGCTGTGGAAAATGATTCCCCAGAATTGATGTTCAGCCAGAATGTAGCTCATATGTAGAAGTATGTCTGCACTGATCAATATACGGAAATGCATGCTACTTGGAAAATATCTGCCATCTCAGCCACCCTATCCTCAGTTATTCAGACCAACTCTGCCTGAGGAGCCACAGGTGGACACCTAGAGGGCGCTGACCTGGTACCCTCTAGCCTGCCAAGCCTACCAGCCAACCCATCTTGGCTCCTACACGCCAGTCCCCACCCCAGCCTTTTTCTCTGGTCAGAGCAGACCACAGCAGAATAGACAATGGCCCAACTGTGGCAATGGCACCCTGACAGCAAAATACCCAGTGCCCATCTGCACCCTTCGTCAACCAGGTTGTTGGCTCATACTGCCAAACATTCCCCAAAAGTCACATCACAGGGTGCTCATTGATATCTGAGCTTCCACAGTTCACTGAATTAATCCTTAAATATTTTGAACAGCACTCCTGAGTAAGACATCCATCTGTCAATGACAAAGACAAATAATAGAGAATTAGGACTGGAAGGGACCCAAGACACCATCTTATCTCAGCTATTAATATCTCAAATTAGGAAGCTCAAGTTCAGAGAATTTTAGTAATTTATTTAAATTTACATAGAAAGTTACAAAACGATAGTACTGAGGAATATATGTATGCATTTTAAAAATATTTTTATTTGAGTCTTAATTTTTTTTTTTTTTTTTTTTTTTGAGACAGAGTCTTGCTCTGTGGCCCAGGCTGGAGTGCAGTGGCACAATCTCGGCTCACTGCAAGCTCCGCCTCCCGGGTTCACGCCATTCTCCTACCTCAGCCTGTAGCTGGGACTACAGGCACCCGCCACCACACCCGGCTAATTTTTTGTATTTTTAGTAGAGACGGAGTTTCACCGTGTTAGCCAGGATAGTCTGTATCTCCTGACGTCGTGATCCGCCCGCCTCAGCCTCCCAAAGTTCTGGGATTACAGGTGTGAGCCACTGCGCCCGGCCGAGTTTTAATTTTTTTAAATATAATTACTAATGAGAAGAACTATGAATAAATGCAAAACAGAAACACAAATTTCAACAAACCACCAACAGCACCATGTCTTTTCAAATTCCCGTAACAAATTTTTAGATATGTAAAATTTATTACAAAACATGAGTGTTTTCTTAATATTATAACTTTTATTCTAAAAAGTTCAGGGCTATGTGTGCAGGTTTGTTATATAGGTAAACTTGTGACTCAGGGGTTCCGTGTACAGTCACCCAGGTACTGAACATAGTAGTCGATAGTTTTGGTTTGTTTTACTGTTTTTTTCCCTGAATCCCTTCCTCCTCCCAATCTCCTCCCTAAATGTCTCAGATTTATAATAAATCTGTATTTAATGGCATTCAAAATGAAGAAGTATGTGAAAATGTCTAGGGAAGTCCCTGACAGATAATAGATGTTCAAAAATGTTAAATGAATTGCTAAACAATTAATTTATTAATTAGGATAATTTCTTCTGAAGTTTTTGAGCTTTTATTTACTCATGATGAATAAGCTAAAAATTCTTATGTTAATTCTAACCAAAGGCTCATTCTTCCTGTGTACCTACCCCTGATTCTAGGGCAGGACACTGTCACCATCCAGGTATCCTCTATCTTAAGATGAATGAGGCAGGTGATAGATTCAATGTTACTCATCCCTAGAGAACCATGAGTTGGTTCCACTGCACCCCTGTCCAAGCTTGAGTTTAGAGAGAGGCTTAAGAGAGAGATGAGATTTCAGCTTCCATCCAAGAGGAAGGCCATGTGAACCAAAATGGACTTCATCTCCAGTGAGGTCATTCATCTCATCACAAGCAACATTTATCTCTTAAAGGCTTGCTTCCCCTTACATTCTATTGAAAGAAACAGAGGAGTAATTACATCTGTCTTAACAAACTTTATTTAATATTCCTAATTAAAATATGTGTGTGATAAAACAGTACAAAACTGTTATTAGTTTTTATTTTGAAACAATATATTTTAACTTAGAACATGTGAAATTTGTGAATCTAAACATTCAGTATGACTCATTTCTAGCAAGCTAATTTTCATAATATTCTTTAGGAGGTTCCCCTTTAATCTGTGCCTTGAACGTTTCCTCCTTATATTTCTTACCAATAAAAGAATTATGGAAATTATAATTTTAATAGAAAAGATTTACTTAATGGTTGAGCAGTTCTATGAACCAATAGGTTAGAGACTATTTATGTTTGGTAGCTTGGATATCAACCAACATTTTAATGCAGGATACTCAATTAAAAATATCAAACCTGCATTAAGGCTATCCTTAAACATACCTCAAATTAATTTCATCTCTTTGGGTCATCATGAACACAAAATTATTTTATCAAGTTCACTTGACAAAATGGACTGGATTCACTGTTTTCACTATGTAAAACCACTCATTAAATAAATATTTATTGGGCAACACTGCAGTTATAACAGTAAATTAGATAAATATCTTGTTTTACATGGAGTTCATATTATAGTGTGGGAGACAAGAACGTAAAAGTGAGCACAGAAATATACAATTAAAGATAATGGCAAAGGCATTAAAAACAACTATTCTGTTAGGATTAAAAGACAATGAGGCAACGGAAGTGTTTGGGAAAACCATCTCCAAAAAGGTGATATTTAGGCTGTGTTCAATTTGACTCTAAGATGCCCACTATGGGCAAGTCTTTGTGAAGAGAATGCCAAGCAAATGAAATAGCATATGCAAAGGCCTTAAGGAAGACACAATAGTTAAAAAAGCCATGAAGACTATGGTGTTAGAGTATAGTGACAAGGGAGCATGGAATGAAATAAATTATTCAGAAGACAGTAGACATGAGATCATCCGGAGAGCTGTGGCAGAGTCTGATTTTATGCTAAGTGCAATAGGAAGCCAGAGCTGAAGGTAGGGACCCCTTTCCTCAGCTACCATCTTTGTCCAATACTATAGTAACCCAGATTAAATTCTCATCAGCAATAAGCTCTTCCACACTGATCTTGTTATCTCTGCCTCATGGGGATTAATTACCATAGGACTTCCGTTGCTCTGTAGGAAAGGTAGAGAACTGTCCACAGTCTGTGTATGGAAACTATGTTTCAGGCAACATGGACAATAACCAGGCTGATTTTGGTACCCAGGCAATAGCTTCTCGGATTGTTTCAATTTACTTCTAGTTCCCCAATTATCTTTTTTCATTCAAATGAAATATTAAGTCTAATATGAGCTTCTCAATTTTAATCTAATTTCTTAACTCCATTATAATCTATTTATGTCATTCTGTATTATGAATTTCATGTTATATATTGCCAAATCTTGTTTTAAAATTAATCTTTAGAAATATCAACACAAAAAGGTTTCAGGCCGGGTGCGGTGGCTTACGCCTGTAATCCCAGCACTTCGGGAGGCCGAGGCGAGCGGATAACGAGGTCAGGAGATTGAGACCATCCTGGCTAACACAGTGAAACCCTGCCTCCACTAAAAATACAAAAAATTAGCCGGGCATGGTGGCGGGCACCTGTAGTCCCAGCTACTCGGAAGGCTGAGGCAGGAGAATGGCATGAACCCGGGAGGCGGAGCTTGCAGTGAGCTAAGATCGCGCCACTGCACTCCAGCCGGGGCGACAGAGCAAGACTCCATCTCAAAAAAAAAAAGAAAGAAAGAAAGAAAGAAAAGATTTCAATAATATCTTCTCCAAGAAAAGCATGAGTTGGCAAAATATTATTACAGAGGTTGAGCCAATGTGATGGCTCTTCCATTTCAGAAAGCCAAGGAATTATTCTTAAAGAGTAAAAAATGCAGGTAAGTATTTTTGTTGGGAAAAACAAGTCTCCTTTTGTGTTTTCTTACCATTGAGAACTCAATCACTAGAAAAGTTCCTCAGTATGAAATATTTTAGCCTTCTAATTGCTGAGGGGGAACATTTATTAAGGTGCTTTTCATTTCTGAAGGAATATTGCTTAACAGAGTTTCTACATGTTTTTCTATTACTAGTAATACAAAGGGGTCTTTCTTTCAGAAAGAGTTTCTGTAGTGGCAACATGCAAAGCATCTGTAGAGAGAAAAAGAAGAGCCAAGAAAAGGCAGTATTACCAAGATCCTCAGAGACTATTACTATATTATTGACAAAAAGTAAATTATACCTTGAAAATTCTAATCAGGTTCTCCAAAATGGAAACTTTTTTGTGCTTTCAGGACAGTGACATTTGGAACAATATATTCTTTTACATAATAGGATGACAAAAGCATGACTATCCACCTAAGAAATTATACTTCTCTGAATATGTGTTTTTTCCAAAATCTGTGTTTTATATTAAGAATGCTGTAAGATGAGGGTACTACCATCACTACAGACATAGCTATCACCTCAACTGCCTTCACAGGCAGTAGCCTCTAGAGATCTTTTGTATTTTTACCAGAAAACTCCAATGTGGGTAAAATACCACATATATATAATTTTGTTAAATTTAGGATAAGTTTGTCATATAGATATAAATACTTTTTAATCAACCAGTTTCTCAGCTAGAAAAAAGCCTTTTATTTCAAAGATGGGAAAACAAGAGATGCTCTACTCACTGCATGACCTACTGTAGCTGCTAGACTTTACTAACAGTGGAAATTCTTTCCTCTTCACTGTAATTTTTCTGTGATTTTGGGTAGCTTAGAAAGTTGTGGACCCAAAAACTGACTTATTGTATTACCTAAATAGAGAGAAAAGGAGGGAACAGCAGATGAGAAGGAAAGAATTCAAGTAGAAACTGCAGCTAATATATACCGATTTTTCAGCTAATAAAGAAAAATAAGGTAATTTGAAAATATCTGCTTGGCAAACCAGAGTCCTCTTTAGGCTATTGCTGACTATGAGCTGTTTTCCGCTCTCCCAAACACTGCCACAATAGCTAGCAAAAGTATGTAAGATCATGAATGAATCTATGCAACAATTTCTGACACAGAAATAGTCCAATATGGGGCCCTAGGATCTGGGTGAAGTTTCAGAATCTGATTCCTGTAACTTGCACTCATAGTTTGTTTCTAAAATCAATTACATGACCTTTGAGAATAAATATGTTTAATGATGATATTTTACTCTATTAAGCTAAAAACTTCTTTCAACATTTACAATTTCTAAAACTGGGCCACCATAACATACTTGGCATGCATCAAACCAAATGATGGGCGTGCATTAGCTTTCATAGATTATGTCAATTAAGCACCTGATTATAAAATTGGGATTGCCTGCTTTGGAGAGCTGAAATTCTGAGGACACGGTAGTTAACTTAAAGTAAAAAAAAAATCTATGGTCATAAGAAAAGACTTAAAAACCATGAAAATAATGTTTGTTCTGTGTGGACTATCCTGAGATATAAAAGATATTTTCCTTCTGTTTCAGAAAGATGCAAAATAAAGTCATGTGGCCAAGGAATGTAGGGTATAGACCTTATTAGTTTATAACACAGAAGGGATCCCTATGGCTTGGTGTTTTGTGCTTTTTTAAGCACCTGCCTTGAAATTTTTATCACATAATTATGTAAAACAAACTATAATGCTTTGTAATATTTGCACTGGTGACTGTAACATCTTGCAATTCTGTACAATATAAGAACATCCAGTCTGTATATTCAGATCGAAATCTAAGGCAGTAAAAGAAAAAACTCTCAAGTAGCATGTACTAAATTTTACATATGAGCCAAACTAAGATTTTAGAAGTGCCCTTGGACTTGAAAGTCTTATTTTCAGATTAACAAATTTGACATACATACATATGCATATACACACTTTATAAATCACGCAATTTGTAAAAATAACAACTGAAGATTCTTGAAAACTTCTAAGTTATGTGTTTCAGTAAGTTTTTATCTATACACATACGTGTACAGCATACATAAACTGTAACACACATTCACACATTCAAATTAGCTTTGTTTTTTGAGGGAAGGGTAAAATTAATCCAAATATCTAGATATTATTCAATTTATTGACTTAATTCGGTCAACTGTATATCAATTGCAGCCTCAGTAGACTTCAGATAGACTCAGTAGACTCTTAATGCTGTTGAATTTTGTTGGTTGCTCTTTTATTTTTATTTTTTAAATAACCATGCTCTCTAGTTATAAAAGTTATACTTACTAGATGCATAAAACTTAGAATATACAAAGACTCACCAAAAAATATTCAAAGCCCATAAGCCTACTACCCAGAAACCACTACTGTTAATATTTGATGAATTTTTGGTGTGGTGTCTTTTGGACTCTAATCTTACTACCCCAAGACCATCTCTATACAACATTTTGATGTACGTACTTCCACTCTTTTTTCTTAGTATCATTTAGCCTGTAGACAAGGTACAAAGCAAGCCATATCCCTCAGGAACCAAAGCTATTAAATGCCAACTGACAGTGAGTAGCCTGTTTGTCAACCAACCCTTTTGAAGGACTTGTGGTACTAGTGATGCTCAGAGGTAGAATCACCTTCCCTGCCAGCCCAGCACAACTAGAGAAGAAAGCCTGAGATGCTGCAACCTGTTCACCTGCCCATCCACCTGCAGAACTCACAGTGCTCAATTAATGTTGTATTTAAAAGGACAAAGCCAAGATCTACCACCAAACTCCTGTGGAACCTCAAGTTACTTCATGTCTCTGAGCCTCAGTCTGAGAAATGAGTCATTGCAGTTAAAATGATACAATGCATATAAATTCAGTACATGACAGAGTACTGTAAAAATCTAAGGGAAAAAAAAGAAAGTTGCTCCTAGGTGTGCTATTTCCCAAGACAACACATATCAGTAGTGAAAAAATAAATAAATCATTATTTTATACAGTAAAATAATCAAGTTTGAAAAGTGAGTATTTTTCACTTGGAAAGATAAAGCTACTTACTACTGAATTTATTAATGTTCCACTTAAAAACATTTTTAACTTTTTAAATTTTTCTAAGCTTGTCATCATGCAAAAAGTTGTTCACCATTATTGTTGACCATTAAATTATCCAATTGCATCTACTTTTCACTGATATGCATTGATTTATTAAAATAAACACAGCTGAGTTCGCAGTGTATATACTTTTAATGTGTAAAAGTTTGTAATCTTCCAAAGTAGAGTTTCTTCATGAGAAATAGCATTCTGATTTTATAATAAAATCCAATGTGACAATCAGACATCATATGTAGAAATTTTATTTTTGGCTTGAAAAAAGTGTATCTATTATATTTTTTAAATAAGCTTGAAAGCATGAGAAGCAAAGGGATATTTTCCTATTTTATTCAAATTATATGAAACCATACATATTTATAATTATGCAATGCAGGACTCATGGATACAAAGAATAATGCTAGTCCTACATCCCTTTGTAGAATTAAATGTCTAAATATTTTATGCTGTTCAATGTTCTACAGTACATGGGAAAAAAAAAATATCTTGCCATAGAATATAGAACTAACATTTCTAGGTTCTCAAATATAAAACTTTTTATATTCTCAAATATAAAAATTTGCTATATATTTAGAATAAATCAAAATTTATCAAATATAAGCACTTTCATCTCTGCCTATCCACTTGGATAATATTGAGAATTTTCTTTAAAAACCTACTATAATTGATTCTAATACATTCTATTAAACATTGATTCAATTATTTTTAAAAATCTTACACTTAAAAAGATAGCATAGCTATAGTTTCTTGTAAACCATCAAAAAATAGATAAGTTATGATTTATAAAAATTATTCCAAATTATTATTTTAATTGGAAATAACTCAATTAATTTTATGAGTTTAACATGACCTTGATACCTAATAGGTCAAGAATGCTATAAAAAGATAAATACTATAAAAAGATAAATACTATATAAAAACTATATTATTCATATAAATACTATATAAAGTATATAAATGCTATATAAAGTATATAGTATAAAAACTATATAATACTATATAATATAAAGTGTTAGATTTTGATATAATATAAAGTATTTGTTGATAAATATATAAGTATTTACATAAATACTTTACACGGTATTTATATAAATACCATTAAAAGGATAAATACCATAAAAAAGAAAGGTAATGAAAAATCTCACTGCAAAATATAGGTACGATAGAGGGCAGAGCAAGATGGCAGAATACAAAGCTCCACTGATTGTCTCCCTCACAAGGACACCAAGTTAACAAGGACATCAAGTTAACAATCGACACAGAAATAAAAGACCTTCATAAGAGGTAAAAATTAAGTGAGCACTCGTACTATCTGGTTTTAACTTCACATTGCTCAAAGAGGCACTGAAGAGATATAAAGAAGAGTCTGGAATCGCCGATGCCACTCCTCCCTACTGCAGACAGCTGCTCTGTGGTATGGAGAGCACCTCTGGGCACCAGGATAGGAAGAGCACAGCAATTGTTAGGCATTGAACTCAGTGCCGGCTTGTTAGAGCAGAAAGAAAAACGGGACCAAACTCAGTTGATGTCTGTACACAGGGAGGATTTAAACCAGCCCTAGTGAGAAGGGAACTGCTATTCCCTGTGCTCCAAACTTGACTGCCCACAAACCTTGCCACAGCAAGCTACAGCACTCTGTGTCTCCAAGTAAACTTGAAAGGCAGTCTAAGCCATAAAAATAGCAACTCATAGGCAAGTTCTAGTGCTGAATTAGGCCCAGACACAGTCAACTGATGCGGGGTGGGGTGACAAGACATACTGAAACATCAGCTGGGCAGTTAAGGAAGTGTTGGCCTCACTCCTCCCCTAACCTCAGGCTGCACAGCTTGCTACTCCAAGAGACCCCTTCCTTCGCTTGAGGAAAGGAGAGAGAAGAATGGGCAGGACTTTGTCTTGCTTTAGGATATCATCCCAACTATAGCATGATACGGCACCAGTCGGAGTCATGAGGCCACCGTTCCAGGTCCTACCTCCCAAATAACTTTCTTAGACAAACCCTGGGCCAGAAGGAAACTCACTGCCTTGAAGGAAAGGATCCAATCCTGGCAGCATTCATCACCTGCTAACTGAAGAGTCCTTGGGCCCTGAATAATCAGCAGCAACACCCAGGTACTACATCAAGGGTCTTGGATGAACCTCTGAGACTTGCTGGCTTTAGGTGAGACTCGGCACATAACCAGTTGTGGTGGCTACAGGGCAAAACTCTTTCTGCTTGAGAAAAACAGAAGGAAAAATAAAGGGGACTTTGTCTTACACCTTAGGTACCAGCATGACAACAGCAAAGTAGAGTACCAGGCAAGCTTCTGGGGGTTCCCAATTATATGACTTGACCCTTGGATGGCATTTCTAGACTTGCCTTAGGCCAGAGGGGAGCCAACGTCCCTGGAGGGTGAGTCCTAGGTCAGGCAGCATTCATTTAAAACAAATTTAAGAGACCCTGTACCTTAAGAGAATACTGGCCGTAGTGCGGCAGTAGTCCTCTTGACCTGGGGTGGCAGTGACCATGGGGTGAGGCTCCTCTCCCTTTGGAAAGGGGAAGGAAGAGTGGGAAAGACTGTATAATGTCATTTGAGTGCCAGCTCAGCCCCAATACAATAGAACGTCAGGTTGACTTCTAAAGTTTTTGACTCTAATCCCTGATTCCTGGACAGCACTCCTGGAACCATCCAAGGGAAGGACACAGGTCTGGCTGGCTTTGCCACCTGTTGATTGGAGAGCTCCAGGGCCTTGAGCAAAGATAGGCAGTGACCAGGGATTTGTTACAGCAGACCCTGGGCAAGACCCAGTGCTGTGCTGGCTTTAGGTCTGACCCAGTGGACAGTGGTGATGGCCAGAGGTGTACTTGGGTCACTCCACCCCCAGCTTTAGGTGTCTCAGAACAAAGAAAGAGACTATGTATGTTTGGGAGAATGTAAGGGAAAGGACCAAGACAGTACTTCTACAAGCTTGCAAGAACCACAGCATTATTGGGCTGGGGGTGCCCCATAAAGCAGATACAACTTAGATCAGAATGCCTAAGTCTTTCTGAAAAAGCCTTGCCAAGAAGAACATCTACAAATAAGCCCAGAGAGTGAAGACTATAATAAATATGTAACCCTTCAATGTTCTGACACTAAAGAATATCTACCAGCATCAGCACCATCCAGGAAAACATGACCTCACCAAATAAACTAAATAAGGCACTAGGGACCAATCCAAAGAAACCGATATATGTGACCTTTCAGAGAATTCAAAACAGCTCTGTTGAAGAAACTCAATGAAACTCAAAACAACACGGGTAGGGAATTCAGAATTCTATCAGATAAATTTAACAAAGATATTGAAATTATTTTAAAAACTCAAGAAGATATTCTGGAGCTTAAAACTGAAGTTGGCATAGTAAAGAATGCATCAGAGTCCTTTAATAGCATAATGGATCAAGCAGAAGAATTAGTGAGCTTGGAGACAGGCTAATGGAAAATACACAGTCAGAGGAGACAATGAAGCATGCTTGCATGATGTAGAAAATAGCCTCAACAAGGGCAACTCTAAGAGTTATTGGCCTTGAAAAGGAGATAAAGAAAGAGATAGAGGTAGAAAGTTTATTCAAAGGGATAACGACAGAGAATGTCCCAAAACCGGAGAAAGATATCAATATTCAACTATGAGAAGGTTATAGAACACCAAGCAGATATAACTCAAAGAAGACTACCTCAAGGAACTTAATAATCAAATTCCCAAAGTTTGAGGATAAAGAAAAGATTCTAAAAGCGGGAAAAGAAAAGAAACAAATAACATACAATGGAGCTCTTATATATCTGGCAGCAGACTTTTCAGTAAAAATCTTACAGGCCAGGAGAGAATTGTATGAAAAATTTAAAGTGCTGAAAGAAAAAAACTTAAGCTTAGTGTATCTGGTGAAAGTATTCTTCAAACATGAAGAAGAAGAAATAAAGACTTTCCCAGACAAACAAAAGCTTATATGAGCTATTATGAGCAATATACTTATATTATACTTATATTACATGCCAATAAATTGGAAAATCTGGAAGAAATTGACAAATTCCTGGATAAATACAACCTACCAAAGTTAAATCAGGAAGAAGTCCAAAATGTGAGCAGGCTAATAACAAGTAACAAGATTGAAGCTGTAATAAAATTTTTCCAGTAAAGAAAAGCCTGGGACCCAATGATTTCATTGCCAAATTCTATCAAACATTTAAGGAACTAATACCAATCCTACTCAAACTGTTTCAATAAATAAAGGAGGAGGAAGTACTTACAAACTCATTCTACAAGGCCAGTATTACCCTGATACTAAAGCCAGACAAAGCCACATCAAAATCAGAAAACTGCAGACCACTATATCTGATGAATATTGATGCAAACATTCTGAACAAAATACTAGCAAACCAAATTCAACAATACATTAGAAAGATCATTCATCATAACCAAGTGGGATTTATTCCTGGGATGCAAGGATGGTTCAACATACACAAATTAATCAATGTGATACATCATATCAATATAATGAAGTATAAAAACCTTATGTTCATTTCAATTAATGCTGAAAAAACATTTGATGAAACACAACATCCCTTCATTATAAAACCCCTCAAAAAACTGGGTATAGAAAAGACACATCTCAACATAATAAAAGTCACATACAACAGACCCACAACTAGTATCATACTAAATGGGGAAAACCTGAAAGCCTTTCCTCTAAAATCAGGAATGTGACATGGATGTCCACTTTCACCACTGTTATTCAGCATAGCACTGGAAGTCCTGGCTAGAGAAATCAGAAGAGAAAGATATGAAGGGCATCCAATTTGGAAAGAAGGAAGTCGAATTATCATTGTTTGCAGATAATATGATCCTAAACTTGAGAAAACCTAAAGTTTCACAAGAAAACTATTAGAACCACTATAAAAATTCAGTAAAGTTTCAGGATACAACATCAACATACAAAAATCAGTAGCATTTCAACAGTGAACAATATGAAAAAGAAATCAAAAAATTAACTCATTTGCAATATATGTACTACCACACATAAAATTAATTACCTGGGAATTTACTTAGCCAAAGTGAAATATCTCTATAATAAAAACTAAAAAAAACACTGATTAAGGAAATTGAAAGGAACACAAAAAATGGAAAAATACTCCACATTTATAGATTGGAAGAATCAATATTGTTAAAATGCTTATACTTATTGAGGACCGCAGTG
Organism: Trachypithecus francoisi; assembly: GCF_009764315.1. NCBI lineage: Eukaryota > Metazoa > Chordata > Mammalia > Primates > Cercopithecidae > Trachypithecus > Trachypithecus francoisi. The sequence continues at coordinate 146,682,415 of NW_022681453.1, read as the reverse complement.
GTGGTGGTGGAGAATGAACAGACACAAGAGACAAAGACAAACAGAGAACATGGCGGCCGCGCCTAGAGCCTCCACCTCACTTTATTTATACTCCATAAATCCCATGTCAGCAAAAATAACACAATGCAAAACAAATTTTGTGCACCCAGATGTAACCTTCTGCTTAGTTCCTTGTCTCTAAGCTCTTTCTTATTTGTCTGCCTTCTTGGCGCCTACTAGAGTTCATTAAAAGTTCAACTAGAGATACTGTCCTTGACTACTGGAGTTCATTAAAAGTGCAACTAGCTAGAGATACTGTCCTTGAGCCTTATCTATTCTTAGCATATTGTTTTCAATGGCCCCTGCATTTCCCCCTTTTTGTTTTGCCTCAATCCTAGAAAGGTAGCCCATACTTGTTTTTGTGTTTTCCTTTGTTTTTGGATGCAATGGAGGGAGCATCGGATTACCATGAGAAGTAGACCCAACCCGAGCGCCCAAAGCAGTATACTTCCAGAGATGGTAGAAATCCATGTTTTCATCTGGGTCCATGGGTCAAGGGCAGCAAAGCATTGACCCAGCTCTTGCAGGGTAGCTGCTCCAGACAATACATGTAGTTGTTGTCGAAATGCTTCGGAAATGTTTTGAGTGAGTTCTTGGATGTCCAAACTAATATTTTTATGGCCTATTAATAATCTTCGGATTTTGGTCCAATTCTGAGAAACATTAAAAGTCACAAGTGTTACGCAAAATTGAGTGGAGTTCCAATCACATTGTAATGTTATCTGCATACTGAGGACAGTGAGCTGATCTCCAAGCCACGTTAAGGCTTGCTCCACATTGTCCAATCTTTTAGCAAGTTGAGAGTCAATGTTCTGTTGTTGAAGCCACAACCGGTGAGATTGCTCATGCCGTTGCTGTACAAATTCAGCATTTTGTATGCTTTGATGTAGCGCGAGCCCTGCCACAGCCGCAGTGGAGGCAATGGCAACAAGGCTCATCACCAAGGCAATTATAAGTCCAAGGGCACGACGGGTCCACTGAAGGGAAGTCCAAATATAAGTCTCAAGAGGTGATGTCCCCCACGGTCGCATAAGGTTAACAGGTAGCCAAATTTCCTTACGAGCCCTGAGGATATAAATATCCCCCGTAAAAATGTGCCACCAGGAATGATTGAGGCAAGACAAAAATGTACATGTATCTTTACAATTAACAATCCCCGTATCATTATCCCACATTAAGTTCCCCACTAATAATAGGTAAGGCTTTCGGACACAAGCAATAACATATCGGGAGGTATTCTGATGTAAGTGAATATGAAAGGAGCTCTTCGGGTTAGAAAGATGAAGGGACATATTTCCCACAAAAGTACTAATAGCATCACCTACAGCTAATAACTTCCAAAGATGACTCTGTACTTGTAAAGAGTGTTTAAGATGAGGCATAGGTGGCGACAAGCCTCCTTCATGCCATACCAAGGTCTCATTACCATCAGCGGCAATATTTTTATTTACCCGGTGCCATTTCAAAGGTATGTGACTAAATTTTGTTTGAAAATCACCGTGCACACTCCAATCAGTTACTTGAAGCCCATTGTACTCTATTAAAATCCGGGGCTTAGTTCCCTGACAGTGCTGCCACTCCAGCACCTCAATATTAGGGGAAACCTCTGGGATAGGACAAAAAGGTAAGGAACTAGGAATAGTGTCATTACTATATAAGTATGGTTATACTGAAAGCTTCTAGTTACAATAATAACAGTGTTAGCAGCCACATGGCTATGATTATAGCGAACAGCCCAAGCTTCATGTGATTTCCGGAGACAATGAGGACTAATTCCCATGCAAATCGGAAGTCCTTCCACTCCAAATTGGTATGTGCTGATTATTATTCCCACTTCCCGTTCTATGTTGTCATTATCCATATAGGGGGACGGCATCCAAGTAGTGTCATTGGTGAAAACCTTAATTTCCGCCTCCCCCCAGGCGACTCCCTGATACAAGGGTGGAAAGGGAATATAAGTCTAATATTCATACAAAGCCTCACTAAGGGAAATAAGTCCCCCACCGAGGCACATCTAACAAAAGAAGAGGTGCATGCTGAGTCCAGTTTTCTTTTCAACAGGGTTTCAATCGCCTTGTAGGAAACCACTCAGGTCTGCTGTCTGTAAGGACAAGAGCATAGCCCCGTCCCTGTTTTAGAACTTGCCCTGGAGCATACTTACCTTCTTCATTAGGATACCAAACCCTTAAATTGTCGGTGGGGACTATCACCGAGGAAGGTGAGGAAAGATGAGTTACGGCAGCAGAGTCCTGCAATTGTCTCCATTGATTCAAAAAATTTAAGGTAAAAAGAACCTTCAGTATCTGGTTTCTGGGGGACTCATTTTCCCCTTTTTGTTTTGGCAGCTGCGTTTTTAAGGTTAAATTTGCGTGCTCAATAATGGCTTGACCTTGACTGTTGCCCGGGATATCGGTGAGATGTCGAATATTGTATTGCTGTAAGAAAATTTGTAATTTATGAGAGACATAGGCAGGGGCATTCTCAGTTTTAAGTATAAGAGGAATGCCCATGATGGCAAAACAAGTTAAGAGATGAGTAATAACAGAATCAGCTTTTTCAGATGGCAACGGAGTTGCCCATTGAAAATGAGAGAAAGTATTAATGGTATGATGAACATATTTTAATCGTCCGAAAGAAGGGACATATGTGACATCCATTTGCCAAATCCGATTAACTTGAGTATCTCGTGGATTAACCCCAGGATGGAAAGATGGAATGCTTAAAGGAGCACAAGAAGGACAAGCTTGACTAAGAGAACGAGCTTGTTTACGAGTTAAATGAAACCGTCGTTAAAGGCCAGAACTATTAGTGTGATGTAGAGTATGCTCTTGTTCTGTAGCCTGTAAGTGGCCAATTAAAAGTGAAACAATTTGAGTATTATCATGAACTAATGTTCCAGGAAGTCAAGAATGAGAACGAAGATGAGTGATGAATAAAGGAGTTTTTGAAGAGAAGAAGTAGCACAAAGAGGTAGAGTGGCCTGAGAAATATAAGAAGTAACATAAACGGCGTATTGAGAATCACTAACAATGTTACAACTGGTGGTAGGGAAATCAAGTAAAACCATGAGAATAGCAAACAATTCTCCCTGTTGCATTGAGGGGTAAGAATAAACTGTAACTAGAGATTGATGAACACGCCAATATCCAGCTTTACTATTACTACTAGCATCAGTGAAAAAAGTAGGACCTTGAACAGGAAATATAGATGTTGGTGAGAAGGGCAATACAGAATGCTGCCTGAAACATGAAAAGATCGGAGATTTAGGATATTGGGTAGAAAATTGTCCGACAAATGAGGCGCAAGCAACTTGCCAAGAATCAGAAGTGGCAAGAAGATAGGTAATCTGACTATGAGTGAATTGAGAGATAATGAAGGAAGGATTTCCTCCCCAGAGTTGTCGACAGCGATGCCGTCCTTTGATGATCAATTCAGCTAAACGGTCGATGTAAGTAGTCAAGTGTTTAGAAGTTTTGTTGGATAAAAAAATCCATTTTAACGGCCGATTTGTTTGATGAATCATTCCTGTGGGAGAATGTAAAGTGTGAAATAAACACAAGGAAAGGGGAACGTCGGGAAGGATATAATGTAAATGGGCTTTTTGAAGCTGCTCTTCTACCAGCTGGAGTTCCTGTAAAGCCAAAGGAGTTAAATGACGTGGGCTGTCCAAGTAACTGTCTTTTTCTAGAATAGAAAAAAGATGTTGTAATTGATACGTTGGTATTCCTAAAACAGGACGCATCCAATTAATGTCTCCTAAAAGCTTTTGAAAGTCATTTAATGTTTTTAAATGATCACATCGAATTTGAATCTTTTGGGGTCGAATATTTTGTGCTCCCAAGGTATAACCTAAATATTGAATAGGAAAATCCACTTGAATTTTTTCTGGGGCTATATTAAGTTAGTATAAAGAAAGCTGAGTTTGTAATGATGCGAAAACTTCTTGCTGTTTTTTATTTTAGTAGGTGCAGCAAGAAGAATGTCATCCATATAATGATATAAAAGAACAGAAGGATGACGCTTTCGAACAGGATCCAGGGCCCGATGGACAAATTCTTGACACAAGGTAGGGCTGTTTAACACACCTTGAGGTAAAACCTTCCACTGATATCGAGAAAGTGGCTGAGAATTGTTAAAAACAGGGACAGAGAAGGCAAAACGCTCACAATCCTTTTGATCCAAAGGAATACAGAAAAAACAATCCTTTAAATCAATAACCATGAGCAACCAATCTTGAGGAATCATAGAAGGGTTAGGAAGGCCCAGTTGTAAGGATCTCATGGGTTGAATACATGCATTAATAGCACGAAGATCTGTTAATAGTCTCCATTTATCTTTTTTTTTTTTTTTTATCACAAAGACAGGGGAATTCCATGGAGAAGTATTAGGCTCTATATGACCTAAGGATAATTGTTCCTGAACTAAGTTTTCCAAGGCCTCAAGCTTTTCACGTGTTAAAGGCCACTGTTCAATCCATATAGGAACATTAGTTTTCCACGTCAAAGGAAGGGCTTGAGGCTGCTGAACAGTGGCTATATGTTTAAAGATTTTTCAAGGGGATTGTAGCCCATGTGGAACATCATATTCTTGGCAGAATTAGAGACATGAGGAATAGAAACAAAAGCTCCAAATTGTTGCAATAAATCTTGCCTCCATAAGTTTAGGGCAATAGGAATAATATAAAACTGGACTTGGGCCGTTTGACCATCTGGCCCTTGACAACTCAAGGATTGAGAACTTTGATACACCTCAGAGGTGGAACCTAATTTGGTAAAGAAACAGCAACAGGCTGTTTAGGCCACTGTAAAGGCCATTGGTCGGAGGCAATAATGGAAACATCAGCTCCAGTGTCGATCAAGCCCTGAAAAATTTTTTCCTCTACTTCGAGGGGAAATAAGGGTTTTTGTTGAGTTACTAAGGTTTCCCAAAAAATATGTTTACTCATGCTTCCAAAACCTCCGGTTCTTTCTTGCCTCCATGAAGGAAACTGAAAATGGGGTAGTAAAAGGAATTGTGCAATTCGTTGCCCCTCTTTTAAGGATATGGGCTTATGAGCCTGTGCCATAATTTGAATTTTCCCTTTATAATCAGAATCTATAACACCCAAATGAACTTGTAAACCCTGTAGAATGCTACTGCTGCATCCTATAAGCAGTCCAACAGTATGTGACGGTAATGGCCCAAAAACACCTGTAGGCAATTTAACAATCCCCATTTCTGGGGTGAGTTCGATGGCCTGCAAAATGGCAACATCAGCAGCAGCCCTACCAGAAGTAGCAGAGAAAAGCTGAGCTACTGAAAATTGGGAGTTAACATTGATTGACTGGCTTGCTGATGCTGGACCCCCGAACTGACTGGAAATTGCAAATGAAGAGGGCTTGTATTGTTGTTGGGGCCCCAAGCTGAAGGGCCCCTTTGCAAGTTTCCCGATCCAGAGGTTAAAAGATTACCATCTTTGTCCACCTTAGAGTGACATTCATTAGTCCAGTGTCGCCCTTTGCCGCAACGACCACAGGGCTCAGTGGGAAGCTTTTTAGATCCTACTCTTGAGGAGTCGCTTTTATTAGATAGTTTACGGCACTCCTTTTTAAAATGACCGGTCTTTCCACATTGAAAACAAACTCCCTTTTTCCCCATGAGTGCCTTAGATAAAGCTCCAGCAAACAATTGAGCGTTGTAGGCATCCCCTCCCACTCCTGCACAGGCTCTAATAAAATCTTCTATTTGTAAGTTTCCAGCAGCCTTTAGAGGACGCAACAACCTCTGACATTCCTGATTAGCATTCTCAAAAGCTAGTGTGGTTACCAGGATTTTGCCTGCAGCCCCATTACCCACAGTCTTTATTACAGCATCTTGGAGCCGAGCAACAAAATCAGGATAAGGTTCATTGGCACCCTGCAAAACCTTAACAATAGACAAGGCAGTTTTCCCCGATGGTTTTACTTTACACCAAGCCTTTAAAAACAGTCCTTTAACTTGTGATAATGCCACGTCATCGAGTCCAGATTGAGCCGCTACAGTAGCAAACTGACCAGTACCTGTTAATTGCTCCTCTGTTGGCCCTGGAGGATTTCTAGCGGCATTACGGCGAGCCTGTTCTTTGGCATCTTTCAGCCACCAACTGCATAGCTGAAGCCACTGAGAGCGGTCCAAAACAGCCTTCCCCAAAGTCTCCCAATCAAGAGGCAAAAACAAATTCTCAGAAGAGAAAGAATCTAAAAGCCCCATGACAAAAGGAGATTGAGGACCATAATTAGCAACAGCTGCTTTCATTTCTTTAAGGAATTTAAATTGAAGGACATTATACTGCACATTCACACCTCCTTAAGGATATTGAGCATCAGGGCCAAAAGGTTGCTTAATAATGGGGAACAATTGTAGAGGATCCTCATCTTGAAAATCCAATACCTCAATTACAGCTTTAGCAGTAGAAGTGGGGACAGCAAAAACCGTGCCTGAACGAGGCAGCATTTCCACCAGTGGTGGCGGTGGGGGAAAACTGTCCTCCTCCTCCACCTTGGGTGCCGATGGGGGTGGATGGACCACAGGACAAGTAAAAACAGGAGTGGGTGGAGGAGAAGGCTGAGGGGGAGATAACTGTAATTGTAAAATTTGTTGTAACAATTGAACAACCAGCTGAAGCTCCTTTTGAATTTCTGATTCTTTTTCATGAGACACATTACCACACAAAGGACCTTCTCCTCTAGTTACAGGATTATCTAAAGGAGGGGAAATGGCTATCGGAGACTTCAAAGACTCCTCATCCCCACCTTCCCCTTTTTCAGAGTCTGACTCTAAGAGCTCCAAAGCTTAGGTAATAGAAGCACAAAGGGCCTATAAAGGTGCCGACATTACATCACCGCACTGGTGTGCTTGATGAAAGGTCTTAACAACCTGTTGCCACTCTCGTTTATTTAATTGTACTTCAGTTTGATATTGAAACCAAGAGCAATGTTTTTCCACATGAGCAAACAATTTCGACAAAGTTCTCTCTTTTGCATCAACCCCAATCGAAAGTAAAAGCCCTTGTAATAATCTTAAATATTCTGAGGCCAAGGAACTGGAATTCCCCATAATGAAAGCTTAAGAAGGTTCCCCTTAACAATCCCCGGGTTTTAGCCGCTCCTAGGGGGTTCCCCTTCTTGTTCCCCACTACTCACCCATGCGGACCCTGCTCGCTGCGTCACTTATTGAGGACCGCGGTGGTGGTGATGGAGAATGAACAGACGCAAGAGACAAAGACAAACAGAGAACATGGCGGCCGTGCCTAGAGCCTCCACCTCACTTTATTTATACTCCATAAATCCCATGTCAGCAAAAATAACACAATGCAAAACAAACTTTGTGCACCCAGATGTAACCTTCTGCTTAGTTCCTTGTCTCTAAGCTCTTTCTTATTTGTCTGCCTTCTTGGCACCTACTAGAGTTCATTAAAAGTTCAACTAGAGATACTGTCCTTGACTACTGGAGTTCATTAAAAGTGCAACTAGCTAGAGATACTGTCCTTGAGCCTTATCTATTCTTAGCATATTGTTTTCAATGGCCCCTGCATATACTACCTTAAGCAATTCAATGCAATCCCTATCAAAATACCAATGACATTCTTCACAGAAATAGATAAACAATCCTAAACTGTATATGAAAGCACAAAAAACCCAGAATAGCCAAATCTATCCTAAGCAAAAAGAACAAAACTGACAGAATCACAGCATCTGACTTTATATTATACTACAGAGCTATAATAATCAAAACAGTATGGTACTGGCATAAAAACAGATACAGAGACCAGTGGAACAAAATTGAGAATGCAGAAACAAATCGTCTGCACAGCAAAGGCTGCAATCAACAAAGTGAAGAAACAACACACAGAACAAGAGAAAATATTTGCAAACTACTACTCTGACAAGAGATTAATAACCAGAATATATAAGAAGCTCAAATAACTATACAGGAAAAAAAAAAAAAAACTAATAATCTAATCAAAAAATAGGCAAAAGACTGGAATAGACATTTCTCAAAAGAAGACACAAATGGCAAACAGGCATATGAAAAGAAGCTCAACATCACTAATTATCAAAGACATGCAAATCACTGCAATGAGATATTACCTCATCCCAGTTAAAATGGCTTATATCCAAAAGACAGCCAATAACAAATGCTGGCAAGAATGTGGAGAAAAGGAAACTCTTGTGCACTGCTGGTGGGAATGTAAATTGGTAGAGTCTGTATGGACAACAGTTTGGAACATTCTCAAAAAACTGAAAATCGAGCTATCATATGATCCAGTAATCCCACAGCTGAATATATACCCAAAAGAAAGGAAATTAGTATAACTGAGAAAAATCTTCACTCCTTTATTAGTTTCAGCACTGTTTGCAACAGCTAAGATTTGGAAGCAACCTAAGTGTCCATCAACAGATGAATGAATATAGAAAATGTTACATGTGCACAATACTATTTAGCCTTAAAAAAAAATGAGATATGGTCATTTGCAGCAACATGTATGAAACTCGAGATCATTATATTAAGACAAATAAGCCAAGCACCAAAAGACAAACATCACATACTCTCACTTATTTGTGGGATCTAAAAATCAAATCAATTAAACTCATGGACATAGCAGAAGGATGGTTACCAGAGGATGGGAAGCATAGTGGGAGAGATTTGTGGGGAGGCGAGGATGGTTAATGGGTACAAGAAATAAAAAGAATGAATATGAATTACTATTTAATAGCACAATAGAGTGACTAAAGTCAATTAATAACTTAATTGTATATTTTAAATAACTTAAAGAATATAATTGGATTATTTGTAACTCAAGGAATAAACAATTGAGGGGATAGATATCCCATTCTCCATGATATGCTTATTTCACATTGCATGCCTGTATCAAAACATTCCATGTACCCCGTAAAAATATACATCTATTATATCCCTATAAAAATAAAATAAGTAAAAATTTTAAAAATAGATACAAATTGTCTAAATTATTAGTAAATAAAAATTATGATTATGAAGTAATATTTATACTGGGAAAGCAAGACAATTCTGTATCAGAAAAGCTATTAATACAATATAGCACATTGCCAAATTTAAATTCTATAATCACCTCTATAGAAATATAACAAAAATAAGTAAAATTTAACAGCATGATATTTAACCTATTGCTGCATCATTAACAAAAATGTCACGGTAAATACAATAATGCTAAATATTTAGAAGCATTGTCATTAAATTAAGGTAAAGTCAAGGATTCCCTCTATGACCCCTTCTGTTTTACAATATATTATACATCTTAGCCAAAGCAAGAAGAAAAGAAAAGGAAATAAAATATAAGAATAAGGGAGTGTATAAAAATTTATTTATAGATGATATTATTGTCTACCTAGATAATCCAGGAGAATCTACAAGTGGGAATGGGCTTTTAAAATACAGGAATAAATAACATTGCTGAATAATATTGTGCCTATATACCAGTACTAACCAATCAATATTGTGCCTATATACCAGTACTAACCAATTATAGTATGTAATAGATAAAAGATACTATTTATAATATCAGTACAAACTCTAAGGTAACAAAAAAATAAATCTAACAAAATTATATAAAACTTTCAAGGAAAGAATTGCAATATAATGCAAAAAAAGTAAACAAATAAATGAAGAGAAGTACTGTGTTCATACATGGAAGATTTACCATTCTAAGTCTTACTTTTCATTCTCCCTCAAATGAAACTTTAGTGTAATTTAAATCAAAACAGCAACAAGAAACATGATGAGCTTATCTAAAGTTTAGGTGATAACAGCAAAATGTTAGGAATATAGTAAGATGATTTTGAAACAGAACGAAATTTGAGAAATTTCTCAACCATATATCAAGAATTTTACCAAGTGATAAGAAGACAGGGTGATAGGGGCACACATATAGAAAAATTGACCAATAGTGTAAGATAAAGTGCTTACAAACAGACCTATTCATATATCAATAATCACTTCATATGTGACAATTATAATTTGCCAATATCTATAAAAATCAATGATATATATAATTATGAACATATCCAACCAAACTAAGTTTCACAAATGAAGGAGAAATAAAGTCCTTTACAGACAAGCAAATGCTGAGGGATTTTGTCACCACTAAGCCTGCCTTACAAGAGTCCCTGAAGGTAGCACTAAATATGGAAAGGAAAAACCAGTACCAGCCACTGCAAAAACACACCAAAATATAAAGACCAATGACACTATGAAGAAACTGTATCAACTAATGTGCAAAATAACCAGCTAGCATCATGATGACGGGATAAAATTCACACACAACAATATTAACCTTAAATGTAAATGGGCTAAATGCCCAATTAAAAGACAAAGACTGGCAAATTGGATAAAGAGTAAAGACCCATAGGTGTACTGTATTCAGAAGACCCGTCTCACATGCAAATACACACATAGGCTCAAAATAAAGGGATGGAGGAGTATTTACAAAGCAAATAGCAAAAAAAAAAAAAAAAAAAAGAAAAAGAAAAAAGAAAAAAAAAAGCAGGGGTTGTAATCCTAGTCTCTGACAAAACAAACTTTAACCAACAAAGATCAAAAAAGACAAAGAAGGGTACTATATAACGGTAAAGGAATCAATGCAACAAGAAAAACTAACTATCCTAAATATATATGCTCCCAATACAGGAGCACCTAGATTAATAAAACAAGTTCTTAGAGACCTACAAAGAGACTTAGACTCCCACACAACAATAGTGGGAGACTTTAACACCCACTGTCAATATTAGACAGATCAATTAGACAGAAAATTAACAAAGGTATTCAGGACTTGAGCTCAGCTCTGGACCAAGCAGACCTGATAGGTACCTACAGAACTCTCCAGCCCACATCAACAGAATATACATTTTTCTCAGCACCACATAGCACTTATTCTAAAACTGACCACATAATTGGAAGTAAAACACTCCTCAGCAAATGCAAAAGAATAGAAATCATAAGAAGCACCCTCTCAGACCACAGTGCAATCAAATTAGAGCTCAGGATTAAGAAACTCACTAAAAACCACACAACTACATGGAAACTGAGCAACCTGCTCTGGAATGACTACTGGGTAAATAACGAAATTAAGGCAGAAATAACAAAGTTATTTGAAACCAATGAGAACAAAGAGACAATGGATCAGAATCTCTGGAACACAGCTAAAGCAGAGCTTAGAGGAAAATTTATAGCACTAAATGCCCACATCAGAAAGCGGGAAAGATCTAAAATCTACACCCTTACATCACAATTAAAAGAACTAGGGACACACAATGTTCCCAGCATGCTGTTGGCATTGTTGTAAACAAATAGTTAAGGGCAAGATTCCTGCCAAGAGAATTAATGTGTGTTTTCAGCACCTTAAGCACTCTAAGAGCCAACATAGCTTCCTGAAATGTGTGAAGGAAAATGATCAGAAAAAGAAAGATGTCAAAGAGAAAGATGCCTGGGTTCAGCTGAAGCTCCAGCCTGCTCCATCTAGAGAAGTACACTTTGTGAGAAAAAAAATGGGAAGGAGCCTGAGCTGCTGAAAACTATTCCCTGTGAATTCGTGGCATAACAGGTGTTAGAAAAATAAATAAATAAAAGACCTCTGGACTGTAAAAAAAAAAAAAAAAAAAAAAATTAATGATACACTGGAGTCAACTTAAGTGTCCATTTGTGGTTTGTTCATACAATACAATAATATTCATTATTCATCAGTTGGAATAAACAATAGCAACATGAAACTATCTCAGAAACATTATATTGAATCAAACTCTCATGTAATGCTTGCCAAAAGGAGAATAACATTTTTGGAAAATAATTTCCTAACACAAACAAGACTTTCAAATATATTTATGTTCTTTGACTCGAAAACTCTTCTTGAAATTCTTAACTGCATTATAAAGAATATGGAAAAAACATAGGTACAAATATGTTCATCACTGAGTTATGTATAACAAAAATTGTAGAAGAAATGTAAATAAAACATGGGAAATTGCTGAGCTAAATTATGCATAGACAAGTGGAAAAATACTATATGTCCATTCAAAATAGCATGATAAAGCTTATGATAAAATACAGAGAAAACACAGTGCAAAATTATTTATCCAGGGCAATTGCTGTCAACATTAGGGATGATTTCCTAAATACCTCACGTAATTCAAGTCAACTATTCACATAGAAATAAATGTAAGTGAAATGAGTAACTTAGAGAATATGTCATCTGTGGTAGCATATTTTTACCATAAACTTCTTTTGTTTTCAGCCTTATCTCTCCTATTTCTCATTGGTTATCTTCAAAATGACAATATTGGGTAAAAATCATGTTTGTCTGAGTTTTTCATATTCTCACTCATATGTAGGAGATTAAAGAAAAGTTAATCTCATAGAGTTAGAGAATAGAATGTTAGTTATCAAAGACTGCAATCGGGGAAATGCATGAAGACAGATTGGCAACATTCAACTGAAAAGAAGAGTGACTATAGTTAACAACAAAGTATTGTATATTTCAAAATAGCTAGAAGAGAGGTTTTGAAATGTTCCCAACACTTAGAAATAATAAATGTTCAAGCTGATAGATATTCTAAATGCCCTGACTTGATCGTTATACACTCTACTCATGTAACAAAATATCACATGTACCCCACAGATATGTACAAATATTATGTATTAGTTGAAAAATAAATAATAAATAATTATGGTTGTTTGGTTTTCTTTGCAATACTTTATTCAAATCAATTTCTATTCCAGTATTATTAATTTTCAGGCCCAATTTTCAGCACAAAACCAAACCATCATTTGAGAAACACTTGATAGTGCTATAAAATACTAGAAATATTTTAAATTATTAAAATTGGATACTAATAAAAATACAGCCCAATTGTTGCCAAAATCATTTACAGAATTTCTGATGTTTATAAACTATAGCATGTTTTATATGATCCTGGAAAAGATGGTGAGCATTTATTTTTGTGAGTTAAAATGACAGTCTTCTAAAAACAACATACAACCAGTTTGTAATTTATTTACCTGCCAGCTATACAGTTGAAATGATAGATTTTCATATTTATGTTGGCAAGTTATTTAAATATATAACCAAATCTAAATGATACATAAATTAAATCCTAAGTTTTATGCGGCATTCAAAAGTAACTTTAAAAATATTTAGTCTTTTCCTTATTACAATATTGTAATAACTGTCTATATGGCCCTCAAATAGGGATGTCTGTGTCAACCCACAGAATATGTCAATGTGACTTCATTTGGAAAAGAAAATTGCAGATATAATTAAGGATCTTGACATGAGATGACCCTGGATTATGCATACGAGTCCTAAATCCAATGATAAATGTTCTTATAAGAGACATACAAAGGAGAAACCCACACAGCAGAGTAGAGGGCAATGTCAAGACAGGTAGAGATTTGGGTACTGCAGCTATGAGCCAAGAAACATCCAGGAATACCTGGAACAAGTAGAAACTGCAAGTGGCAAGAACAGGAATATCCCATAGGGCATCTGGAGGAAACACAGCCCAGCTGACACTAGGATTTTGAACTCCTGACCACCAGAACTGTGGGAGAATCAATTTCTGTTGTAATTTTAATAATTTTTGTTGTTTTAAACCACCAAGGTCGTGGTATCCTTTTAAAAAATAGGAACCAGCTTATTTTGTTTCAGACTTTATTTATTTATCTCAAAATAAATTATTCATTACAGAAGCAACAAGAAACTAATACTCCATTCTATAATTGTTCTTTTTTAAAAACAAAACCTTTTGATTTTTTTAATAGCAAATACATCCCTTTATAAATGTATACTAATCCTTGAAGGTCAGAATGAAAAACATACACAAAAATATACATAGCAAAAGACTACCAAATCAATATCTGTTTTCATTACCAATTTTGATAAAGGTAATTTGTTATTCATTGTAAAGTTCCAAAATAAGCTAGTTTCTACCTTTTAAAAGAATTTTAGCTTTAAAGCCTGTACACCCCTAAATACATATCTAATCATTAAATCTTCCAGATATAGTGAATTGAGCACATCAAATTCTTATGATAATTACAGGGTTTATTATTATTCAGCAAATTTATCATTGTCATCATATCTACTAAAACTCAACAACATTAAGAAGTGATTTCATAGCATTCTAAATAAATATTAAACAGAAAAATACCATAAATTTTGCCTTTTATCCTCATGCATTTACTAAGAAGAGATGGAAGGCAGAGAGAAATTTGTCTGTTTGTGGCAGGAAAAAAATCTCTGAATTTCGCACATGTATCCCAGAACTTAAAGTAAAATTTTTTTAAAAATCTGAAATATTTGTGCACAATTTGCAATTCATCACATTTATCACCTACCACTATTAGACTCACTCTAACATCCTTGACATCTCTAAATAACATTTGAATTCCCAAAATCCTATCAAAGGTTCAAATTATAAAAATTATTTTATTCACTAAAGCACCTAATGAGCATAAATTAATATATTATGTACTATATATTACTTTTTAAAGGGAATTTAAAAATAAATAAAATAGATAGATATACTGATTTTGAGTCAGTTTTCTCAAAATTTCTCTAGACCAACATCACTCTCTCCAAACATTTTCGAGAGATTTCTTCAGAGGTACCATGACAACTTTTCAGCAACACCCTATTTGTAGAGTAGTCAAAAGGGTGCATGACCAAACGAGTTTGCAGTTCTTGAGGCCTTGTCAGCTAATATTGTCTAAACCAACTTAAGGCATCAGCCTACATCCACGTTGGAATCATTCTACAAGCAAACTCCATTCACAACCCTGAGTTTAGCAAATTCTACCATGTGTCTTAACCTAGATAATTATTTTTCCTATCATATTTGTCTTGCTATAGCCTACAGCCACACGAATTAGTGTTTTTATTTTATTCACTGTTTTTAGCTTTTATAAACACACAGTGCAGATATACTATCTCATTGGATGCTCTAGTCAATAAAACAATCTTCATAACACCAATGGAAAAGTCTCAGAAACATAATGTTGAGTAAAAACGCTATATATGTATATACTGTAGATTCCATGCATATGAAATACAGAAAGAGGCAAAATTAGTACATGATGTCAGGGTAGTGATCATCCTTGGGGATACATGAAACTGAAAGAGGACACACAGGGGCTTCTTAGGTGCTGGTTGTATTCTTTTATGATTTGCATGCTGTTTACATAGGCATATTCAGTTTGTAAACAGTCAAGATGTACATTTGTAATTGACATATTTTTTTTCTGTATAAATGTTAGATTTCAATTAAGTTCCCAATTACTTAACTAAGAACCAGCGATGTCATTGAATGGGAAGTATCACTACTGTATTTCTGCATGGGTCACATTTTCCCCATCAAAAATATCTGAATCCTGTTAAATATGGCTGCACTTCCTTTAGAAAATAGTGAAAGATAATGATCAATTCAAAGATGAACTTTTGCAAGCAGACTTTTGATTTTTATTTCAAATCTAATTCCTGTGAATTACTTTTCCTCTGAAAAACCTGAGAGTGCAAATTTTCACTTTGTGCTATAATCTAACTTAATGCTGATGCACAGAAAACAGAAAAATACTTTTGAAATCCATTGAGTCAGGATAACCACGAACTCAAAGGATAATCAAAAACTGAAAGAAACACATGTGTGTACTAGTAAAAAAATAAACTACACATTAAGTTCCGAGTGGTCCCCTTAACAGCTGTGTGACTTTAGAGACGTTGTTTCACCTTTCTCAGTCTCCGTGTTCTCACCTGCAACAGACTCTTCATTGAAAGGAGAAAACAATTTTGGGCATAGGAAATGTTTCCCAAAATAAGAACAGAATATTTCAAATGTGTTTTATAAATCACTTAATAATGCTATGATATAATCAAACATCTGTATTTTATGGAAAACTACTCTGAGACCATACTTGCATAACTTGTCTTTGCATTATGTTATCTACATGTGTGTAAGGTCACTTGTAAGTCCATATCCACACTTACATTAAATGGGGAAACTTTGAAAGGGCTAAATTTAGTCATTCTGACATACTATTTGAGAAAAGGGAGAATGTTAATGCAATAGGCAAACTTTTTGCTCATGTTAATACAAATGATACCTTATTGAATCTCAACCTGGTAGAAGGAACTCCAAATTTTTAATGAGACATTCAAGAATGGAATTCTCATTAACCTTGGACATCCTCCAGATGCTTCTTTGATAATATTAACTACCTTAAACACCATGTGGTTTCAACCCACTGACCCATACAATACCTGGTGTGAATGCATATGTGAAAGCTGAAATCAAAGTTTGGGAAAGGTGGGTTGCCCAAGTCAGATGAACCTCTACAGACTCAATATTTTTGTTAGCCTTTGTTGAGTAAAGTTCACATCGTGTTCCCCGCCCCCCCTTAGCTACTTATCCAGATGATAAAATTGTGTGTTCAATGTTGTCTTTAATTTTAAAGGCAGTTGAATTGTCTGGATAGCAGGAATCTAAAGCCCCACACTAAAAGTTTCTACAGCACTTTTGTAGCCAATGATGGACTTAATTAAAATAATATCAAGATTTTTAACCTAAATTTATAATTAACGATGCAATCTGCTCTACTCATTTAAATTTCAAGAAGCAGAAAAGCAAGGAAAGCCTCATAAAGATAGAAATTTTGTATACTCTGTTCATTTCTGTATCTCCAGCACTCAGTACAATGGTTGGCACGTATAACGGTAGTGCTCAACAACTATTCATTGAATAAATGAATGAATGAATGTTTCCCACTAGCAGACAGGGAAATTAACTTACATTGGCAAATCTTGCTTCGCCCACCAGATAACTCATAAAAAGTTTTAACATTATGCCCTATTTCATTCTTTTCTTTCCTGGCTTTCCTCTGGTAATTTCTAATATTTATCATTTGAAAGAATTTTCAGTTATGTACTGTACCAATTGCTTTCATATAAAATATGGTGCTCAGAACTAAAAATCAGTTTCACAGCTGTGGTATAATCAAAAGTTGCATAGCAATTATATTTCTTTATTTCTTCCAGACATCATACTTTTCACTTTTAATAAAGATAATATTCAAATTATTCCAGTTGTGTTATTGATGAAAGCATTATAATGTTAGCTTATGTTGAATTGAAGTCTATTAAACTCTTTTGACCAGGTATCACCAATACAAAAATACACTGAGGACTATATTAGAACCCAAATGATAAGTTTTACATTTATATCTATGATTTTAACACTTCAGGTTTATCATTTCTACCTATTGAAATTTAAAAAAAAATTATCAGTGGTAAATATATTAGTCATAATTGTGGAGCAGTACCGTACATACCTTAATCTAAAGCTTCTCCTTATAGCTAAATTATATTTGTTTAAAGCAATTTTTCCTCTTAGAAGCAATGGAAAGAAAGTTTGGCAGTTCCTAAATCACCAGGGCTATAACAACTAATCCCTAAATCCTTTCTTGGTCTTAGCTAGAACTGTAGGTGATGGGTAGGGATCTATGCAGTGATATTTAAATTCAGGAGGTACAAGATCACACAGAAGAGCAAAAGAGAAAAATCTAAACTAGAAAATGGGCAACATTCCAAAGGTTCTATCTACTAGAATTGAAGCTAGAAATTCTTCTAGCAATTCCTTTCATATGTGATCTCTTCCCATTCTTACCTTCCTTGAACCTCAAAAATAATGGAACATAAAGTATACTGGTGTGGATGAGCACCAAGTCTTCCTTATTTAAATGCCTTTCTTATTCAAAGAGTCAGTTAAATATTATGGAATGTGCTTATACTAACCATAAGGTATTTTCTGAACTTTTTTTAACATAAAAAGTCCTATGACACATTTTTATATGAAGAATGTATCATAAGTTTAACACATCATTTAAATTCATACACACACACACATACACTTAACTTTTGGGTTCTAACCTCTATATCATAGATTGATACATACTTGAATTGTACATCTAGGGGGAATCTTAGTGTCTTCATACTTTTCTGCTTTCTTTGAAACAGTGAGCATTTAGAAAATAAGAACTGCATCTCAACGACATTAGAAGGTAGCTACTTTATTAATTCATTGTGATGATGAAGATAGTGGTGGTGGCAATTATAAAGTATAAGTTAATTAGCAGTATGTTCACAATAATTTTCATAAAGCAATATTTTAAGAAAAAGTGCCACACATACACCTACCATATGTATTATTTGTAGTATTCATTATAATTGTGCAAAAAAGGGAAATGGTGAACTATATCCTAATCATGTAACAAATATATATCAAACAGTAGTCTAGGCACTAAGAATAGAGGAGCAAAACACAAATGGCAAGTTGCTGTCTGCATAGAGCTTCCATTTCTTTCTGTCTTCCAGCTCCTCTTCCACTTGTTCTTCTGCTTCTTCTTCTCTTCCTCCTTCTTCTTCTCCTTCTTCTTCTCTTCCTCCTTCTTCTTTTCCTTCTTCTCCCTCCTCTTCCTCTTTCCTCTCCTCTTTTTCCTTTTCCTCCTCCTCCTCTACATCTTTCTCTTTCTTCTTTTTTCTCTCAAGCATAGAAAAACATTATAAGTCCTATACTCTACATCTAAATATAAAAATAACTATAAATGGATATTTGCTATTCAGAAGGTAAGGAGGAGCAAGTCATGTCTTACATGGATGGCAGCAGGCAAAGAGAGAGCTTGTGCAGGAAAACTCCCATTTTTAAAACTATCAGATTTCATGAAACTTATTCACTATCACGAGGACAGCATGGAAAAGATCTGCCCCCATGATTCAGTCATCTCCCACCGGGTCCCTCTCACAACACATGGGAATTATGGAAGATACAAGATGCGATTTGGGTGGGGACACAGAGTCAAACCATATCATTCCACCCCTGGCCCCTCCCAAATCTCATATCTTCACATTTCAAAATCGATCATGCCTTCCAAACAGTCCCCCAAAGTCTTAACTCATTTCAGCATTAACTCACAAATCCACAATCAAAACTCTCATCTGAGTCAAGGCAAGTCCCTTCCACCTATAAGCCTGTAAAATCAAAAGCAAGTTAGTTACTTCCTAGATACAATAGGGGGACAGGCATTGGGTAAATACAGCCATTCCAAATGGGAGAAATTGGTCAAAACAAAGAGGCTACCGGCCCTATGCAAGTCCAAAATCAAGAAGGGCAGTCAAATCTTAAAGCTCCAAAATGATCTCCTTTGACTCCACGTCTCACATCCAGGTCACACTGATGCAAGGGGTGGTTTCCCAAGGTCTTGGGCGGCTCTGCTCCTGCGGCTTTGCAGGGTACAGCCTCCCTCCTGGCTGCTTTCACCGCCTGGTGTTGAGTGTCTGCAGCTTTTCCAGGCAAACGGTGCAAGCAGTTGGTTGGTCTACTGTTCTGGGGTCTGGAGGATGGTGGCCCTCTTCTCAGCTATACTAGGCAGTGCCTCATTAGGGACCCTGTGTGGGAGCTCCAACTCCACATTTCCCTTCTGCACTGCCCTAGCAGAGGTTCTCCATGAGAGCCCCGCCCCTGCAGCAACTTCTGCTGCCCACCAGGCATTTCCATACATCCTTCGAAATCTAGGTGGAGGTTCCCACACCCCCATTCTTGACTTCTATGCACTCACAGGTTCAACACTATGTGGAAGCTGCCAAGGCTTGGGGCTTCCACCCCCTGAAGCCACAGCCACAGCTCTATGTTGGCCCCTTTCTGTCACAGCTGGAGTAGCTGGGATGCAGGGCACCAAGTCCCTCGGCTGCACACAGCACAGAGACCCAGAGCCTGGCCCACGAAACCACTTTTTCCTAGGCCTCCAGGCCTGTGATGGGAGGGGCTGCTATGAAGACCTCTGAGATGCCCTGGAGACATTTTTCCCACTGTCTTGGGAATTGACATTCGGCTCCTCATTACTTATGAAAATTTCTTCAGCCGTCTTGAATTTCTTCTCAGAAAATGGGATTTTCTTTTCTGTCATGTTGTCAGGCTGCAAATTTTCCAAACTTTTGTGCTTTGCATCCCTTATAAAACTGAATGCCTTTGACAGAACTCAAGCCACCTCTTGAACGCTTTGCTGCTTAGAAATTTCTTCCACCAGATACCATAAGTCATCTCTCTCAAGTTTCAAGTTCAAAGTTCCACAAATCTCTAGAATGGGGGCAAAATGCTGCCAGTCTTTTATGTTTTAATAAAAGAGTAACCTTTTCTCCAGTTCCCAAAAAGTTCTGCATCTCCATCTGAGACCACCTCAGCCTGGACCTTATTGTTCATATCACTATCAGTATTTCTGTCAAAGCCATTCAACAAGTCTCTAGGAAGCTCCAAACTTTCCCACATTTTCCTGTCTTCTTCTGAGCCCTCCAAACTGTTCCAACCTCTGCCTGTTACACAGTTGCAAAGTCACTTCCACATTTTTGGGTATCTTTTCAGCAACACTCCAATTCTGGTACCAATTTACTGTATTGGTTCATTTTCACACTGCTGATAAAGACATACCTGAGATGGGGCAATTTACAAAAGAAAGAGGTTTAATGGATTTACAGCTCTGCTGAACAGACCTCACAATCAGGATGGAAAGCAAGGAGGAGCAAGTCACGTCTTACATGGATGGCAGCAGGCAAAGAGAGAGAGCTTGTGCAAGGAAACTCCCATTTTTAAAACCACCAGATCTCATGAGACTTACTGTCACAAGAACAGCATGGGAAAGATTCGCCCCCATGATTCAGCTATCTCCCACCAGGTCCCTCCCACAACACATGAGAATTATGGGAGCTACACGATGAGATTTGGGTAGAGACACAGAGCCAAACTATATCCACTTTCCTTTACAAGCAAAATACTCTTCATTTGCTTAGGTCAACAAATACATATTTTTTTCTCTTTAATATCACATATTTTACCATTTTTGCATGTAAATGGGTCATGAATTTGTGTCATGGTAAAACTCCTTTTACCATTTCAAGGCTCACAAAATTAATGTCTGACATCATTTTCAGAATATATTTTAACTACACATGTTAAGTAAATTAATATAACATCACAAATCAACTATAAGTATTTTATCACTGGAAATTCTCATTGGTCAATTTGTGAATGTGTTTAAGAGTCAAACACAGAGAACAACTTAGAAACACCTTCAAATCAGTTAAAAATCCAAGCACAAATTGATCAACAGATGACTAAGAGCAACATGTGCCAACAGAAAGTGTTTTTAGTGGAAGTTGATTGTTTGGAACAAGAGAGTAGCTTAATGTAAACATTCTTGAGTGGCTGTTTTATTGAACTACACCTGGTATTTGTTGTTTTTTTTTTTCTGGTTGGCATTTATCTCATTTCCTGCATTATTCCATTTCCTTATTTCAGCATCTATGTTCCTTGCATTGTATTCCTGTATAATTCTATGTTAGTAAGAGAACAGGATATCTATGTTTATAAAAAATAAAGAGGCCTGTCAGCTTTTTTCTCTAAGTCTATGTGAATTAATTATACTTTGAGATGGTTATAATGATCTTCAAAAAGATAAATTGAAATGTACCTTTCAGATTAAAAAATAATCAAACTGAACCTTAGCATAGGAAAAGAAAGCTAATATATTGACATTGGGAGGCATTTCTCACTTAAAATTATGTATTCACACAGTATTGAATAAAAAATAGGTTTCTAGTACATTACTCTCAGAAAAGTTGTTTGTATTTATTGACTTGTATTTTGAGACAAAATATTTCTAATGTAAATATATTTAGTAAAACATGATTTTGAGTATATTAATTTTAAGAGTATAAATGCCAATATTATCTTACATTTTTCTGTAACCAAGTGTATAGAGTTAGCTGATGATTCATTTTTTAATACAATGCAATTTCAAAGCAATACATACCTAATGATTTTTAAACAAATATCAAAGACACAATATGCTATATGAAGGTAAACAAAGTATAGGTGAATGATTGTTGAGATAAATAATCTAACACTATTAGTTTGTTTAAATAAATGAAATACAAGGTACTAATATGCCATAACATAAATTAATAACCACATCGGTGTTAATAATATTTTTAACATTTTTTAATGCCTAGGCTTCTATGAAACACTGTGGCAACAATGAAGAAACAGATAGTTAATTTAAGTGTCTTCAACTCATATTGAGGACACTGTGCAGACTTCTAGTAGCTGCCACATGCATATGTGAAGGAACCAAATTATATGAATGCTGCCACATTTTTATTTTGATTTGGAAGTTTAATAATTAGACTTGAGTGAATTAATAATGCACATTCAAAATGACTCCCCATTTTTGTAGCCATAGTATCATTGGTCATGATAATGTATATAGAAAGAACACTGGATAAGAGAAATCGATAATATGACGTTTTGCTCTAATTTTAAGTTCTATAACCTAAAAATCCTATGATTAGGCCCTTAGGATCAAGAAACATACATTTATGAAGATAAGGCATGAATAAATAAAATGACTACCCAATACTATGAAGCAGCATACAAATATAATAAATATAATAATTACACAGTTATGAGAAAAAGGAATACTGGTCAGTGGTTAATGAAGAACGGCTTCAATTGGATATTAAGAAAAGCGCATGAGTTAGTTTTGGATACAGAAATGAGAGAAAATTTTAAACTAATTGATCATAATGAAAGAGTTAGGAATGAACAAGATGTACAAGGAGTAGCTCACACAAGGACCACAGTGACATAGTTATTTTAAAACTGAGGAAACTTGGTAGATGCAGCACTTTAGGTTTCTTAGGATAAAAACCTAAGACTTAAAAAACATATACTTAAGTGCAGTAAATCACTGAATTAAAAAGTGCAATTTAAAGTTTAAATGAAGCAAATATTTAAAAAGTAAGAAGTATTTATTTGGCAAGTTTATCTTCCTATGTATTAAAAACATTCACATTCCTTATTAATAAAAGTCAAGGGATCATATCACATATTTTATGTATTTTTCCCATTACTGGAATTAATGGGAGACCAAATAAATTAATGAATCAAAATTCATTTAGAAATGAAAAGTTATTTGCTGCTCTGAAGAACAACTGTAGTAAACTAGTCAAAAAGTGGTGGGGTCTGCAGTGACCCCCTTTCTTGAAGGAATATTTCACAGTAGGTCACTCTCTACCCTCCTCTTCCAACATTTCTATTGCTGTAAGAAGTCAGTCAGAGAGCTAAATAAACCTGTACGAAATTATTAAGAATATCTCTAATAAGATGGCCCTGCTTTCAGACTTCTACACTTTGATCAGATACATAAAGGTTAAAATAATATCTCTGGATAATGTTTTCCTTAGTAGTTATATAAACAAAGCAATAAAATTAGAGAGCATAGAAGAACATATTATTAAACTGCTAGTATAATTGTAATATCTATAAGCTTCATAATAGAAAACAAAGCATATTTTGATAGCAAGAAAACAAAACCTATTAAAAGTTTACACAGAAAAAGGTGGTAATTTTCATTCCTCAAGTATTTGGCCCTTTTTTTTCCTCAAAACATAATATGAATAACCAATTAAAGTAAGAATTTATTTTAAACACTATGTCTTAAATTATGTTTTGGTTTATCTCTGAAATATATATATATCCTATGATTCTTCTGCTCACTGTTACTAAAAACATACACATTGAAGAGGCAGAAATAAGAGTTTCCTAGTTCCATCAAAATATTTTTTAAGATTTTAAAATGTGATTCATACATTGTAAAAATTCATTTTCAGTTTTTACTTCAATATAATTTCTTAAAAATATATTCAAAAGTTCATGGTAATGTGACCTTAGGTTCAGGTGAAGAGGTTACATCAACGGCTATTTCTAGTTTATTCTTGGTTTTGACCTACTTAAAGTATGTAGAGTGCTAATTCCTGGGAAGTTCCAAGAGTTCTAACAGGGTGTTCTTAACAATAAATCTACATTAGATATATCATTTTAAACAAAAAGCTTTCTCTTATCATCAAACCCTCACATAGTTATAAGTTCATAATATTAAAAGATACAAATGTAAAAATCTAGTGAAGCTCTGGTTAAAGCTTCATCGTTAGTATAAGTTATCATTGATTTCTTTTAAATGACAAATGCAAAATAATTACTTTTTGACTTAAGTAACAATATTTTTATTGCTTCTTTCTTGTGACTGCAAAAATAATCTCAAAAACGGAAATTACCCTTAAATTTTATAAAATTCTCAGAGTGTAAACCCCCAAGCCTCTCCTCAACAACATGCGGTATTACTCTTGCCTTTATAGTTACAGTTTTGGTGTTCTCACTAAAAACACACTGCCCATTTTTTAAAATGGAAAGCTTTTAGAAATTCACTCTGGATTCTTTTCACTTAATTAGTTGAATTTCCAACAAAGAACTAACAGCAATTTAATCTTTATTTCACTATCTTATTTTCTACCTTTATTGTCATATTTAATCATATATGTTAGTTTCAATACTTTTAAGTTAAATTTAGAAATATTTGAAATATTAGCATTCAGATAAGACCAACTTAAGAAGTATAAGCCAATCTGAGGTCTCAACAAAATGTTGTGAAAAGAGAAAACAAAGGAGCAACATCTGGAATTTTTAAAAAGTGATAAATAGATGTCCTCTGTTAAGTATAACCTCAACATACTTATGTCGCTCATAATGGGCGATTTCTATTTAAAGTAGATTGTTTGTTTTCTAATCATTATATTTCTAATATACATGCATGCTCTGCTTTTCTAAACTTGCTTGGACTATAACTTATTTATAATAAAAAAGTAATTCTTAATGATTTCAGACTTTTATTCAAAATTCACATTACATGGTATTACATTAACTAGTTTGGTACACTGTGCGATACTTGTATTTACTTAACATTAATATATAATCTCAAGAACTTGGGTTACAGGAATATAACTAATATTGACTATTACAGTGCTTACTTAATATGCTTAATTAAATAAATCTCTATTTGTAAAATAGGGGGAAATATGCGTGACTAGTACTGCAAATTTCAGTTTTAAGAGAAAATGGATGTATTTTCTACTAGCTCAAAGATACAAGAGAAAAATTTATCTTGTGTATTATCTAATAGGCCTTCCAGAACTAAAGACCGCAGGAGGTAAGGCTAACAAAATTAATATGCAAAGAAGCTCAACACTGGGGACCTATAATTTTCTTGCAAATGGTTTCGCTTTAAGGATGAAACAACACAAGACAATACCAATTTCTTTCTTTTTCTGCAAATAGATGAAGCTTTAAAAAAAATTAACACATGACAGCAGGTGGGAAAAATCTAGACAAGTAGATATTCAAAGTAGGGAGAATCCAAATCTGATTTACTTAACATTTTACAAACTAATTTAAATTCATTGGTATGTTTTTAAAAAATCAACTTGGGTACATCATGAAAAATTGGTGATCTGTCAGTCTTGAAGTAAAGATTTAGTAGACTTGGCGAGTCACTGTATGTTTTTGAACATGAGAGGGTCTACAAAAGAAAGGAATTTATCATTTAAAATTTGTATTCATAATTTTATCTGTAATGAGCATCTTATCTGTAATTCCTTCACTCTTGATCCTTTCATTTAACATAATATTAATATGTTATTGATTGCAAATAACCTAGGTAGGTTAGCAGACAAATAATCTATAAATCTATTTTAAGTATTCACTCTACTCAGAGTTACCCATGGAAAATAATATATTAACATTTTAAACAAACAATGCCATTTTCATCAATCTTCAAATGCAGTAAATTAAAATTAAATAATTTCCTCTAGTTATAGAATTAGTAGTTTCCACACTTGTTCTTAATCAGCAGTAATATATAGATATTATCTGCCTTATATTAAAGAGCTCACTATTATTAAAGTGTTTAATGTATTACTGCTCCCCGGGAATATTTGATTCTTCATTACTCCTATCAATTTAAAATAGTGTCGAACAGCCTTAGAAAATAACAAATCAGTATAATTAGAATTTTTTTAAATCCGAGCTTTCAATAGAAAAAAATGGTATGTTAGAGCAAATATCTTACTTCAACTTCCTCTCATAACTTGATTTTCTGATGTGTCCAAAAATGATTATTTGCATACTAGTTTATATCCCAACAATACTGAAGGTCTCGAACAAAATCATATGCATTTTGATTGGGAATTCTTGTGTGAGTTAATGATTAAATTTAATTGTCTGATTTAGATATTAAAGACTAATGGAGCAAGTTTGAGGGTTTTGTTGTTTTAACAATTACCTTAAAATAGTTGATACAGTTGATATCGAAAC
Source organism: Trachypithecus francoisi (assembly GCF_009764315.1). Taxonomy (NCBI): domain Eukaryota; kingdom Metazoa; phylum Chordata; class Mammalia; order Primates; family Cercopithecidae; genus Trachypithecus; species Trachypithecus francoisi. Next base: position 146,656,082 of record NW_022681453.1, on the reverse strand, counting down.
ATAATTGTATTTTTCTGTATGTAACAGAAAGAAATAATTTTACTGTTTTATGTAGTAGTTTTGAACTTCTTTCTTAACACATCAGACATATTTTTACCTCTCAATGACGAATTGACAGAGATATTAATATATTAGATTAATATAGTGTAATGTAGTGTAATGCTATGCTTTACAACAGTGTACTTAAAAAGTCTAAATGATTCATACCCTAGGGAAGAGTTGATGTTATCAATTTAAAGTGTTTAATATACATTTATTTAAATGTGAAGTTGCACTTTGCCTGAAGAATGAGTATTTAAATTGACAGCCTAATAAAATTCCTAAGTAATGTAGTCTTTCGCCCCCATTTACTTATTAGTTATATTTTAAAATCATTCATTTAGAGACACTAGAAAAGCATGTGAACTAATTGTTAAGGGATATAGTAATTGTTTAGGGAATTAAATGTTAATTCTATGGCTATCTTCTTTTTCATCAAAAATATAGAGCTTTGATCTTCAGTCTTCTTATAAGCAAATAAATTCCTGGATCAACAGTTCTATGTAATGTTAATAATATATATAATTTATTTAAAATATTCTGGCTCTTCCTGTTCATGGAACACAGGTTCCAATGAAATCAATGAATAGAAACAGCCAGAATATTTTAGCTAAGTAATGTTTCTAAGATATAATAGATAAAAACTAATCCTTTTTTCCAGAAGCATTTTAGTTAAAATTTCACACATTATTATACCTTATTCTATTCTCATAATTTATGGTCCTTGAAAATTTTAATTGTTGCAGACATTATAGAATTGAACTACTTTTCATACAATCAAATTAGTTACATTAATTATTTGCTAGAGCTATAAATATGGAAATGTGGTAAAGAAAATCATTTTAGCTTTTTCACGTAAATAATTAAAAATTCATTTTCTTTATGTTCTGAACAAAATGCTGATTGTCCTAATAAGTACATAGAAATCTTAAATAATTCATTAATAACATGTATCATTTGTAAGCCTTATTTTGCCTTCACCAAGAGTTACCACTTAGTCAACCACAATTTACTGAAGTGTCTGAAGTATCCACAGGCTGTATGTGGTAGGTTTCTACTCTATTTGTAACATTCAGCTTAAAATCTAGTGGAATTGCCATTGTGGAAGGGTTCCAGCCAGTTATGGTGCCCTTCACATTCTCCATCAATTTGGCACCTTTCTGGCCAGAAACTTAGACCACACATACACACAGTGTTACAGAGAGGGTGTAACGCTAAATTTTCAGGGATTGCTGTCTGTTAACCCCATCAATTGAATTCAGCCTTTAGAAGAGTTTGCTTTGGCCTCACAGTGGTTTTTAAATTTCTCGATTTGCTTGCCTCTAAGTAGGCATGCTCTCTCTGGTTAGTTCAAGCCCACCATCGCCTATGGTCTTATATTTGGCCCAATTCACACAGTGTCATATGCAAGTAGGTTTTGGATTCCTTATCCTTGCTTTGGCCTGACAAGTACTTCATAAAAAGATTGGATTATCCTAATTTAGAAAAAAGCCCCATTGTTTTTCTTCCATTCTCACTAGTCACTTGTTTTATATTTTAAAATAATCCCTTGCTTCCTCCTAACCCTGATGGTTGACACTAAATGAAAATAACTCGATTTTTATTAATCTGTAGTATACTTAGAACAACCTGTTCAAAAATGTGAAGTATAGTGAGTAGAATAAACCAAGAAAGATACTTACATGTGGAAATATCACTACTACATAAGAACACAAAAATGAAACTGTAAGAGAGGTGTTATATGTCAATTTTTTATCAAGCAGAACATTACATTGTTAATAATAATTAACAATGTTGTTATTTGTTAGTAATTTAACAATGAACAATTGCTAATAATAAATTAATAGCCATTTGTTTCTGTGTGGAAGCAGTCAAATATTGTTCTCTAAATAAGGAAACTTTTCCATTATGAAACACCATAATACTGTGTACCCCCAAAAGTACATGATGCAGTTAATAAAATACATTCAGTAATATCTCAAAGTTATATGTTTTCAAAATATTTTTCCATACTTATAAAATCATAAGAAATAACTACAAATCATTTTAACACATAAAATTAAAGATGACAAAATAACATATTTGCATATGCATGCCAGTATTACAGTAATTTAAATATTAACATTTTCAAATCTTTGAAAGAAGTAATTTATGTCTGTATATTATCTAGCTTAAACTTAATTATGTCTTAATTCTATTTAAATTATGAAATATATTTCAAATTTGACTTCCACACAACAAAAATGTGTGTATGCAAATAAACTTTTGTAAAACTATATGAAAGTAATAAAGTCAGGAATATTTTTTAATAAAAGTATATACTCTCAAAAATTTCATTATTTTCCCATTTCAAAGAGGAGAAAGTGGCAGAATAAAAACATATTCATTCATAGCTAAAGAATGTAGTGCCCAAATGTCTTCCCGGAATCATTTAATATAACTGTAACATAAATGTGTTAATTCATAACAATATTGAGTTAAATAAATGTTGCTGTCAGTGTAGTGTAATTTTCTTTTGTGATAAATTCCATTGACTTGCTGTTTACTTTTCAATTGACTTTATTTGCTAAATTATATACCAAACAGTCCCATGGGCTTACTGAATATATGAGGACTAACAATGAAAAATGTACATAGTTTTAGCATCAACTTTGTAAATTGCCTTAATAATAGCTGGTATAATGTAATAGTATTTTCAACCAGTACTTTTAATTTCTAGCTCATAAAGCCTTTTCATTGAACCCCAAGGGTGTAGCTATAAAAGTAAGATTTAATTTTGTATATAATGTGACCTAAATTAGCTTTAAAGCAATAGGAGAAACATGCAGTTACAAAAGATAGACTGAAATTATTATAATTTGATATGAATTTCTGTAACAAAATTAATTATTATTTCTATTGTAACATAATTTGTAGTGAAAACTTAAGAATATTCACAATATGTATTTTATGTCTTATAATTTTAGAACTGTAACAAATGTGTGGGAAAACTTCATGGACATATAAGAGGAATCCAAGGGCCAAAAACATTTTTTCTTGTACATTCAAGTGCCCAGACAGTCATGAAAGCCAAAGATATTTGTGTAATGTGAAACTTCTTAGTCAAAATATCTTTCCTACATTAAATTTCTGATAATTATTTGCCACTGAGGCAAAACAAAGAAGGCTCAACATTGTTCTTTCATACCTTATATTTTTATATAAGGAATATAACTCTTTCTAACGTTTGAATCGTGCTTTACAATTGACAGTAAGTTCCTATTTGTGATTTCATCTTGTCCATGTGTGAATGTGTATAGCAAGTATTATTATTATCTCTATTTCATTGGTAAATAAGTTTTGTTTCTTGTCCAAGATTAATGCATTAAGATGATTAACTCATTTGCCAGGTACAATAGTATAGTATTTCGATATATAGTAGCATGCCAATAGGTCTAGGAAAAACTTTTGTACATTTGTAGATTTGGATGGCCAATTTTAATGCGCTATATTTCTTTTTTTTTTGACTTTTCTGTGGAATTTATTGTATATCAATATCAGTGTTTTTAAAGGAAGTTGATTTTATTATTTTGAAAAACAAAAACAGTCACAAGCACCATTTAATTAAGGAACCCACAAGACAACAAAAACTTTACTGGTTGAAAACAGAAATGAACAGAAATGGAGTATTAGTTTGAGCCAGAGTCTGATTCAGTAATGACTTCAGAATGTCAAGCAGCTTCACAGAGTATGAAAAACCAGCCATTTAGACATTTCTGAATATTTCTTAAATGTCCCAAACAAACTAATATACATCGCTAACAGTATTTAAAGGCTTTTTTAAATGATCTGTAACATACACCTTTTTTTAATTTCTAAAAGAAAAAATTATTCCATAAGGCATGGGCATTCTTAGTAGGGGAAATAATAGCTATTAATACATCTACATACTACAAGAATATAATATTTGTGACCTATAGTTTTATATTCAAGAGAAATATTTAGATGATCTCTTTCTAAATAAATGTTGATCTTAAAAATAAGGGAAGAAAAATATAAAAGTCAATTTCTATTTTAACATGACATTGAGCTTTATTCCTTTTATTTCTAAATTTTGAAGTAAATACATTTTATACTGTGTTTTAGTCTTGGAATAGTTCTTTACAAGAATTTTTTAAATAACATATAAGAAAGTATTGCTAAATCTAAAAGCCCAGCACCTGAGTTTTAAAGTCAGCTAAAAATCATACTGATTAATTTAAGTAGGTAATTTTACCTTTCAACGTCTTGATTTCTGTGGCTTTTACATGAAATAATTAGGATATACAAATTCTAAGTGCCATATCCAGCTCCAAAATTTATACAAATGTACAAAGTAGGCTTACTTTTTTTCAAAGGTTTTTTTTTCCTTTCCCAAAGGAAAAAAAAAGTATTCCTGCTTTTCTGTATTTATTACCTAAATCAATCCTTCCCCAAAAAGGAAATTGTCATATTATTTAACTCTTAATCAAATTTTGAAAATCAGTACACACAAAAATCAGTAATGGGAGAATACTAAAATATCTGAAAGTATGTTTTAAAATGTTAACATTTAACATACAGAAGAGGGAATTTCCACCATAAAAATATTTAATTTCATTTAATAAACATGGAAAATATTCAAATATTATTTATCTTAATATAAAACATCTATATTCAAATCTTATTTATCTTAACATAAAATATCTTGCTATGCTAATCTTCTTGGTATCATAAAATGCAATATTTATTTTAAAATATAATATGACAATATATAAAAGTATTTTTTAAAGGTGGCCATTGTTGCTACATATACCAAAGCAGAGCTTGAGACCAGCACTGGCGTGTGGTTGTAGTCTCCGTCCTGTAGGAGACGTTCAGGATATGGCACCATAGCAGCATATTGAAGGCCCGGCTGTGAGTTCACTGACTAAAAAGCCTGACATGGCATTAATTTATTACCAATCTGGGGGCTTTTCTTCCCCTTACTCATTTTTTTTCAAGCTTGTCTTTAACCGAACATTTAATTTGTTTAGTTGCTGTGATTATGCTTTGGTCACATTTGGCAATGGGAACGATCTGGAAAGCTTAGAGGGAATACATTATGGTGCCATAAATTTGAGATGGAAGTATGTTTTTGTATTTCTGCCAGGAATATCAGACAGCAAGTTACTGTTTGAAAATCTGCTTTTTCAGTCTTCTCTGCTAATACAGGGGTGGGTGGTCCCAAGGTCATCTCATTCCATCCTCAAAAAGACAATCACTATTCCTGATGTGTCCCGCTTCTGTCTTTCCTCACGACCAAAAGGAAGAGATAGGATTCGAGTTCAAGGTTCGGAAGATATTCTATTACTGAACTGATTTTATAAATAAACTTGGAAGTTTTGTTTTTGTTTTCTCTTGCACCAACACAGATTTATGACCCCAGCTTTTCTTATTTAGAAACTCCCCTGCACAAGTTGCACATTCCACACCTGAAGTGGGAGGCCCACATTCTCCCCGCCCTAGACCGTGAAGAATGTGTTCCTGATCTGCATCTCATCCTGGCTTCCTGCAAGATAAAGAGGGATTCAGACATAAAGACTGGAAATTCCCATGAAGAGACAAAAACAAATGATGTGGTTCAAAGGAGAAGTTGTTACAAGAAGAGATGCATTCCTGATGTTGTGCAAACGATTGTGAGCATTCTCTATCCTGCAGAAGTTTCCTAAGAGCAGTTACATTTGCCAATTCAGAGTCTCCATGAGTTATCTGACTCACAAGTGTTTATTGTGAAAAGATATGTTGCCTGGCAACAGCTTTAACATGGCGCAACTGACTTTTCTGCACTTCTAAAAAGATGTTTTATTCATCAGTTGCCTTCCTTTGCTTATTTGTATAGATACACCCTCCCCTTCTGTATCAAATTCCACTTTCTGGTTGTGAATATCTCCCTGTGAGTCTATGCTAGCCGCGCCATTTCTCGGCATTTATACTTATCCACATTTGTATGATAAATACACAATGAAATGACTGAGAGGGCCATATCCTGCTATATGGGGAACAAGGAGCCAACCTTGAGAACTACACTAAGTTATATCAAAAACGCCCTTAAAACAGGAAACCAAATACTACATGTTCTCACTTATAAGTGAGAGCTAAATATTGATTACTCTTGAACATAAAGATGGCAACAATAGATATTGAAGACTACTAGAAAAGGAAGGGAGGAGTGGGGAAAAGGTTGAAAAACTATCAGGTACTGTGCTCTCTACCTGGGTGATGGGATCGATCATACTCCAAACTTTCAGCATCATGCAATATACCCATGTAACAAACATGCACACATAACCCCTGAATCTAAAATCAAAGTTGGAATTTTAAAAAATAAAAAGATACCCTTAGTATTTAAAGGTATTTTCTAAAATTCAGGCCTTCATAGGTTGAGAGGGCTGTGATCAGTTCACTACAGGATTATATTCCAAATTTCTACTCCTAACAATGAGCTTTGGGAATATGGAAAAAACATCAAATAATAGGCAATGAGGTGTTTTAGACTTCACTCAGCTACAAGCATTATTTTACCCGTATTGGCTTCACAGCCAACCCTTTTGTATCTCCTACTGGTCCTCAAATTACAAAAGCAAGCTTGTCATTGAACCTACAGATCAAAAGTCTGAAAGAGCAACTAAGCCACCTAGGGAATGAATTGGACATTTGAGTCACAATCGTAAAATTTCCATCCTGAGATTATTTTGTCCAAGCCTTTTTTAAAAAAGTAGACTAGAATCCCAGAACAGTTATAGCACTCTGCTGACGTCACACAACTGCTTGTTAACTCAAGTCACAAAAGCATGGTCCCATGCTACACTTTCAACAACATCATGAGATCCTCCTCCCTGTGATTTACAATTGTATACGAGAATATTGTTTCTGCAGACAGCATAACACTTGAGAAGGAGGAAATCTAGTCACAATGACTACCTGATATTGCAGCCGCTCTAATAGGAACAAGAGAGTCTACTGCTAGTAACATTCATTGTATAAAAACAGAAAGAAATAACATATGCTTTCTTAGTAATTATCACATGCAAGCATCACTTCATCCCATTTAGGCTTCACAATACTAGGAGAGCTTTATCACCTTCAATTTACAAAATAAGACTTTAAATATTTAAGTAACAATTCATATGGCTAGCAAGTGATACAGCTAGGATTTGTACCTAACCATTGAACTGTACCCTCTAAGAGCACAGAGTGAGCATGTAAATATAAATGTAAATAATTACATTTGGCAGTGAGTATGCATTACCTAAAATAGTATGAAATTTAGAGCTGAAGAAGTTTTTTGACACAATATACTTGCTTAATAATAATTCATTTGGCATATGATTTTTCCAAGCATTCATTGTGTTAAATGCTGAGAAACTCATTCATCCATTCGGCAAGTACATATTGTTCCCCTGCTGCATGCAGGATACTAGAACCAACGACAGAAACATAACCATGAATGAGGGGGAATTTGTATCCTATCTACACTATGCTCAGTCTTTCAAGGGAAATAGACAACCATAATGAGAGCTAGATGTGAGGAGAAATGATTCATATGCCGGGATTTGATTAGGATAAGTAGGAGGTAGCTAAGGCTCTGAGACAGAAAGGAGCTGAGTGTGTTTCAGAAGCTGAAGGTCATTTTGGCTAGAATGCAGGTATTGAGGGAGAGGACAGGACAAGAGACTGGGGAGGAGGAAGGAGCCCAATCACAATGGTCAGAGTAGGCCATGCCAAAGATGCCAAGATGGTCTCTATTTTCATGGGAGATTATGGTCAAGCAAAAGCACAGAATTATTGACAACCACGTATTTTGTAGGTGGCACTGGATAAATTAGTTTACAGTAGAGACCAATTTCTAAAAATATTTCATTACAAACGTGGTCTTTTCCCCCTTTTGAGCATAGATCAGCAATCTAAACTATTGACAAACATTTCCAAAGAACTGGATATCTAAGTCAATCTTGTTTTTCAGACACATATATGTTTATCGCTATTTTTCAAATAAATATGGTCTCATTTACAGTTCTTATAGTTGTTTCTATTATAATTTTACTACTGAACTATAAATTATGTTAAAGAAACCATATAACTGATGGAAAAATTATAAAATGTGAAATACAAATTAAGTTATGATCAAATAATAATTGCCTTATACTTAATGCTATTTTAAAAATAGAATATTATGTAAGTATACAAGATTTATTCATAATTTTAAAAATGAAATGAGTACCAACAAATTTACAGAAAGTCATGAAAAGGGGTGGTCAGTTTGATAAGCCTGTCAATATTAAACTAAAATAGGAAGAGTTAAAATGGCATGTGTGTAAAGCATTGTATCTGTTTCTCTATGGTCAGTCATGTTCTTAACTTGGTTTAAGAACAACTGGCCGAGTGTGGTGGCTCATGCCAGCTATCTCAGCACTTTGGGCAGCCGAGGTGAGCAGATTACTTCAGACCAGGGCTTGAGAGCATCCTGGCCAATGTGGCAAAACCCCATGTCTACTACAAATGCAAAAAAAATATATATATATATATATATGCTGGATGTGGTGCCGCACGCCTATAGTCCCGGAGAACTGCTTAAACCTGGGAAGTGGAGGCTGCAGTGAGCAGAGATCCCACCATTGCACCCCAGACTGGGCGACAGGGAGAGACTGTCTCAAAAGAAAAAAAAAAAAAAAGGAGGACAACTTACTTTAAAACTAAAAAATTAAGAGAAAAGCCATGAGTTATTGTTTTGTTTTGTGCTACACAAAGAATAATGGTGCAGTTTTTAACTGAAAAGTTGATTAAAAACTGGACTGTGTTCTAAATTCTTGATGTAAGACCAATTCAGAAATAATTGAACCCACATTTTCAGAAACCACTATAAGCTGTTAGTAAACTATTCCCTAGTATTTGCATTCATAGTGGGATATTCAGACTATTTGAAATGCGAAATGTGGAAACAATATCTGACTTTAATGTACCATGTTAAACACTTTAATGTGGTTACTACATTTTAGACTGTTAAAATTAACAATGCCAGCACATCTATGAAAACAATAGTCCTCATTTTCTCTTTTAAAACAAATAGCATTTTTGTACATAGGTTTCATCATGTTTTTATGTTTTAGTAATTCAGATACAGAGCAAATTTTTCATTGGCATAATTTTTTATTACTGCAAGTTGCAATGAAGGGTAAACAAAAAAAAAAACTAATTAGATTTTCTTCTCTAAGCCCTACCTTGCATACATACTGTAACATACATATCACAGCAAAAGTCAATGAACTAGATAATTGCCCCAAATTAGGAGATTGTTCCTCTGCTGACATTTAAGTTTTGAATCTAATGGTTTCACTATTTAACTGACCTTTGCTCTACTAATTCTTTGCTTTTATAGCATTAAATTTTTTTTTAAAGTCAGTACATTGCTTAGTTAGGGAAAAAATGTAATATAATCAGCACTATTTTGATATGTAAACATCCAATAATACTGAAAACTATCCTCAGTTTAAACCCACAAAACACTAAGTAGGAAACAGGAAACAACCATGTTAACAAAAACCTAATTTAGTAATTTGCTAATCTTTTATAGGTAGTAGTCAGCTTACAGTCACGTGTATATACGTCCATGCTTTCAACATATATTTTTGAAGAATCTGCACAAAACAAAAACTATCTTGATATTACCTCAAGATGGCAAGTAGAACTAAGTCCAAGATGGTGCAGGGAGCAGGCAAAATAATAGCTAACACTTGTTTGTACTTATTATGTGGCTGACACTTTTCTAAGCACTTTTCATGCACAGTCTCATTTATCAAATCCTCATAGCAGCCCTAATAAGGTAGGTAGTAATATTGCTAATACAATGTTCCTTTAGAGATGAAGAAACTGAAGTCAGAGAAGTTAACATCCCAAAGTAGAACCCTTCAAGACACTGCTGTATTGCCTCTTTGCATGTAAAACAGAGGTTTTCAGCCATCTATTCTTTATTTTCTAAAGGCCTACACTGAAATATTTTTACATTTTGAAGTCCTTTTTGCCAGCTAATTTGCAAAAGTATCATTCTCCAGGTCCCTGCTACGAAAACATTCTTTTCAATATAGCTATTCCATACTACTGTAAAATTTGAATACAAATCATCTGACATGCTATCTTGGTTGTTGGTTCCCTTATCAGATACATTACTGAGCCATAAAGAAGTGCAAAGTATTTCAGTGAAAAAAAAAAAAAATGATCCTGGAAGTTTCTTCTCTACAGGCACAACCACGCAAGGTTTCATGGAACCATGACTCAAAAATCAAAGCTCACACAAATTGGATGAAGAAAAGCAACAAATGTCCTCAGCAGCCCTCTTTATAGCCATAGAGTGTTCCCTACTGAGCCCTGAGTACAGTGCTCTGGTGAGCTCTGAGGGGATTTATCCTGCAGGTAAAGGCAATTTTTATGACTCCCTAGAGCGTCTACTAGAGATCCCTAACTGACCACTTGCACACCAACTCTCTTGGCAGGTGTAATTTTCGGTTTTCCCGCGATACTTCAGAACATTTAGAAATCAGGGGATTTCAGGCCAGGCGCGGTGGCTGACGCCTGTAATCCTAGCACTTTGGGAGGCCGAGGAGGGCGGATCATGAGGTCAGGAAATCAACACCACCCTGGATAACATGGTGAAACACCGTCTCTGCTTAAAAAAAAAAAAAAAAAATACAAAAAATTAGCCGGGAGTGGTGGCGGGCGCCTGTAGTCCCAACTCCTCGGGAGACTGAGGCAGGAGAATGAACCTGGGAGGCGGAGCTTGCAATGAGCAGAGATCGCGCCACTGCACTCCAGCCTGGGCAACAGAGCGAGACACCGTCTCAAAAAAATAATAATAATTGAATAATAACAAGAAGAAGAAATCAGGGGATTTCACAGCAAATCTGGATTTACAGTTTTCTCTTGAAAAATATTACCATCAGTCAAATGTGGGCAGACTCCCACATGACAATGATGAGCTATGAGCTACCACCTCTGCTAGACTCAGCATTGTATCTTCAGCTGATTACTGTCCTCATCGCTATTGCGTCTGATGTAAGATCCTACGTTACATCCCCTCATTTTACATAAGGGCCATTTCCTGTGTTACCTGGGACTCCTCAGTCTAGACACGAGTTTGTGACCTTTGCTCTAATCCATGATTTCTTTCAGCCCTGAAATTCTGTTTTAAACAACAAACAAATAAACAACAACAACAACAAACCTAGGGCATCACTAATCCGAGTTTACTGATTTACTCAAGGTCCTCATTCTAGGACTAGTTGAGAACATAGTCAAAATTGATACTCAGATCTTCTGAAACCTAGGCTTTTGCTCTTTCCAACACACCTACTACTGCCTCTTAATTGCACACGAATCGATCCGGTTCTAGACCAGTAAAATTGGGAAATATAGTTCCTGTAGCTATAAGGAAAGCTAATTTAGGCTGCTTAGGGAGTAGGAAAACCTGGGAGTTGGGTTAAGATTTGGGCAATGCGCAAGTGTTCCCATAAATCCTGTTTACAGGCCGGGCGCAGCGACTCATGCCTGTAATCCCAGTACCCTGGGAGGCCAAGGCGGGCAGATCACAAGGTCAGGAGTTCGAGGCCAGCCAGGCTAATATGGTGAAACCCCGTCTCTACTAAAAAATACAAAAACTTAGCCGGGCATGGTGGCGGGCGCCTGTTGTCCCAGCTACTCGGGAAACTGAGGCAGGAGAATGACATGAGCCCGGGAGGCGGAACTTGTCTTGAGCCGAGATCGAGCCACTGCACTCCAGCCTGGGTGACAGAGTGAGACTCCCTCTCAAAAAAAAAAGAATCCTATTTACAGAAAAGATTTAAAGAGCTGAGAGTGTGCGTCATGAATAGAAAAGGGTATAAGTGGTGTGGGGTAATGAAGAGATGATACTAATATAGGTTGGGCTGCTTCTATGACATCATCAGCTCCCTGTGTGGCCTGGAGTCCTCTGCATGCAGAAGTGGCTGTAAGACTCTCTCCATTCCATAGTGCGATCATGGCTTCCCAGAACCCTCTAAGAGGCTGGGATATGCAGGCTTGAACATGCACATCCAACTTAAGGCTAAAGCCAGGATAGGCCTAAAGGTCATCTCAAAAATTAAGAGTATAACCATTTCCAAATTTTTAATAATAAATTACTGAGCAAATGGATCCAGAACTTTAAAGAAAAACCTTTTTTAATTTCTCTGGAGGAATCATACAAACAATTTGCAAATGACTATGATGTATAAAATAATCTGGTAATTCTTTTCTCAGAAATCCTATTATTCAAACAGGATTTCACACTAATTACTTATTCTTTTTATTCAGAAGCACCAGTCCAGCTAGAAAGTATTGGAAAAGAAATCAAATGTAAACAGTTCCTGAAACAAAACTCTTTTTGTCTAAAAACCAACAGATTTATTCCAGTAATAAAAATTCCTACACTTAAATGCATGAACATATTATTATATCTGTATTAATTCAAATTAAACTGAGTGTATGCATGTGCTTATATAGCTTTATAACACATAAAATGCTACATTTTGATTTCTGTAGAGACCAGGTAAATGAAAATAAAAGCCTTTATTTTTATTTATTCATTTAGTAATTTTCTAAATGCAGAACAAGAATCTAGATTTCGTTCCCTAAATGATTATTAAATTGAGTTTGAAATCTGCAACACAAAGCTCTCAACTATTCCAGTGCTCTATAGAGAGAACTCCAGCAAGCTGTGCAATTTTGTTTAGTCTTTTTGTTTGGTTGTGTAATTGCAAAGGTGTTGACCTTCACGTTTTATAAATCATCTGGGTCTTCTCAAGGAAAGGCACTTGATTATTATTATTAATTTGTGAGGTAAACTTTCTGAAAACCTGTTGCTTTCTCTATCATAAGTCCGTTCTTCAAAAACATGTTCTGTCTTTAAAATCTACAAAATGTTGTTAACTGATTTAAAGTAAGAAAGTACTTTTTTTTTTTTTCCCAAAGATATCTCACTGAAGAAAAATGTGAGGGGAAATGAGTCTTCCAGTCAACCTTTGGTCATATACCTCAAACATCTGTTTCTCATAAGCTAAAGCTCCATATTTCACATATCCTGACTCCATTAAGTTATTATCTGAGAAAAATAATGTAGGTTTTTTAGAATAAAATACATTGAGGTAATAACAACTAGTGGTTAAAATCATGAGCTTTAGAGTTAAACAGACATAGGCTCAAATCTCAGTGCTCCCCTCAAATTGCCACTAAGTTTTCAACTTCTTTAAACCTTGGAGTTTTGTGCATAAAATAAAGTAATAATATAAAGTATTCAGCATGTTACCTGTCACTGAAAGTCACTCAGTAAATGGAGGTTTTATTGTTGTTTCCACACAATAGTCGTACTACACAGAGTACTAGTAAGACTTTTATTACCCATAGTCTCATCTCACACAACTCTGGAAGAGGATAATCAGAAGTACATCAAGAAGGCTTACTCCCTCATTTGTTGTGTTATGCATTAACCCTCCTATCAATTTATTCAATACTAAAACAAGTAGAAATGATGGGAAGACGGAAACATACAAAACTGAATACTTAGTCGCCAAAAAAATATGGTGGCCAATGCAAAACATTAGGAGTAAAGCAAAGCAAAGAAGAAATAATGGAAAAGGGAAAAAGAAAAGAAAATTGCAAAAAGGAGGAAGCATGTAACATCCTTTGAGTTCATTCTATCTGGCTACTCTTCACAGTTAAATAAAGGCATAGCTCCCAGAAGCCATCACTGGGTAGAAGAGTGAGCAACAACGTGGAGTGAGGGAGAGGGGAAAAGCTGGAATAAACTGTGTGCACACACTACACTCACAGGTACCACCTGATTCTATGGAAAATTATTAATACGCATCTATACACATGGATTTTAAAGAATATATATGTATACACATCATATATATTTTATTAGATATATATGAAAATATATATTAGGAGAGATATATATTATTTAAAATACAGATTAATAGATACAAAGAAATGGAGATACATTATTCTTTTTAAATGGTGTGTTACTGCTTTTTCAATTATTTCTGTAGTCACAGTACCCAGTTTTGTCACAAATACATCTGAAGATGAAAAAGCTTCCTCTTTGGTAATGAAGAGTCATACTGATATTCTTGATCGTGAAGCTTTATCGATAGGCCCATTCAAATTAACAAGAACCCTTCCACAGGTGACTAAGAATTGTTACAGGTAAGGCAATCTTACTCGAGGTATACAACTTAATGTAAATAAAACTGTAGTTTTTATTGTGCCATAAAGACGTTTTTTCCTTTATAAATGGTTGGTCTTTTGATATTTTTTAAATTATACTTTAAGTTCTGGGGTACATGTGTAGAACACGCATGTTTATTACATAGGTATACATGTGCCATGGTGGTTTGCTGCACCCATCGATCCATCATCTACATTAGGTATTTCTCCTAATGCTATCCCTCCCTACTATCCTGCCCCCCAACAGGCCCCAGTGTGTGATGTTCCCCTCCCTGTGTCCATGTGTTCTCATCGTTCAACTCCCACTTATGAGTGAGAACATGCAGTGTTTGGTTTTCTGTTCCTGTGTGAGTTTGCTGAGAATGATGGTTCCCTGTGTCATCCATGTCCCTGCAAAGGACATGAACTCATCCTTCTAATGGCTGCATAGTATTGCATGGTGTACAGGTGCCACATTTTCTTTATCCAGTCTATCATCGATGGGCATTTGGGTTGATTCCACGTCTTTGCTATTGTGAGCAGTGCCGCAATAAACATGCATGTGCATGTGTCTTTATAGTAGAATGATTTATAAACCTTTGGCTATATACCCAGTAATGGGATTGCTAGGTCAAATGGTATTTCCAGATCTAGATCCTTAAGGAATCACCACACTGTCTTCCGCAATGGATGAACTAATTTATACTCCCACCAACAGTGTAAAAACGTTCCTATGTCTCCAAATCCTCTCCAGCATCTGTTCTTTCCCGACTTTTTAATGATTGTTGTTCTAACTGGCATGAGATGGTATCTCATCGTGGTTTTGATTTGCGTCTCTTTAATGACCAGTAATCATGAGCTTTTTTATGTTATTTTTGTGATCTATCGATCTCACAAAAGGCTAATATCCAGAATCTACAAAGAACTTAAACAAATTTACAAGAAAAAAAACAACCCCTTCAAAAGGTGGGCAAAAGATATGAACAGACACTTCTCAAAAGAAGACATTTATGCAGCCAACAAACATGGTTGGTCTTTTTTAAGAGTAATTCTTTTTGTTGTTGTTGTTATTTTTTTTTTTTTTTGAGACGGAGTCTCGCTCTGTCGCCCAAGCTGGAGTGCAGTGGCCAGATCTCAGCTCACTGCAAGCTCCGCCTCCCGGGTTTACGCCATTCTCCTGCCTCAGCCTCCCAAGTAGCTGGGACTACAGGCACCAGCCACCTCGCCCGGCTAGCTTTTTGTATTTTTTAGTAGAGACGGGGTTTCACCGTGTTAGCCAGGATGGTCTCGAACTCCTGACCTCGTGATCCGCCCGTCTCGGCCTCCCAAAGTGCTGGGATTACAGGCTTGAGCCACCGCGCCCGGCCAAGAATAATTCTTAATTATATGTATATATAATTCTTATATTTCTAAATTCTTATATATGAAGTATATATACATATATAATTCATAAATATATGTAATTACACATATAAAATAATGTGTATAAAAACTGATGAATACTACCTAGTTAATAATAATTTTTCAACTTAAGATATTGACTGTATGATTATTTTGCATACATATATGAAATAAAATGAGAAAGTGGGGAAGGAAAAATACATTTTAGTGCTAAATACCTCAAAATATATCACACATATGCACTCATAATTTTATAATGATAAATTTTAAATGCTATTATCTGTAGTTCCATAAAACTAGTCATGTGCTTTTATGCCTGCTCACTCTAGATCTTGCCACCTTGATTTTCCCCCTGTTGAAATTCTGTGTTCCCATCTAGGCCCAACTCATTTGCCACCAATTTCTACAGTAATTCAGTCCTCCTTGCTCTCTGATAGTACTTTGTTCCACCTCTCTTATAAACTTCCCTGTATTTTGTTTACTCTTTAGTTATATACATATCAGTTTCCCACTCCTGAAGGAAAAGATCCTTATTACCTTTGTTGAACCATCTTTAACACTGTCTGACACAAACATTTATTTGATTTTGCTGATGTAAAGTATAATTATTTATTTATTCTCCAAAAGATAATCCTGATTTAGATGAATAAGTTACTCTCAGACCCAAAAAATAATACTTTGGGTGGGGGTGTAAATTGGAAGATGTCCCAATATTATTAAAAATCATCATTCCTGGTTTTTAATATTTAGATGGATTTTTGTTATCAAGCTTTTATACATTCTGACCAAACTTAAAGAGGCAGGCAATGTGTTGAATTCATTCCAGAATACGAGTTTACAAGGAAGCTTTTCTTGAAGTTCTCTGTGTAGAGAACAACAGTTTTATCCATATTCTGGGTTCCATACGCACATTAAAAATGTTTTTAAAAATAGTACTATTCTCTTTAATGCATATTACAAAAATTTTCTGAAAGCAAATTAACTAGACATTTTCAAAAAGTAGTACAGAACATTGTAAAATCAAAGGAGAATCATTATTTTTCTTACTCTTCTGAGTTCTTCACCTTGGTTTTACACGCGATGACCTGGAAAACTTGCCTATTTGTCTTCACTTTCTATCTCTCAAGATAGTGGTTGGCTGGGCATAAACACTCATGCCTCTAATCCCAACATTTTGGGAGGCAGAGGTTGTAGAGTTGCTTGAGCCCAGGAGTTTGAGACCAGCCTGGGAAACAACAGTGAGACCTCACCACCAACAAATATATATATAATTATATATTTTTTATATATATAATTATAATTATATATATATATATTATTAGTTAGACATGGTTGTATGCACTTGTAGTGCTAGGTACTTGGGAGGCTGAGGTGGGAGGAGGATCACTTGAACCCAGGAGGTCAAGGCTGCAGTGAGCTGTGATCACACCACTACACTCTAGCTGGGCAACATAGTAAGAACACGTTTCAAAAAATAAAAAGTAAAGGTAATAGCAATTCATTTTAACCATTGCTTATTGAGTGGTTGCTATGTGTTAGACACTGTTCTTAGTTTTTGAAACAACCTTATGAAGCAGATACTACTTTCCCATTTTACAAATAAGAAACTAGGGCATGGAGAGATGAGTGATTTCTTTAAGTCATATGGTTAGTTTATGGCAGAGAGAGGATTCACACTCATATCTGTCTGACTTTGGGTATGAACATTTAACCACTGCTCTATAGTGTCTCCCACTGTGAACGCTTCATATGCAGAAATTATGAACAATAACCAGCTGTCTAAATAGATGCATGATTTAATCTGCTCATTTTATAGTTTTACATGCATATATCCATTTCTCCTATAGTAATTTGCAAAAGTGTGGACTGATTTTGACCAAATTTAGCAAAAGGTCTATATATATTGAGTTCCCTTTGTTATTGTCTTAAAGTATTCAAGAAGAAAGTCAGGGCAGAGGAAGTTTCTACAGAGAGGAGGACAGCTGGTAAGAACCTGAGTGCCTGAAAAAAAAAATTGGTTTAAGATTAACTCTTAGGGTAAGAAAGAATCAGGTTGGGTATTGGCAGGTCAGACTGGCAGGGAGGCTGCTGAGTTCTGCAATCTATCCATGTGAGGAAAGTCTGTGGGTCACACTGCACTAGTTGCAAGGATTAATACTTTTCCAAATTATTTTAACTCTAAGGATTGTAAGTAAAATCTAGGATGAATTCTCAAGACCTTGTTTAAAAATAGTCTCCAGGGTCTGTTATTTGAAGTGGAATTCAATTTTGACCAACCAAAACATTTTTTTCTCCACTTATGAATGAAAGAACAAGGGCTAAAATTGGTGTGGAATACTATTATGAATATAAAATTTCATATTGCTTAGTAAAAGTGTAGTCATTTTTCAATGGTGTCTTAGCTAATTAGTACTTCAAAAAAATTGTTTTCTAAATTATTATTCTGATTATATGCAATTATTCTCAAATTATTCATAAAATGACTAACATCTGAAATTGTAATTTGGCTGTACTGCTACTATATAATTATTATTAAACATTAGATGTACAGATATAAATATGCATATACTTATTATATCAAATGTGTTAATATTTCTATTTTTTTAATGAGAGGTCTAGTATGAGTAAGGAAAATTTATTATTAAACAAAATGAAAATTTGATTCAGACAATATTTCCATAAGCTACTCACCTTAAGTAAAATACAAAATCTTATTTAAATGAGAAAATTACTTGCCTTATATAATGAAAAGGAATATTCTGTCATGTACTTGTAGATTATTGAAATGACTTAATGAACATTTAATTAAGAAAAAAATTAACAAAAAATTCAAGAATATTTTTGACTAGGACTTAGAACTGCCAATCAAATTTATAGTATAGTCCATCTGTGTTAGTTTCTCATATTTATTGTCTAAGAGATAATAAAGTAACAATTGCTGCTTTTACTATGTCAAGGCAGATATGAGTAATATTTATAGACCATACACATTGTAAATATTATAGGGTTTACACTGCACCCAAGTGGATATCTTTATACTTGAATAGACCAGAGAACACTTATTTTTTTCCCAAATGTATTTTTTTTTTGTATTAGAGGTAATGATACTATGCAAATTAGCAAGACTTAATGTTTCTACCAATATTTGGTGATTTGAAATCAGCCCTGGTTAACAGATGGCCCCATCATTCTGAAACATAATTGATATTCTTTTAGAAAATCTCAAAAGAAAGGCCAATGGACATGTATTCCACCTGTCCCTTGAGAAATTGTCATCTTCAGATAGGAAACTTTCCCAACAACAGAGTTTATTAGCAAAATCCTTAATTTTATACTCACCAAAAGCAAATGTTTTCTTTTCAAATTTCCCCCAGTGTTCTAATTTGTCATATCTTTAATTTGTTTAGCTTTGTATTTGTGTTGTTCTTTGAAATTGTTTTAAGATTACTAAAAAATATATTTATCATGATGTCTTACTCAGAAGTGAATTTTCTGACAAAGGCCAGCGAACTTAGTGAGATTCAGAGAGGAAGGAAAAAAAAAAAAATAATCAAACCTGGTATGCACCCAAAGTTTAGACGAAGCAAATGGAGCCTGGCACACATGAAACGATTTAAACCACAAGAATTCGTATGGCTGTGACAGCATTTGTGGGATCGTTGTATAACATGCATGCACACCTGTTAACTAGGAACACAATTTCACATTCAACGGCTGGCTCCTAAACATAAACAGCTTGTGCTTCCCATTGACATGAACTGTCAAGACCAACCTTGCAAAGACACGATATCCCAACAGTTCACTCTAACCACCAAGCATCACCTAGACTTCCTGGAATAAAGACCATCCCTGGGATCTTGAGAAAGCACAAGCCTTTCAGAAAAAGAGTGGCTGAGACCAGGTGTGATTGATGAGCCCTCTCATTTATGCAATGAGATTCAAATCCAGGCTGAAATACTAATGTAATGAATGAAAAAAAAAAGCTAGTAAAGATTAATGAGTTTTAAGAACTGTACCCTCTGTTCTGAAACAAATGTGGTAGCGTTATTGTTATCACTTCAAAAGGAAAATCTTTTCTGTTTTTAATCTCAGAAATTTCTAATCTTTTTAAAATTTCAACTATAATGTTTTAAATTCAGTAGTCAAGATTTCACTGGAGGAAAGCGGATACATACAGAAATGTAAAATAATGAGAGAAAAAAAGACATACCTCTTCTACTAGGAGAAAGTCACATTTTACTGTCTTGGGCCACAAACATCACTATGTATGTAACTACAATCAGTTGAGGTACAGATAATAAATTATCCAACATTTGGCAATTTATCGAAGAGAAATACTCACTCAACATGAGCTACATAAACTCATTCTCTAAATGAGAATATTTTAAAAGATAGTGACTACAGATGTTTCAAAGCAGAATTTAAGGTCTCGCTGGGTGTCCCCAACTGGTGATCACTCTATTGTAAGCTTAACTGTTTAGCAAGGTTGTTCAAATTTTTGTTTTCCTTCTCAACTTTTCACCCTGCAAGCAGTCATTGTTACATTTCAACACTTCTTACATCAAGCACTTAATATAAAATGGGAACAGCTGCAATTTCACTGCCCAGCCCTTTCTTCCACCCTTACAACATTTGTTCTGTTAATGTAGGTTAATTCTGCAAATAACACTTCTGTAAATTGTTCTTGCAAACTGCTACATCATTTATGTAAGGACTTCTGTGAACTTTGAAAAATTAATGCCTTTAATTTTGGTTGATGGCAACATCAGCAGAGCTCTGTAAATTGCACTTTAATGAGATTTTGCTACAGGGGATAATCTGCTACTGACAGAGGAACATCTTGAAAACATCTGTAGACCTATAATTTCTCTATGACGATTAGATCCCACCACAAGACTCCAAATACAAACCCAAAATAAAGAAGGAAAATGTAAAGTTGTAAATGAGAATACAACCTGTTCTTTAAAAGCAAGAGGCCCACTATGAAAAGTTTCATGCACTGAAAATAAATCATTTTTGGACTAATTAACATTTAGCTTTATTTAATTAAGAAAGACTATTACTATCTCCACTGCTGTGCATCTGTATATAATGAAGCAAACAGCAGTAGGTATAAGATACCACTGAGTGATATGCCCAAGTAACCCAGCACTATAGGTGCAAAGGAATGTCTATTACTGTTAAGTAACTGACATCAGAGTCTTACTTTAATGTTGTCATAAATAAAAGGAAGATTTCCACAGATGCCTTCACATATGGTTTCTTATTTGTCTCTGATGGAGACTGGAAGTTGGATTAGATGCCAAAATTAAATGATTTAAATAGACAGCTGCATAATGGAAACTACTAAATAACACCTTATAAACAGTTGCTATTTATAGCAAGTCTAAATCACAGGATGACAAATTTTATTTTGCTAGAGCTAACATTACTTGTTGTTCTAATGCCATTACATCTAATGACCATAGTTATGTTACCTTAGCATTCACTCTTGCTCATGTTTGTGAACACATGCCCTCTTTAGAATGGTAGCTTTTGAAATCACAACTCATTTTCTCTAGTCAAACAGTACACTTACAAAACAATCTGTTTAAATATATATCATATTCTGAATCCACAAAGAAATAAACAGAAAGTGACTTATATGTTACACTGTATTCTTCACCTTCTATGTTGTGAAATTAATAGCTACTTGTGAAAATATTGACTTCCAGATGACAATTTCCTCTCTATAATGCTTATGTAGATATGATTTTTCACAGGAAGTAAATTAAGTAAAAACTGCAGAATTAAATAAGTGCATAAAGAGACATAGGGAAACTGTCACTTTTGGAAAACTTAAATATACCAGCAGGTTTGTTTGCTGTTTTAACTGATCCTTGGAAACCTGTATTGTATGTGTACTCTAAAACATAAGTGATAAATAAGAACAATTTAAAAGATTCTCAAAACTGGATCTGAACAGTTTCACTTTGTAATAAATGAGGGAAGTTTATATTACTTCATTAGTGGAGCCCAAGACAAATCCCAGTTTTCATTCTTATGCGGTATATAAAATGCAGCAGGAAGGGAGTGAAGTGGAAATGACGTGGCAGTCTTGAAAGGGGAACATAATATATCAGGAAGTGGCCAGTAGATATTTTTACCTGTAAAATCTGAACAATCCAGAAGGAATGATGCTGCTTGCACTGGGCATTAGGCTTAAGCACCTATATCTTGCTTCCACTCACTCCCTGACTGAGATTTGTGGGCAGGACATTAGGGTCTCCCCCAGTACATATGGGTCAGCCCCTGGACCCCATCTTGAGCTTAAACTTTGGGCCATAATTATGGTTTCTCCCTCTCCTCCCTCTCTGAAATGGGTTTACTGGTCTTGCACCTAAATTCATTCATCAAAAACCCCATCCCTACATGTATTCATAAATATACCTAAGGGGTCCCTTATGGGTAGCTAACCAGCTCATTCCTTTCAAAGACCGCAAGTGCAAATAAACACACAGTATTGTGGGTAGCCCTCACAAGAAACACTTCACCAGTTCCAGAAAGAAGGCATTTGGGGGAGTAATTAAGATAATTTGGATCATTAGGGTGCACCTCTTAAGCAGTACTAGGTGCTCATCAACCTAATGAAAAACCTACAATCATAAAATTGCATATTATCTTTCCTTCTCAGGATTAAACTTTGTCAAAATGCAGCTTCCAAAGATAGAGGGTCCATTCAGTAACTAATGATATTGCAATATGTTTATTACTTACTACAATCTATTGTCTTTAAAAACTCACCCTGGAAAAACAAGTGTAGTCAATTGTTTGCTATATACAAATATAGATTCACAGAATTTGCTGCCTTTTTCTTTCTGAAGCTGAACTGGGCCCACTTGCCATACCTACAGGTTTAACCTCTTATATGAGTTCACAAAACTATCCTCCTTTTAGGCAAGAAGAATTTAAGAAGCTCTAGCCAACCCTCAGGACCAAACACCTTATGTAAATAAAGTATATTTTAGAGTCCAACAAATTGCTGTTTTAATTTCATCTTAGACATTTCTGAGCATTTGAACTGCCAGAAAACTATTAAATCTCCCTGAATGTTGAGATTTTTTAGTTACAAAATGAGGGATAATAATGTCTATCTCACAGAGTTTTTGCAAGGATTAAATATATTACACAAGGGGATTTCAAAAAGTTCATGGAAATGCATATTATTTAAAAAACTATGCATGGATTTCAAAAATTTTTACACCAAAAATAAAACCTTATACTAACTTGTTAAAATGTGTTTAAACAGGATCTGTGAAGGATAAGACATTGGTTTGAAAACAGCCCCTATCAGAGCAGCATGATTTCTGCTAAAATTGAAGGAAGAACAAACATGAAATTTATGGTGAAGCTTGGATGAAAGAACAGTGAAATCATCAGTCCATTACAAAAAGTTTATGGAGTCAATGTGCCAGAGAAATCAGCAGTTTAGAAATGAATAGCTAATTTTAAGAAGGAAAAAGAAAACGTCAAAGATGAAGTCTGCAGTGGTAGATCATCCACATCAATTACTGAGGAAAAAGTTCATCTTGTTCACACCTTAATTAAAGAGGACTGATGATTAACAGCACCAACAATAGCCAATACCACACACATCTCAACTGGTTTGGCTTGCACAATTCTGATTGAAAAATTAAAGTTGAGCAAACTTTCCGTTAAATGGGTGCCAAAGTCTTTGCACCCAAATCAGCTACAGACAAAGTGCCATGAAAATTGTGAACAAGTGGGATCAAGGTTCTGAGGCATGTCTTTGAAGAATTGTAACAGGAAATAAAACATGGCTTTACTAGTACAAACCTGAAAGCAAAGTACAATCAACGCAATGGCTACCAAGAGATGGAAATGGTCTCATCAAAGCAAAAGTGGACCAGTCAAGAGTAAAGGTCATGGCAATGAAATTTTTATTATTATATACTTTAAGTTCTAGGGTACATGTGTACAATGTGCAGGTTTGTTACATATGTATACATTAGGTATACCTCCTAATGCTATCCCTCCCCCCTCTCCCCACCCCATGACAGGCCCCAGTGTGTGATGTGCCCCTTCTTATATCCAAGTGCTCACATTGTTCAATTCCCACCTATGACTGAGAACATGTGGTGTTTGGTTTTCTGTACTTGCAATAGTTTTCTAAGAATGGTGGTTTCCAGCTTCATTCATGTCCCTACAAAAGACATGAACTCATCCTTTTTTATGGCTGCATAGTATTCCATGGTGTATATGTGCCACATTTTCTTAATGCAGTCTATCATTGGTGGACATTTGGGTTGGTTCCAAGTCTTTGCTATTGTGAAGAGTGCCGCAATACACATACGTGTGTATGTGTCTTTATAGCAGCATGATTTATAATCCTTTGGATATATACCCAGTAATGGAATGGTTGGGTCAAACGGTATTTCTAGTTCTAGATCCTTGAGGAATTGCCACACTGTCTGTCATAATGGTTGAACTAGTTTACACTCCCACCAACAGTGTAAAATTGTTCCTATTTCTCCACATCCTTTCCAGCACCGGTTGTTTCCTGACTTGTTAATGAACGCCATTCTAACTGATGTGAGATGCTATCTCATTGTGGTTTCATTTTGCATTTCTCTGATGGCTTTCTTTTGAGAAGGGTCTGTCCACCTCCTTTGCCCCACTATTTGATGGGTTGTTTGATTTTTTCTTGTAAATTTGTTTAAGTTCTTTGTAGATTCTGGATATTAGCCCTTTGTCAGATGGGTAGATTGTAAAAATTTTCTCCCATTCACTAGGTTGCCTGTTCACTCTGATGGTAGTTTCTTTTGCTGTGCAGAAGCTCTTTTGTTTAACTAGATCCCATTTGTCAATTTTGGCTTTTGTTGCTGTTGCTTTTGGTGTTATAGACATGAAGTCCTTGCCCATGCCTATACCTACGGTATTGCCTAGGTTTTCTTCTAGGGTTTTATGGTTTCAGGTCTAACATTTAAAACATCTTGAATTAATTTTTGTATAAGGTGTAAGGAAGGGATCCAGTTTCAGCTTTCTACATATGGCTAGCCAGTTTTCCCAGCATCATTTATTAAATAGGGAATCCTTTCCCCATTTCTTGTTTTTGTCAGGTTTGTCAAAAATCAGATGGTTGTAGATGTGTGGTGTTATTTCTGAGGGCTCTGTTCTGTTCCATTGTATCTGTATCTCTGTTTTGGCACCAGTACCATGCTGTTTTGGTTACTGTAGCCTTGTAGTATAGTTTCAAGTCAGGTAGCATGATGCCTCCAGCTTTGTTGTTTTGGCTTAGGATTGTCTTGGCAATGCGGACTCTTTTTTGGTTCCACACGAAGTTTAAAGCAGTTTTTTTCCAATTCTGTGAAGAAAATCATTGGTAGCCTGATGGGGATGGCATTGAATCTATAAATTACCTTGGGCAGTATGGCCATTTTCACAATATTGATTCTTCCTATCCATGATCATGGAATGTTCTTCCATTTGTTTGTGTCCTCTTTTATTTCGTTGAGCAGTGGTTTGTAGTTCTCCTTGAAGAGGTCCTTCACATCCCTTGTAAGTTGGATTCCTAGGTATTTTATTCACTTTGAAGCAATTGTGAATGGGAGTTCACTCATGATTTGGCTCTCTGTTTGTCTGTTATTGATATATAGGAATGCTTGTGATTTTTTTTCTTTTTTTGCATGTTGATTTTGCATCCTGAGACTTTGCCGAATTTGTTTATCAGCTTAAGGAGATTTAGGACTGAGATGATGGAGTTTTCTAAATATACAATCACGTCTTCTGCAAACAGGGAAAATTTGACTTCTTATTTTCCTAATCAAATACTCTTTATTTCTTTCTCCTGCCTGATTGCCCTGGCCAGAACTTCCAACATTCTATTGAATAGGAGTGGTGAGAGAGGACATCTCTGTTTTGTGTCAGTTTTCAAAAGGAATGCTTCCAGTTTTTGTCCATTCAGATGATATTAGCTGTGGGTTTGTCATAAATAGCTCTTATTATTTTGAGATACGTTCCATCAATACTGAATTTATTGAGAGTTTTTAGCATGAAGGGCTGTTGAATTTTGTCAAAGGCCTTTTCTGCATCTATTGAGATAATCATGTGGATTTTGTCTTTTGTACTGTTTATATGATGGATCACGTTTATTGATTTGGGTATGTTGAACCAGCCTTGCATTCCAGGGATGAAGCCCACTTGATCATGGTGGATAAGCTTTTTGACATGCTGCTGGATGCAGTTTGCCAGTATTTTATTGAGGATTTTTGCCTTGATGTTCATCATGGGTATTTGTTTTCCGTTTGATTGGTAGATCTTCCTGCATCCCTTTATTTTGAGCCTATGTGTGTCCTTGCATGTGAGATGGGTCTCCTGAATACAGCACACTGAGGGTCTTGACTCTTTATCCAATTTGCCAGTCTGTGTCTTTTAATTGGAGCATTTAGCCCATTTACATTTAAGGTTAATATTGTTATGTGTGAATTTGATCCTGTCATTATGGTGTTAGCTGGTTATTTTGCTTGTTAGTTGATGCAGTTTCTTCCTACCATCGATGGTCTTTACAATTTAGCATATTTTTGCAGTGACTGGTACTGGTTGTTCCTTTCCATGTTTAGTGCTTCCTTCAGGAGCTCTTGTAAGGCAGGCCTGGTGGTGACAAAATCTCTCAACATTTGCTTGTCTGTGAAGGATTTTATTTCTCCTTCACTTATGAAATTTATTTTGGCTAGACATGAAATTCTGGGTTGAAAATTCCAATCTTTAAGAATGTTGAATACTAGCCTTCACTCTCTTCTGGCTTATAGAGTTTCCGCTGAGAGATCCACTGTTAGTCTGATGGGCTTCCCTTTGTGGGTAACCCGACCTTTCTCTCTGGCTGCCCTTAACATTTTTTCTTTCATTTCAACTTTGGTGAATCTGACAATTATGTGTCTTGAAGTTGCTCTTCTCGAGGAGTATCTTTGTGGCATTCTCTGTATTTCCTGAATTTGAATGTTGGCCTGCCTTGCTAGGTTGGGGAATTTCTCCTGGATAATGTCCTGAAGAGTGTTTTCCAACTTGGTTCCATTCTCCCCATCAGTCTCAGGTACACCAATCAGAGGTAGATTTGGTCTTTTCACATAGTCTCATATTTCTTGAAGGCTTTGTTTCTTTTTACTCTTTTTTCTCTAGACTTCTCTTCTCACTTCATTTCATTCATTTGGTCTTCAATCACTAATACCCTTTCTTCCAGTTGATCAAATCAGATACTGAAGCTTGTGCATGCGTCACATAGTTCTCGTGCCATGGTTTTCAGCTCCATCAGGACATTTAAGGTCTTCTCTATACTGTTTGTTCTAGTTAGCCTTTCATCTAATCTTTTTTCAAGGTTTTTAGCTTCTTTGTAATGGGTTCAAACATCCTCCTTTAGCTCGAAGTAGTTTGTTATTACCAATTGTCTGAAGCCTTCTTCTCTCAACTCATCAAATTATTCTCCATCCAGCTTTGTTCCGTTGCTGGATGTTGGGGCGTGGAGTTGTGTTTCTTTGGAGGAGAAGAGGCAATCTGATTTTTAGAATTTTCAGCTTTTCTGCTCTGGTTTCTCCCCATCTTTGTGGTTTTATCTGTCTTTCATCTTTGATGATGGTGACATACAGATGGGGTTTTGGTGTGGATGTCCTTTCTGTTTATTAGTTTTCCTTCTAATGGTCAGGACCCTCAGCTGAAGGTCTGCTGGAGTTTGCTGGAGGTCCACTCCAGACCCTGTTTGCCTGGGTATCAGCAGCAGAGGTTGCAGAACAGCAAATATTGCAGAACAACAAATGTTGCTGCCTGATCCTTCCTCTGAAAGCTTCATCGCAGAGGGGCACCTGGCTGTGTGAGGTGTCAGTCAGCCCCTACTTGAAGGTATCTCCCAGTTAGGTTACTCGGGGGTCAGGGACCCACTTGAGAAGGCAGTCTGTCCATTCTCAGATCTCAGATTCTGTGCTGGGAGAACCACTACTCTCTTCAAAGCTGTCCCACAGGAATGTTTAAGTCTGAAGAAATTTCTACTGCCTTTTGTTCAGCTATGCCTTGTCCCCAGAGGTGGAGTCTACAAAGGCAGGCAGGCCTCCTTGAGCTGTGGTGGACTCCACCCAGTTCGAGATTCCTGGCCACGTTGTTTACTTTCTCAAGCCTCTGCAATGGCAGACCCCCCTTCCCCAGCCTCACTGCTGCCTTGCAGCTCTATCTCAGACTGCTGTGCTAGCAGTGAGCAAGGCTCACTAGGCATGGGACCCTCCAAGCCAGGCACAGGATATATTCTCCTGGTATGCCCTTTGCTAAGATCATTGGAAAATGCAGTATTAGAGAGGTAGTGTCCCGATTTTCCAGGTACCATCTGTCATGGCTTCCCTTTGCTAGGAAAGGGAATTCCCCAACCCCTTGCACTACTGAGGTGAGGTGATGCCCCGCCCTCCTTCGGTTTATGCTGCATGGGCTGCACCCACTGTCTCACAAGCCCCAGTGAGATGAACCCGGTACCTCAGTTGGAAATGCAGAAATCACCAGTCTTCTGTGTGGCTCACGCTGGGAGCTGTAGACTAGAGCTGTTCTTATTCAGCCATCTTGGAACCTCCCCCAGCAATGATTTTTTTTTTAGAATGCTCAAGGCATTTTGCTTGCTGACTTTCTAGACAGTGAAAGAACAATATTTTGAGAGTTTTTTGAGGAAGTTTACCATGAGAGTGTCTTGAGAAAGTTAGCCAAAGCTTTAGCAGAAAAATGCCCAGGAAAACTTCACCAGAGAGTCCTTGTACAATATGACAATGCTCCTGCTCACTTCTCTCATTAAACAAGGACAATTTTGTGAGAGTTTCCATGGCGATTATTAGGAATTCACCTTATAGTCCTAATTTAGCTCCTTTTAATTTCCTTTTGCTTCCTAACTTTAAAAAATCTGTAGAGGGTACCCATTTTTCCTTAGTTAATAATATATATTTCAATTCCCAGGACCCTCAGTTCTTTAAGGATGAACTAAATAGCTAGTATCATTGCTTACCAACAATTCCTTGGATAGAGATTATATTGAGAAATGAGGTTTATATTTTTAGAGATTTTCTTCTTTTTCTTTTTCTTTTTTCTTTCTTTCTTTTTTTTTTTTTTTTCAGTCTCACTCTGTCACACAGGCTGGAGTGCAGTGGTGCAATCTCAGCTTACTACAACCTCTGCCTCACAGCTTCAAGTGATTCTAGTGCCTCAGTCACACAAGTATCTGCGATTACAGGTCTTTGCCACCATGCCTGGCTAATTTTTGTATTTTTGGTATATAACAGGGTTTTGCCATGTTGGCAAGGCTGATCTTGAACTCCTGGCCTCAAGTGATGTGCCTACCTTGGCCTCCCAAAGTGCTGGGATTACAAGCATGAGCATGAGCCACCACACCTGGTCCATATTTTTAGTTTAGTTTTTAATTCCACTTTTTCCACAAATTTTTTGAAGTCCCCTCTTTTTTTTTTTTTTTTTAGGGAGTTTTACTCTTGTTGCCTAAGCTGGAGTATGATAGTGTGATCTCAGCCCACTGTAACCTCTGCCTCCCAGGTTCAAGCAATTCTCCTGCCTCAGCTTTCCGAGTAACTGGGATTACAGGTGCATGCCACCACACTCAGCTGATCTTTTGTATTTTTAGTATAAAAAGGGTTTCTCTATGTTAGCCAGGCTGGTCTCAAACTCCTGACCTCAGGTGATCCACCGACCTCTGCCTCCCAAAGTGCTGGAATTACAAACGTGAGCTACCATGCCCAGCCAAAGTCCCCTCTTTATGTAAAGAAAAGACACACATATGTAGAAAAGTGGCAGTAAATATTAGTTTATTTGATTAGTTCCCATTTCTTCTCTCAACTTTCCCCACTCCCTGGCCAATTGTTACCAGTCGCTGCTATCTCCTTACCTAAAATGTTTCAATCAAGCAGCCGTGCGTTTTCACAAATAGTTTTCAGGACCATGGAGAGATCTCACGTGCCCTTTTCCCCAAAATATATTAGTTCTGCTGTGCCAGGGGTTAGTATATTGATTGATTAAGTAAATATATTCTGAGGATCTGCATAGGCTCTATGTTAGGTTATGGAGAAACAACATTTTAAAAAACGGATAAGTCCCAAAACCTGCGATGCATGCAGTCCAGTGATAAACTAGACATTAAACGAAGAATTTGACTCCTACCATTACCCACCAAAAGAAAGCCACACACACAACTACCAAATAGATAGGTAAGATGACAAAATGTGCAAAATCCTATAAGAAGAATTCCTATCTAATCTTGGGGGGGTTGCAAGAAAGAACAACTCTCCTGAGAGGTTACATTTTTGCTGAGATCTCAGGGATGAATAAGAGATAATTGAATCATGCCGGGCACGGTGGCTCATGCCTGTAATCCCAGCACTTTGGAAGTCTGAGGAGAGAGGATCCCCTGAGCCCAAGAGTTCAAGACCACCCTACGCAACAAAGTGAGATGCCCATCCCTACAAAAAATTTTAAAAGTAGCTGAGCGCAGTGGCCCAAGCCTATAGTTCCAGCTACTTGGGAAGCTGAGGCAGGAGGATCACTTGCCTTCAGGCATTTGAGGTTGCAGTGAGCCATGTTTGCACCATTGCACTCCAGCCTAGGTGATAGCCTGAGATCCTGTCTGAAGAGGAAGAGGAAGAAGAAGAAGAAGAAGAAGAAGAAGAAGAGGAAGAGGAAGAGGAAGAAGAAGAAGAAGAGGAGGAGGAGGAAGAAGGAGAAGAAGAAGGAAGAAGAAAAAGAAAAAGAAGAAAGAAGAAATAATTGTGCAAAGAGAATGATTAAAGAATGCTCCTAGCTGGGCGCAGTGGCTCACACCTATAATCCCAGCACTTTGGCAGACTGAGGCAGGTGGATCACCTGAGGTCAGGGGTTCAAGACCAGCCTGGCCAACACGGTGAGACCCCATCTCTACTAAAAATACAAAATTAGATGAGCACAGTGACACATGCCTGTAATCCCAGCTACACAGGAGGCAAGCCTAGAGAATCACTTGAACCTAGGAGGCAGAGGTTGCAGTGAGCTGGGATTGCACCATTGCACTCCAGCCTGGGTGACAAGAGTGAAACTCTGTCAAAAAATAAGTGCTCCTGAAAAAGAATTACCTGATAAATTTTTTAAAAGGCCAGTGCAGCTGGACACAGTGGTGCTCACCTGTAGCCCAGCTACTTGGGAGGCTGAGGAGGGAAGAGTCCTTAATCCCAGAAGTTTGAGATCAGCTCATGCAACATCACAAGACCCCATCTCCATATAAGAAACAAAAGAGACCAGTGCAACTAGTGTAGAGTTATAAAGGAGTAGCACAATGGAAGATGAGACGTAAGCAAACTCTTGCAAGTCATGCATAAAGATAGAAGACTTGTAGATCTCCAGGTCATTATTTTTTGCCTATTCTGGTGTGGTTCTTTTTTTTTTTCTGGTGGATGTTAATTATTATTTTTAAATTGTGAGATTTGGCCACAGTGGGCCTGTGTTTCTATGTGAAGACAATAAACAACCATTTCACCAAGTACACAAGGCATGAGATCTCCAGTTTATCACAGTCTTAACTGGCCAATTTCACCCATATGCATTTTCTGCTCATCCCCTGTAGTCTTGTAAATTCACAACCCTAGATTTTGTTTTCTGCTTTGTCTGTCAGATCCAGCCCTGATTTTGTGTCTCAATATGGAGAAGTCACTGCCTTTTTCTTTGGGTTACATGATGATGACCAACTCCTTGAAAATATTTTCCAAGATAACAGTGTGTTCCACACTTAGCACAAGGATCTCCGAGTACAACCAGCTACTCAAGTTGTTATAATCCACTCACCCATTAGGAGGTTCTTGCTAATGTTTGCTTGTTCTACCAGATGTTTTCTTTGGCCATACTCTCCAGACACTTCTTTCACCTCTCTGTGGACTTTTTTTTTTTTTTTTTTTAGATGGAGTTTCGTTCTTATAGCCCAGGCTAGAGTGCAATGGTGTGATCTCAGTTCACTGCAACCTCTGCATCCCAGGTTCAAGTGATTCTTGTGCCTCAGCCTCCTGAGTAGCTGGGATAACAGGCATGTGCTACCACACCTGGCTAATTTTTGTATTTTTAGTAGATTCGAGCTTTTACCATGTTGGCCAGGCTGGTCTCGAACTCCTGACCTCAGGTGATCCACCCCCCGCCCCCACCTCGGCTTCCCAAAGTGCTGGGATTACAGATGTAAGGCACCATGCCCGGCCTTCTCTGTGGACTTTAGTGTTATTAGTAGTTCAATAACACACCTATCATGGTCAAAAGATACAATTCCAAACCTTGGTCTCTACCCATCTGTCTTTTTCATCTTTCATTGAAAAGCCACTTCTCATATTATGTCACATAGGTTAGTTTCAAGCAGCACTCTTTTAAAATAATAACCAAAGGTATATGGAGAGAATAAGTTTGTGACAAACCCTCAGTAATTTGGGTTTCAACTATCCAGATCCCTCAATTAACGAAACTTTTCTTAGTACTTTACTTATAAGAAAAAGAAGAAAATAAAAAGTGAAAACGTTTCAAACGTAAAGGTATATATTTCCATAGACAATCAAATAATTCAGTGTAGTCTCCTTAACTTTCTACATTCTTATCTGAACTGATATTCAGTGAGAATTAATACACAGGATGGAGACTACAAGAGGTACTACAAGTTCCTAGGTCATCAATCATATTCATTGCATTTCTCATATACTAAGAAAAGAAAGATGCTGATCTGATGCCTTATGCATAGTAATAACCTGATATTTGATTAATAGAATTAAATGCAGGCTAGCATAGTTTAGAATTATGATGTTAAAATTAATTATAAAATTCATTTATCTGGTATATCCTATCATTTCTAGAGAAGTAGTGATTTTATTAGACATTGGATAATTCCTATTAAAGATATCAATAAGCTAGTAGATATCACATAAATAGCATAATTTGAAGGCATTTGTTAAATAAAGGTTGCCAGAAGGAGTTCCCTTAGAGATTAGTTGAAAGCACTTCCTGTTCTGGCAACGGCTGCGACATCCTTGCTGTACATCCCGTGCTGCACTTAGCATCCTACTCACAACGCTTTTCCCTGTTTGCCAGTGGTAATGGCCTTTTTCCTGACAGCATCCTAAGAGAGGCCCAAACTCCATCAGCTTTCTGTCCCCCGGCCATTGTGGTTAAAATTTGTATCACTGCAGTCTTTATCCACTTGCCCAGAAATCCTGAAGTAACTGTGCGTTTTGAGATTCTTTTAATATTTGCCTTTTGCTACAAAGAGCTTTGGCAAAAAAAAAAAAAAAAAAAATGATCTCAAATGGCATAACGGATGTTTTCATCACTAAATTTTTTAGTGGTTTAAATTAAAACAAAAATGGTACACTTTGTACATTGGTTTTCTTGTACTTAAGCCTTTAATGCCAGCTAAATAACAAAAGGGGCCATTAATGCAAAATTCAGCCTAAAGTCAATTGTATTACAAGCACTCTTAATACTTGTACATTCTTAATGTAACAAGAAGTCTGAAAGGCACTTAACTGAATACAGCTGTATGCAAATTTGCTTTAAACTCCTGAAGGTTAGAAACAGACATTATTTTAATCCTGAAAAATAAACCACTGAGTGTCTAGCATTTGGATCTGTTAAACTCATCTACTAATGATTCCCCTATTAAACCAAAATAAAGTGTTTGAAAGTTGATCCAGTCCTTTGCACATGGTAAACAAAGAGACTGGAACTACAGCAGGCTCTGCCAAAAACCAGTAAGAGGATTCTTAAATATATACATCCTCACACAGCTGTCATTCACCCCCACTGTATTATATATTTTGAGATAATTAAATAAAAATACACGACATTTATCTAAAACTCACAAATTTGCCTTCTGGGAATGTAGCACATTCTGTAGTCTGATTCAGAAAACTATTATCCAGTTGAAGGTGAACCAGGTTTTTACAAATGAAAGAATAAAATATTCACAAATAAAAATGTGGGTTGCGGCATAAAAGATTTGCCTTGTCACATAAGTGTGGTTCCACAAGGAAGCACACAAAATATTAATAACACTATTACCATTTCCAAGCATACTACATTATGCTACTTATAGTTCTCAAGAAGAAAGCTAAGGCATAGATACATATATCTATAAACAAATTGTTTATTAAATCAAGATGGTTTTCTAAAATAAAATACAGAAAAATCTCATTGGAAAATAGAAAGTAATTAGTCATATCATAAAACAAAGAACAAGGGAGGGATCATTTCTAGTTTGGTGTGCTTACTGTACTTAAGCAAAATAACTGGAATATCTTGAATGTTTTTTAAATGCCACCAAGTTTGAGTTTATAATGCCCTTACATTCCTTTTTGATAAAGCTAAGATATATTTTGGAATATAAATACCAAGTAAATATACATCAAAATTAAACATTGCTACTATAGTGCCCAGTGTAATTATTATCATTTTATTCACTGAAAATTCAAATGCTTTTTAAAACAATTTATTTACGGTCTTTCCTTGATTCATGTAAATAAAACCAAGTTATTTATCATTTATGACCATATCCCAAAAAAAGATCAAGAATGAAAGGATGAGAAAGAAAGAAAGAAAGAAAGAGAAAGAAAGAAAGAAAGAAGAAAGAAAGAGAGGAAGTGAGGGAGAGAAAGGAAGCTTTCGTTTATTCAACAAATATTTAATTATAGCCTACTATGTGTCAGGCATTATGTGAAATGCAAAGAATACAATAATGAACAAAAATAGGCAAAATTATAATCTTCATGGATCTTATAGTTTAATTTGGGAGTCCGATATTAACTAGATAATGATTTAAAAGTATACACAAATTACAACTGTGATATGTGCTACAAAGAGTTTTCTGTGAAAATGTATAATAAGAGGTTAGGTAAAGCATGCTGAAGGAGTAAAGTAGAACTAAGATTTGAAGATTATCTGGGAGGAGTGCTAAGGAGTATTCCCTACAAAAGAACATGTGCAAAGGCCTTGTGGCCCGTTTGGAGATGGAAAAGAACTGAAATAAAGGCATGGCTTGGAATTATGTTGCTAATGAGGCTTAGAGACGTAGGTCAAAGCCTGGCCACAGAGAGCCTTGTAGGTCTTGCTAAAGGTTTTGGTGTTTACCTCAAAAACAATGTGAATCCATTGAGAACTATTTTAATCTGAAATTTGATATCACCAGATATGCATTTCAAAAGGAAATGTCTAGCTGAAATAAAAGGAACAAATTGAAAGGGACAAGAATGAATATTAAAAGACCAGTTGAGACATTTTTCTGAGTGAAACAGAATGGTGTCTTGGACTAGTTTGCTAGAGGTAAAAGGAAGATAAATGGATGTATTAGAGAAATATATTAGAAGTAACACTGATAGAAATTAATTTCAAATTGTATATGGGGGTCAGGTTTCTGAGAAGTATCATTAGATTAATGGTTATACAGTTCATTGAGAATGAAAGAACTAGAAGGGGGCAGGAAAGAAAATAATAAATTCTGTTTTGAACATGTTGAATTTGAGGCACCCTTGAGATATTCTTAGTGGAAATGTCAGTTCAACATTGATCAACTAAAGTGTGTGTGTGTGTATGTCTGTGTATGTGTGAATGCATGTGTGTAGGTAAAAAATGTTAATTCTTTGAAGACTACATATATTAACCTATCTATTCTATTCAGTGTCAGGCACATTTGGAAGTATTAATAGGTAATAAGATATTTATTAATTTCCTAAAACTCTTCAGAGTTCAGTTTCTATGCAATTAGTTTTTAAAATAAGCAATTTCTAATACTTTCATTTCCTATGGCAGAAATTATAAAAATATGACATAAGAAATAAAAGAGAAAAAAAGGCAAAAGCTTATTTAGGAACATATGAAGAGAGTAAGTTAACCAAAAATCTTAGCAGAGATACATGTGAACTAGTTACCTAAAATGAATATATCTCATGATCAGAGGAAGGGTAAGTAGTGGTGCAAAGTATATTCTCTTTACAATCCTGGATCTGGCTGCCAGTGACCAACAATAGATTTCGAGCATATTCTTCAACTTACTGACTGAAAAATTGAAATATACCAAGTATACTGTCTATGTTGCATGTTAGAAAGATATAAAAAGGCTGTAGTTTCAACAAGATAAAATTTATTGATCTCTGTGTAGCTATCCAGAGAAGGCCATACAGGGATGGCAGGGGCTGCAGTCCACAAGGTCTCCCAGAAATGCAGGTTCTTTCTAGTGCATTGTTACACGGGCCTCAAAACTTAGCCTTTAGCTTACAGTCGAAGAGGTCTACTTCATCCAACAGAAAGGGGCACAGACAAGTGGGGCACATGTGCATTCCTTTAAACATATGGGCCAGAATTGGAGTGCAGCACTTTTGCTTATACCCCGTAGACTAGAACTGAATCATATGGCCA
Organism: Trachypithecus francoisi; assembly: GCF_009764315.1. Classification (NCBI taxonomy): domain Eukaryota; kingdom Metazoa; phylum Chordata; class Mammalia; order Primates; family Cercopithecidae; genus Trachypithecus; species Trachypithecus francoisi. Next base: position 146,619,962 of record NW_022681453.1, on the reverse strand, counting down.
CACCTAGCTACAAAGGCAAATGTAGTCCTTAGCTAAGCATATGTGTGAATATTTTGTTACTAAAGAAATAAGAATGTAGTTTGGTGGACAGGTAGTAGTGTCAGGCATAGTCAATATTCTAGATGACTCTGTCTCTAAAACCAATTCAGTCGTTAATTCAACAAAAATTCATTGAATGCTCACACACTGCAAAGAAGAAGACAAGACACCCTCCATCCTTGACTTCATGTAGCTGAAAGTCTATTAACATTGGGTAATAAGCTCAACGAAACCACACAAAACACATCTAACCCAGTTTTCAGGTAGGAGAAGTTTCAGAGAAAGTCACCTTGATCAGAGAAAAATTAGATCTAAAGAATGAGTAAGGCTGGGGGCAATGGTTCATGCCTGTAATCTCAGCACTTTGGGAGGCCAAGGCAGGTAGATCACCTGAGGTCAGGATTTTCAGACCAGCCAGGTAACATGCTGAAACTCCATCTCTACTAAAACTACAAAAATTACCTGGGTGTGGTGAAAGGTGCCTGTAATCCCAACTACTCAGGAGGCTGAGGGGTGAGAATCGCTTGAACCCAGGAGGCAGAGATTGCAGTGAGCCAAGATCAGCCTCACTGCACACCAGCCTGGGTGACAAGAGTGAAATTCCATCTCAAAATAATGATGATGATAATAATAATAATAATAATAATAATGAGTAAGATTTTTTTTAAGCAAAAAGGATATGCATGAGTATTTCAAGAACTGCATACAGCATGTGCCAAAGCCAGGAAACGAAAGAAAGCATGTTAACTTGAAGAAGTTGACATGACTGATAGATAGCTGGAGAATAGAAATTTGGGAAGTTAAAGATGAATTTATATTTCTAGATAATATTTGTTTAAGTAATATTAAAATATTATTGGATTTTAAATAAGTGAATGCTAAATAAATACAGTAATTGCAGTATTAGATTTATTTTTCATGTATTTTAAGTAGCTGTTAATGATGTCATACTATAACAGTACGTTAATGTAGGTAAGTAGCTATAAAAAAGCTTCAAGCCAGGTGCTCTGGCATGCATCTGTAGTCCCACCTATTCAGGAGGCTGAGGCAGAAGGATTGCTTCAGCCCAGGAGTTCAATAGTAAGACTATTTCTTCTGAGTTTTTTGTCTTGTTTTGTTTTGTTTTGTTTTTAAGACAAGCTGGGCACAGTGGCTCATGCCTGTAATCCCAGCACTTTGGGAGGCCAAGGCGGGTGGATCACCTGAGGTTAGGAGCTCAAGACAAGCCTGACCAACATGGTGAAACCCTGTCTCTACTAAAAATACAAAAGTTAGCTGGGCATGGTGGCAAGCACCTGTAATCCGAGCTACTCGGGAGGCTGAGGCAGGAGAATTGCTTGAATCCAGGAGGCTGAGGTTGCAGTGAGCCAAGATCGCACCATTGCATTCCAGCCCCAAACCCAAAAAAAATTGTGGGGTGGGAGGGTCAAAGCTCTGTAAATAATCTCTCATAAAGAAATAAATATGAAAGTTTATCATTTTGTTAATGTAAGGTTTAGAAAGTGATAATTTTCTTGTATTTTTTAGATTTATCTTCTCCTAAATTTCTTAGAAGAATAAGAGAAACATGAATATTCTGGCATAGAGAGAGAAAAGTTAATATTCCTACTGAAAGGGGCCTTTTGCTACACTACATAATAAATAAATAAGAAAGTATTAAAATGTGAAATTTTATACTATTAGGAATAATATTAAGATCCCAATAAGTTCTTTTAAAAAAATAAAAGTCAGAAACAACTTATTTAAAATATGAATGGCATCAGATTTCTTACCATCAACATTGGAAACTGAAGATGATAGTGCATTCTTGTTGAAATTTTGTGGAAACAATCTTCAACTAGAAAAATATATCCAGTCTAAATAATAGTCAAATATAATGATAGAATAAAAGAATTTTTAGACATGACATTTCCTGAAGATATTTAATTTGTGCTATTTCTCAAGAACCTAGTGGAGAATATATTCTACCAAAACGGGGGTATGATTTAGGACTGAAGTAAATGTGGGAATCAGAAACAGAGGACCCATACATAAGGATAAGTTATTTATTGGGAACATTTGACAGAGCTTTTGTACATCATGGGAAGATTTGGGGAGACATGGAAAAAACTAACAAATTTTAAAAGTAACACAGTTTAACTTGAGGAAAAACAAAAAGTTATATAATACAAAATGTAATCATCAGATACTATTTGGTGTATGAGTAAACAATATTTACACAGTGAAAATAATAAGGAAAATGTAACATTTTGATCAATTGAAGGATTAGTAGAGGTAAAGTATTGTGTCTCCTCTGGCCAGATGAACAAGGAACCATCTTTCTGAAACTATGTGGCTATCAGATCAATGCCGAATATACACACATCTTCCTCTGTATGATAAACCCTATCTGGAGTGCTGAGAAACCATGACCCTTAACCTTCCTTCCTTTGGAGTCAGAAATCTCAACTTTCCTCTCTATTAGGTCTTAGCTGGTGGGTAGTTACATTAAAACTTTCTTTATCTACATTTACCTGGGAATGTCTTTACTTCTATGTGAACTTACTTAGAAGAGCAGGGTAGATACCCTCTATCTTTATTTCCAGACGTTTAATATACTATACATACAAAAGATTGTTGTTGAACAGACTGACACAGAGGCCAATTAACCTTTTGCTGACCTTACAGGGCTTAGAATTTGTTGCCCAACAGAACTGGAAGGGCAACGAACCAATGATTCAAAGGAAACAATGATTCAGAAGGAAGTGGGACAATGACAGGGAAGAGCAAAGATGCTAAAGGACTGTAAGGAGAAAGGGCTTAATAAAATAGATCTCCTGGAGGATGATATCATAGGATACACCCCAAGAAATTACAGAGTTAAGGATCCTGTGAAGTGACACTCTCAAAATCCTAACACCCTACTGACTATGTATGGGTTGGATTACATTACTGAAACTTGAAGAAAAGAACTGGCAAAATATTTTTCTGGATTTTGTGTATATGTTCCGCTAATTTTGTTGTGTTCTGCGCTCTTCCTTCCTCCATAATATGAGATCAATGTCTGGGTTTCACTACTCGTTTTCCAGGTTTCCAATTAACTCCCACCTCTTCCAAAATACCCTCCATCCCATCTGCAGTTCTCGTAGAGCTATCATTCTGCTCTCTCCTTGAGCACTTCATTCTACATTAATCACTATATGATCATAACTGGTTTCACACAAATATATTATGAGCTTCTAATGTTTAAAAAAAAAGTCTTCTGCATTTTCCACAACTATTAGTACAAAGCTTAGTGCGTTAAAGGAACTGAATACTTTATTCCTTATAGTTTTACGTTAATATACAAACACAACAACCTATCACATGAATAAGCTGTGTGCAATTAATTATAAATGTAATCTACCTTTATATCTATGTATCCCCTTGGGAAATTTATAATCTTCTGATTATATCTTTAAACAATTTTTTTTTTTTTTTTGAGACGGAGTCTGGCTCTGTCGCCCAGGCTGGAGTGCAGTGGCCGGATCTCAGCTCACTGCAAGCTCCGCCTCCCAGGTGTACGCCATTCTCCTGCCTCCGCCTCCCAAGTAGCTGGGACTACAGGCGCCCGCCTCGTCGCCCAGCTAGTTTTTTGTATTCTTTAGTAGAGACGGGGTTTCACCGTGTTAGCCAGGATGGTCTCGATCTCCTGACCTTGTGATCCGCCCGTCTCGGCCTCCCAAAGTGCTGGGATTACAGGCTTGAGCCACCGCGCCCGGCCTAAACAATTTTTAAGTTGTTAAATGTTTAGAAATTTTGTGAGCCAGTTGTTAAATAAAACCGTTATTAAAAACTAAATTTTATTTTAAAATATGTAGTATATTAAATATATTAAAATTACCTAAACTACTTTAAAAATAAAGATAATAAGTATTTAAAATCCTTCACTTTTTATTAACCACACTTTACTGTTATCTTGCTCTTTAAGTCTACTTTAAGTGACATCACATTGGTAGCTTGAAAATGGCCTGAAACTGGTGGGAATATTTATACCATTAAATTTGAAAAATATTACAAAACAGGCCTTATTATTGTGTTGATACTGTTGTCTACACTAATGTAGATTAAACTTAAAAATGTGCCATTTCTATAGCTATTAAATTATGAGTAACTCGAAGATTAAAGAAATGTTCTTCCAATATTTGAAAACGATTATCCTATTCAGAAAAAAAGTAACATTATTAACTAACAAGTGAGTTTGAACATGTCTTAATTGGTTTGTTGTCTTACTATTAGCAAAAATATCAACCAGCATTCATATTGAAACTACAGTCATTCACCAACTGCAACCACAGTTTGGCTACAAGTAGAGAGTTCAACAAAAATTAAAGGCTGCACTCTGAGAATCAATTGGCTATATGGAATTTACAGTAAATAATATTGTATTTTTTATTATTTTAAAACTGTTCACAGTACATTATTTATATAGTAACATTTATAATATACATGTACATGTATATATACTTTCTTTCATTGAGCAAATTCTTAAACATCTGTCAGCACACTACTGCCTAAGATAATTGTTTACAGTGCAAATTCCCAAGCCTCAATCCCTCAAATTTCAAATAAGTGCTCCTAGAGTAAGGCTCAGGAATCTCCTTATTAAACAACAACTTTTTTCTATAGTGGGAGCCTAAGGTTTTATTAGAGAAGAAGAGAAAACTAATGAAAGAAAATATCTATTTTCTGAGTTGAGAAGAATTCTAGATGTTAGCAGATACTTCCTTTAAGAAGATCCTTACTGATGAAAGAGACCATATTCTATTACTGAGTAGGGAAATAACCTATGTCCATAATTCTAAACTGGGTATTATACTAAGCAAGTCTATTTTGTAAATTAAAACTAAAATATTTTTCTTCAAAAAATACTTGTTTCTTAAATGATTCATTTAACACTATCACTATAGTCAAAAGCAATGAGGGAAATAAGAAGCCATTTTAGAACTGTTCATGAAATATAGATATCAGTTATAGTTTTTTTCTTCTACAAGACTAATATTATTGAAAACTGTCTTCAACTATAAAATGAATATTTGGCTCTGGGAATATTTCACTGAAGCATTCTATATTCAGAATATCAAACTGTACAATTTATACCACTGAAATTTATAAATTCCATCTTTGTAATTATCCCTTTAATATTTTATCACCATTGCTACCCCATAATAGACAAATGAAACTTTTCTCTTCTAGTTTTATGACATAATATCTCTTTGTTATAAGACCATCTAAATAACTTCATTTAATGACATGAGTTTTGAAAACATCATTTTAAGCCAAACAACTAAATATTTTTTATGAGAATGCCATTAAACATCCACTTAACTGATTTTATTCAATTCTGCTAATAATTTTTAAGGTGTTCACATACAATCCCTAGTTATTTCATTTTATTATTTTTCAACAGTTTCTGGAATATAAACTTTAAGAAAAAGATTGGATGCTGGCCCAGGAAGGCCAGCTGAAACACCAAAAGAGACCAGGTAAAGTATTAATACAATTACGAGAATGGTTAGTATGAAGAGATGTATACTTACTCATTATTCGAGTTAATTCAAAACTATTTCCTCACCTGCCAAAAACTCAAATAGGCTCATACCACACTTCTACATCCACATTTGTACATTACCTATTTCCATGCATTGTGCACTGGGACATACCCAACTTACGTAGGTGAGCCATAACATACTGGCCTTAATATAGTTAGCTGTAACTACCTTTAAAAGCCTGTATTCTTGCATTTTGTAACATATCTGAAAGTAAAAAGGAAGTTGTTTTATCAATTGAGATGGAGAAATGAATGGTTTCAGACAACATTAGGCAGATCCTATTTTCTAGACATCCTTACTTCTGGGAGCTTGTGGAAATCAAAATATGATAAATCTTCATGTAGTCAAAGCCAAGCAGGTTCATCACTTTATCTGTCCTTAATATCTAATTCAAAAGTAACCAGCTACATTCACAGCAGGGCTTACAAGTAAATTAATTCAAAGCCCTTAGAAACCTTACAATAACCAGAATTAAACTTTCCTTGTCAAAAGCTTAACAATGCTAACATTTTAAATTAAAATATCTTTTTGAAAGTTTAGAAATTAATAAATCTAACTCATTTGTAACACTAGAGACAATTTAAGTTTTTGTAATTAAATCAAGGAAAATCTATTTAAATTTTTTTCTGAATGTCTTAAAAGTTACAGAATTATGCTTAAAATGAAGTCTTAAGTTTTACACTCTTGATAAGTTGCTAGTATCTTGATCATGATATCAATATACTTTCCATCACTAAATTTTTAATACAATAAATGTAATAGCCCCTATATTTACTAGTTAAAAATCATTTAATACACAGTAAAGTATACATAATAAGAAGATAGCTAAGCATTGTAAATAGAATGTTTATTTAGAGCTTTAAATTATATATATTTAGGAGCCAGGTTTTTTTTTTTTTTTAGTCCTAGAAATTGGTAGATCACTTTTGCAATGTTAATTACCTGCAGTAAGTATAAAGAAAATCATCAAAATAATTTGCTATTTTCTTTTTAGTTTTATTCACCTACTTGCTAAAAAGAAAAGAGGGACTCTTGGAAATCCATGTACATCGAGAGCTTATCATATATTAAATAATTAATTTTTAAATGTTTCAAACACACATTATCCAATGTAAAATTTTGACCTGATAAGATGTGTTTTCAACTTGTTGTTTGTTTAATGTTCAGGATATATTCTTAGAAATATATTTAAAATATTTTTGAATGAAATGAAGGTGTCTCCTCTTCTTACTATTGCCAAGTCTATGATTTACACACAGTTTAATTATTCAGATGTTTATTATGTTCTACATAATGAAATTTGGACCCTCATATTTTCTTCCTACATCCTAGATGCAAGCTGCAATTATAGCCACAGATATCTGTTTATTTGATGAATTTTGCTTCTTCTGCATAGTTTGATAAATATGGAAATAAGTCAAAACCTACTTTATATACAGTAATTAAAGTGAAAAATCTAGTCATGATGCAAATCCTTAATTGGACTCCAGGAGAGATATGCAGAATTTCTCTTTAATAATATGGGATGACTGGGGACAGAAAAACAAAGCACACTAAAATATGGTTTAGAAGCACAATTAATCACAAAACAGAAAACAACCAATTTAGCATAGCTCATTCAGTGACTCTCACGGCTCAGGTAATGTTCTTTTAATCATCTGGCTCTAATATTAAGGTTGTGTCATGTGCATCTGAAAAAAATACAATATATATGCTGATCTTCAGTGTGAAACGTGTTCTTTGGTCTAATTTGTAAACAGAGCCCTTTCATAACAAAATGCTTAGACTACTTAATGACATGTAAGTGAATGATCAAAGTAGTACAAAATGGTTTTAACTGTGTTCTGTAAATACGTTAATTCATTAGACCCCCCCCAAAAGAAAAACCTTCATTTCTCATGACAATTTGTTAGTTCTCATGCAAATTTTGTTTGGTCCTAATAGGTAGAAACAACCCGCCAAGATATATTTTAGGCTTGTGACAAAATAAAGAATATACTTCTTAAGCAAAATTAAATTAATGTACCCTGGGATTGTGCAGATGTGGCTGGGAAGCAAATTATATATACATAAAAAAAGAAAACCTAAGGAAGACCGTAAGTATTTGTTTTCAAGTACAATACATGCATTTCTCTAATCAGCTGAAACTTAGCATCGTTGTCCCCTAATTTGATTGTAAAGATATTATTCTCCATATAGGCTTTCATAATATCTCATTAAGGGAATAATTACATGAACATGCTTTAACTAGAAGAAACTAAATGTACTGTGCTACTTTATTTAAATAGAAATTCCATTATTCTGTTCTGTAGAAAATGCCTCAGCCCCACACTAAGCAAATGAGAGTACTGCTTTTGAATTCAGAAATGGTCCCTTCCCAAAGTTATCCTGAATTACCTAACTATACCAAAATTACCTATTTGATTGCATCCTGAGAGGAGCAAAAAGAAGCTTATGGCTTTATGCCTCACAGGCACTCAATGACATTATCACAAGGATCATTTTTCTGTTCTCTAGATGTGTTCATCAGGACAGACCATGACTGCAGCCTCCATGCTGAGAGCAGCTGAAATCAGAGAGGCTTGATGTCCAGTATTCAAATCACTGCCAAACTCTTTCTAACCCAAGATGCCTACCTTCCCAAACAGATGAAAGGAACCAAAGATAACTGAGTTTAGACGGAGTCTTCTCCTGGCTTTCCCAATGACCTGACATCTCTATGGGATACTTGCCATAACACTTAAAGGCTACAGAGAGAATGCCCTTTGATGTCTTTTAATGACAGCCTGATGGCTTTTGATGTGGTCCTATGGCACACGTTTTAGTTTGCAAACTGAAACACAGTTTAATAGCAAACAATTTCTACACGAGTCAAAGTAATATTGATGTTGCTCACCTCTAGAACACATGTTTACAACCAAGAAAGTGAAAAAAAGTATCTTTTTTTGATATGTAGAATAAATGTGTGTGGATTTAATTATAACTTACCTGATACTATAAATATTCAAATGTACGGTGGAAAATGGATTCATTGTGTAAATTTCACAATGGTCAGCATGCTTTACTTATAGAATATTAATAACCAGGTCCCAGTCCTCTCAGGTCAATACAGTAGATTTAGAAGTAAATGTGCTATATTTGATTCCTATATTCTCAATATATGTTCAGAAATACTTAAAAGAAGAAAGCATTTTCTTAATACTGAATCTTTGGTTCTCCCCTTTCCATTATAATTAGAGATTTGTGTTTGGGAAAAAGATTATTTATATTGTTTTCTCTTTTAATCTCTCACGTTCCCATGTCAAATGCTCATAATCTAAAATTCTGGAGATGTTGGTTGCAGAATAAAGGTAAATCAATCCTTCTCCACACCTTTTGACAAATTAGTGATTTATTCTTGTCTGCAGTGCAAATTAAATGTGAGGGCATAGCTGAACTTTTCCTCATGTGATCATCAGAAGAAAAGGTAAAGTTAAAATAATATTTCTCAGCAGCCCTGCCAAATTGCTAGCTGCATTAAATAGATGCTTTCAGATGACCTCTATTTCATCAGGTAAAATTAAAACCAAAATCCATTGAAAAATTCTATCTACATTATTTAGGTAGTAATCAAATAACCCAGGGTAATTAGTTGTTAATTAATCTTTTAATTCATTTTCTACTTCAGAGAAAATTGCTTCAATGGCTTCGTGTTGTTGAAGTTGCTTTATTGCTAAGAAAGTCTAATATAGTTTTAATTTTAAACCATGTTAAGTAGAATTGCCTTGATATTCCATAACATTTGCAATATGATAAAACTCAAAAAGGCTATATATTAAGGTGAAATCATATCCCTTAAAACTAATATAAATAAATAAAAAGTTATTTCTTAAAATTTTAGCCCATAGTGATGTATCCTTATTTAAAAAACATTTATTTGAGAGACTATTACAAGTATATGTGTAACTTTGCGTTTTACAAGCAGATTTTTGTTTTTATAACAAAAATTCTCAAAGTTTCAATCTAACTACCAGAGTGTTTGTGTGACTGGTCATGCAACAACTCTTTTGTAAGTGCCTATAAATATTACAACCAGTCCAATGCTGGTTGTAATATCTAAAATTTTTTAAAGACTAAAATTATGACACTTTTTTAAAAGTCCAACATTTATTGCCATCACTTCAAAAAAAAAAGAAGAAGAAGAAGAAGAAGAAAAGGAAAGAAGGAAGGAAGCAAGGTAAAGACAGAGGAAGAAATTACCAAAACAATGCTTTCTGGCATCTGAAAATTATACTGGCATTAAAGTGTGGAAACAAACGCAAGTTTCTCATTGGAAATAGATAGGCTTAACTGCATGTATTTATACGTGTGTAAATATGTAAAAATATAAAACCATTTTTTTATCTTGTGAAGCCTCAAAAATGCCTGTAGTTTTTTTGTTCCTCTCTAAATGATTTACAGAAAAATCAACAAACCAGACATTTTAAACTCTGTTATTTTTAAGAAACTGTAGATTATTTATTTAATATTCCTTTATCATTTAAAATATCTTAGAGCTTTCAAGGGTTATTTGATTACTACCTAAATAATGTAGATAGAATTTTTCAATGGATTTTGGTTTTAATTTTACCTGATGAAATAGAGGTCATCTGAAAGCATCTATTTAATGCAGCTAGCAATTTGTTTGGAATGTAGAAAACTACATAACATATAGTTAACATATAAAACTGTAATTATTATCTACAGCTCAAGGTGTTTCAAGTCAACAATAACTAACAAAATAGTCTTTCCTCCTCTAGCAGGTTACAAAAGTATATGAGAGTGCCAAGCTTTAAAAGACAAATAAACACACTCTGTAAAGTATGACAACAGAAGGCTCTTGCAGTTTCATAATCTAACAATAAAAATCGTTATTGTTCTCGGAAGGCATGTGTTTACAAAAGCTAAAGCAAGTATGGCTTTCACTTTCTCCCCTACCATCTCTGTCACCCACAATAGGGATAATTAGGAAGAAATGTTAATTGTTTTGTACATTTTAAAGCTATACTTTTGGCGAAACTCAAGACTTTTTGTCACTTGTCTTCAACGTATTGCTAATGTTTTTAATGAAATGCCTAATTTATATATTACCAAAAATCTTGATTAATAACGTTCAACATTTCTATTTCTCTCATATGTTATCATACAAATATATGCAAATTAGAAAAAAACTACTACTTTTCTTCATCATAGGATTATAATTCTACTGTGAGCAGTAGTTCTCTTTTGAAGAGACACACCATTAAAACTGGAAATATCTGTTAAGATTCCTAAATCTTATGTAGGCAATTTTGCAAATATCCTCTAACCAAGTAGAATAGTAAAGGTAATGTGCTTCCTCTGCCAAACAAAATATTCTGTAGTTCTGGGATGGAGTGTAAATTCAAGCTCTAGAATTTAAATAACTATTTTAGATAAAAACATTGTTCACAGCCTAAAAATGGCATTATAAAGTATGCTTCTGTGAAGCTAAATTAGGTTTATTACATAAGGATGTAATATACACCTTTTGGTCGTGAAATGATTAAAATTTCTACCTCCAGCTCTACAACCCAACAAGCAGACACACTCCTTGTATTCAAAAATCTACTCTTGGCCAGGCGCAGTGGCTTACACCTGTAATCCCAGCACTTTGGGAGGCTGACGTGGGCGGATCACCTGAGGTCAGGAGTTCGAGACCAGCCTGGCCAACATAGTGAAAACCCGTCTCTACAAATACAAAAATACAAAAATTAGCTAGGCATGGTGGCACATGCCTGTAGTCCCAGCTACTTGGGAGCCTGAGGCAGGAGAATCGCTTGAACCCGGGAGGTGGAGGTTGCAGTGAGCCGAGATCAGGCCACTGCACTTCAGCCTAGGTGACAGAGTGACTCCATCTCAAAAAAAAAGAAGAAAAAGGAAAAGAAAAAAATCTACTCTTGAAAGAATAACAATAAAACTAGCAAAACTTCCATGGCATTTGCTGAGTGCCAAATACTGTACTAAGAGCATAAGACACCAACTTATTTTGTCACTCATCCTTACACAACTCACTTTGTCTTTGTACGATAGTACGATACATGGAATAATTACACATTACCTAGAGGAGGAAACTGAGACGCAGAGAAGTTAAGTACGTTAGCCTAAGTCACACAGTAAGCAAAAGTAACTATAAGACAGTATTGATTTCACTTCCTAAGTCAGATAAACAACATAGCCTTCTAAGTGGCCCCCCTTACAGCTAGATATTTCTAGCTTCAACATCATAAGGAAAGGAGATAGACCTTGCCACATGAGATAAAGAAAGTCAGGAAGAGATGGCCAGAGAAATCTCAGTGAAGAGCAGCCAGCCTCCTACTCAGCTGGATGGCCTCAGAACAACCCTTATTAAAGGAAAATGATCATAGAGCTTGAACCCTCCTTGATGCAGAAGTCCCCTACAACCATGAGGAAATACCATGAGTGAAGATAGGGTACATGCCATGGGTCACCAAGTGGGGATGAGCACTGAAAACATTGACTGGATATGAAACCCGATGTAAGTGAAGGCAGAAGAAGCTGCAGCAGCATGGACAAGCAACAACAGAGAGGCCAATGTGCAGATTGACAACTGCAGGAGAGAGACATTCTGTTAGGGAAATGAACACATTCAACAAAGAAGGGCAGAGAGAAACAAAGTTGTAAGGTTCGCACTGAGAGCAACAAAGCCTCAGTTGTTGAACATTAGTCTAAGGAGAAGGAAGCCATAAAATCCAGCCTCAAAATCCGTAGGAGAACAGATGAGGGCCAAAGGAACTGAAGGGTTATGAAAACAGTTGATAGAGCAGAAGGCACCAATTTAGCCCTCATCAGAAAACATTTACCCATTCCCCATTTGAGGACTGGTAATGTGGTCAGCAAAAGGGTCACCTTGGCACAGTCTATAATTAATTGCAATATTTGATTTTATATTTAGTAAGTGGAATTAAGAGTTTCTTCACAGAGCCATTAGAGTTTTCTCTAGACAATACCTTTTTAATTGCAGGTTTAAGATCCTTAATAGCGAGTTTGTCATGTTTAAATAGCTAAATACAGCTGGATCCTAACAAAACACTGGTCATTGGGCAGGTGTGCAGACACACATGTCATCACCCAGTTTGCCTATTTCTCCCAGACTGATGGAGAAGGTGAGAGAGACCAAGCATTGACAACATCCTTGGTGCTTCGTAGCTTTATTGGGTAGATTATCAAGAAGTTCACTCTTCTGTTTATTTTTCATTGAGTATTGAAGTGAGTGGTATGTGCTATAAGAGGTGTGCATAATAAGGTCATTTTGTTGATTCCAAGTAAGTAGACAATTTTGCAATATTGAGGTAATTGTTTTGAGCTCGAAGTATTGTTTGAGCTTAAATTACTTTGAGCATATTCCTTCCCCCATATCCATTATCTCTGTTTTTTTCCTGTTTTCATTTTGTCAAGCCCTTTTTATTTTTCTCACCCTAAAGTATCTCTCTCCTCTTAATGTGGTTCATATCAGCCTGACCACCTCCCTCCTTGCACATCTGTGTCAATCAAAATGTAGTTTTCCACCACAAATTCTAAAATTGAGTGATGCTATCAGGTTCATTAGAAGAAAATATGTGTGCCTTTCTCTTCTCCTCTGAAACTCTTTTAACTTACTTTTTTAAAATTATTATTTTTTAAAGCTCTAAATATATGTAGTAAAGGACTTCAACTTTTCTTTCCAGTTCAAATGTACATATAGAGGTATTTAGTATATCCCCTAAATTGAAATAAGCTAATTTGAAAATCTACTTGAATCCTATCCAATTATAAATAGCATACTATAATACAATTTAAAGTATCTCTCCTATTATAGAAATCCTTCTGTTTAAAAAAAGCAAACTGATAGAAATGAATACAAATAAAAAGCATCATCTTTTTAAAATTCATTATATTTGCATTCCACCCCCATGTAGTCCTCGTTATCTCTTTTTAGTTGATTCCTGTAGCCCTGTGCTCATTTTTTCAATTTTCATAAAGGAATTTTTATTTCAATTACATATGTTCCCAATGTTTTAGTTGCCCCTAACATTTTTCAAATGAAGGACCAAAAGTCTTTGTTTTTTTATGTTGTTTTGCTGCAGTTGACATTACAGTTAATGTCCTTTGTCTAAATTGTTCATCATTATCCCCTAAGTCTTTGTTGTTGTCGTTGTTGCATTATATTATTTCATTCTCTTGAGTATCTAATGTGTTGATGTTATTTTCTGAGATTCTCATTATTTCTAGCATTCTACCCAGAGTAAAGATTGTATATTCTATTATTTTCTAAATTGCTTTTAAGCTATTTTTGGAAAGTTTGAATAATTAGATGGCTGTAATGCATGACTCTTTTTGATTGTCCAGTACAAATCAGTGCAAATACAGCTATTTTACATAAATTAGTGAAAATTAAGTTATTTCAAAGACTATATGTTTTTAAATTCTAAGATAAATGAGCCAAAATACATATTTAAGTATGAAAACAAAAAAGCCAAAAGTTATTCTACTTAGAGAAATGTCATATATTAAATATAGAACTTGGAGAATTTAGAATTCTTATGAAGCAAATCTTAAATTAATATTCTCTTCATCACTCTATTTTGTTGTACTTCTTTCAGAGAAGAACTAGCCAATCAGGGATGACAATTTATAAAAATTTGTTATTTGTGGTTTCTATTTCGGCTTTTCCCTAGGCCTGAAAAAAAAATGAAAAACATATGTTAGGAATTACACCCCCAGTCTATATATGCCATTTGAATAACAAAAGCATCACTACTTGTATCAAGCAAATAAAAAGTAGTATTAAAAAGATCTTTTGCGTGTTTGTTAAATATCCAAAGTATCATACAGTATCTGCTATATTTACATGGCCTTAAAATTCAAATCATAAAACTGTTAACAGATTTTTGCCCATTTTTAGGAGAGAGAAGGGGGTTGTGTGGAGAAATTATAACCTTGAATAAAAGAAATTTTTTTAAAGGTGATTTCTAATTCCCTAACCTGTTACCAGGACATAATTCTAAACCTTAACATGGAAACTTATACCGTAAATGAAAAATTATTCATTCATATATAATGTAATGTCATATTAAACAATAACTGCAGCCAAGCACAGTGGTGTGCACCTAAAGTCCCAGCTACTTGGGAGACTGAGGCTAGGGGATTGCTTTGAGCCTGGGAGTTGGAAGTCAGACTGGGCAACATAATAAGACCCAGTCTCAGGGGGAAAAAAAATGTTTTAAAAAACTAAACTCCAGATTGTATTCAAGAAGAAAACGTGCAAATACATGTTTTCTATTGTAACCACAAGTAGTACCAAATAAAGACGGTACTCAATCTGATTTTACCAAACATATACTTTTCTGCTTGCTCCCATTCCCAAAAACTAACAGCCAGAGTGATATAGCTTTTTGAATCATGGCAAAAGTTGCACTTCTGGCACACTAAACCACAGTCCCAAAACTAAAACCTGAAGATAATCACAATCAACTAGAGTAAATGTAAGGGGGTCACACAGAGAGGGGATAAGTGATACATGTTACGAAATAAAAGCAACTTCTCTCATATAGAGCCAGCATCTTGACAACAGCTTGTCTCTCAGAACTATAGGTGTTATTAGGTTAAGAATACTGATTCACAGAGAAAGCAGGCCCACCATTAGAAGGTTCATGTTTCACTTAGAAACAGTAATTTATTTTCTGCTTAAAGTTGGTTTTTGACAATTACTATAATATAATGGATTGTCTTAGCATACAGATGCTTATTAGTATAGATGGAGGAGGCCCCGGGACACAGCTAGTTTGATATTATACTGTGTAATATTTTAAATACTCAGCTAATGTTAGAAGTAATTAAGATACCTCTATGTCTCTATAGGAGATTTCAGAGACAGAATCTTTTTAGGCAAGGTTTAAAAGGCAGAGATTTGATTTGAACTAGAATTGTTAGGTGTTCTGAATTCAGAGAGGTCACCCTCCTGCTGAGTGAAACCGCACCAACTGGGAAACCTAGAAAAGAAGTTGCCAATCGCTACCCAAAGTGTATAGCCTATTGGAGAAAGCCTGATCCCAAGCCGAAAACCTTTAAAGTTACATACACACAATTTTCAATGAAATTGTTTTCCTTTTAAAATTGCCTATCTAAATTACTACGGCAAGCCTAACATTTAAATAATCATGAGAATAATTTCTATAAACTCCACACACAGCATTCTCATTCCTGGCATTGATAGCTATGACTATAATCTCTTATCTCTGTCTTACAAAATTCAGATTGTTGGAGTGGTTGCCAAATCCCATAGTTAGGTTTAGATAGTGAGAAATAAAATGCACACACTTTTAAGTAATCGATGAGAGGAAGCTGCACCTTCCAACTTTGTTTTAACATGCTTATTGATGAATTCTTATTTTTTATATTATTTTAAATGAAGACTTCACAAGAACACTTCTTCCATCAATTTCTTCTTACTTCATGGAAAATGATAGTAAATCAAGATACATAAGTGACATATCTATACCTCTTATGTACATCTCTATATAAAATGACTTATCTATGATTTAATGATTTTGTTTAAAGTATTAGTAAGCTATTTAGCAGGGATTCTACGTTAAATGCAGAGTGTCTGTTGAGATTGTTCAAAACCAAGCCTACTTATTTGTCTGTAAGACTTTAAATTGATGAAGATATAAATTCATACATTATCTTTCTGTATTAAGGATGCATGAAAAGAGAACGGAATTTGAAAAGGTTAGAAAAGGATAAGAGTAAAAAGGAGATAACATAAAGATGGCATGAGGAAAACCAAAATGGCAATTAGTAGTTTACCCCCACCCTAGGAAGATGAAGTGGATAAGGAGAATTTTTCATTAAAGTGAGAAGTGAAAAAGTGAGAGGGTGGTAAAAGCTTTATTTACTGTATCATTATTACCCATAATCAGAAAATATTGTCCATGCCACCAAAACAGATACATGTAGCAAAAATTAAAAACAAAGATTGTATTTTATTAGTGTTGGCCTGATCTTCAAACTCCAAACTCCAATCTCCAAAGCATTATTCTAAGAAAGAAATACAGTACTATAGGATTCAACTATAAGTGATTAACCTTTAATTATATTACCATTATTCACTTTTCTCCCAGAATATACATATTTTTTCCAGACTTACTAAAACTCTTTTTCAGACTTATTAAACCTCTGTAATTGCTAATGTACTCACTTCCTACAATTTGCACTACATCACCCCAAATTTGTCCTCACTCTGAAGAAGTGCTTCATGAAGACTTTTATTGTTTGCCAAGAAATTAACCCTTGAGAACAGGTAGAGGTTCCTATACAAGTGCTAATGAGTCCTTGGCTTCCATGCAGCAATCTCGCCACTGCAGCTCTCACACAACAGTGTTAATACATATTTAACGCCTTTAGGGAAGCCTCCTGGGTTGGGAACAAAGTACCCAAAAGAGGATGTTCTAATCCTCAACCCCAGTGGTTCTCAAACTCTGGCATGCTTGGCATGTTTCAAAATCACCCAGAGCACTTCCTTATATAGACATCAGGTGTCTTTACCAAAGATCCTGATGCTGTGGATCTGGGACAGGGCCTGGGAAGCTGCATTTATGAGTCCGTCATCACCTATGATCCTAATGCAGATAATTCCTGGATAAGATTTACTCTGAACTGCCCCAGTTTTTTGCATACTATTTTGTCCTGATTATTAACAGCAACTCCTTTTATTCCAAAAGTATCATGGTCTAGACAGAGAGTATACAATTGCCAACATTGGACCCAACTTTATAGAATCAATCATATGGACCATATTTTGGACTACCCTGTTCTAGACTGTTGTTAAGAATAGGATGGAAATGATCTTTACTGATCTGCAGATCACTCTAAACCCTATCACAATTGTGCTCATTGATTTGACTGTTTTTAATGCCTATCATCTACAGGTGTTGATCTAGGCCTTAGGTCACAGTAGCAAACAAAGCATGCAATCTATATTCTTTAAGATTTGTGAGGAGTAGGATAAAGGAAGCCATACATGTACGAAGACAATGTCGGATAGAAAATGCTGTGACAAAACTGAGACCAACTGAGACAGAGAATACCTGTGGGTTTGGAGCAAAAGAGACAGGGTGGTTGAGAAAGGCCTGACTGAAGAAGTGAGCTCAAGAGCAAAAAACTTCAAGTATAATAGGTTGATTCATGTGATAAACAAAACACAAGTCAATATGGTTTAGGAGTACAGTGCAAGAAGGTGAGGGCCAGTCAGAAAAATAATCATCACCATAATGACAATTATGAAGCAGACATAGCTGTAAACCTTTGTATATATTAATAGGTTTAAAGTTAAAAATAACCCTATGAAGTAAGTACTATTGTTCCCATTTTACAGATGAGGAAATAAAGACCTGGAGGCTGAAAGAACTTGACCACATACCCACTTGCAGCAAGTGATGAATCCAGGATTCACAGCTGGGCAATCTGGTTCCAAAGTTTGTGCTTTTAAAACATCTCTTGATGATAATAATAGTAATAATGATAATAATTATAGTTAATGCCAGCTAACCTTAAGTAAGCACTTACTATAGTACTCTTTTAGGTATATTTCAGGTATAATCTCATCTCATCATCACAAAAATTTCCTGAGATAGGTACTGTTATTTTCTCAATTTTACTCATGAGAAAAACTGAGGCACAAAGAGAGAATTTTAACTTGCATGTAGTCATGAGGCAGCAAGTGTTAGGGCAGAAACACATCACAAAAAGCCTTGCAAACCATGAGAAATCATATTAAATTAGATGACTCCTAAAATAGAGTCCAGATAATTTTCTAGTAAATTTTTCATCTTTAGTGTATGTATGTATGTATGTATGTATGTATGTATGTATGTATATGTGTGTGTGTGTGTATGTATATATATATATATATATATATATATATTTTAAGACAGGGTCTCTATTGCCCAGGCTGGAGTGCAGTGGTGCGATCATGGCTCACTGCAGCCTTGACGTCCTTGGCTCAAGGGATCCTACCACCTGAGCCTCCTAAGTAGCTGGAACCACAGGTGCACACCACGACACCTGACTATTTTTTGTACATTTTGCAGAAAACAGGGTTTTACCATGTGGCCCAGGCTGGTCTTGAACTCCTGGGCTCAAGTGATCTACCTGTCTCAGCCTCCCAAAGTACTGAGATTATAGGCATAAGCCATCACATGAGTCTATCTTTAATGTATCTTTAAAATCCACTTTCAGTACTAACTTGGGAGTCTCTTGCAAAGCGCTCAAAGTCTATTTTGCAACATCTAAATTCCTTTTGTTTTCTGGAGCCATCATACCTTATGGGATTCCTGGTTCTTCCTTGGCACATTTCTGCCTTTCTACACTATGCCTACTAACTGTGCATTTGCTTTCATTTTGCCACTTCACTTTGTATGCTTTCTGTCTCTTCCTTTTCACTTATGAAGACCAGATCTTTAGAATTTTATGGTTTAAATTCAACATTTATTGGAACCCTGCCCTTTGCAAAGGGCACAACAGGCCAGTTCTTGCAGGCTAGTTATGAAAGCTGATATGGCTGTGTGTCTCTAACACAAGTCAGGATGCAAGGAGTGCTCCTGGACTTCTGTGTACTCCATCAGCTCACAACTTCATCCCCACACTCCCACACCATCATCACAAAACACACAGTTTTCTCCACAAAAACCATTTTAGGTTATTATTTTGGACTTGCTTCTCCCTTTAAAGTTTTTCTTAAAAACAATTCTAAAATAAACACCTCTATAAAATGCTGTGGCCAGGAGAGCCACTATAGTGAGCTTCCACCCTTGAAGGAAGTGCTCTAGAAATGGTTGGAAAGAAAAGCAAATAGAATAGGTTGATATGTGCTAATTCCAGAATTTTTGCAGCCCTGATAATTTTCTAATTCTGTTTGCCTAAAAAAAATGTAGCAAATTATCTCATAAGCTTCCTCATTATCGTTTCACAAATAAAAATCAGTCTGAAGCACAGAGAGGTTAAGTGACTTGTCTAAGTTGCAAAAAATCAAACGATAATATTAGAAACAACAATAAATGGACTGGAATAGATGAGCAGAACACCATCTCCTTATGAGAAAGATATGTTAATCTTTATCGAATCACACAGAGCTATGAAAAGTGAGAGAAATAGACGCTGAGAACGATTCCTAAAAGCAAAGCAGAAGGCAGATCATACTTGATCTAATCAAAATCAAGCAAGTGTGCTGAAGAAATCATCCAGCTTTAATTTTTCAGAAACCATTAGTTGTCAAATTAGACGGAAGATAAAAGAAAAAATTGCCTTTGGCTGAGACCTACTGCTAAATTTGGTCAATTTTGTTGTTTATCAGTGCATAAAGTCCTTGCATTTACCATTTGACAAATCTGGAGAAAAAAAAAAAAAACACTGCAATCAGGTGAAGTAGGTTATTAATGGTTCTAAACAGATACACAATTGCCTCATCCTGAGGCAATTAAGGATTGAAAGAAACTGTATTTAAAATCTCTCAGGACTGTCTTCATTGGAACAGGTGGTCTTTCTACAATTGACATTGTTTGTATAATTCTGAATTGCTCAGTACATTTCTTTTTTTTTTTTTTAACAAGTCACTCGTGAATTCAGAGGTCTTCCTTTTTTTTTTTTTTTAATTCCAGCTCAACAAGAAATAACCCAAAGAAAGCCAGAGATCTTACAAAAGAAAGATAGAGGCAAAAAGGTAATTTACATTCTAACACTTCACACCAACAAGGTTGAAATAAAATTGAGACAAATTAATGAGAAATAAATAAATAGAAAACTTCCAGGTGACCTTTCAAGTTGACTCCCTGTACCACTTCGACTCTGGCAACCCTGTCTAATATTACTTGTCTGTCAAAGTTGCAAATCAAAGCATCTGTAATTTGTTTTTGTTTTTTGAGACGGAGTCTCACTCTGTTGCCCAGGCTGGAGTGCAGTAGTGTGATCTCGGCTCACTGCAACCTCTGCATCCTGCATTCAAGTGATTCTCCTTCCTTAGCCTCCCGAGTAGCTGGGATTACAGGCTCCCACCACAACACCCAGCTAATTTTTCGTATTTTTCAATAGAGACAGGGTTTCACCATGTTGGCCAGGCTAGTCTTGAACTCCTGATCTCAGGTGATCCACCTACCTTGGCCTCTCAAAGTGCTGGGATTACAGGCAAAGCATCTGTAAATTTCTAGGGCCACAAGTTCTTGGGAGGGAAAACACTGTGTCCCAAATACAAAAATGTAGGTGGACAGAGTTGAATTCAGCATGCAAGTTTCTATTAAAATGTTATTTCCTCCAAGAATCTTTCACTGGCCATTCCCCAACACACACATACACGTTTACACAAGATTAGATTAGATTGTCACAACTGATTTCTCAAAGTGGCCTGCACTACCCTTATGCTACCCTTGCCATTACTTGTATAATGTACTGTCTTTCCTTATATTGAAATGTATTCATCCTCAAGAAACGAAATAGTTCAAACAACAAGGATATTTATTATCTACTCAGCATAAAGATGGAGATGGGGTGGATTAACATTGTCATCAAAAGATCTGCTTCTTTCTCCCCTTTCTCTCTGTCATTCTCAGCTAATCAGCTACTCCCTCATGGTCACATGATGGCTGTAATGTCTCTCCAGACAGATGTAGAGGGGAACCCTACTTGAGTCTATTACTTACTGGATAAATAACCTAGTGTCTTGGTTTGTTTGGGGAAGTTCCCTTTTACATCTATCTGGACATATTTATTCCTAGTATCCTTCTTTCATGCTCAAAAGGATTTCTATTTGAAGGAGAAATTATGTGGCCACTCTACCAATGTCCTGGGGTAAGTTTCTTCAACTCATTGAGCCTTCCATTTTCTTTATAAATGATGGTGACACCTCTTGAAAGGGGTGCATGTAAGAATTAAACAAGTGGGTTTTTTTTTTTTTTTATGTAGAATGCCCAACATCTAGTTAATCCTGAATGGATGGTACCTCTTTAGATCAGATACCTTAATGTTAAGGATGAACTGGAAGATGGAACTTGAGTGGTTACAGAAAAACACTCTAATTATTCAGGTACAAGACATAGAAAAGTAAAAGGGGAGAGGAAACCAAGGGCAAGCTGGTATTGAAGGACTTAAAGGCAAATTGGATGTGGGGACTGAAGGGGAAGAGGTGTGAAAAGAAAACTCCTTGAGTATGAGCCTGAAAGACTGAAAATTAATGATCTTAAAACATGAAACAGACTTGAAGGGGAGAAGAAGGAGGGACAGAGGACTTTCAATTCTATTATGGACGTGTCCAGATTGACAAACCACACATTAAAAAATACATATCTTTGCTAGGAAACTGAAAATGGGGCTTATGAACTCAGGATGGAGCTTGAGGCTGAAGATAGAAATTTAAAAGTCACCTATATGCAGCCGGGTGCAGTGGCTTACGCCTGTAATCCCAGCAGTTTGGGAGGCCGAGATGGGTGGATCACCTGAGACCGTAAGTTCGAGACAAGCCTAGCCAATATGGTGAAACCCCGACTCTACTAAAAATGCAAAAATTAGCAGAAGCTGGGTGTGGTGGCTCATACCTATAATCCCAGCGCTTTGAGAGGCCAAGGCAGGCAGATCACTTGAGGTCAGGAGTTCGAGACCAGACTGGCCAACGTGGTGAAATCCAGTCTCTACCAAAATATAAAAAGTTAGCCAGGTGTGAGACCAGGCGCAGTGGCTTGT
This sequence comes from Trachypithecus francoisi, assembly GCF_009764315.1. NCBI lineage: Eukaryota > Metazoa > Chordata > Mammalia > Primates > Cercopithecidae > Trachypithecus > Trachypithecus francoisi. The sequence goes on along the minus strand of NW_022681453.1, from coordinate 146,597,589 downwards.
GCCAGTAATCCCAGCACTTTAGGAGGCCGAGGTGGGTGGATCACCTGAGGTCAGGAATTCAAGACCAGCCTGGCCAACGTGGTGAAACCCATCTCTACTAAAAATACAAAAATTAGCCGGGTGTAGTGGTGGATGCCTGTAATCCCAGCTACTTGGGAGACTGAGGCAGGAAAATTGCTCGAACCCGGGAGGCAGAGGTTGCAGTGAGCCAAGATTGTGCTATTGCACTCCAGCCTGGGCAACAGGAGCAAAATTCCATCTTAAAAAAAAAAAAGAAAAAATTAGCCTGGTGTGGGGGTACACACCTGTAATCGCAGTTCGGGAGGCTGAGAGAGGAGAATCGCCTGAGCCCGGGAGGTGGAGGTTGTAGTGAGCTGAGATTGCAGCCACCGTGCTCCAGCCTGTGCGACAGAGTGAGACTCTGTCTAAAAAAAAAAAAAAGAGTGGCGGAGGGGCATGGGGCATGGTGGCTCATGCCGGTAATCCCAGCTACTTGGGAGGCTGGGGCAGGAGAATCGCTTGAGTCTGGGAGGCAGAGGGTGCAGTGAGCTGAGATCATGCCGCAATCTTAATGCATTATCCCCACATCAAATTCAAAATCAAGTTAATCTTCCTGTTGCATAGAAAACTCCAGAATGTTGCCTCCTGTGTTCTGCAGTGTCCTGGTGGTACCAATATTGTTCACTGATTTTATTGCCCCAACTTAATCCTGTATTGCTCAGCAAAAAGGAAAAAAAATGCAATCAAAGTGTGCTAGCAGCAATAGGGATATCTTTTCCTAGAAAAAAATACTTTGGAAAATAGATTTCAATAGCTTCTAGATTATGGCACTGTCATACCATTAGTCAGAAAGATCATTTTCAGTGAAATGGTATCACAGACCAAAAGAGAAAGAGAGAGAGATGAAGTAAGCTGGTGACTCAGGAGCACCCAAGCAAGTTAACTGAAATCTTCAATCCCCAAAAGATCACGAAAGCCCCAAGTACAGTTGTTAATATAAATAACATCATCTTAGGTTGGTATTAAGAAGGCCAGGTCAATTCTCAGCCTAACAAAGAGATGTTTTCAGGAAAGCATACCATTGTTTTTCCAAATTCCCAGCCCCCAAAAAGTAGCAACAAATTTAGATTATATGATGCAGATGCAGGCAAATAACTGACTGTCTACTAGACAAGAAGAAACAGCAAGCTATGTACTCCAGATGGTTTTTGTTGGCTCATGAAAGCATTAGACGCCAAAGCATCAAGATGATCAGCATTTACTTATTTCAGTTGATAAATCATTTCCCCAGAGCTACTCTAAATCCCATAATATTTAAAACTTTTTATACAGCCATAATTTGATCAAATATTGTTTGCTCTCAAAATTTCCCTGGAGGAGTTTAAGACCAGCCTGGAAAAGATGACAAAACCCCATCTCCCCAAAAACTTTAAAAATTAGTCAAGCGTGATAATGTACACCTGTAGTCCTATCAGGAGGATTCCTTGAGCCCAGGAGTTCTAGGCAGCAGTGAGCTGTGATCATGCCACTTCCCTCCTACTTGGGCTACAGAGCGTAACTTTGTCCCTTTAAAAAAAAAATCCCCTGGGGAAAGGACACAATTTGAGACTGTTATCTTTTTCAGTTTGAAAAGCAGAAGTAGGACCAATATGTTATTTTCTACAATATATGCAAAGTCAATCATAACAAAATTAGTTACAATGAACCTGGTGTTCGATAGATCAATAGGGTAACTATAGTTTAACATTCATGTATTGTACATTTTAAAGTAGCTAGAATAGAATAAGAATTTGAATATTCCAAGAATAAACATTTAAGGTCATGGACATCCCCAATTACACTGATTTGATTATATAAATGTATCAAATTATCATAGGCACTCCAAAATATGTATATATAATATGTATCAATTAAAAAACAAAACAAAACAAAAATGAGTTAAAATGAAATACAAGACAATCAATTTTTTTAAGTAACTGAAGAATATTTTGCTCCCTAAATAACATACAGCGAAATAATATTGAACTATACATTTTAAGTTATGACTACTAAGTTTATAATATTTGGATAAGTTATTGCATGCTACATTGTGGTGTCAAGTATCTGCCTGTTGTATGGCTACTGTCCTCCAATCCCTATACACATGCGTATTCTGGCACAAATCTTGTTTCTTTGGGCTTCTAATATGCTCCTTTCATGTATGTGTCTATGTCATATCAATTATTTCAGCCTCAGGCCTACAACTTCAAAGAACGCAAGGGCTGAGAGTCTCTTTTTCTCTCAAATAAGAGATTATGAAAATAATATCTTCCCATATGATATCTACTGCATCCTTATTCCAATGTTTCCAGAATATAATAGTTGTCTGGTGAGGGATTTGGTCCTGCCCTCCTAAAGCAATGCAGTCCACAATCAGGACTTCATATAATGATATTTTCATTGAGAGCTTTTTGTCCAAAGACAAGCACAGGTGCAATAAAATTATGAGAGGCACAGATTTGCCTTTCAAAGAGCTAACAATCATCAATAATGTGTATAGTCCCACAAATAAAAGCTGGGTGGAGACCAGAAGACCTAGATGTGGTCCTAGATTAGCTGCCTTGACTTAGAGTCAGTTTGTTTCCTTCGGCTTCATTTTCTTGATCTGTAAAATGAAGGATCTAAATGATATTTAGATATCCACCAGAGACAAGTCTCTGTCATACTGTATTCTACTCCCAAAGTTTTCTAGATTATGAGAAATTCTCTAGACTTTTGTATTTTATTTTGGCTGGCCTTTGATTCCTACATTTCTCCCACTATACCTCTAAATGTAAACGGGTCACCACAAAAAACCTACTAATTTATTTTAGGAAATGCTAATTTTATGAAAGTTCCCTAAACGACTATTTTAATATAATAGAATAAAATAATGGAAGTGTGTAATCCTCTCTGTGAGTGTGAAAACTTTATTTTGATTATATCTATCAATAGAGAGAAAGAACCGGTCAGAGCAATTCCATATGTGAAATCAATATGTGTTTTTAACTCTCGACACTATAGAAAATCAGGAAGATACTAGTTCTCCTAGAACTAAAAGAGATCCAATGTTCTTTCGGAGACTACACAGAAGAGGTTTCACCCACAGATTCATCATGACTAGAAAAGGTGGTGAACTCTCCACCTGAAAAACAAACGGACAGCTAATACAAGGCTCCCTGCTCCCAGGAACCCAGTTGGGCCAGCTACGCCCTCGGTTTTGCAGCAGAGCATTTCACTGAAGCTTGGCACATGTTCTCGGGAGTCAGCTCCACCTCCAAAATATAATGCTTCCAGTGTGAAATAAATATCTCCCTGTAGCCAATAAGAATAAACTGTTCTTGGTAGTTTCTATTTTTATTTCATAGTTGTGTTATACTAAAAATCATACTGTTTTAAAGATCTATTGAGTTGATTAGGACAGGAAAATAGTTAAGATGTAGTTGAAAATGAGTTAATTGTGAATAAATATTGCCCACATTTACAAAAACACAAATATTTAAAACATATTTCCAGGCAGCTGCAATGCAACATTATGTTTTAAAATGAATACTAACATTGAGCATGTAACTCAAAAAATATCTCAAACCTAACTCTCTTACAGTAATATAATAAGATAGGAGAATATCTAAAATTTGCAATACAATACCATCATTAGAGAATGTGGCATATTATATAAATTTTATTCCTTAGCAAATACTTTATCATTTGTTAGTTTGGTTAAGAACAAGTTTTCAAGAATATTTTATTGTAGGAATCTTTACTCTTATATAAATAAACAACCTATAAAAAAGATTTTAAATTACCATAAATTTGTTTTGATCTTGGGATATGTGTGTATACCTATGTGCATGGGGGTATACATAAATATATATATAAAGTTAATATGTAAAAACCCATAGATTATTTGATTATTTCAATATAATTAATATTCATACTTCATAATGTAAAATGATGAAAACTTTTTTCTTGTACATTAGTTAATTAAGGTCACATACTCAAATTTACAAAATAATATTTGTTGATATTTAAAACAACAAATAATTACAGAGAAACTTTTCCTTTAGGGAAGAAATTTATAATTAACTCCTCATCCTCTTCCCTAAGCATACCAGGATACTAAAACTTGTCTGAAATATTATTTGAGTTCGTGAATTAAATAATTATGTGCAATTTTTACAGTCTGACCAAACACAAATCAAAGCCCACACATACTTAGCAAACTTTATTATCTATGTCATTTTTAGGCCAGTGGCTGTACTATGACTTTGTCTTAAAATCTTCATAAGAAAAAGAGGATATCTGAGTTTTTTTAAAAAAAAAGTATATTTAAGAAGTAGGGGAAAAAACTAGTTTTATGAATGTTTTTACTTGTGAGAAAGTCATCTGCATAAATAATCAAATAATGGTTTACTCACTTGTTTGAATATATAACCCTAATAATATAGGGAAAGAGGGAAAGTATTAGACCATAAAGCAATTCAGAAGTATTTAACTGATGGCATGGCAATAGAAAAAATATTTAAAACATAGTATAATTCTAGGAATTAGGGCATTTCTTTGAGATTAATATATTTTAATTTCTTAAATGATGATCAAAGGTGGAATAAAAAATTCATCAGGGTGAAGATTGTCAGCGATTTCTCAGAAGAATTCAGAATGATTTGAGTAAACAGGAAAGTGAGTACAGAGACATTTAGGGGAGAGTGATGGGCAATCAATGCAAATGTTTTACTCTATCGACTCAAATTACGTAAACAGCTCCTGGCAGTTCTTATAAAATTCTACATGTTAATTAATGTGAGATTAGAACCATTTTTCCCATTTTAATTCTTACTCTAGAGGAAACACATGTTATAGAGTCTTGTACTCACCTTTTGCAGATTTTACAAGTCCTGGGCACCTTGTCAGGGGCTACCCAAGGTTGCCTATACCTTCAGCCAGGTGAGATTTTATGAATTAACACTTTCTAAAATCACATACTCAGCTGATAGTCTATGTGGCCCTCATCTCCTCTGTTTCTATATATCTACCCTGCTCTATCCACACGCCAATCTTTTTTTATGTTTGTATTTATGGTATATCTTTGGGGGTATACTATTGTTTGTCTCTATGTCTGTGTACACACAAGAGATTATCTGTCTGCATGTGTATAGGAGAATGGTCACTGAAAACTGCAGAGTTCACTTAATTGTGGGATTCATAGCCCATTACTCAGAGCATCTTGACTATTTTCACTGAAACACATGTGCTGATAAATAACTTTCCTGGAGAAAGAATGCCATTTAGGAACTTTCACCTCAGGAACTCACTTCAGAAGCATTTTACCTTTGCCAGCCCTTCACCCCATTTCTATCTCTGCTTCTGATACACTGGTTGCCTTGGGCTCCATGAATAAATAAATATACATAAGCCCTCTGGAGAAAAGTTTGTGTACACCTTTAGCTAGTGTCCTGTGGAGTTTTTTAAGCTGGAGGGGATCAACTAATTGAATAGCAATGCATCTATATTTTTTATAGAAAATATTTCTAACAATCTATAAGAACCTTTAGTTTTCTGTTCTAACACTAAATCCACTTCACCCTCAGCTCCTGTAAATATCAAAGCCCATATATTTTCCTCCAAAATTACTTTAATAGACGGCTAGTATACTGTGAATGTTATCAATGTGAGAAAATATTTTAAAAGAGACTTAATGAGCCAATAGTGTGTTTTTCAATCACTTTATTACACAGCTTGCATATGAACTCTTGAGGTTTGAAGGTAATTACATTTTTTCCCAATAACATGATTCAAATATATGACTGCTGATCCTGAAAATACAATTTCAGTCCTAGCCAAATTAAAACAAATGGAAATAAATCAAAATCAACTCTTTGATTTTGAACAGGGAATCTACCCATGAGGAGAACATCATAAATAACTGTTGCTGGATGATCAGTAGAGTGGTCCTCAGGAAACTGGTAAGAGAGGAAATGCTGTGGTTAAAATTCCTAGCTTGCTTGCTTGCTTGCTTGCTTGCTTTCTTTCTTTCTTTCTTTCTTTCTTTCTTTCTTTCTTTCTTTCTCTCTGTATGTCTTCTTTCTTTCTTTCTTTCTTTCTTTCTTTCTTTCTTTTTCTTTCTTTCTTTCTTTCTTTCTTCTTAGAAAATTACATACGAGATGAATTTAACAGAATCCTCATTTGGAAAATTAACCTAATTCTTCATTTAAGGACTATAGAGATCTTCACATTTTCTCGTTTATTCCTAAACTTTTGAGAAACTGTTTGATTACTATGATTTACTGTAATACTGTTGAAACACACATATGGCACTAATTTTCCAAAACTTTCTGTCTCCTCAAGGCACCCCGATAGCAGCGGAAGCTTTTCCAAGCAATTCCCTGGACATCTCAAGTTTTTGCCTGAAGTGCAAACGAATCACAACTATGCAACTTGGCAAAGGAACTTTGTTTCCACTCTTGGGGTTGTGGGGAACCCGTGTGTGTCCCTCTTTTCCCTCCCCCAACCCTTTTTCTAAAATCTTGACATCTACTGGGAGGAAAAGTAGGTTAATTAGGCAGGAGTCTCTGGCTCGGCCCCCAGCGGCGGTTTTCAGGTGGCTGAGAGCCCCGCCGCCTTCCGAGCGCGAGTGATGAAAAGGGGAGGGAGGCCGCGCCGGGCGGGCCGGCGGCTCACAATGGAGCAATTATTTGTCTAAAGTTCCATCCTCTGCGGAGCTCCTTGCATAATTCAAACGTAATTAGGCAGACGGTGTTCCTTTTAAAGGCGTGACTTTGGGGGGTGGGAGGGATGCTTATTTACTTTGGGGCTTCTCTAGGATATCAGCTCCCGGATGAGCTGAAAAATGATTACAGGCAGATTTGCACCATGTGCATAGAGAGTTCAAAAAGTTTGTTCTCTTGCAAATCGAAACCTTTTCAACTTTTATCTCTCTTACCCGCTCCTCATCTGCAACCTGATGTCATAGACTCGCACTCAAAGACCGTTAGCTGAAAAAAAAAAAGAAGAAAAAAGAAAAAAAAAAGTCCTCCCGGGACTGTGCTCACATGCGTAACAGTCCAAATGCTCGCCCTCACCTTGAATTTTATTCCCATCATTCAACTACCATTATTTCCTGGTGGCTGGGAATAGGTCTGAGTCATGCCTTCTGCTCAGGTCTGGAGCTGGGTGACAGAATCTCCGCCAATTTGGAGACTGGTCCTAAAAGTCTCCATGCAGCGGGAAAGTTTGGGAGCAGAATCAAACTTAAAAAAAGAAAAAACAAAACAAACAACAAACAAAAAACAGCTTTGAGGTGAAGGGTTAGGCTTGCCCGGTTGGGAGAAGGTTGGAGTGTTCTGTTTATTTACCTATTTTATATTATTTTCTTATTTATGTGGAGGTAGTGGAGGCGATGACAGAGTGATGATCAAGAGAAGGGTTTAGAAATGGCACTACTAAGAAAAAGATGCTTGTTTTTGCCTCAGTCAGCTATGGATGGAGCTCAAAAGGTTTCACTCAGTATCGTCCAAAATCGATTGTAAATACACACTCTAAATACATATACATATGTACCTCTAGATACATATTTAGCCGAGGACATATCATCAAATAAATATTACATATCTGATATATTTATTGCCATACATTTGTATGTTCTTATAAATAGCATTACCATCTAATAAATATTTATACATCATTTTATGTACTCTTGTACTATATAACAATAAAATGAAAACTATGTCAGCGTACTCCAAATACGGTGATACATATTAGTTATGGGAATATGTTAGGCAATGAATATTAAATTTTAGGATCTGCTTGGATGCTGAATTTCATGCCCTTTCACATGTTGTTTAAAAGCCTGTGGCCTCTCACAGGGAACCCAGCATATACATTCATCTCTTTCTTCCTTAAAAGCTGTAGCACTACCTGTCACTTCCAGAGCAATGGAAAGTAAGTTCTTGTTCAAACTACAGCCCCTAAGTCAACAGATGAAACTCCTATTTTACAGGAAGACTGCGACAGCTTAGGCCATCGGAAAATGACCCAGAATTTCAACTTCTGCGCTCTCCAGCGAGGCTGAGTCCGAGCTCCAACTCAAAAAAGTCTTAAATTCGTTCGGGAAGATCATCTCGCACTGAGGCCATTTGATCTGGTGATACCGGAATGTTAGTAACGTTTGGTGTTTGGGGAGTTCGGCATATTTGACTCTCCCTGCGGCTCCTCGTCCTAGCCCACCCCCAGCCCGCAGATCTGGGTCCCTTGGAAACACTCTGGCCTCCGCAGAAGATTCTGAAGAAAATGCAATGGGAGAACTAACATTATTTTCCTATTATTCGATTTGCGTTCTCTGGGTTCTTAATTCCAGCCTTTCCTAGGTGCTATTCTGCGCCAAGAAGAGTTAGGTTTGGCCAAACACTCTCACATCCAAGATTCTTGACCACACAGAGGGATTTAGAAAACAGAAAACTCGTTAATTTTGAGCAACTTTTTGGAAAAGAAGTTGGATGGGAAGGGGACCGGTGCTGCACTAGGAAGATTCAAGAATGGACCTGACTTGCCCCGAAGCAATCGGCTTCCTAAGATGGGATGGGGGGTGGGGGATTGCATTTCTTTAACCCAGATCCACGTGGCTCCCCACCTGCCCCGGCGCTGGGCGGTTAATATTGTGCGAGTTCCCGAGCTGTGTTGAGAACATATCCTAAAGTCTATAGAAGCTTGATGGAAAGAATTTGATGAATGTGTCTAATTGGTTTAACTTGCCATCTATTCACAAGAAGTAAAGGTCCATCATTAGGCTTAATTGATTTTTTTTTTTAAGTCGCTGCCTTTAATGATCATAGAAGCAGCTAAGTCCAACACCAGCATTTGCGTCATTTTAATTACCCTGTTTATTTGTTGCGGTTATGGAAAGTTACCCAACATTTCCCCACATCCCTTCCAACTAAAAGGGGAACTCAGCAAGCTGGGCAGTCCCGCTTCCAACCCAGAGAGGGCGAGGGCAGTGTTTGAAATTTTGAGACTGGGCTGCCTGGCGCGGCTTTCAATTCCAGTCTTTTCCGCCAGGCGCGGCTACGGTTTAGACCGCGGAGGTGGTCTAAATTCTTCGCTTAAGGAACCACCACCTAAGGAACGATTTGCCATCGGATTTGTCCTCGGCAAATGTCTCACCAAGCTGTAGATAGATGGATGGATGGATAGATAGATGATAGGTAGATCGATCGACAGATAGATAGAGAGGTAGAGAGACAGATCTCCAAAGCTTGCTGATAAATGTTCTGGAAAGAGCTGCTGAAAAGCTTCTACACAACATTGTTTGGGGGACCGTGGTTCCCAGGTAACATGCCCACGGGATTCTACACCCTCTGACACGAATAACGCTCTTGCCAAGTTCCCTCCCCAGCTAGCCAAAACCTGAGACTCCCCTATTCATTCAAGAGTTTCTTTTTAATAAACTTACTGGTAGGTAGTTGGTTCATAGTTGTCCAGCCCACTCCCTGCAGCAAATCACACACAAGAGCAAGCAGGCAATTAGAACCACTGTCAGAGTGCTTGAAAATCATCCATTCTTCACATTAATTAAGCTTTGACAATTGAAGTTTCTATGGATTGGGACCTCAAAACTTTCTCCCTCACTTGAACAGCAGAAACTTAGTGGCGTCTGCTACTCAAAATGTTAGCCCTCACTTCACCCTGGCTATTCTGTTATTTTTTTTAAAAAAAAATTAAAAATAATTCGACCACTTGAGCATTTTTGCATAGGGGGTGCAGGAGCTTGAGTTTTAAATACCTTTGTCAGAATCAAGGTCTCTTATTCAGGTGGGATCTGTGGATTTACTTTTTCAGCAGCAACACCCTGATAGCATTTTAAATCTTTGGTATGATTTTTACCTCCCACCTTTCTAAATTTAGGAGTTAAAATTTCATAAGGTAAATCAGAGAGAAGCCACCTAAGCCAAATGACTGGCTTCATTCTTCAATGTTTGGCAGAGACTTGTAGATCAAAATGAAATCTTAAAAGTTTTTTTTTTTCTTAAAAAAGATAATAACAGAATTCATGCAAATGCCAAAAGGAGAGCAGCTAACCAATTATCTTCCAGAGCAAGGAGACAAGTGGCTATTTGGCAGGTGCCATTAGCCACAGCTCTGTGCTTGGGCACAGCTCTGCATTGAAGCTCCTCAAGCTTGGCTCACTGAGGATGTGAAATGCCCTGTTGACTATGGGTTCAATGAGGGCCTGAATGGTCAGCCATAGGCAGCTGGTCCAAGCCTCCAACTTGGCTCCTTTAGCCATAGTCCTGAGAATTGTGCCCCAAAACCCCTACAAAGTGGGAGCCAGAGTCTGAAGCATGTATTTGGGTGAGGAAGGGTCTGGAAGGTGTAAAAAGTCTCACCTCAGGAGCCTCTCCGGCACCCCATAGCCTGCTAGCTACTCTGTAAATTTCAGCTTATCCACAGGACTCCAGCATGCAAAAGTCATTTCACCCCAGTGAGTCCTGGCTCTGCCATACAGGTTGAAGTTGCTGGTCATTCTGAAAGAGTCTGAATCAGACAAAAGTAGCCTAAAATTCGGGCCTCATCTTCCGCACCGCCCCTTCGCGTTGCTTCCAGTGCGCTAACTTTGCTGGAAGGGGAATGTGGGAGTGGAGGTAGGGCGGTTACCGAACGAGAGAGCCAGCAACGAGAGTGTTTGAATTGCAAGTTTCATCCTTAGGAGAAATACCGGGAGTAAAGAGCCTCCCAGGTGGTTAAATCCTTGGGGGCATTTCTGTAGGGCTCCCTGAGTGAGCCATCAAGACCCAATACTATGCCACCCCAACCCCTTGGCTCAGGAAAAGCATTGCCTCGTCCCTGTTCCTCCTCCTCTGTCATCGGACACACTCACTAACTTCTCCAAGACGTACAACTCGGGATGAAAAACAAAAACCTGGTTAACAAGATCATTTAATATCATTCTTGCTATCAGTTTTATTTCAATTTCGAACCCTCCTGTTATTTTGTCTTGTGCTTCTGTTCTTTCCACCTCCATTGGGAAGGAAGGTCTTTTCCCTTTCTCCTCCTCCCACCAGGTGCTGGAGTTTTTACACCGGTGCTTTTTTACTTAAGGAGAAAAACTGTCTGCATGGTGCAGGATGCTGAAGGGGAGACAGAAAGAGAAGGTTTGGCGGCCTGGGGGCGGCCATGCGTGTAGCCCTCCCCGGTATGTTTTTGTGCATAGAGTTGGCGCCAGGGCAGCGCCCCAGACTCCAGCCCTGGCTGCACAATAGATGATCGGACAGCTGCGGCCGCTACAAAGGAGACACGTCGCTGTTTACTTAGTGTCGGGTCTGACCCCAGGGCTGCTTGCGGCCAGTACATATGCTGATTCCACCCTGAGAACAGGCTTTCTGTCCTCCGTTCGCCGCGCTAGCCCGCGCGTGTTTGCAAACGACTTAACTGACTTCTCGAATATTCATCTGCTACGCTGGCTTTAGGGAAATTTGAGGGGAGACTCGCTGGGCAAAGACCCGAGGCCTCTGGAGGACTGGCTCACCACAGGCAGGTCCTGGCCACCTCGCTGATTATCTTTCTTCTTTACAGAGGAAGCGGATAGGCTTCAGCTTTAGAAAATTTATTGTTTTAATTTGCCAGCCATAAGTAGGGTCAGAAAGAAGCTGGACAACAGGCCCACAAGCCGCCCCGCAGATACGCTCGGGAACAGACACGAACACGTTGCGAGCTAGGCAAGAGAATTATCTTTGTGCACGTGGAGAAGACCTTCATCTGGGGCTGCTGCTCGTCTATTCCTTTCCGTACACTTCTACTGACACCCGGGCATCATGATCCCTAACTCGACTCGACGGTTTAAAAATAATTAAAATCACTAGGTAATCACGTACTAGTCAAAGGTCAATAAAAAGTTCAACTGTTTAAAATAAGCTTTGCCCTCAAACTAGAAGTCACCTAGTCTTTCTTGTCAGTGTCTAAAGAACATTTAGAGATTTATTTGTTTCTTAGATGTGCAAATTGAAAGGCTGTCTGGAAAGGAGATGTCTTACTCAACTAGACCACCGACTCCCAACAGGAATGTCTCCCTCTTTGGAGCCTCCTCTTGAAAGAGATGCCAGGAACCCATGTCTGCAAAGACAGCTATTGGGGCTGCCCCGAATTACCCTGACCCAGGGCACTCTGTACCCCACTCCATCTACATCTGGGCCTAAAGATCCTGCTCTCTCCTCCCCATCCCAGAACTGCCACACAGAGCCTTTGATATTGTCCCAAGCTCAATTTGGTAAGTCAAAAAAACAACCTAATATCACTTCTCATCTCCTGATTTCAGAGAATCTAATTTTTCCTAGATGCCCCTACAGACTTGAAGGTAGGGGTGGGCTTTTCCACAAGCTCCTTCTATGAGTAGGGCTGGGCTAACACCTGTGCTGAGAATGCTGGAGAAGGTGGTTGGAAAACCAACTAGGACAGAGGAAGCTGAGCTGCTGGTGCCCCCCACTCCCTCTTTTATCCTCTTTATGACATTGTTCGCAATGACTGTCTAGTTCAGATATGACGAGACCAGCGCCTCCCTTGAAATGGAAACAGAGGACTGAATAAAGAAGAAAAAAGCACTTTGTAGTCTGCATCGTCCATCTTTAATTCAGAGACGCATCTCTACTCCAGGGAGCTCTGCCTTTGATCTCTTTGATTTTTTTACGCCAGATCTGTTATGGACTAAAATTCCTAGGTTTCCCATAGAAACATCTCCATTCCTTCGGGATATTGATGTTTTCTTCTTCCTGGGGGTTATGATATGGTAAATCAGATTCAGAAAAGAAGGGACAATGCCAGTATTCATGGGCCTGGGGTGGGGTTTCTCTTGGCCTTCTCCCTCCCTCTCTCTCATATTCTCTCTTAGTCCCTCTCATTCATACAAATATTTCCTCCCTCCCCTTTTCTCTTTTTCTCCTTTTCCTACCTTCCCTCCGCCCTCCTTCCTCTTTCCTCCTCCTTTCTTTCCCTGCCTCATTTTCTCTCCGTTGTTCTCGGGGGAACCAAAGTAGGGGTTGAGATTCTGGTCTCTTCAAGCCTTTCAAGCGCCTTCAACTTTGGCGGCGGCAGCAGCAGGTTGCGTTGCCATGGAGACTGTACTGTATGGCTGCGGCGGCGGCCACGGCGGCCGCAGCTCGAATCCCCTAAACAATGCCGAGCCAAGTGCAGGTTTCTCGCCCTTTTCCGTGCACTTTTCTCTTCTAATGGGGCTAGTGGCCTCAAATGGGCGATGCATCTTGACACGAAAACAATCCTTGCCCCTCCTCTTCTCCCCCCACCCCGCCCCGCTTTTCCTTCCTCCCTCCACGTCTTTGATCTATTAAAAATCAAAAGAACAAAGTCACAGAGGAAAGTTGAGTTTTGTTGTGACTGCCACTGCACAAAATGGAGAGCTTCAAACAGAGTGTGGTGGAACCGAGGTCTGACAATGCCGATCCAAGATTGGTTGTAGCTACAGGTCAAACTGGACAGCTCCATACAAGAGGACACAAATTATAATCAGGCCCGCCAAGGAGCAGCAAACCTCTCCATCCCAAACTGACTGTAGCTAGGAGATTCTGATGGCCAGAAATGCCTCCAGTCAGGCTCCAAGTGCAACGTGAGTGAGGGCTCTGAAGAGGCCCCCAGGTGAGGAGCCACAAGGACCCAGAGCTAGAATATCTGCTCAATCTTAAATCATTTTACAGAGCCCGTGCGTGGCACTAGACTCCACCCAGATCTGGAAAAGCTACAGCTTCCTCCACAGTGCTTGGCGCACAGCAGGTGATCAATAAATAATCGCTGGTGGTTGTTGCTTCTGCACTGCCAAACCCTCCACTAGGGGGCGCGAGAGGAGGTTTACCCAGAGAGAAGGGAGTGGGTAGACACAACAACTCAAGAAACAACAGCCACACTTTACTATAAAGGATAGTTAGATGGCTGGAAAAAATAACGCCAAAGCAAACAGATACTGAATTCAGTTTTTCTTTTCCAAAGGAACAGTAATATTAATATTATCATTATGGTCAGATCTCATTTGCCCCAACTTATTGCTAGTAAGACTAACACTGAGCCAAAACATACATGAGTCATTTTCCCAGAACTAAGATCACTGTAAGATCCTCAACCTTCAGATGCTCAGAGCATTTCTTTAGATAATGTATTCAACGCCCACTACTTAAAAATAGTATCAATCACTGTTGAACTGGTTGTGTCTGGGTCTAATACGCAGATCACACATTTATAGATTCATTTTGCCATGTTGAATGTTCCATTTAAACAGAAAAAAAAAAGAAAAAAAGAAAAAAAAACACAAGTAGATTTGCATTACATTCATTTTTATTTTAAGTCGATGAGAAATGTGGATACTGCATACTTCAAAAATTTACTTAGTTTCGATTCAACATTTAGTATCCAATTTTTTTAGCTACCTTTTCTATGTTAAAAATAACCTTGGAAAAGCTTCTATTTGAAATAAAATACAAAATACAAAAAGGGATTGTAAAGTAAGAGAAAGAAAAGCAGACTCAACTTGAACACCTTTAAATTCTGACCAATTGGATTGTGTAACGTAAAGCCTACCCCAACATTTTCTCAAGGAACTGGTGTGCTGATGATCCCCTGAACATTTTAGTAATGTCCATATACTTCAGAGGCTGAAGGACAGGAATCAAAATGTGCTAACAAATGATAGACATTTGGCAAGATAAATTTTAAATATTTTTATTTTTCAAACCAGGAAGAAAACTATGAATTAACAGAAAATTCTAGTCATTTCTAAAACAAAATTGTAGAAGAAACATGTTAATGTAACTGTGTTTTTTTCTAAGCCATGTTTGAACAGCATAATTATTTGTGATACAAAAAGAAAGGAGGAAAAAAATTAGAATGCAGAATTGTTGCTAGGGATTTGCAAACATCATGGAAAAAGTAGTACAAACCCTTACCAAGATCCCAGAACTCTAATCCCTGGATCCTGCTCTCCAAAGGAAGGCTGGAAAATTCTGCCTTGGCCTCAAAGTCTTGAGAAAATGAGATTGAAAACTGTTGATAAAATCAGCTAGGAGAAAAATATATAAATATTCTTGGCCCAAGTGACCAGGATTGGTATTTAAAACTTATGTTGTTAAGTAAATTCAAATATAAAATCAAAGAAAACTTTTGTCTAGCAACATGACTGCTTATGGTATGTGTTCTCTTACTGGTTAAATGTACCATAGACATATCCACATGCACACACACAAGAAAGTTCCAATTTGAAGAACTTTACCTTTTCTCTCTTAAGTATTTTTTCCTTCATTTATTTACCTTTGCAGTTCCAAATAAATTTAGAAAACTACTCCCTAGACAATTGATAAGGCAGAATGTTAGCTGGCCAAAAGTGTCTGGGCCACATTTTAGCCCTCAGGGAGAACTGAAGGGAGATATCTGTGAGGTCTCATCACAGGTACATGGAAAGGAAACAGGAAGTAACCATAGCAACCACTACCTAGGCTGGAAAAGGTGATTCTGTAGGGCCGTCCATTTTGAATGAAACTTAAATGCAAAGGCAGAGAGCAAGCCTACACACACAAACACACATATCCCCGGGCTCAAAAATAATAAACCTATACAGAGTAACTAGCATTTTCAGTGACTCAAGACCCAGTCCCCCACAAATTCTAAACGTCTTAGCTTCATTTTAAATGGTCAGCGGAAGCTTAGGAAAGGAGATGTCCTGGGTACAGTCTTCTTTCTTCCTCCCTTCCTCTCACAGAAAAAAGCCCTAACCTTGTAGAATAAATCCATACTTTCAAAGTACCTTCTCATTTAGGACATTTTTAGGAAACTGTTCCCATCTATCCATTGAGTGTCATTCTCCTCTTGAACCTCTGAGTTCTGTGGATCTCCCTGCGTCTTCTCACTATACAAATAGAATCACCTCATCCTGCTGAACATCGCTCAAATTGCCTCAAAATGTGGTCCCAGCATCACTTGGGAACTTATTAGAAAGGTAAATTAACATAAACTGTTGGAATGGGGCCAAGCAATTTCTAGTTGTGCTTTATTTTGTCTGTTTTTAAACAAACTTTGGGTGATTCTAAACCTCGATCAAATTGGAGAATCTCTAGTTTAAAGAATCTTTCCTACCCACTTACCCTGCTAATGGAAATGTTGAACATAGGAGTTTGTATCCCTGAACACTGAAGACAAATCTGGAAGGAGAGACAAGGACAAGCCCTCTGAAGCTGAGGGCTGAGAACAGAACAGCCAATGAGAGGCCCTGGTTTCCCACCCGCACCTAGCCCAGCACTGGATCTAGGGAACAACTCTTTAGGTTCCCAGTCCCAGTTTGCTGTGGCTGTGAGCCCTGGTGAGTGAAAAAAGTGAAAGGGAGATAGCCATGTTCTCTTCTCCAAAGAGAACACCAGAGACAGATATGCTGACACTCTGGTATGGAAGAAAGCTCTGGAAGGAGGAGTCAGAGGGGAAGACACTCGAGGCAAAGTTCTCCAACACAAACAGACCGAGGAGTTGAGATCCCACTCATGAAAAGGCTGGGGGAGGAGATGACTTGTGTACCTGACTGGGAGTAGGAATCTGAGTGTGGAGTATGTGTGGAAGGTGTAGAGGATGTGAATATGGTGGGTGTAAGAGTTGGGGGGAAGGGTTGCCTGGAGACATGGGGGGATATGAAGGCATGGGGAGGTGACTGATATGAAAGAGTGAGTGAAGTTCTAATTGTGAGGGGGCAAGGAGAGTCTGGGGACTCTGAAAGAGTGTGTGGGAGTGTAGGGTGTGGAGATGAAGAGATTGGAGCTGGTAAAGGGTCTGAGGGAAGTGAGGAGGGTGAAGTAGATGTGAGGGATTCATGGGATTCTGTGGAAGTGGAGGATGAGTAGTAGGAGGGAGTAAGAGGGGGAGATGGATACAAGAGAATATCAGGGGCTATGAGTGTGAGAAGGTGAGATTTAAGAAGGGCTGAGGGAGTATGAAAAGGTGAGGTGGTGTGAAGCAGTAAAAGAGGGTGGAGGAAGGTGAGAGGAGGGTGGAGTGGGAGAAAGCAACGGGTCTCCAGGTCTTCCAAGCTACTGACGAAGGGAGTGAAGGGTAAAAGGAAATGGGGATCTGATATATGAATGAGAGTCAGGAGCTAAAACAAAACCAAACCAAAAAACAACAACAATAACAACAACAACAACAACAACAAACCATACTTGTGGCCCCTTGTTCCCTCATGAGACAGCATTAGCTAAATCAGAGAATGAGTCTAAGTCCCCCTGAAGCACCTGGTACCTGCCAAATTCTCACTCCCTGTGGGCATCGACTTCTGTGACTAAATTAAGGGGCCCCTGAAATGTCAGGTGAGAGTGAAATGTGGGAGCTTTTCAGTTCTTCGGGCCCTGTACCCTTCTCTAAAAGCTGCAGTGCTCCCTCCCCCTTCTTTAGCTCTGAATTCACAGTTTTTACACCAAAGAGGACTTCTCAAAATCCCAGATTTTCCAGGACTGACCATAGGAAAGATTTCTAAGCATCAAGATCATAAATCTCACTTGCTTGCCAAAACTTGTGTGGCTTCTTCCAAATGCCCCTCTGGAATCCAGTCCCTGAACTATACTGCCTCAGCTTCTGCACTCTCTTTGCCAGAAGCAGGTGATTTGGGCTTGGTGGTGGTGGATGCAATAGGCATTGGAAATCAGAGCGCAATTTATTGGTAAGAGGTTGTGAATCAAAATGAGGGATGAGAACTATGTTTCTCTGTATCAAGAAAGCCACCAGAGAATGTCTGTTCTCTGAACCCCGACTCTAGCATGGCCTGCCTACTCATAGGCACAGACAAAGGACCTGTAAGTGGAATATCTGGGCTATTACAAATTAAGTTCAGTACTTGCTAGTTAAAAACACATGCCTCCAAAGCATCTCTAAATTTTTGCATACAAAGTGGAGTTAAATAAATAGCAAATAATTGTTGAGGATTTTTAGAACAATACAAGCCTCATCTACAAAAATTAGGGGGAAACAACTACCTTGGAAGAAATAGAATGCAAAGAGGGTCTAGGCTGCTCTCTCAGGTACTTCCAAGCCCTATAATCTGACTTTACTTCTTCACTTTAATTTCACTGCATAGTAAAATGTAAAAATTTCACAGACTATAGCAGGTGTCATTTTATAATCCAGTCAGTAAGAATGTTATTTATACAGAAGTTAATGTGTACTAGAGTCATCCAACAAATTTTACGGTGTCCTGTAAGTGCAAACATTTTACCTTTAAGAAACATTAATTTTATATGCAAACAATTTTTCAGTAGACAACTATCACATACTCAACTCTTACAAGAATAAATCAGTTACCTTAATTTTTCAATTATGAATATACTTATATTTTATGAAACATAAAAATTTTTTTCTCATTTCTTCCTCATTTAAGTTGTGTTATTTGTTTGAATAAGAATACTTCTGGCAATTGTGCTGTGTCTTTATTGATATCAATAAATCACTACATGTTCTCTTGAACACTTCTAGGTAAAACCATTGACAGAGTTCATAATATAAACATTTAATGATATTTTTAGCTCTGGCCAGTAATATGCACGAACTCTATTAATAGATGTCTGTCAGCAAAAAAAATGGAATTAACCACATTTCATCTTCAATTTTAGTTTCTATAAGTGAATGAATGGAGTAAGTACTTGAATTTTTGATACTAGAATATATGTGAGACACGTTTTGTATAATAGACAGATTTTTTCTAATGATTTTTTTAAAATGTATCTGTATCAAATTGTGCAAATTTGGAAATTTCTTGAATTCCTAAGCTGATTTTTGTAACAATTAAATTTAAATCTAAGTCCCTTGTGTTCATCATCATGGATTGTAGACTCTAGGTCCCAATTTACCCATTACCCTGAATAAACTTAACCCATCACACCCCCAGGTACAGGGAAGAAAAGGCTAGAAACATATTGCTGCCTTGCCTACACTATGTCACTATAGGATATCTCAGAGAATAGAACACTAATATTTGCATTTCTATGTCTTTCATTCCTAAATTTTCTGAAGATTGTAGGATATAGTAAGTAGCAGACAGTAGAGAAAATTTAGAGCCATTTTACTTTAAAATAAAACAACTTTGAAAAAATAGTTGAGCATACACTTAATAAAATGGACAAATACCCCCTGAGAATTGAAATATGATTTTTATGTATATTTAGTTGCCCATATTTCTGAACCTAAAGCCAAAATGCACAGACATTTACGTTTTGCATCTGCCTTAAGAAAGTGTTTTGAAGTAGTTCATACTTTATCACGTTTTTAATCAAGCAAGAAATGAGAATAACTTAACAAATTATTTCTGTTAGTTAAGAAATTATTATGGAGATTATTGAAAAATGGAGAGTCCCCTTAATTTTCTTTTAGGTGCTTGTTCTTAAATATACTATTTTTTTCATTCTAAGATTGCTGTTTTTACCTTTCTGCTACTTTTGTGCTGTACCTAAAGTCAATGTGGAACATGGCTTTTAAACGAACTTTCTTCTACCCTGAAAATCTCCATAGCCCAACAGAGAGAAGGCAAATTTTGCCCAGAAATCAAGAGAAAGGGCTTCCAAGGGAGAACTGGTGGCCCTCCCTCTTCTCCACCTGAACACAGTTCATGCAAACCTGAAAAATACCTTGTAAATGTTTGGAGAAATCACAGTGGCTTTCACATATTCAAATCTGCATTCCCAGGCTGTGGCATGAGTTGGTGCTACCCTGGTCTACTGCATACCTTGTACTGAAAGAAGTAAATACTCCTCTCTTTCAAAGGAATGACACTCCCTGAAAGAATATTGAAAGTATCCTCATTTTTCCTAATTTGCTCTCCCTGTCTTGGTAG
Source organism: Trachypithecus francoisi (assembly GCF_009764315.1). NCBI lineage: Eukaryota > Metazoa > Chordata > Mammalia > Primates > Cercopithecidae > Trachypithecus > Trachypithecus francoisi. Next base: position 146,577,728 of record NW_022681453.1, on the reverse strand, counting down.
TCCTATCTGCCAACACAATTGAGCCATGGAAATTGGTGAGGTTTTACCTTGTTGCAGATAATGAAAGGAATGTGGAAAATTCTGATCTCAGCTAGAAACCACAGTTGAGGAAAGTTATTTTGCTCCTATGTCAAAGTTCAGGGAAAGGCAGCCCAATTCTCTAAATAATTTCAGATCTACAGTGCGAGGTTTAAAGGACTTAAACCAATTTTAGATTTTTAAAAGGGACTTTTCTCCTCCTGCTAAAGTATTTGGTTTTACTGGAGGAAGTGCTCAAAGTCATAAAGCTCAGTAATCGGGATAACTTCCCCCGCAAGTTTCATGGGGTTTCTGGAGAGCTGAGAGCCTGTTGGCTGGCCATCGCTCCTTCAGGAACAATAAATCCTCCAGAATCATATTCCAAACCTCCCCATTACCAGTTATCCTAATTATTAGTTTCTCACAGCTTTCTCCACTCTCTATTTCTCCTCTTCCTTCATCCACTCCCCATCTTTGTGGAAAAGCCATTTGTGAGAAGACTACATTCATGCGCCCTTTGATCAAACAAGAACCTGTTGACTTCCACAAACATAAACTTTCCTTTGCTCTCAGTTATCTTACCGAGTTTTTTAGTAAGAAAAAAAAAGGCTAGAGAGATACATGTATTCCTCATCTAAATGATCTCTCTCCTATTTAACCAGCAGCTAGCAATCATCCGACATTAATTTATACAGTTTGTGCAAATACCTAAGCTATTTAAAAGGCTTCTCTGGGTCGTGTGTGGCAGGGAACATCTATCTGGTGAATAGGCAGTGTCACACGGTAGCATGCTCTCTTGTCAAGGCCGATTGTGTTTTAGGCAAACATTTGCGCAAACATAAAGGCAAAGGTCAAGGACTGTTCAGTCCCAGTATGTGCTAATTCACCTAGAGAACCAATGGGGCAAAAGTTGCATTTTACATGCTCGCCCCCGCCAGACCCAGCGCAGGAGTCGCTCCTGCTAATGAACAAAATCGCCTCTGATCAGCTCCCTTGTCAATTTCTTTTCCGCTCTCTGGTCCATGTCTCTGGGCTTCCTCAAAAATACAACTGGTAAAGACGTGTTTGCCAACATCTGGATCAGCTCCGCCCAACTTCTGGGACAGCACATGTTTATTCCACGTTTCTGGTAGCAGAAAGCTAATAATAATAAATAAAATGTAGCTTGCTACAGACGCTTGCAGGTACTCAAATGAAGGACCGCTCATTGCTGGCGTCTGAATATCCATGCCATGCAGAAAAATAATATTATTCAAACAGCAGAATCGAATCTCAAAGCCTCAGGTTAGTGGCAGGAAAGTGCATTTGTAACAGACGTTTGTGGAAATGTGGTATGCGCGCACACTGGGAGCCGCGTTTCTTTGGGACACTTTCCTATATTCAGCGAATACAGGGCATCACTTTCCAGTGAAATATGCCTCCCCCACCAATATATCTGAGTCATCTCCCACAGATCATGCCTAGTTATTTTTCCAGCCCTAAAAAAAAAAAAAAAAAATACAGATGATTTCAAGTGAATGTCAACTTGAGCAACTCGGAAGTGGAATATTTTTAGGGTTAAACAAACGTGCGCACGCACCAACCGGTAGGGTTTACTCTGCATCAATAGTCATTTGGCAAGAACCAATGGCTGAGTTTTTGCAAATCGTCCATTTAAGGCAATAGTTTTTTCCCTTGATAAACCCCAGAGTCACAGCTGTGCGCTTCCACAGGCAAGTAGTTTACATGTGCAAAATTCATTCCTGAGTCAGGCGACCCACAGGCTCAGCTGCGGCGCAATGCGGCGCTTGCCTGGGGCTAAAGAGTCCACGACTTGTTGCCTCTGCGACCCGAACGTGGCTCTCCAAACCCCGGCCACTCAGAATTTGAGGGCCTCTGGGTCTATGACGACAGGACTCTGGGAGAAAGGGGCCTCCCTGCGGAACACCCACAAAAACAGAGCAGAGTCGCAGGAGGAAGTCATCCTAGGAGGGAGCTTGGAGTATTCTCTCATTTCTTGAAAACAACAGAAAAACTCTCCCCACAGTACATTTTCACTGCGTTCCAAAACAGAAGAGAAAACAGAAGAAAATGTGACTTACCCCGACCTGCCACAATACTACATTTTGAGAGTCCTTTTAACACTTTGAGTCTTCCTTTAGTGTTGCAGCCTTTTCTTTCCTCTTGTCAGAAACCAACTTTCAAACTAGCTGCGAAAAAAAACAAAAAATAAAAAAATAAATAAATAAAACCAGATCTTACTTTTGTCATATCTTGCCAGCTAGAATCTGCCTCAAAGTCTTCTTACTTCTTTCTCTACCAAAATTTCCTACACACCACCTGGGCAGCTTCACAAGGCTTAAAGTTTGTGTGGTTTGTGTGAGCAAATGTGTGTGTGTGTGTGCGCGCGCGCGCGCGTGTGCGGATGTGGGCAGTTAGTTGCTTTTAAAAAGACATCCTTGTCCTTCAGAGTAATAAAAGTGTAGCCCCCATCTTTGGGTGTGGGGATTTTACATGCACTTCTCATTTCAGTTAACTTTTTTCGAGCTGAGAAAAGCTGCTAGCTTACTTTCGGGAGACTTTGCTCGTTATTCATCTGTTTAGTCGCCTCAGAGGCACAAAAGCGGATCTGCGGCGTTATGAAAAATGGCCTGGGCGCGGAGAATGTCACAGTGGTCGGCGTATTATTTTAGCCCTTCTTAAAAAAAAAAAAAAAAAAAAAACTCAGGGAAAGTTTGCTTTTGATGAATTCAATAAAAGCAAAGCTGCAACAGAAGAGATTTTCAGCTAAAATTATACAGCATGGGGCAGAGCTTAAAACAGCCAGATGGCCAAAGGTAGAGGGACCCTCTCGGTTTCAAACCCCAGATCTAGAATTCCACCGGCTGAGTCTCTTAGTTTATTTAATCCCGCGTGTATCTTTTTTTGTTTGTTTGTTTTCTTTCTTTCTTTTTTTTCCAATTGATTTACCAGCTCTTTTTTCCACCTCACTTTTGGTTTCCCACCCTAGAAGTTGCTGGTGAAACCCTGTCTTGGGATTTGCAGAAGTCACTTTTCAATTTCCCCTTTGATGATAAAGTTAAACTTTCCAGCGCCAGCAGCCTGGAGTGAAGCGAACCCCTTAGGCGGTAGGCGGGTTCATTGCAGGCCACCATTCGGTTCCGGGTTCAAATCCCGCAGCCTTTGACGTCTCAGGCCACCTGTGGCTTTTGAATATAAGGACAAATATGTTCATTCCAACCCCTCCCATCCCCACCGCAACGGGGGAAAACCCGAAGAGCTTGGCTCACCCTCAACCTTACACGCTCATGGATCCTTCCCTTTCCTGTAATCGCAACTGCAGATCATTGTATTCCCGGCAAATTCATCAGCACTTCTCCCCATAATTTTCTTAGAAGTGAGGGACACACAAACTGAGGTGATCACAGTGGCTTCTCAGATTTTGGAATGGGAATTAAGAACATGCATCCTATTTGAGCCACTTTCTTGGAGTCGGATGTTGGCAAAGCAGAAAAAAGTGGAGGGGGGGAGAGTGAGGTAAAGAAATTGGAAGTTTACTTTGAAAGTCTAAACAAAAATCAAACTTAGACCCTGAAGCCCTTCCTCTGGAAAGGAAGGAGGGGGGAGAGGTTGGGTGGTGGTGGGGGGACATTGGAAGCCACCCAGGATCCCACTTTTCAGCACCAGCCCTGACAGGATTTAGTCTGGTGTGTGAGTTCTGCTGCCACTTCCAGGAAGTCCTCCGAATGAACCCTACCCAAATGTAACCACAGCTCTCCAGCTAAGGAACAGAGTGTGGCAAGGGGCAGGTTTTCAAAAGGATTTGGCAATTTGAGGACCCTCAGCCCAGAAGACCACTCCTCGCCAATCACCCACTGGCAAGGATTTGGGGGTATGGTGGGAGTGGGGGCCAGAGAGATCCTGCAGGTTGAAGGTTAACACTGGGGTGATACTGGCTTCAAAGAACCTGCTGCAGTGAAAGGGGAGGTAACCACTCTGAACTGGATTTTCTGAGCCCCAGCGTTTCTACGCGGGGCGGGGTGGGGGGGAGAGGCAGTCCAAGGAAACAAAACAGTGGACCCTTTGGCAGTGCACTGCTCCAAGTGTCTGCTCTGTTACTTTCAGGCTGAGTGACCCCAGCAAAGTTTTTTAACCACTACCTCAACCCTCCATTTTCTCATCTGTAAAATAGTCATAAAATAAAATCTGTTTCAAATCAGTTTTTTGTTTGTTTTAAACAGGGCTGTGAGTACAAAGCATTTACAGCAAATCCACGGTAAATACTGGTGTGTTGTGGGTGTTGCCACTGTTGTTGTTTTGATTATGAATACTGAAGTAGGTTTTGCCGCGATACTACCACAAAATACAGGTTCCTAACGAGCGGTTCGTTGGACCCATGCCCTCACTCTATTAGCTCTGAAGATTGAAAAGTGTCCAGAGTTGGACACCGAGAGCCCTTCCTGCACCTCTACCATTCTGGAATCACACTCACAAGATAAGAGCCTCTCCCCGACTGGGATCAAGCCCACAAGCTGAGAGTTGTGAGCCACGACTCAGTCGTGGTCTGGGCAACTCCCTCCTTTCCCTGCGCTGGGCTGCAGAGCCCCCTAGAATACCTGAGGGTATCCCCAACCTGGTCTCTCAAAGATGCCCCGACACTGGAAGAAACCTTTAAAGATGGACTGGAGAAGCTCTTTTGGAAAAGATAAGGCGCTCACTTTTCTACTTTTGGGAAGTAAAGTAAGAGAACCAGAGGAAGGCGTCGCGGCAACTGAGAGGATCCCACCGGCGCACACAGCCTACTTCAGGTTCACATCTCCAGTATTCCCACTGAAGTATTTTTTGGCAGAGAATGCCGGGAAGAAACCCTCTTCTCCCAGGAGGACTGCTGGGGGTCTGGGTAGGGAGAGTTTGGTTCCTGAGTGGGAGTCGCGACCTCCAGCTGCTCCCAGGCCTGAGGAAAGGAGGCACAACTGCAGCTTGGAACCCAAGACACACTTTTAAAATACACTGCCAAAATTAATGACCTCATATTGTAGGACAAAGGAACTAAACAAACAAACAAACAAAACCCACAAGATTTGGGGGCCCGTTTACTCCAACCAGCACTTAATGACACGTAGAGGAGAGGTGCTTTGACCGCTGCTTGGAGTTTCCCCACTTATTTGTAATGTTTGAAGTGCAGAATGGTTTGAAGTGCAGAATGGTATCTACCAGAACTGAGGATTCAGTGAGGACTAAACTTTCTGTCAATATTTTCTCAATCTTGACTGCCACAACGACTCCCAGGATGTCTCATGCCTCAGACTCAAATTGGAGCCCTGCCTGGCACCCAAGTTAGAAATTGAGCAGTACTCAGCGTCCTCAAGAGAAGGGACTATCAAGAGTCTAATACTGCTAGCCCTGGCTTTGGACTCTCTCACCTGCAGGGAGCTAGGGCCAAGAGCTGTTGCTTAGGCTGCAGCAGTTGGTCTGCTAGCCACCCCACCCCTACTGCTAAGGCTCCTGACCGTGTAGACGATGGAATTCCCAGGAAAGTGTCATCGGAATATTCACACCCTGAAGAACGGAGATAGGACAGAGAGAAATTCATGGACAGAAATTGGTGTCTTGGTTTTTTGTAGATAAAGAAAATCCACTGGGTTTAAACCCAAAGGTTTCCATAGTTTAAACTCAGAAAAACAATCTGTCTGTGCCCAATAGATGTGTGTGGAAGTGGGGTGAAGCTGACTTAAATAGCTGTCCTGACAGATCCCTGAACTACTGAGCTGAAGATTTCTATGACTAATGAACTTTACTTTGTGCTTTACAATTTTCATGGAACTATCAGAAACTATGCCCACTTAAATACGTGACCAGTTTTGTACTTCACAAATTGTGGTATATCCAAAGCACTCATTTGCTTCACCTCAGCTTTTGTGGCGCTCCACTTGGACAATTCCAGAGACCCCAAAACTTTGCACAAGACAAATCATGTTCCCACTCCCAACCCACCATCTCTCTCTTAATTCTCACTTGTTTGTGACTTTCTATGTTGGGCAGTATCAGTGGAAAGGAACTTGGGCATTGGGTGGCTAACATTCCTGCCCACCAGAGGTGGGGTCCCGGCGTTAATTGTCCCAATAAATTGAGATATACTGTGCATAATGCAATGGAGCAATATGGTTATAGTCCACATGTATGACTTAATTAAGCTATTTCCAAGCAACTTGATGTTGCAAGTCAACGGGTGTGCAAGTGGATTAACAATTGCTGGCTTCCTTATCCTCAGAATGGTGCATAATTACTTTACTAGTGGTACATATCAATTTTTGATGATTGTGGAAGCTGTGTCCCTTGCACCAAGAAGCCGTTTAATAACTCTCCATTGCATATTTTTTTAAAAAGTAGTGTTTGGACATATTTTGAAGTCCCTCCCAACATTTGAATACATTCTTATTGTGGCTTTTAAAGGGGTGCTGTTTTATTCCTGATGTATTTTTTACAAAGGGGCAAAGGCTAAACTCTAAGTCCTTGCTCTGAGAGGGAATGGGAGTTCTTCTCTTGCCTTCCATGCAGAGAATGCCTCTCACCTATGCTCAATGTCAGGTTGGCAGGAGAGGATGTAGTGCACCAGAATAAAAATATGCAGCTGAGCAGCTGCCTCTAAAATTGTCTGTCTGGCCCCATCTCTCTCTCTCTCTGGATAGATAGATAGATGGATGGATAGATAGATAGATAGGTAGATAGATAGATAGATAGATAACACACACACACACACACACACTTCAGCTTAAAGATAAGTGAGGACTGGAAGTGCTCTGCTCCTTCCAGCACCCCTTTCCCAATTTCACCAATGCTACAATATCCCAAATGCTACAAAACTCCTCATGGTTGAGGCTTAGGAAAGCACGGAGTCTGGCAGCCCCACAGGGTAGTGTGTACCAACACGGGTTGATGAAATTTGCAAGAGAGCTAATAAAATTACCCAACCTGATGACAGAGACATCGACATTCCTACTTCCTGGGCTCCTTGCCCTTTGTTTAGAGTCAGATGGCTCCAAAACCCCAGCTCACTTCCATCCTGTCTGGGGATGAGTGGCGACGATGTGCATTTGTTCCATGTGATTAACTATTTAAATCTTAAGTCAAGGTTGATAATTTGACCTCTCTGGATTGAACTAAATTCATCACCTATAATTTTATTAAAAAGCCCAGTGGCCATCAATCATAATGGGAGCATGGGGAGCCAACATTTTCCAGGAAAATGTGTCAACTTCATTGGCACACGGTGCTTCCACCATCCCTTTTCTATCTTGAGTTGAGCAGGCATGTACCTGGGGTTTCCTCTGAAGATCCAAGGTCAATGCAGCACCCAATGGGTGGTGGCACTTGGGAGGAGGGTTTTTTTAGTTATTATTTTCCTTGACTGGACGAGATGGTGTCCCACTGTCTGATTTAAATCAGTTCTAAACTAGGTCCCCATCTTTGGACTAGTGAGATAATTTGGCAACTATGTGTCCCAACCTTAATCCAAATGATATTTCATATAATTCCAAAAGGTGACATCAGGATCAGGGCTGATCTTCACCATTTCTGACAATGCTGTTGTAAATCACTTTGAAATCATAGTATATCAGCCTGTACATATGCAGAAGTATTCATGTTATTGCCTGCTGGTGAAATAAATACAACAGCACTCTCATTAAAAAATTTAAGAAGGGTAAAATTTTCCAGTGATCTTTTAAACCCAACTCGGCATTAATTCTGTAAAACTAAGGTTGCAGAGTCCCTGTTTTTAATGTTTCCTGGTCAAAGTCGATTTGTTCTTATACCTGAAGCAGGTGATGTTTCTGTAGAGACATCTGAATGACAGCGGGAGTGAAGGACAAATGTAATAAAGCCTAATAAAGCGTGAGAGCCAAAATGTCATTAAACTTACAAAGATGAGACTCAAAATCACTAAAAAGGTAAATGTCTTCATTAGTCTGATCTCTGAAGACTGTCGAACATTTCATTAATTTATAATTTATGATTGTTTGACAAATATTGAAAAGTATGTAAATATGAGCTGGATAATGTCTTTTCTGCGGGAGATGAGGAAATGACCCAAACTGTACGTGCCTGCAAGATTACACATAGGACCTAGCTCTCTGTTATCAAACTGTGCCGCCCCTTTAGCCAACATATTGTGCAAGTGACAAGTGAAATAGTGCAGATAAACCAATGGTTTAAAACGTAATAAAGACAACAGCCATTTGCATTTTTTACATTTTATTACAAAGGTAATTTACTATGACACATTTCTGAATGTAATTTATGAAAACATGTTAAAGCAATTACATCGTGTATACAGCACTCAGAGCTACAAAATTCAGATAAATATTAATATTATAGATCTTTAGAGACTTTCACTATTGAAAACATATCATAAAGGGAATCTTTTATATAAAAAATGGTTTGTACAGAAGAAAATAATGACATTAAAATCAAAACTTTAGATAAAATCTTGAAGAACAATAGTAAATGAATACTATGCTTTGCTGGATTTGCAAAAATAAATCTTCATGATGCCAATTTGCTTATTTCACAGGGTGTGTTTTCAATTATTTTTTTCTTTTCTGGAGTTGTTAGGTGAAAAGTATTAAAGGCTTCTTGAGAGGGAGATACAAGATGAATATATGTTTCCTTTTTCAAATTTGTGAGGTGATTTCTTCTCTCCATTTCTCTTTTCTAAAGTACAGGGCTGTGCTAACTTTGAAAAGTAAAAGAGATATCTATTCCATTATAATCAGTACTGTGTGAACCAACCCTTCAAGCACACCAGCCTGTCAGGAGTTATCAAAATGGGAGAACATTTGATGGAGGAAGATGAAAGAAAAGTTTGCATAATAAAGCACAAAATGAAAACTAGAAATATTTCATATCTCCTCCTACTCCCCAGATCAAAATTTATATTGTAGTGTTTCCTTAATATGTTCTAAAACTGGTAGTGCATGATAAGATACTAGAGATTCAGTCTCAAACTATTCTTAACAACTTTTTTTTGAAAGGAAAGAATCTTCCTTTCATCTGTATTTATAGGTACAATACTTTTCTTAAATATTTTAGCTTTAAAAATCAATCCTAATGCAAGCCTGAAATGGAACCTTTTCCTGCCTATGGGGCACTGTCCTGAGTTTGTTTCATAACCTTGAGACAATCTACTGGGCCTTCTGTACTTTTATCTGAAATATCCCCTAGGGAACATTACCTGCTGTGACAGACTTAAAGCCACAACCCCCCTCCCACATGTATTAAATCTCTTCAACCTAAAAAACAGGCCCTAGACCCAACTTAGATCCAAATTACAGTGGCATTGGAAGCATGTGATAGTTGCACTGGTTTCTTCTCTTTCAGTTGGCTATCCTAGCAACCCACAGTAAATGGCCTCCAAACCTTCACCTTCCTCTGCTGTTCAAACATTCAACATCCTCAAGTGTGGGTGTGTATGCAAAGGGACTGGAGCCTTTGAAGTATGTCCGTGCCCATAGAGCCCATTCAGCTACCAAAGGTGGACCATCGCTAAAGTTGGACCACCGCTATGTTCAGGTAGCCAACTCTTTCTTTGAAAATGTTGGGCAGGTGAGTCCCAGATCTACCGAACCGGACTCCTGAAGTCCTTACTATAGACTCTTGCTCTAACCCGCCTTTTCCTGCTAGGTGTTTTGCGACCCAACTGGCCATGCTGTTCACGCTACTATCACCCTTAGGCAAAGCTAGCGCCCCTCTCCTATCAAGGATCAGGCAAGTCGGCATTCCTGGCGGATAGACAGGCATCTCGAAGGGCTTGAACTCCAAGATGCGATCACTGACCCTCTTTCTTGCCTTTCATTGGCGTGGGTCACCTTTCTATTTTGCATTGGAACCTACTTTTACATTCCCACCAGAAATTGCCCCACCACCGATCCCTAGCCCAGCAGAGGCAGGGGCCTAAGTAAGTATGAGAGCTCCTGACCCTAGGAGGGTCTCAGAGTCCCCACATTACCCTGCAAAGCTCTATCGGGCAAGAGGGTGAGCTGTGAGTTAGTTTTAACTAGGGTTAAAGTCAGTCCTCGGCTCCAGCCTTTGTCTCTCTTGGAATGTTTAGGGGCTGCATATGCTTTTGTGTTGCAAACAGCAAGCAGGGTCCCCAGGAGTCCCTGACCCCGTGCCTTGGCTGGAGCGCCGTTTCCCTGGACAACTGTGGCTGAGCTGGCCTCCCGGCAGTAATCTTGTGCAGACACACTGCCACGCGCAAAGACGCCAGCTCAGACACACAGCGCCCCGCGCATACAAAGGAAAGTTCCCTCTAGAAAGAAAGAAAGAAAGAAAGAAAGAAAGAAAGAAAGAAAGAAAGAAAGAAAGAAAGAAAGAAAGGAGGGAGGGAGGGAGGGAGGGAGGGAGGAAGGAAGGAAGGAAGGAAGAAGGAAGGAAGGAGGAGGATGGGGGAGAGGGAGGAGGAAGAGGAAAAGGAGAAGGAGAAAAAGAAGGAGGGGGCAAAGAATAATAATAGATATAAGAATGCATTTCTCAGTTGGTAAACTACCCACGAAGGGGGAAATGTAGTGGGGAGGAGTGTTGAGTAAAAGGAGAAGAGGAGAGGGAAAAATGATACCTGCTGAGATGTCAACACCAATAGTCAAATAATCTCCTAATAATAAATGAAACAATGAAATGGCTGCATTGTTTCCTATTAAGCTTTTGTACTTGACCCCACCTAAATCTGCACCTCCATGCTTTGATGATTTACAGTATATGCAAAAACAAAGTTTCCCTCAATGTTTTTTTTTTTTTCTTCTTCTTCTTCTTCCCCTCTACTTGTCAATCGTTTCCTTCCAAACAGTCAGATGGTTTTAGAAGAAGGAAAAGGAGAGGAAGAAAAAACCCTCCACCATCATCACCACCCAAGAAATGATAAATAGCATCGCATAGCTAATCGCTGGAGGGCGCATTTACCAATTCATAATCATTTATTCTTGGTGATGTATGGTTCTTACTCCTAAATCTGAAAAGCTTCTATTTGAAGGTATAAATAGCTTTTTTTTTTTCCTTTCCTGCAGTAAACCTTCCTGCATTAGCAGTGATTGATCTCATGTACAATTCGTCCCAGAGTGCTATTTTACAGGGGGAACACTAGCTTTTGGAGATTAACTGGGGAGTCTGTTACATATTAATGAAGCTGGGAGATATACTAACGTTTTGGTAATTTAGTTATTTGTGTCTATAGCTATCCTCGTTATTTTCTTTTAGACCCCTGTGGTTGCTATCCATCGAATTAAAAAGTGGTCCTTAGAATTTTTTTTTCCACTGGCAACTCATGCCATTTAATGTGAAAAACAAATGTTGACTTCTCTCTGGAAGGAAGTGTGTTTCTTGGCAAGACATCAAAGTGTTTTATACTGTATTAGTAGGTTATGTTAGTTTTCTTCCCAGAGCCTGATCTAAAGTAATAACCAAGGAGGAAGAAAAAAAAGAAGTCTTAGACATCTCTATACTAGAAAAATTATTTGATCTTCTATGATAAAGGGAGGAAGTTAAAACACTAGGAGAAAAGTGTTTTTGGCAAGAGGGTCCTTAAAACATGTGACAATCCAAACTGAATAAATGTTGGGAGTGGAGGTGAGGGAGGAAGAGCAGTGGTTGCTCATTGATTTGCAACCTGATAATTAATATCCACCAAATGAGACATCAACGTCATTAATGTCCCTGTGTTCCTAGAGAGAGACTGAGTGAATTCCCATCCGGAGTGAAAGCCAGATCCAACAGAGGTTGCTTCTCCACCCAGTATAAGATCGTATTAATCCTCTGTTTTCCTGTAGGATTTGTATGGGGTGAGAGCTTTCCTAAAATACTCAGTGGCCCCCCACAAAAGATCTGGGGCATTGTCTGTGGGCAGGAAGCTCCTCCATATGCCCCCACAACTCCCTTGGCTCTTTGGAGAATGCAGGACTACAGCCAATTGAGGGAGTGAGGTGAAGTAGGAAGAAAAGTTTGCAAAACGCTGTGGTCAGAGTGCAGTGAGTGCCAGCACCTGCCTTGTGTAAGAAACGTGGGTCACTCCTTTCCACTTTCATGAAGTCCAGAAACTGCCTGATGAGTTCCAGTTAGCCCAGGGGATCTGCATCACATTCCTAAAAGACACATCTTCCTCTGGGTTCCTAGTATATGAATCTTAGCCCAATTGCCCTTCTGAGTGTCTACATCCCCCACCCACTAAAAAGGAGGCCCCTCTACTTTTCCCTTTAAGGAGCCCAGTCGCCATCCTCCTCCCAGAAGCCCAGATCTGGAGCTCTGGAGAACTGGGGCCTTCCAGCCCAGTGTTTGCTGAGATGGAAGCCTCAAGAACCAGCAATCTTTCTGGAGCCCTGAAACGCTGAAGCGTGATAGTGCCAGTTGGCCAGGGCGCGCCCCTTTTGTTTTCGGGGGGCGATTTATGTCCTTTATAAAAATGTGGTTTGGAAAAATAGAAAGGGCCTTGAAAATGTTGTTACAATGAAAAAGGGACAAATTAGAAGACATTTGCCGTGATCAAAGGAAAGAGGGAGAGCACGCATGGACATTCACAAAGCTTGACTTATTCACTTCCCTCCTTTGCAAGCCAGGGCAACAAGCGTGTCCCCCATTGACAAGGAGTCCTATTCAGACTGCAGGTGCGAAGTGGGCCGGCGCGCCCGGCCACATTATGTCAAGGTTGTTGGAGATTAGTGTTCGGCCCTAATAACTAAAGCGCTTGATTTACATTGGAAAAAAGCCCCCTCAGCCGTGAAAGCAAAATCGTTGAACGCGTGATCATTGCGAGGGCGGCTGATATCCTAATACTTGCATTGTCTGGGCCTGGCCCAGGCACGTCCGGCCTCCTTAGGAAGGGCAAGGCCTGAGCTGCTGGCCGTGGATCAGGTCCCCAATCACACACCCTGTCAGGGTCTGAGAAGAAAAGGTGATGGGTGGGGCCTGCTTTAGTGACGCCCAAGGAAGGCAGAGTGAGGTCTTCCCTGAGAGTCCTGATCTGGGATCCGAACTCTGGCAAAATCGGACATAGGAGAATAGTGGGGGCTCTAGGGCCTCCACAGGTCTAACACAGTCAAGTGTTCCAAGGCTGAGGCAGCTCTAGCTTTACTATGGTGGAACAGCTGGGGAACTTGCCTTGAAGTATTGTGAGTAAGAACAATTTTACTCACAGGTGAAGAACACTTCGGGGTAACTAAGGAGCCGAAAAACTTACAAAGAACTAAGCCACCCCCACTGGGTTTGGCTGCCTCCAAAACCACTATGGAGTGTTCAGGCCAAATTTACTTCCTGCAAGAAGAGTCCACTTCAGAAAAGCCCAGAACAGCCTGCATCCCATGACTTGGGTGTTTTTTTTTTAATTTGTTTTTGCTGTTGTTGTTTTGAGTTTTTTCTGTTTTGTTTTCTCAGGAGTGGAGGGGTGGGGGTGTCCATTTTGGCCTTGGTTCTGTGTGCCCCTGTATGCCTATTTCAGAGCAGATTTTATTCCCTCATCTACTTTCTGTGCCTCCTAGACACCACCCTCCCCCACCCATGAGAAGAGATTCAGAGAACAAGAGATCTGTAGTTGGGACTGAAGAGCAGGCATTTCAATATGGATATGTATCCATTCTATCCATTCTAACTGCAATATCTTTTGTAAAAGTGAAGCTACTTAAGGCAATTTCCATAAGATCCGTCCTAGAAGAAAAGGTTCTGTGGGGACTAGGTGAGAAAGCTGTTAACTATTGTCTGGCCCTGAAAAGGTCGTAAGTCAGAGCCTCAGTAGCTGACCTGTCAGGGGAAGGTATAAAGGCTTTATTCATGCAGTTGCTGCCATGTTCTCAGCTCTCACAAAAGTGTTTTTATGATTCGATTTTCTTACCTCTTTTCTTAATTAAAAAGCTGAACCGTTAGAATAGCACCTGCATCGGTCCTGACAGTGCCTGCATACTAATTCCAGAGTCTTTACAGCTTGTAATTATAACATAAAATCAGAGATTGAATAAAACAGAAGGATTTTGCTCCCAAAGCCCTGCTAATCCCCTTTTAAAAGGGTCTGGTGAAATAATTCACAACAGTTTCCGGAAGTTGGATTACCACTCCTTTTTTTTTTTTTTTTTTTTTTTTACTTTTTACAATGAAATGATATTTTACACTTTTTAAAAGACTGTTTTTCTACAACAGGTTTTTATTTAATTTTTTTTAATAAAAGAAAGCTTTCCAGCCTTGGGGGCAATAGAAAACATTTCACTATAAATTTCTTACTCACTAAATGCAGTGGGGAAATGTAGGGAAAAATTCGTGGTATGTTTGAAACTATTTTCTCAGGTGAAAGTGGCTAAAGTGTGAGGAGGAACTGCTTATGTGCATCAGGCAACTCACTTCTCTCAGAGGAAATAAATAAGCAAATCTTTTGGGGGCAGATGCCTATTTTTCATGGCTTAGAAATATGAACATTTCAGGAAAAATGTTTTTCACCAAGATGCTGGGTGTACTCTTTAGAGGATTAATGAATACATTAATCAGTTCAAAAGCTAGAGGCCTCTGTTAAACCCTAAGTAAGACCTTGCAATGACACAAAGCAAGGACCTTGAGGTGTCTGCAGTTTCTCCTTAGTTTTGGCAAAGAATACTATTCTCATGTGGCTAATCTGGTCTAGCATGGGCTAGCCTTCAGTCATAGACAAGGGAAAACTAAATCATCCTTCTGATAGCCTATATACATCATCTAATGTTATTGGTAGATTATTTTTTCTTATTTTTGCAATTCTACAACTACATGTCACAGCTATAATGATAGATAATTCTCTAATTTTGCTTTATTCTCTCTGTAGACATTTCCCAAGGCTGTTCAGATTCAAGATCATGTACAGCCTTGTTCACCTTGTTTTGCCCTGCATTTTGGCTCATGTAGTCTACACTGGCTCTAAATGAGGAAAAAAAAAAAAAAAAAAAAGAAGGCAGGACAAGTTTCAAAGTGTATCTTCATGGTCACATTTACACTAGATGGACCTGTACCCATGCCCTAAGGTATTTTTTTCGTTCTCTTCTTATCCACGCAGTTGCTTTGGATGTTTGCAAAGCCACTAGACAGTTTGGACAATTCAGGGACAAAACTCAACACCTCCCCAAAGTGTCTACTGAATTTCTGTTTTTCCTGAAGGACTTTGGGTTCTGAGCTCCAAAACATTCCTAGGAAACTCCCGCTTGTTTTTCTCATTGGAGATATTTGGGTGAAAAGGCAAACCTATCCTGATGCCTAGAAATGAAGTTGGTAAAGTATGTAATTTGGGGATCTTCAGTCACTTGTTGATCAAGATATTATTAATTTTTCTGAAATAAGGATTTAATAAGAAAAAAATCATGATTGTGAAAAAGGTCCTGATGTCTTCTTGAGAAAAAAGTACTTTTGTGTGACTTTTGCCCAAACACCCTGTCCTCAGACCCCTAGCTGCCTGTCTCCTCTCTCAACTCACATTTTCCCACCTTACACACCCAAGACTTGAAAAGCCCAAACCGCAGAGGTTTATGATAAGATAAATTGACACAAGGCAGACTGAACCATTGTGTCTACTGCAATGCCAGTCTTAACAAGTCATAGAGGTGACATTAAGGCAATTGGTTTCTTCAGCTTTTTTCCTCTCCAAAATAAACTCAATTCTTTCTAACTTTTCTTGTGTCTTTAAAAACTAATTTACATTTTTGCCTCAGTGTCTGGGTGCCCTGGGCTCTGGAACTATCAGAGAATAAACTTCTTAGAGAGTTGATATCAGAAAACAAAGTGACATCGGGGCTCTCCGTTATCCTTTGGACTGCCTGAAGGAGGTGCACACTGCTGTAGAGTTTAGGGTCCTTGAGGGTGCCACCATTTCTGCTAGGGACCGAAAATATTCACCTGATTCAATGAGGAGCTAGGGGAATGTTTCTGAAAGACAGAATCCCAAGATAAGTAATAGTAATAACAACTAGCACTAGCAAGTACATTCTAAATGTTTAAAGGATTATCTTATTTAACACTCAAAACAAACTTGCAAAGGAGGTTCATTTTAATTTCATTTTACAAATGAAGGAACTAAAGCACAGAGAGGTTTCATCATTTATCCAGGGGCACAGGGCCAGCAGGTGGACAAGTGGGCAGACTACCGCCTCTTATCCAAGATCTTTTCACCAGGCCAGCACAGTTTCTACCTGGTGCTCTAATGAGGAATAGCGAAGAAGAGAGCAGGATGAGGTGGAGGGATCATTAGATGACTAAAGCGCACCCAAGCTTCTCTGAGCATTGTCAGTTCAGGGTGGGAGGTGGGTAACTTCCCCAGAGAGCAAGTGAGATAATTCTAGGGTGAGGCTAGCCAAGAGCACTTGGGGACCAGTAAATTCAACCCTCTGTCAAAGGTTACACTATTCAGCTCTGCCAAACAATAATGACTCAAAGGAAATCTCAGCTCTCCTAGTGGCTGGGGCACTGAGGTGTCTAAGAGCACTGTCTCTTTCCTCTTCTACTGCCTCACAGTTGGAATTTGAAAGTTTCGAAGACAGGCCTTTCTTTCTCCAAAACCCTTTGACGGAATGTCAAGGACAGCGGAGCCTCCTGGGCACCCTGTCTTTTCTCTGCATTCTAGGGAGTGATTCGGACCTCAATTCCTGAGTGCCCTCTCATGCAAGGCTTTCCTGGGAGAAATGGGAAGGTGTGGGTAGAAAGGCTGGGATCCTCTCTGGAGCCATGGGCAGAAACAGCTGTGAAGACTCCAGGCAGCAGGATTGAGCAGAGATCTCCGAGCCCCAGAAAAGCCTTGACTGGAAGTCCCGAGTTCATTCCTAATCCCCACTTGCTCCTTACCACAATGCTCAGTCGGTTAAAGGGCTTTAGTGAGTGCTCTTTCTCAAAAAGGCCGGGTTGAGAAGAGGCCCCTCTAATCCGTCCCTGAGACGGAGGAAGGGGGCCCTTCCGCGAAAGGAACGGGAGGGGGCGCTAACTCCAGTGTTAACGCCTAGGGACCTCCTTTCTCAGGGATCCCATTGACTGGGACACGTCTTGGTTTCCCCTCGCAGCCGCCTTTATCACACCCGTGCGTCTCTCTCACGCCTTTGCGCGCTGGGGTCCTTTCTCCCAGTGTTTTACCCAGGACTGCAGCCTTTGCCCTACGAATTGAGACTACAAGGTGTTCTCTAAGGAGACCCAGCATTCCCACCCTAGGAGTCATTGTCTTCCCACTCCATCTAGCCGCTTGCCCCAACCAAGCCCACGGGAACCAACTTCTCAGGAGTTAAAAAAGTGTCAGGCGAAAGCCTCCTGAGCGGTAGGTGCAGGGGCAACAAGGTATGCGGGTATCTAGAGGTCCAGTGGCCACGCAGTGGAGGAAGGAAAATGGCTCTGGTGATTCATTTGAAATAAGTTTCCCAGTGGCTGGGCCAGGTAACAGTGTGCGTGTATCAGATGCTGAAACTCACCAGATATCTCAATCGCGGCCCAGGGAAGTGTCATGTGGGCTGTAGCCCCCCAGTCTTCAGGCATAGAGACCTTCGCAGGTATCTGAAGGGAGCCTTGAGGTCTGAGCAATCACTTCTCCCAGATGGGGCAGGGTCTAGCTAGGAAGATCTCTGCGGTCAACTGTGCCTGAGACACTCCACCAGCGCTTAGTCAGGTCTTAAAGCCGAACTGTCCTGTCTTTTTCTTTCCTTGTTTTCATTCCCACCAGCTGTTGGCCTTTTCCCTGGGAATTCAGACGTGGTTTATTAGATGTTGCTCTGAGCTGGAAATGCAGAAAGGTAGCCTTTCCTGGCAGACACTGAGAGCATCTTTTCAACTTTTTCCATTCTATAATGTATTAATAAATTGGTTGATGATGTCAGTGTCATTAGGGTGAAACTGGGATGAGAGAAGTCTTTGTCACAATGGCTTCTTTAGGGGGTCCCTCCATTTTGCTGTCCTGAGACTAGGCCCCCAGAGATATTTGTGTGAAGCAGTGAAGAAAGACTGAGGAGAGTATTGGAGGCTTCTGGGGGGCCTCAAATCTCTCCCAAGATGAAGAAACAATAACAGGACACCAGGATTCAAAAGAGGAAGGGAAACATCGCATAATTTATTTCCAAAGAAAATAGCCAAATGGAGTGCCATGTACACAAAGGCCTTTGGAGGGAAAAGGAATCACAGATTTAATATCATTTATATTTACATATTTACAAGATCAAGCCATGGCTTTCAACTTTGTTGTTCATTCAACAATCACTTTCAGTCAAACAACTTTTTATCTTCAAGTTAGTTCATCATTTAACTGACACTAAGGAGACAGATGATAAATCACAAACAGTGTGGGTAGAGAGGGTACAAATAGTCTAAGGTTTCAGCCAGGCTTTTGTGTATATGTGAATTATGATTACAAAATGTTTGCCTGTCTGTATAATTCACATTCATTGCGATTATTACATTTTCTCATAAATTAGCAATATAAACAAACATATGGAGACCTCCAGTTAACAAATAAAATCAATATCAGAAACAACATTTTGCAGCAACTATAGTAACAGCATGGGTTACAGCTTGGAAAAACTTTACAAGTCATTTATTCAGCACACACAGTGTAGGGGGACTAGCACATCCTTATTTATTTAAACCACTTTTAAAACCACAACAGCAGTTTTGGGGAAACCTGAACTGGGTGAAAGTTTCTTTCCTGGGCACAATATAAAATGAACAACTGCACATGTGAATGAGGGGAAGGATGGGCATTTGCATGCATTTTCGATCACTATATTGTAGACCAAACCTTCTAAGCTTCAATTGCCAAGATTCTGAAGGAAACAGGAGATTAATAAAACATCTCTCGCCTTCAGCTATTCTCCTTCTTATTAATGGCAGAAAGGGCTTGTTGATTGCTGCTAGTGAGAAGAAATACACAATGGGTCTATTTTTAGCAGAAGTGGCTTTGAAGGAGCAGGAGATATTAACAATTGCTTGGCTGCAGTCTTAAGTTCCAAGGATCCTGGGCAAGAATATAGCAGCCTGAGGGGTACCCAAAGGAAACCCATCCAGGTGAACCAACTTGGGCTGATTGAGTGCAAGTCAGAGCAGAAGGAAGCAGACACACAATTATGGACTTAGGGTATGTATTCTACTTGGACCCTCTCTGCATACTTTTCCTCATGTCCTAAAGCTTGTCTCGAGGGTCCCCCAACTTCTGCATACTTCACCAGGCCAAGCCCTGACCCTGATGTCTACGCATTGCTTTTGCTTATCCCTTAGCAAGACTTAGTCCGAAAGTTATGTATTGGTGGAGTGTGTGGATATTTTTTTAAAAGAAATTTGATTTTTATCTCTTTAGAAACGGTTTGAAACTAACGGGGCAGAGGGAGTTTGACAGAGAGGAGAACAAATCGCTGACAAAGAACCTTTTACGTTTCATCAGCGTTGTTAGGACAACAAGCAGGAATGTCTCAGATAATAACTCCCACTTCAAAGATTTCTCAGCTCAATAGAAAGCGGACCATCCTTTTTATTCAACCACAAGGACTGGCACTAAAGAAGACTCCACTGTTTGATTTTTTTTCACTGTGTTTATTTTTCCCCTATTCACTGGGGTACTTGGATAAAATAAACAACAAGACAATTAAGGGAACATGGCCTTCTAACTTTCCTGCCATCTTCCCCATATCCCCTTGGCCTTGGGCTCTTGAGTTTGCATCTAGGACAAGTCCAGGCCTAAGGGTACCACACACCCTGCCTTAGAAAGAAACAAGTTTGAGGGGCTGCAAGAGACTTAAGGGATGGAGAGGAAGAAGAGTGGTAAGGAAAGCCAGAGTGGAAATGTCCCAAGAGCACAGTCTGAACTCCTCAGACTCCCCCAGGGTGGCTCCCTTCCCCACAAGTCCCCATTAAACTTAAGCCTCCATCCTACTCAAGAGTCAGAAAGGCGATTTGCACAAAACTGAGCTTGGAATGCTCATTTGTTAAGCTTCGGAGGCTGCTTTAAAATCTTTCACTCCTGATCTTGGAGCCTCTTTGGTGGACAGTCAAGATGCACAGAGTCCTTGTGCTCCTCCCTTTCCTGAAAGTGTCCCCGGCTCCAAAGCCTCCCATATCAGGGTGCAGAGTGAACCCCTAAACGCGGGCAAGTCGGGTTCTAGGAAGGAAGTATATACTGGAGAGCGCAGTGACAGTATTAAATGACGTGAAAGCAAAGGTCAGCGCAAATGTATCTTAATAGAGTGTCTGTAGTGAAGTGTGCCGCCTTTGAAGCGGCCGCTCCCCGCGCGTATTTCCATGGCGAGCCAAACGCGGCATGCTGATGCACCGTCAAACTCACACTTTCAACCCCAAAACCCGACTCTTTGAACAACCCAAGCTTGATTAGACCTTTCTCCTTTTCTTTCCCCTCTTACAAACCATTTCCTCGCCTTTAGAAACTCGCCATCAAACCCAAATGCGCCCTCTGATCACCGCAGAAAGCAGAAACAAAGAGGGCTGAGCGGCGATTCAAGCGGCTCTTTTCTTCCTTCACATTATTATCCATTTTTATTATGATCGGGTACAAGTGCCCATTCGCGTGGGTTTTGTTTACCGGAAATTAAATGAAAATGATTTAGTCCGCGTCAAACAAAAATATATACTTGTATACACAAGAAAAAAGGTCTGTTAGACGTAAATATTATGTCCTTAATGAAAAGCCTGGACGGGCTCCAGGCTTGGCCTTTCAGGATTTCAGTGCGACTTGCCCATTGCCATAGAAATCCTAACTTACCATGAAGATGCACCGTGGCGAAGAAACACTGCTTTGTGCGCGGGCCCTTTGATGTAGCAGGCGCAAGATGCGGGGCTCTCAGCTGCGCGGAGCGAGATTACCTTGCGAGCAACGCGATGGACATCTGTAACAAGCAAATGAAAAATTAAAGGCGATTAGTGGCTGACCAAACATTTTTGTTTTATTTCATTGTTTTAGATTAGGATAGAAGGCAAAATGTGGGGGAGGGGCTTAGAAACAGAAGAGAAAGGAAAGAGTCCTACTTCAGGAAGGGGGACTTTTTAAACATAGGCAGAAGCAGTAAGTTCCGCAAATGCCCTCTGTACCTTAGTGGTGGGGTTGGTGTTTGACTATGGGAGAGAGTTGTTTGTTGCCGACTGCTCGCGCTGGGTCAGGCAGCCTCTGGGCCCTATTGTATTAGGGGGAGGCAGGAATTTCAGTCCCCCTTTCTCAAGGACGGATTCACTAAGGGTGTATTTGGAAGATGGCATTTTTTATTTGAAGTCATGAAAATAGTTCCACTCCAGTTAGGATGTTATTTCATCTGATGAAAGTTGTGGGGACTGCAAGCAGGAGTGCTAATTGTCTAATGGTGTCTGAAGAGGAGAGAGCAGAAGAAAATTCATTAGTGACAGGGCCAGGACTTGTTTGTTGGGCTCAGATTTTAAAATTGAGCTCTTTTGTGGGGCCCTCCCCAGAGAGAAAACCCACCTCCCTCCCCAACACACACATACTGATTTTCAAATTCTTAGGGAACTGGGATGAATCTGCCATAGCTTTATTATTTTATTTTCTTTTACTTCTTCAAATCGTAGCTAGGATTTTGGGGCAGCCCTATTCTCCCTGCAGAGGGGGGGAGGGGGGGAAACAGGACCTGATTTTTTTCCCTTTGGCAACAATTGTAAAGGTCTTTCTCCCGCCCTCCTTCAACATCTGGTTCTTTTTTTCTGGAGACTTCATACGCAGCATATCAAATACACATTCAATCTAGACTCACTGGTTGTTTGCCTTTACAATATTTATTACTGTTGATCATTTCTCTAGTCTCTTCTACACCTTTTTAAAAATAAAACCAACATTGTGCAATTATTGACAAAGACCGTCACCGAATTGACGCGATTCACCCAGACACGGCCGCCTAGGTCAGGTCCCTCCACTTTAGAGGCCTCGACTCAGTGACGTCATCAGCTCGCTCTACACCCGGAGCCCAAGAACCTACAAGACTTCACAGGCAACGCCTCTACAGGGGATGGGGTGGGAAAAGGACCCGGGGAGGCCTCACAGCATTGAATCCTGAAGCCTCTCTGGTGTTCCTTTGTCTGTATTTCTTGTTGTTTTGAATTGACTCGCCACTCCACGTATACAATGTATATCGAGTCTGTGGACGACAGGCAGATATTTATCTGTGTGCCCAGGCCACTACATAGGGGTGGCAGCGTGTAACCACCACCTACCCATCCCCTGCTGAAAAGACGATGAATCTCCCTTATCTCCTTTATAGAGGAGGTCGGAAAAATTAAGACTTGTGTACACTTTGTTTCAAAGGATACCTAGGGAAGGGGAAACCATAGGAAGGCAAAGAGGAAAGAAACTGGAGTCAAGAAAACGGCTCTGGAATTCCCTTTGCCGCCTTCCATCTATCTGAACTTCTGAGGTTGGAATTAATGTGGGGGAGGGAAGTGTTAGAGTGGGGGTGGGAGCGGCCCAGTTCTCGAGAAAAATATTTCCCATCCTGCGAAGCATGCGGGAAATTTGTGGCTTTACTTTTGTCATCTGAAGTGGCCAGGATTGCACCTAAATTCTCCAATTTTTTTCCATCTCCCTGTCTCTTTTCACCCCTAACACTGGTTTTATGATACTCAATCATGAAGGCGCGTGTGGGGGTGATGGTGCTGAGTGTGACTATAGAATAAATAGGGGGACCATATTTATCTTTTAAAATAATGGACATTATATTAGCGTATTCAGTGAGCTGTAGCAACTATTACAGGTGGCCGGCCGGCCTTCCTTCCTTCCGCCCTCTCCCTCTTCATGCCTCAGAAACGTGGCCTACTCTGCATCCGGTGTGTGCGGAAGTAGCAACCACAGAGGCAGCCCTAATACCGGGGGCAGCGGCGGCAGCAGCAGGGCCAGGTGGTAGCTCTTGGCTGAGGATCGCGGCGGGGGTAGCCGCGGTGGGGCCCAAGCCCTGACACACGTACCATTCGCTCAAGTCGGCGCTACGCGCCGCCACCGCCGCCGAGGAGGCCACCTGGGACTCGTGGCCGCAGTCTGACGAGGGCGACACCAGGGCAGACGGTGTAGCCGAATCGTAGCCAGAGCTGGGCGGCGGCGAGCGCCCGTGCACCTTCATGTGCTTACGCAGCGAGCTAGGGTGCGTGTAGCACTTGTCGCAGCCCCGCACCTTGCACGTGTATGGCTTGTCGCTAGTGTGCACGTGCGAATGCTTCTTGCGGTCGCTGCTGTTGGCGAAGCGCCGCTCACAGCCCTCGAACTCGCATCTGAAGGGCTTCTCGCCTGGAGGAGGCAACGCAGAGACATTAGTGCTCGCCACCCTCCCCCTCCCCCCAATTCGTCTCTCATTTTCTGGAAAAGAACTGCAAAAGATTTTCAGAAATCTCTTTCCAGGTGCTCAGGTCGAGCACCCCATTCTCTCGTGCAGAGAGCGCCCCCGGTGCACTCTCCTGAGCGCCTCCATCCCTCCCGCCTTCCTGGTCTGGGCTCAAGGGGAGGGTAGGGAGGAGGAGCGACAGTGACTCCATCTTAGTCGAGTTTTCATCCTGGAAAATCCTATTCCACTCTGATTATTTCCTCCAAATTTTCTCCACTTGGAACCAGAAGCACCTCTGTTTGGAAATACATTAACGGAAGAGCTCACAATATAGTTAACGGGAAAGCTCACATCTGCTCGATTTAAAGTTGCCGTTTCAGCCAAACGTCTCTGCCCCTACCCTGCCCAGCCGTTCATCGCCCCCCGCCCCCACTCACATCCTGGCCCAAATTGTTTACTAAAGTAGGTTTTGCGCAAACGCCAAAGCGATGAGATAATTTAAGGATGCGCAGCCGATGCACATGTGTGTGCATAAAGTGGATTCGTGCTGCAGGGAAAGGTATTCTGAGCAATGATTCACTTCAGAGGAGATTTTTACTGGATGTGGAGCCCCCTCCCTCTCAACTTCTACCCCCCGAGGGCAAACATTTAGCAGCATTCTTCAAATCTTGCCTAAACCGTCCGGGATCCCTCCAGATACACTCGCCAGCAATAATATTTTATTACGCTGCTCCAGAGGCCTCCCGGAGACCTTGCTGTGGGCAGCTGGCCCTCCCAGTCCGAACTGACGTGCGATGTCGACCAGTCTCCCCAGACCACCCCCACCTGGCTGTCGGGTCTCTCGGGCCTAAGACGAGGAGTTGGCGCAGTAGGGTCCACACAGGCCGAGTGGGATCCGAGGTCTCTACCGCAACCACGCCCTTGAGCGCTGAGGCTTCGGGAAGAGAACAGCTGCAGCTCTTAGGGCAGGCCCGGCTCTGCAGACTGGAGGGCGACCGGGCGGCTGGGATAGGCCTGGGAGGGGCTGGGATCGGTGGCTGCGATGCCCTGTAGAGCCGAGGGAAGGCGCGAGTGCACGTTAGAGTGATAATATTGGCCGGACTGAGCCCCAATCGGGGAGCTCACGGCCACCTGAACTCGCTGACGTGTGGGAGAGGAAAGGATCCCGAGAATCCAGAAGCCTAGATTCCTGCCGGACCTGCAAGTGCTGCGGAAATGGGGGAAGAAGGTTCCTGGGCGCTTTAAACAAATGGCTGCCTCCCAGCGCTATGAGTTAAGGGACCGGCTACCTAGCATCTAGCTGAGGAGGAAGACGCACAGTTGGAGAACTGCTGCCTTTGTAGTTGCTTCTCCCGCCGCATCCAGGAAAGACAGGCGCTTTCCTGGGGCTGGTTAAAACAAACAAAGCCCCAATTTCCGAGCCCTGTCGAGGCTCGGACAGAGAGGTTTGCGCACAACCCGCACTTCTGCGCAATCAGCGCCTCCTGAGCCCGGGTCTCTGGCACCACCCGGTCGCTGGATTCCCGCTCTACAGGAGCACAGCTAGTACACTGAACCCTCTGGAAGGCGTTGGCACCTGCCATTTAGCAGAACACAGGCACCATTTTATAAAACAGTGAGAGAAAGATGCGGAATAAATCAGTATTCCTATTTACCCCTCGTTTTATCTCCTCTGATTCCTGCCAGCATTTGCAAACCCAAAACTTGCTTCCTTCTCTTTCAAAAAAAGAAAACTTACAAAACAAAAAAAACCAAAAAAACCCAAAGCAAAAAAACAAGCAAAAAAACGTACAATTCAAGGCCCGCAAGAGAAACCAAGGTTAGTTTAAGAAAACAGAAGTGAAATGGAATTTGAGGTTGGTGCCCCTCCCCAACAACCCCTCCCCGCCCCCGCGCCACAAAAATCCCGCCAAACGCTTATCCGATCTCGTGAGCGCCTCGCTGGACATTCACGTAAAACAAAAACAATTATTTCGCTCCAGACGAGGAGCAGAGGAGACAACAGCAGTGCAATGAGTGATACTGGCAGCCGGGAAGTTCGCAGGCCCCTAGGAGGCCAGGTGAGGCTGCGCCCCAGCTTGCTCCGGAGCTGCAGGAGGCGCCCTGGTCTCCGCGCTTGACATCACCCCCGCCCCCCGCCAACTCCCGGCCTCCAGTCCTTACCCCTCCCTCCAACTCCCTGCACTGCGCCCTGGGTGGGTGGGTGAATGTGAAGAGGCAGCGTTGGGCTAGGCCCCTGCAGCCAGCCCGGAGCGTCCTAGGCCTGGGGCTGAGCTGTGAGACACCCAGATTGTCATCCCAGAGGCTCCGCAGCCCGGAAAGGCCTCCTCTCCAACCCTGCGCCGGGTCCACTGGACAAAGTTCGGAAGCTCGGGGCAGCTGGGCCAGCGCCATTTTCTCGCACTTGTGGCTGGATCTGGTTGTCCCGGCGACTGCGCCCCGGCGCGGTCTCTTCTCCTCTACCTCGGATCCCCAGCGCTGACTCGCCCTCAGACGCCGGGGAAGGTGTGACGAGCTCCCGGCCCCGGCCGAGGGGTCCCAGGAGAGAAGCTGGGTGGCAGCGGCCAGGCAGACCGCGGTAGCTGGCCCTCGCCTCCCTCCTCGAGGCACCATTGTTCCGGGATCGCTGTGACCGCCGCAAAGTGAATCCTTTCGGTGCAGACAGTCGCCTTCAAAGCCAGGCCCGGGATTCAGGTCAGGGAGAATCTCAACTCCGGAGAAATTTGCTCCTGTTTGCCACTTCCGCGACTCGAGGAAATGAAACGCCATTAATATTTGAAAAGGCAATTATTTTCCTGTTGAATCGAGAACTGTCTTCATGAATTATTTGTACTGAGGTCTATTGCCATTTGAGATACATTTTCTCTCTCTCTCTCTCTCTCTCTCTCTCTCTCTCTCTCTCTCTCTCTCTCACTCTCTCTTTCCTCTTTTTATTACTTAGGAGGCGGATTTGAGGGAAATGCCCGAGCAGGCCAGACTCTGTAGTTTGTTGTTGGTGGTGTGTGTTGTGTTTTTGTTTGTTTGTTTTTGTTTGTTGTTCCCCCCACCCCCACCCCCACCAGGAATGAATCAGGGGAGCCGAAAGAACGTAACAAAATTCTGTCCTGAAAAGACGAAAACCTGAGCCAGCCGTGGCGCACTGAACTTGCTTCTCTGCTGTAGGTCGACTGTGCTAAGAATTTAACCATTTTCTGCTTCACAGACTTCAAACAGTGGGCCGGCAAAGAGCTGTAAAAGTTTGTTTGTTTTAAAAAACAACAACTCTGTCATTAAAGATGAGTTCCTTCTCCAGCTCAGGACTGCGAATCTACCTTCTGGGTGTCCGCCGCCAGCTCCCGGAGTAGCAGGCCTGGGACCAGGATTCGAGAGTGACCTACCGCCCCTTCCCGGAGCTAAAACTTCGGGTGAGGGGGTGAGATCCTTGTGACATTGTGGGAAACCCTGAAAAGAGCTCAGGGAAACTGTACACTTCCAGACAAGCTTTAGAAATAAAGTGTCAGGTTCCAAGTGGACTTTGGTCCGGTCTCCGCGTGTGCCAGTGTCCGGGCCATGGACCTTCCCCGGGAAGGGAGAGTTTGGGGAGAAGACAGGCTTTAGCACAACTAGCCTTAGTCAATTCTTTGACTCCAGCAATTGTCGACGTTCCAGCAAGAATAGGGCGAGTAAGGTAAGGCACCGGGCAGTAGGAGAAGTCGGGCACCAAGCTGGAATTTATTTTCTCCTGTCCCCACTAGTCCCCTTCTCCTGCCCCCAAAATGGGGGAGGGGAGAAAATGTTGATTTCTTAAACTTCCAGGGAGGAGGAGCGAGAAAACCCTAACTAAGGAGAGTACAAACAATGGCTGCTAAACTAATTAATGTAACTTCACAGGCTATCCTGGAAGTGTGAAAACTTTCTCCTTGCAGTTGCATTAATTAGAGATGCTCTGGCCAGAGGAGTTCAATTTTGCAGGCTCTTAAACGGGACTCCTTTTTTTCTGTTAACTAGAAATAGCAGATGTAGTTGACACATGTCCCCATTTCCCTTAACAACTTGGTAAATGATATTTAAGGTGGCTAGGTCCTATTAGGTCTGTGCTAAAGCAAAAGTGAGTGTTCACCAAACATCCCTAGTGTCTGGCCACCAAGGCTCAAAAATAGGCACAAAGTTAGCCCATTCGACTCCCAACTCCTAAAGAAGGCTCCAGGGCCTGGTAAACCCTCAGACCAGGTGGGCCAGGTTATCAGGAAGACAGGTGGAAGAGTTCTGCCCTGCAATTCCAAAGGGACCAGGAAACAAGTTAGACAGTTGTTTTTATGTCTTTACGACTTTGGGGAATAATGCTGTTTTTAAATATCTCAAAATCAAGCTCTTAAGCAGAGATCACATATCTGCACACACAGGGTCTTAGGCACGTTCACCCTTGTCCGCCCAGAACAGAAATCCCTCACTATCCTCCCTACACACAGCCTCTGGAAACTTCTGTGATTCTAAGAATAGAAGCGCATAATTAATATTTTATGGCCTTGTCTCATGGTAACAACACCAAAATATCTTCCCCCTCCCCTCAGTTGGGACTTGAGGAAATCCAGACCTGAGGGCCTGCTTCCCCAGAGGGTCCACACACGACAGACAGCGCCGAATACTGACCTGTGTGAGTTCGTTTGTGTATTTTGAGATTTTCTGATCTAGCAAAGACCTTCCCACACCCCGGGAAAGGACAAGGGAAGGGCTTCTCGCCCGTGTGCACGCGGATGTGATTTACAAGTTTGTATTTGGCTTTGAAGGGCTTGCCCTGGCGCGGACACTCCTCCCAGAAGCAAATGTGGTTGGCCTGTTCCGGGCCGCCGACGTGCTCCACGGTGACGTGCGTGACCAGCTCGTGCATGGTGCTGAAAGTTTTGGAGCAGAGGCTCGGGGGCGCGGTGCCGTCGACCGCCAGCCACTTGCAGATGAGCTCCTGTTTGATGGGCTGGCGCATGTAGCGGAAGAAAGCGCCAGGACCGTGGGGCGCAGCGAGGTTCACCGTCAGGTTCATGCCCCCGTAGCCATGCAGAGCTGCGGCAGCTGCCAGGGCGTCGCTGCGGGCCGCAGGCCCTGGCGGGAAGGGTTCTGGCCGTGCGTACATGTCTCCAGGGAGCCCCAGACGCAGGAGTCCATTCAAAGGATGGCTGGGGGAGGCCTGGGGAGGCTCCTCATGGAGGCCCGGGAACACCGAGGGGCTGGAGGCGGCGGTGAGCTGGGGGCCATGGTGTCCAGAGCTGCTACCTGTTGTCGAAACAAATAGCACGCATGAGAACCGGTGGGGTGGGCTGCGCGCTCTTCCCTGGGCCCCGGGGGGCAGGCCCAGCCCAGACGCACTACGGACTCTGCAGTCAGCCGTGGAACTCAGAGCCAGACCGCGCCAGCCGTGAACCCGGTGGACAGAACAAGGCCAAACACCTTCGCCGCCGTTGGGCCGGATTGCTGTTCGGCCAGGTCCCCTGCCGTGCCATGAGCTGGAGAAGGATGGTAGCGGCACAGTAGATGTAAGGGGTAATGGAAGGCGCAGGGCTGAGTCTGTGGGTTGCTGGGGGTTCTGCTCCAGAGGGGTAGGACCTGAGCCCCAAGCGCACTTTGGCGGCCAACACCCCGGGGCGCTCCGGGGCACGGTACCCTGCCGGGGAGTGGAGGTGATAGAAATGATGGTGTTGGAGGCGGTAGTGGTTCAGAAGCGCCCCAGCCATATATATTTTCAGTGCCCCGCTTGGTTAGGAGAGAGCGACCGGCTGCATGCCGGCCCAGGTTCACCGGAGCTCCCTTTACCGGGCCACTAACACCACTGCCACCTGACAGTGGGGAGGGGAAAGGAAAACCACACAAAAAAACTTCTGTAAAGTTTTTTTTTCTTTCTTTCGTTCTCTCCTTCTTCTCAAGGTTTGGATTTGGGCGCTCCTACCCCCTTGGCTATTAATGCCAACGCGAAATCCTGCACACTACAGAAGTAGCAGCAGGGCGCGTTAGGAAGTCAATAGAGATCCAGCGCCGTGGCCTGGACCCACAGAGAGGAACAATTGCCTGGGTCGCCCATTGGCCAGCGGCCGGGTTCGACGTCAGTGATGACAGGTCCTGCCGCACGCGGTCGATTTCCCTCTCTCTCACTTCCTCGCTCCACCCCCAACCCCCTCACACACCTCTCCCTCAAACACACACCCTCCTTCCCTCCCTCACCCCACCCCCACAGCATCTCACGCTTCTACTGCTCATGCGCTCTGACCTGGGCACAAATCCTTTTCTCTCCCCTTGAGCCTCCTCCCCCTCCTCTCCGGAAAGCTGAGTGGATCAGTTTTGACTCAGGGCTCCTGGAAGTACTCGGGACTGGGTTATGCCACCATTCACTACAACTTTGGGGAGGGAGCATTGCGCTGCTCCTAAAGTCCTCTCGGGACCTCAGTCGGGGCTGATGGCTGGCATAGTGTGCGCAGAGATGGCGGTCTGGTTGGGCAGTTTGTCCCTGTAGCCTGCAAGAGGAGGGGGTCGGGATCGAAGGACCAAAGGAAGCTGCTGACTCGGGGGCCAGGAGCTGAGAAACTCCTAGGCTAGCAGTCGTTGAGCCTAATTTTATTTTTTGGCTTTCTCCGAAATGTCTCGTTTCCCTCATCTTTCTGGTTCTTTTCGTCTCTCTTATTTTCCCCAAACCCTCTACCTCACTTCGTCTTCTTTGCTTCTCCCCTCCCCCTCTTTTTCCTCTATACTCTCTTCCCATTTAGCCTTGCAGGCCCCTCCTCCCCGGTGTTGGAGAGCTCAAAGACGCGCGAAACCCAAGGATCTGGCCCTTACCGGGGAAGGGATTAAGCGGGAAGTGGTGACGGCCTGGAAAGGCTGGGCTCGAACCCATGCCTTCCTGAAAGGACCCTCCCCTCCACAAGTCACACCCACCGGCGGGCCGGCTTTCCAAAGAAACAAAGGAGTCGGGCGTGCATCCAGGAGAAACAGGTTTTCACTCCGGAATCTCCCTGCGCCAATCAGGGATCCTGAGCGCTATACCCTGCAGTCGTAAGGAGCCTCTGGGAAAGGGGATTTAAGGGTGACTTCCACTTTCAGCAAGCTTCCTCTGCTTCCTCCTAGCTCGCCTTAGGCCTCTCTAGAGAGTGCACGCCGCGTTTCCCCGTCCAGGCTCTGAGAGGGCCTGCAGGCCGCCTCCCACAAGATGCCCTCCAGTGCTAGGGGGGCCACTTTGGTGGGAGGGGGGTCGGTCGGTTGAAAAAAACTTAAGTTCTGGCCCAGTCGAGTGTGGCAAAAGCCGAAGGGCGGGGAATTGGGGGGCTTTGGGGGCGGGCGGGAGTCCTTTGTCTGAGCAGACCGGCTTAGGTCAGCTGCTTGGTCCGGCGATTTAAAGGGCTGCTGACCTGGACTCCTGCCTTGTCGCTGCAGCCGAAAATGCCAGCCTAAGTGCTTGGGCTTCCCTGACGGCCATAAATAGTGCTCCCCAAACAGAGAAAGGCTTGTATTTTTAAGAAAAGTTTTAAAGATTGAGTAAAATATCCTATACCCCTTAGCAGAGGCTAGAAGTTCCGGCAGATTACCAGCAATGCTGAATAGAAATGGACTGAATTGCCCCTCCCCCCATCACCAGCACCAAGGATTATTCTTTTACATTTCCTGGTCGGTAAATAAGGGTTAAAAAAAATTTTTTTTAAAATAATTAACTGATGTATAACAGTTGGCAGATTCTTTGAGACCTTCATTTAATGCATTGTTCCTCCCTTGGGTGCACTTTAGGGAGGGATTAACTTCCACAACAATTTCTCTCCACTTAGACACGTCCAGGTCTTTCTGCTCCTCCTACAGGAAGAGCTTGGCTAACTCTACCAATAGATACTCTGTCAGTATTAAAAATAAAACAAAACAAAAAACAGAAGAGTATTTGACTGCCAGACCCCCACTCCCTACTCTCAAAACCAAGGGCTTCCACACAGCAGTTTTGAGACCAGACTCTCAGGATATGCCTCCCTGCTTTCATCTTCTCCCATGGTTTACTCCTCCACCACCAGGCACCAATTCTCTGATCCTTCCCCTGTCTTCCCTTCATCCAAGCAGTGGTGTGGCCAGGTTTCCAGTGAAAGGTTTCCACATCTCAGTGAGTCATTTCACGTCTCCCCACCTCACAGGTGTATGTTGAATGATGCAATTGTCTAGGCAACTCTGGACCGAACCCATGAAGGGCTCCAAAAAGCAAAACAAAAGACAGAGTGTGTTTTTCTCTGAGACTCCTTGCCCAGCTGTTTTTACTATCCACATCTTAATACTGAACGTATTCAGCTTCTGTGGTATTCAGGTTTAAGTGCAGGGCACTTCTGCAATAGTCCGGCAATTAAAATATTTTTTCTCCCCTGGAACCTAGGTAATCTACAACTAACAGTTCAGAATGTTTGTCAAACTCATTCACTTTAGCTTTAAGACTCTAATTTGCACAAACATGGACTTTTTTCTTTCTTTCTTTCTTTTTTTTAGAGAGAGTCTCGCTCTGTCACCCAGGCTGCAGTGCAATGGCGTGATCTCGGCTCACTGCGACCTCTGCCTCCCAGGTTCAAGTGATTCTTCCACCTCAGCCTCCCAAGTAGCTGGGATTACAGGCACCCAACATCATGCCCAGCTAATTTTTGTATTTTTAGTAGACATGGGGTTTCACTATGTTAGCCAGGCTGGTCTTGAATTATTGACCTCAGGTGATCTGCCCGCTTCAGCCTCCCAAAATGCTGGGATTAGAGGCGTGAGCCACTGCACCCGCGGGATTTCTTAATATATACACTGTGACCCCACCTCCATTAAAAGCTTGGAATAACAGTATAGACAGACAGGAAAAGAAGGGTTTTTAGTTGTTTGAGGCTGTGGAACCCTTAGGAAGCTTGGTGAGTCTGTTGAACTCCTAATAGTCCAGTATTTGCTGCACATATTCATCATAGAAGAAAACACTAACTTTCCAATAGAAGGTTGTGAAAATAAAGATGCATTTTTTTCTCATCCAAGTTTATGGGCCCTCTGGAGTTCTAACCACTGACTCTCTGGACTCCAGGGATAAGAAACAGAGGTTTCATACACATAGTCTGCTAGCATACTACACACTCTCTGTTAGTCACTTTGCCTTTGAAAAGCTTTGAACTTGTGTATGACTTTTTTGTGCCAGCAGCAAAAGAGCAAACACATCTGATTCAGCCAAAATCATGGAGAGTAGGCTGGCCCCATGGAGCTCCTTCCCAGATGCAGCCTTCTCTTGAAAGCTGAAAACATCTGGACCTATTTTGGGTAGCTGCTTCTTGCTTGAGTAGCCAGGGGTCAGTAGACCTGCAGGTCACTGAGGTTGCCTGATCTTTGGAAGTTCCTTAGAGGCATATGGTCTATATCTTGGTTGGCTAAACCCAGCATTGGGACCAAACATTCTCCTAGAAGGACATTTCCCCAGAGACAGCAATAAGGGAAAACCAATTGTACAACTAATATTTACAGACAAGGAACTTTGGGCAATTACATAAGGGTCTTCAAGGACCTTCTTATATTTTTGAAATAAGCCCCAAAGCAGTATCTAGTTGAAGGTGATAGGGCATCAACATCTGAGAGGCATAGTTTAGTCTTTAGAGAGATTATTTTGAGTCTTCCAGAGCCCGGGAAGCAGGGAACCCAGGCTACAGATATTATCAATTGAGCAGGCTAAGGAATGGTGTCTCCTCAGTGGTCTTCAGATTTTTTTTTTTTTTCCAGAAACGTCTCACTATACATGTCCCCAGCACCAAATGTTTGACTGATGCATTCTATTCCTACCCATGCCTGAAGCTATAGAATTGTTAAGTCTACTTTTCTGCTTCATTTGTAGAGAAAAAGAATATCTCACAACCCACAGATCTTTAGCAGATGTCAAAATGAAGCACTGGAAGCTTGTTTTCATGGGGACCTATTTGGAGTATATTCCATCACTAGACCCCAAATATCTCTCAATCTTCAGAGCCTCTGCAAACCAGTGCCCAGAATCATGCCCTAAGCACTTTTGCTCACCCTACCCAGACGAATATAATGGCATAAACAAGTGATTTCCTAGTTCTACTTTCTAGAAACAGAACATTCGGTTGCCCTACCATCTGCCAGAGCTTCTTAAATTGCTGGTTTGAATGTCTGATCTCACTCTCTTGGAAAGGGGGCTAAAAAAAAGGAGGATATTTCAAATCAACAGCTCGGCTATTTTTCCATTTTAATGTTCTAAGCAATGCTAAATTAAATGATGATTATTTGTTGTAAGTTATGCCCAGATCAGCAGCTGGGCCCTACTCAGCTGAGGGCCACTGTATAGAACCTGGCTAGAAACAAGTCTTGTCATTTGAATATTCTGCATCTGAACCAATTGTCACTTGTTCAGTTCTTTCTTCCCTGTTTCTGTCCAGGTTGCAATCCTACACAGAGGTAAATTTCTTTAGAGGCTAGTCACGGACAGACTTCAAGATTCCTACAGAGGGAGGTTGTCTCTATTCTTATGCAAAGAAATAACTTAAGCCCCAGGAGCCCATCCATATTTCTAAGCCCAAATTGTGCAAAGGAGATGAGATCTTTTAGGATTTTGGCAATAATGGAGGATATTCTTCTCCTCTGCTATGGAAATTTGAGTTTTAAACATCATTAATGGAACTGAGTATGGAAGAAAATATGCTTGGATTGGCTTTAATTTCCAAGCAAGGATTCTACAAAGCATCCTGTGACAAAAGCTTAGGAAACATTGCTTTTGGATCTTCCAAAACAGTATTAAGGAATTGAAACAACTGAATTTACATAATAACTCATACCTCTCTTGAGACTTTTGCCATCACATCATCCCCAAATAATATAGAGAGTCATTTCCTGAGTTGTCTATTTGACTTTGGTTAAGAAATTTCCTTTGCCTACCAATGAGGGAACATCTTTGGAGGCAACCATCAGCTAGTGATATAGTTGAAATGAGGAAAACTAGACGCCTGGAAGGGAAAACACCCAACCCTAAATCATATGCTTATTCTAAATGGAATATTAAATTAAATTCTTCACAATGAAGGTATTCCTGACAGAGCAGCTGTCAGTCACTCCCTGGTCAGACACCACATTGTGGGAACCTCGTTGCTACCACATTGCACAAGGCTGGTATCCCTGGTAAAGATGATGTATATCATGTAAACCCCATCATCCAGATCAAAGTCTGCTTCTTTCATGGAAGCCAATACATGTCAAACCTCATTCCAATCAAATTGTCTGGAAATGAATTCAAGATGAATATGTCATAGAATAACGTGACAGTGGAATTGCAGAAGGTCAGGGGTGGTTGTTTCAATGAGAGAATCGTCAAATATTAATTCTGGAACGTCCAGATGAGTAGGCATTGAGGGGGATTAGCCGGCTGCTGGTGGGACGTTGTGTCATTGATTTGTGTGCAAATGTATTGAACACCAAGGTGTTCTAAGTTTCATTTGAATTCAAGAAACTCCACCCAAACTCTCAACCCAACATAAACGAAAGACAAAACAAAAGTTCCTACTTAAAAAAAAAAAGAAAGAAAGAAGAAGAAGAAAAGAAACTAGCAAACCAATATTCAAAGGAGGATTTTAACTTACTTGACTCTTTCAGAGTGTTTCGATAAAGCCGTAATCGTTTCCTCATCACCAAGGATGTCTTGTATCTCATTTTCTGACTTTGAGCCTGTTTGGGAAGAAAAGAGTGACAGTCACTAGTTAAACAATTTTATACATCTGTGTGGCAACATTCTGTGGCTTAAATGTATGAATGAAAGAAGGTGTTGATCTGAAGATCTTTCGGTCTTTCTTTGATCATTTTCAAATTTTGAAGCTAAAGAAAAGGATTCTGCTGGGAACTGCCCATTTTGCAAAATAATATATCTTTGGTGATAAAAATATTGAAAAATTATAACTTCCCAGCTAGGTTTTTATTTGAAACTCCTTTGTTGTTCTGCCTTGCAATCAGAAGTAAGCTCTCTTTCAGTCAGTGCTCAAAAATCTGTAGCTTCTCGAATTTGAATTAATTGTATAAGAAATCTTATTATTTTTCTGAAGTTTATTAACTGAAATTTAGTGAGGTGTGGTGGGGAGAGTCTACTGAACTCTGAGAGGTTAGCAGTTAAAATTTGATTTATAACTGTTGGAACCAAGAAGAGAGGAATTTCTTTGCAGGTTTTCAAATCCTGCTCTGCCTGTGGTGGTGCAGAATTCCTTAGCCTCACATTTCCCACACCCCAGACCCATTTGGGATTCACCACCGGTTGACTTTTTAAAGTTAATACAAAATTTGTCAGATTAAAAAGGTATAATTTTAATCATTTGGTTCAAATCATCCACATTTCACAGTTGAGAAGGGTAGAAATAACACCTCCCATAAGATGTACACATTACTTATCAGATTCACTTTGCAGCTAAAACTACCAAGCCATTGGCCGCCTTAAATACTTAAAGCCATCCTGAGGACCTCTGCATCTGTCAGGCAAGGCTGAGGCAGTTGAG
This sequence comes from Trachypithecus francoisi, assembly GCF_009764315.1. NCBI lineage: Eukaryota > Metazoa > Chordata > Mammalia > Primates > Cercopithecidae > Trachypithecus > Trachypithecus francoisi. Next base: position 146,541,973 of record NW_022681453.1, on the reverse strand, counting down.
CAGGCAAACAGAAGCATCTACCCGGCCCCCACCCTCAATTTGGCCTAGAAAGAAAAACAGTCATTGAAAAGGTCTCAGGCTGGACAAACACAGCAAGTCCTCTGTGAATGGGGATGTCTGCCCACAGAACAAGCAGTTGTTTAACTTGTTGAACCACAGGCCAAATCCAAGTGGGACTCTGTTATCTTAAAGTGTATCTAGTTCTCTGTGCACAAAGATCTCTCTCTCTCCCCCTCAACCTCCAACAAGAATTCCAACTAGCTTGGCAGCTTTTACCCTTCCATCTCCCCTCTTTTCTAGGTCCAGGCCTGGGAGGCAGGGGGGTAGACTCACCTTTTCCCAGAGGGTATTATTATTTTCAATTATTTCTAACCAAAAGCATTCTTCCCCAAAGGTAATAAGCTCCTTCCAGTGCAAATCAGGAAAGAAAGGAGGCCTAACTTTGCATTCCTACAGAAGGGTGGCATGCTGGGCGTCCTCGCTCTGAAATTTCCTCATGGCAGGATGTCTGGCATGGAAAAGTCCTGGTTGGTTGGCAACAATAGAATTTACTCTTTTGCTTCTGGGGGAAATGGGTGTGAGCTTCCCTAGAGATCTCTGTCCACCCATAGGGCTGCCCCAACCCAACTTCTAAGAGGTATGGATCACTTCTGCTCCAGATCTTGTCAGCCTTTTGTGCACTGCAGACCCATAGGCATGCAAACAAATGCTGCAGAGGTCGGACTAGGGCAGGCAACTTGGACCTTAGGAGGCTCTCTGTAGCATTTCCATCACCCAGCCTACACAGGGAACCAGGGTAAACATCTCCTTTCGTGCAAACTCTGACACTGCTTAGCAAACAAGCCAGTCATCTTGCTGAAGGAGAGGTGAGAAAATTTGGGAGCAATCCTGAGGCCCCTGGACCTGAGGTCTCAAATAACCACGGAATGTAGAAACTCAGTTTCGTTTTCCCCAAAGGCTTGCTCCCCAAATCAACCACGGCCTCCTAATTACCAGTCCATAGCACATCCTGGAGACTTTTTGGAATCTGCCCTTCTGCCTCCACCTTGAGAAGAGGAACTGGTGCCAGGGAGTTCCAGTGATTGATAGTGCCGGAGGAGAGCCAAGAAGGTGGGGCAGCGGGTAGGTGCAAAAAGCACATTTTTATTTGGGGGAGCCACGGAAGCTGCAAGCTGTGGGGCCGACCTAGCCGGCGCAGGACTACCCAAGGTCAGAGGTCAGCTGCAGTTAGAGACTTCATTTCCCGAGCTGCTCCTTACTGATTAGCCGGCAGCGGGAAAGGCATGCCCACCTCTCCGCTGCAACTTGTCGCTGGCGGGCGCAGAGCAAAAACCCTGAAAGCTGGCTGGGAGCTCCGAGCCAGAGAGGAAACTGATCTCGGCCTTTGCCCGCTGCCTAATTTCCCCATCTGCACCCCGCACCATCCTGGCTTCCCTCCATTCGACCCTCAAGCGCCAGGAGTTTGCTGAGACTGGGTTGTGCAGGGGCTTTTACTCATTCTCCTATTCTCTAGAGGGAGAAGTTTGGGTTTCCCAGCTCGGGGCTGAAGTAAGTGTGGGCAGCCTCCGGGTGCCCAGAATAGAGTTTGTATCAGTAGATCACCTGCAGGATCAGGCTTGGCATTTAGCCCTCCTTTTGAATCACCCCTCCCCCAACCTGCAAGCGGCTGAGATAGGAGAAAAAAGAGCGGCGTGCAGTGGTGTGGGTCGCTGCGAGGCCAATACTGTCGGAAAGCGGGGAAAACATAACCTTGGAATCCAAAGAGAGTTTCCTGAAGACGGTGACGGTCGAAGTGCAACCCTCCAAAGTCCCTCCGCTTTTCTAAGACATTGCCATGGGCCATCCATCAACCCCAACTTTCAGATCCAACCTTTGAGCCAGTCCTAGCTTTCTTTCACAGCTCAGCTCTGTTCCCTCCTCACTTGCCCCTAATTTCCAATGTCCCTGGGCCTAGGCTAGGGGCCAGAATCCTAGGAGCTGCGGCCTGCTCCCCAGAGAGCTAGTTGCTGCTCTTGTTCGCACTGGAGATAAAGAAAGCCAAGTCCCGAACCCACTGCTGGCCGCGCGCAGAGAGCAGATCCCAGCAGTCAGCTTCCTGAGGCAGGACCAGGATGAGGGAGGGCTAGGAACCGCCCGGAGGTGGACTCAGGCGGCATCTGCCATCAGGTTGGGGCGGAGAAGTTCCGTCGTCTTGCTGCCATCTGGGCTAACTTGGCTCTTTGACCCTGGAGAGGGGAAGCAGAGACCCTCCTAGCCATCCCCTTGGGGGCAGAGCAGAGATACCGCCTGTAAAGCCCCCCTCCCGGCACCCGCCTTGTTCATTTTTCGCGAGGGAAGCTCTGGGCTACGACTTCCATTCTTGTGCCCACGGTGGGGCACCCAGGCAATTTACAAGGAGAGAAGGGAAGACAGGCAGGCAACAAACTGCTCCTGGTTCTTGTACCAGTGGGAGCCCCATTTGTCCCCCTTTTCCCTCCTCCTGGGAAGAAGGGATGGACTCATCCTAGGCGCTGCCCCTTTGCAGAAGGGCCCCCCTCCTCCCCTCATTGTCAGTGGGGTGGGGCCTGTATCCACGGTTGTGGTGGGGGGGATGAAGGAGGAGATGGGACAGAAAGACTGGCTGGGCCTCTTCCCCCACTGGGGTTTGGGTGCCAGTGGCCCGCTTGAGGGCACTTGCTACCCGGTCGCTGGAGGTACAGGTTTCATCTGTCTGTCCCCTGGACTCAGGCACTTACCCCACTCCACCTGTTGCCAGGATCGCCTCATTTCTGCACATCATTTCGGGGTGGCTGAGAGGGGACCACAAACCCCTCCAAGCCTCTCTTTTGTGGTTCCAGCGAGGCGGTCATCCTTCATTTCTCCTTTTCCAGCTTTCGGGAAGCAGTTAGGGAATGTATGATGAAGCAGAAATGAGCCGTCAGGATGATATTTTAATGGCTTATATGTCACGTTGGTGCATGTGGCTTTGAACTGGAGCCGCTCGCGTTTCCTGCAGAGAGCGCCGCAAATCCCACTTGATAACTTCTACAACCCACAACTTTTTTTTTTTTTCTCACATTCACTCTTACCCCTGTATATTTGGATGTGTTTCCTAAATATATCCTCTCGTAAACGTCCCCGTTGGATTTTCCACGGACTGGAGAGGAGAAGACTGACTTTTCTTTTTTGAAGAATTATTTTCCCTCTCCCCCTCCCAACAGCTACCCTTCCCCCTTAGGTCCCCTCCCTTGTTGTGTGTGTGTGTGTGTGTGTGTGTGCGCGCGCGCGCGCGTGTGTTTCCTGAAAGGCGGGCGAGGTGGGTTCAATATCTGTTCTCCCTAGTGAGAGGAATACAGCCTCTAGAGAAAACTTCTTGCAGATGAGGTTTTCTCAACTCCAGGGGAAGTAGGATCCAAATTCCCTTTGTAGGTAGAAAGACTTAGTTGCTCCGAGGTATACACACACACACACATATATATATATATATAGTTTTTTTCTAACGAAGTGTATAATAATTTTAAAAATGCCTCAGTCCTTTCTTTACCTCCACTCCTCATTCCATTCCACTCAAAGTTGGTGGGAAATGCTGGGCTGCTAGACTCAGACTTGTTAATGGGAACAGGACAATTGATTTTTTTTCTCGAATTTCTATTTCCCAGCACAAGCACAAATGCTCAGTCAGGTCCCTTCAGGCACCGGGAAATCATCCCGGATACCCAAGCCGACTTTTGAGCAAGCACAGCCCATGGAAAGTGCAGTCCGGCCGGCCAGCCCCAAGCGAGAATCTAGTCGGTGAGAAGACGAGAAAACCAGAAAGGCGAGGAGCGGCGGACGCTGACCCTGCCTTCCTCCAGCCCGTGCAGTCAGCGCTGGCGTCAGGGCAAAAAATATATTCATTTTCATTTTCCTCTCGCTGGGGCACTGGTGAGTTTCCTAACCGGGCCGCCTGTGAAAGGATGAGTTGAGGTTTCTTTGTCTGAAAAAAGAGTTTAGGGCGTTGATTCAGCTGCAAAGAAGCCAAATGAAGTTAGAAACAAAGGGTAAATTGAAGGATTCCGACTCTTGGCTTTTTGTGTTTTCCTTACTAGAAAATAATTAGACCTAATGAATATGCAGACGCTTCAGCTAAACCCTCGGCCAGGACTGCTGGGTTTTAAACAGAGCTGCGGAGAAATGCAACCTTCATCCCCACAACCCCCCGCATCCGTGTGCATTTTTTGAAATGCATAAATGTTGCTCGGCTTAATTGATTGAGTCACAGGGATTTTTTTTTTCCTGCTTTTAAGTACCATACTCCCCTACCTTTCAACAATCATTTTAATATATAGTCAATGGCTCTTTGTGGAAGGGACAAAAAGAAACTACGCGCAGTTGTTGAATAGACTTTGCGCTAGGCAAAGACAGGTTAATCGAGGGCCGCATCGCGAAAACAAGCGAGTGTTGTATGTTTGCACTGAATCCAAATGTCTGCATTTTCCTAACTAAATCAAAGGGAGTGTTATTTCTTTTTCTGCTCACTCATCTGAAGGTAAGTAAATTTTCTCTGGCGATCAAAAGCCTGGTCGGCAACAAAGACCGCGCCCGCTTTTTCCACCGTCCTGGTGTGGCGAGTTGCGGAATTTCAATAACTGTGACAAGGGTGACTGATTTGTGAACTAGAAAAGGTTTGAATGTCACAAAATTTACATTGGTCCTATCTACTGGGGATTTAAATACCAAAAAAGTATTCGGGGATCTTTAGGGAGCTTTGGGCAGCCCAAGGGAACAATGGCGCACTGGGAAATTTACAGTTTTACCTGAATGAAAGGGGCCCAAGTAGGGAACAGGAGTGAGGAGAGACAGGGTTAGCGGGGGCAGTCGAAGGAGACAACGAAAAGGGAGAAAAGAGAAAAATAATGCAAGACAGGGAAAAAGTAAAGGACACTGACAACAACGTTTCAAATTTGCCATTAAAAAACTCAAACCTCAACAACCTGGGAACTTAAGCGTTCATCCACCTGTGTGTGTGTGTGTGTGTGTGTGTGTGTGTGTGTGTGTGTGTTTTTGGGAAGGGGTGCGGTGGTGCAGGAAGTCTGATTAGATAAAAGCGAGAAATACAGAGGCTACCGGTTACACTGAGAAATTACATTTCTTGTAAAGAGAGCATAGTGCCCGTGTGCTCCCAAGATCTTAAATTATAAACAGGAGGGGGACCAAGCAAGAGGGAAACAAACTTCAAAAGGAGCAAATAACAAAAGCCTCTTTTGCTGCCCTTGAAGCAGGGGGAAGGGGGAAGAAAGAAAAGAAAGTTGCTGAATCGGGACATTCTGGAAGTGCCTTTGCTGTGTTTACCAGCCCCATCCCCGCCTCCTGCACCCGGAGACGTCCGAAGTCTCTAATCGCTCAGCGAAGAGTAGGTTTCGGAAAGGGTCGCGCCGGGGTGGTGGGGGCAAGGGAGAAGGAGGAATGCATATGACTGTGAGAAGGAAAAGAAATCATGGCAAAAAGAAAAAGAAAAAAAGAAAAGGAAAGGAAAAAAATTTCCGTGAGAAGAGGGAAAAAATTTGGCTAAAAAAAAAGTTGCTACTCCTGGCAGCCCTGGTTTGTCAAAAGGGGATGTCAAGCGCTTTACAATACCTGGGATTGATGAGGCGGGCGGGCCAATGAGCTGCGCTCGGCGGCTCGGCGCGCCCTCCGTTGGCGCGGCGGCTGCTGGCGGGGGGAGTGCGAACGCACCAATGGGCGCCAGCGTCGGCAGCACGTGACACCTCCCCCTGCTCCCATTCATCAAGGGGGGGACGGTGTCGTCCTTTCAATTCATTTATCTGCAGGAATGATTGCTGCTATCAGTCTCGCGCTCACCGCCCGGCTGAGGAGGTGAAAGTTTCTCCCCAGGAAGATAAACCGCAAAAGACAATATTGTGCATGATTTGCGCCTTTTCTTTGGCTTTTTATTTCTTTATTCTCCCCCCACCCACTTTTTTTTTTTTTTTTTTTTTTTTTTTTTTGCAAAAAGCAGAGAGGGAAAAAAGGAGAGTGAAGGAGCGAGGAGGCGAGCGTGAGAGAAAGGAGAGAGAGAGAAAAGAAAGAGCGAGGGGCTAGTGGAGAAGTGAGGAGGGGCGCGCGGCGCGAGGCGGAGAGAGAGCGAAGCTGTCGCGGCTCTGGCGCTCACATTCCTCTATGCTACAAATCCAGGAGGAAGTTTTTTTGGGGGGCTGAGATGCTCCATGCCTTTCCCCGGGCAGCCTTGACGCGCGGCCCTCTCGGCAGAGACTAAGCGGCGAGAAAGTGCGAGTCGGGCCGGCAGGGTCTGCCTGGCGGGCGCTGGAGCCTGTCTTACTCGCGGCCCGCAGCCGTCCGGCTACTTTGCGTTTGGCCGGGCCAGCGCCCGGGCGCGCAGCGCCGTTGCCTGCAGGCTAGGACTTCGCGAGGTGGGTCGACTCCCCCTCCCTCCTCCTCTTCTTCCTCTTCTTCCTCCTCCTCTTGTTCCTCCTTCTCCTCCTCCCGAATTTCCCTCCTCGGCTGGCGAGGGTGGGGGGGGCGGGGGAGGCCGGGGCTCGCCCCGAGCAGCCACGATGCTCCTGGACGCCGGCCCCCAGTACCCAGCGATCGGCGTGACCACCTTTGGCGCGTCCCGCCACCACTCCGCGGGCGACGTGGCCGAGCGAGACGTGGGCCTGGGCATCAACCCGTTCGCCGACGGCATGGGCGCCTTCAAGCTCAACCCTAGTTCGCACGAACTGGCTTCGGCCGGCCAGACAGCTTTCACGTCGCAGGCGCCAGGCTACGCGGCTGCTGCGGCCCTGGGCCATCACCATCACCCGGGCCACGTCGGCTCCTATTCCAGCGCAGCCTTCAACTCCACGCGGGACTTTCTGTTCCGCAACCGGGGTTTTGGCGACGCGGCGGCGGCAGCCAGCGCACAGCACAGCCTCTTTGCTGCATCGGCCGGGGGCTTCGGGGGCCCACACGGCCACACGGACGCCGCGGGCCACCTCCTCTTCCCCGGGCTTCACGAGCAGGCTGCCGGCCACGCGTCGCCTAACGTGGTCAACGGGCAGATGAGGCTCGGCTTCTCGGGGGACATGTACCCGCGACCGGAGCAGTACGGCCAGGTGACCAGCCCGCGTTCCGAGCACTATGCTGCGCCGCAGCTGCACGGCTACGGGCCCATGAACGTGAACATGGCCGCGCATCACGGCGCCGGCGCCTTCTTCCGCTACATGCGCCAACCCATCAAGCAAGAGCTCATCTGCAAGTGGATCGAGCCCGAGCAGCTGGCAAACCCCAAAAAGTCGTGCAACAAAACTTTCAGTACCATGCACGAGCTAGTCACGCACGTCACCGTGGAGCACGTAGGTGGCCCGGAGCAGAGTAATCACATCTGCTTCTGGGAGGAGTGTCCGCGCGAGGGCAAGCCCTTCAAAGCCAAATACAAACTGGTTAACCACATCCGCGTGCACACGGGCGAGAAGCCCTTTCCCTGCCCCTTCCCTGGCTGTGGCAAGGTCTTCGCGCGCTCCGAGAACTTAAAGATCCACAAAAGGACGCACACAGGTACGGAAACAGCTGCAGGACCCCTACCCATTCCCACTTGGGCCTGGGACCCAAACCGAAAGTCAGCGGCCAGGTCGCACAAACGCAGCCTCGGTGGGATCCCGGGCGTCAGTTTCCGGCAGGCAGGCAGGGAAAGTGTGCGCTGATTTTTAGTTTGGGGCTTGAAATTACGGAAAAAAAAAAAAAAAATCATATATATATAAAACCACACAGAGGGCGGACGAGAAGGATCTGGGGATACAGATTTTTTAAATGAGAAACATAAAAGGTCGGAGAACAGGAAGCCAAACCTGTTGGCGGAGACCTTGGTGCTTTCGAAGCCGGGGAAAGTGGCTGGCTCCGGGCAGCCGCGGAGGCGCCAGCTGCTCAGGCTGCAGACAAATCTAAACGCTTGCTTGCTGCCAACATCTCTCTCCGTGCACTTCACTGAGGACTTTGCCAAAGGAAAGAGCTGAGGAAATTGAGGAGGCCGGATTAAGGGCGTAGAAAGAAACAAAATAGAGACAGAAAGAATTGAGACAGAGTGGGGAAAGGAAATAATTTGGGATTGAGGAGACTTTTGGAGATTTATGCACATTTGAAGAGTTCAGTTTTAGTAGTGACTAGTTTTAAGAGTGGGCTTGAGGGGTGGAGAAAGTCCGAGGAAGGCAAGGAAGACCTTTTTGTTTGTTAGACTCCGTGAGGGTGGTTTTCAAAACACCGGATTCCCCGTTTTTGCCTTTAAAAATAATCAAGACACAGGTCCGGAACAGCTTAAAAAAAAAAAAAAAGTTCCCGCGAGCTCAGGGTTGTAGCCTGGCATCAGGCAAAAAATTCTGGACCCTCTGCCCCCACGAGGCCAGGAATTGGGTTTACTCTCCTATTCTGATTTTCCCGGGTGAGGTCTGAGAACCGTGCTTGGGACTTCGGGTTTTACGCCCGAGTCAGGGAAGAATTGTGGCGTTGAGTTCTCTACGGCCCAGATTACGCTATAAAATGCGAGTGTATGTAGAGAGTGGGGTGGGTTGGAGGAGGCGACGAGGGGATGCGGAGCGTCGGGGAGGGGGCAGGGGGAGGAGAGAAAAGCAATAGGGCAGGAGAATAAGCCGCAAACGTGAAAACTAGAAACCGGGAGCCAGGTGGAAGCAATTCGAAATCGTGTATATAACTCTGGGTAATACGAGTTTCCAGATCTGATGCTAAAAACTGACTCCTCCTACTACTATTTTTTTAAACCTAAAAATAAAATGTAGATCTATTGTATTAGGGATTAAAATAGAATTAAAATATTTATAATTCAACTGCAGATATAATAATTTATTGACGTTCCAGGTTTTTAAACTTGCAAAAAGTGCTAATCCTGGGCTGCTGGCTTTTAAAATTTATTTTATTTTATTTTATTTTATTTTTTACATTTGTTTAGTTTTTGAAAAACGGCCGCTGGATTTTTTTCTAATTAGACCCCTCTCATTCTACTTTCGCACCAGGGGAGAAGCCCTTCAAGTGCGAGTTTGAGGGCTGTGACCGGCGCTTCGCTAACAGCAGCGACCGCAAGAAGCACATGCACGTGCACACGAGCGACAAGCCCTATCTTTGCAAGATGTGCGACAAGTCCTACACGCATCCCAGTTCGCTGCGCAAACACATGAAGGTAATCGCCGCGCTCTTGTCGTGCCCTTTGAGGCAGGAGCTCTCTCGGCTCTCGGCTTGGGGTCGAGCGGCGAGTGGCAGCCAGGCGGTGGCGGGAGCCAGAGGAAGTGGTAAGGCAAAGGTTCCACTCAGTGGAGCTGGGCAGAGAGGGTAGGGCGGGACCTGGAAAAGGGGATGGGAGTGATCAAGGCCGTTTTAAATTCTTGGTTTCATAATAAAAGTTAAAAGAGGCGAGTATGAGCCAAGGCCGCCACTGAATTTGGCCCGGAGCTAGGGCTTTTGATGGGGGTTGACGCTGCCAAAACTGCGGCCCTTGCTGCTGGCCGGTGAGACTCAAGAGTTGGACTCCTGCGCCCAGGCCTGAGCTCCAGCTCACCTAAACACCGGCAAGCAAAGTTCAGGGAAAGAAAGTGCAGTCTGTAGCCTCAAATCCACGCTCCCCCTTCTGAGACCTATTTTTCTTTTTTGAGTCTTGGGGACGCTGACTTTCCCGGGAGCACGGTGTCTGCAGGCCTGTGAAGGGGAACCAAGCCCAAAGTCCCGCTGATCGGGACTCGCCTGTGTTCAGGGGGCTCCAAGAGGTCCAGGAGGAAGGGCACTCGAGGCCGTTGCCACTCTAGGCGGCCGCCACACTGGCTGGCTCTTTATGTCCGTAAAAACGCGACTTTATTCCTGCAGGTCCACGAATCCTCCTCGCAGGGCTCGCAGCCTTCGCCGGCCGCCAGCTCCGGCTACGAATCCTCCACGCCTCCCACCATCGTGTCTCCCTCCACAGACAACCCGACCACCAGCTCCTTATCTCCCTCCTCCTCCGCAGTCCACCACACAGCCGGCCACAGCGCGCTCTCTTCCAATTTTAACGAATGGTACGTTTAAAATCAGAAACAAAACACCGAACAAAACCCTATTTAAGAGACTGATCACACACGTATACACAACATTACTGAAAGAACCCTGCGAATCAAAACAACCCCCCCACACAGACCCCGCAATCCTTTTTAAAAAATCTGCCAATAGACCCAGGACGAGTAACAGAGGAAATATCAACCTTTAAAAATTTCCTTTCGCTTTCATTATTTTTCCTTTTTTGGCAAAGGCTTGGTACCCAAGGTGCGGTAGGGGGTCTAGGGGGAGGAGGCCACCTGACCAAATGCCGCCAACCCCCAGGGCCAGTTTCTTGTCGGATCGGTACGGGCTCTCTGGGGCTTCGGCCTTTTTTTTTTCCTTTGTTTTCTTGTAAATACAGAATTATTAGCTTAAAACTGTACTGTTGAATTCTGTAAATAGTTATATCGCGGTTGGAGCGGGTGGGTGGGATTGTGGCGTTGTGGTCTTTGCATTGGGGGAGGGGGGAGGGGCCGGGCGGGTGGGGGGAGGGGGAGGGGTAGGCGGCCGAAAGCCAACTGTTTGTACTGAATGGCAAGAATGTTCTAGTAAATGTGTACCAAAATGTGAATTACTTTGTACGATTACAGTCTCCACGTCGACCTAACCGAATATTATTGGTATTAATGTGCTTTTTTTGTATAAAGTGCAAACATTTCGTCCCAAAGTCTAAGTACTTTAGTGCAGTAAAATGTTGTTTCACGTCCTGTCAAGAATTCGTATAGTACGAGCCTGGATCTGCGTGTCAAACTGTTCCATTTGTTTCTGTAAAGTGATATTAAAAAAGATATAAACTATAACTGTCCGTTACTTTTGGCAAAAGATACAACCACATAATGTATATAATTCCTAGTTTCCATATTTATCCGCATGTAAAGGGCCGGTTTATCCATGTTACAGCTCTTCAATATTTATGGTTAGAAGAACTCGTATGTACACTTTAGTTTCCAGAACTGTTTGGTAACCTTTCGTACCTTATTAAAGATTCTTAAATCTCAGTGATTGTGGTAGGAATTTCTTCTTCACCCACCAGCAACCTGCTGCCTCTTCTGCCAGTCTTAAAGGGTCTCCGGAAAAGCTCTCCAGTCTCCCTTGCCTTCCCTTTCTGTCATTGCAGGTCGTATAAACGTGATAAATGAATGCTACCCTGCTGGCTCTCCGAGAGAGTGTAATTAGTATTTATATCAAAATTTATGAAACAAATTTTCGGTCGCGGTATAATTTAAATGACCTTTGCAGATGTAGAATAACAACCATAAAAATAACAGAAATAGATTGCACAGGCGACATCAATATTAATGTAGACGAATTGTCAGAAGCTCAAGGGCTCGCCCTGCAACATTGCAAATGAACTTGCAGCCGAGGGTTCCGCTGCCCCCTAGATTAAATTCCCCGGGCTGAAACCGAGTTGCCGATTTACAATATCATATTTTAAATTGCTGTCTTCAATTAAACCGTTTATGACCATAACTAATTTTCAGGATGTCGATGCATGCTTTTCCAGGCCTTCCTTCTTTGTACAAAAGTAAATGTCTATAAAGCGTTTCACTTATATTCTTCAAACATGATGCTAATTTAAATTAATTACTTCCTATGATATGTTATTATTCCTATGATTTTGCCAGTGTTATTAGTTCTCTCAAAAATACATCTAGGGAAGAAGATTATTTTAAGTAATTTGATTATCTTTCTATCTCTTTTATTTATTTCTCATTTACTTAAGAAATTCGTTCCATTGGTTGGCGTTGATACAGTAAATTTGTAAATGAGGAGACAATATAAAAAATCTAAATTACTTGTGCTTAATGACTGTGGCAGAACGCCTTTTCTCTAAATCAGATTGTCTTTCTTGCAGTTTAGTTTGATAGATTTGCAAGCTATGCTGCTTCCATGAAGTTAGCTGCGCTGGTAGGAACGCAGGCTTCTTTGTCTCTGGTTGTAGCTTGCATGATCACCCCATTAGGCAGACAACGTAGCCGGGGATCACAAATCAGGCCCTTGGCTGTAGCTGCTAGGGTGTGGAGGTGCAGAGCAGGCGGCAGAAACTGACCTCACTGGGCAAGGAGGGCCGTGGACCTGATTCTTTAATATATTATATGTGTTCAGGAAGCCACAGACCATATTTGACTCTGAGAAAGAAAACAAGAGGAAAAACCCCACAAAGTATAATAACCCCTTAGGATACATCTATTTTAAAGTGAAATTAATTTTTCAGATTAAACCATTGGCCAATTACAAGATAAAAATGTTCAATTCTCTTTAAGAATCCTTTGTTGACTTGTCTTTTCATCTCTTACTATTTATATTTGTCACTGTTAGTCAACAAAGTCTTATATGCTGAGTAAGGACTTTGCTGCACATCAAACACTGGGGAGGGTGGTGTTTAACTTTTTTAAAAATGTTATTCTGATTATAACAATATTATTGGCTTTTTCATGAAAAGAGCGCCACCTTGCAAGGTTTAGTGAGATGTGTGGAAGTTGAATACCTAAGCAGGAACTGCTGCTAGCTCCAAAAATTTGTGAAGCAAAAGCTAGCCCCAGTTGGTTTGGAAGTTTGAAATTGATTAACAGAGTTGCATTTGAAGTGACTCCAGACATTAAGTACAATAGTTAAAAATAGAGGAATAAAGAAATCTCTTCTCTCTAGAAAACACTGCAATTAATAATCCTTCCCACTTTCATTGAGATCAGGTTGTCTGATAACCTGATATGAGTGTGATAATGACAAACATGATCATAATGATACTTTTGTAATTTTGCTGGTTTTTAAAGGAAAATAGTAAATGATGAGTTCATCTTTTCTTTGAACATTCCTATTCCTAAATGTAGTTTACCTCAAATTTGGAATTATAAGTGTCTAATTTTTGTTATGTACCTGATGCCTCTTTTGCTTTAATATCATAGTGTAATCATTAAATGTCACACTATGACATATGATTTAAGTAGGATATTTTAACGATAAATTTTAGGGGTAAGTGTGTACCTCAAAATGACTTCATATTTCAAATATCTATTTAGACTTTGAAGGCCAAATAATTTTTAAGAAAACATTTGAAGAGTAGTGTGTTAGCATTTGTGAATAATCTCACTCACAGCAAATACACGTAATAGAAGCCAACATTTAAGGCAACCCTCCTGTGCATTCTCTTTTCCAACACCTATCACAAAGAAAAAGTCATTAATGATGTAGGTGGCCTAAAATAATGCTTCAAACTTAAATGTAGTCTATTATTTTGCTGGTACCTTTAATATTTGCTTCTTGAGATGTATTCTTCATACTTTTTTTCATGGACTATTAGGTTTTGAAATACACAAATGTGAATAGCAAAATATATTGTTAGACTCTGTTTAGCAGGAGCTGAAGATGCTGCATATGGCCTGTTTCCTGTTTCTAGATTCTGACTTAGGCAGAATGCTTTCCTGGTTCATTTTGTAATTGCATTGTATTCTGAATACTATCAAATGATTAGAACAGCTAACAAGTTATTAAAAAGTTATGTTGTGTCAACAGAAAATGTCTGAGTACAAGCAATCATATTTGAGAAATGAGTTGTGGTATGTGTGTATGTGCATTTATAGAGCAAGCATATAAATATACAAGCACCATTTATGTGGGGGCTAAGTAATTTTCAAACATTTCAGATCCTTTGTTTTCTTCTTCAAAAGCTACCCCCAACTGCTTTAAGCATTTGCAGCTGATGATTTTGATTTTTTAAAGTCAAGCATTCAAGTTAACCTTTAAAAAGCAAACCACCTCCAAAAGAAAGATGTAACCTTTCAATTGCCCCATCTGCTTATCTTTTTTTTTTTTTTTGCTGACAATGAAAGTAGCACTAACCTTCTTTGCTGATGGGCCTGGCATTTAGATGCTTTTATTGTGAAGTTTTCTCAGAACTTTTAAAGGGCTGGCCAGAGAATTATACCCTCAAGTATCTCACCTAGCCCCAAAACCTTCCAGAAGTTTTCTTTTTGAGGCCAACATTAAATCAGTGTCTGGGACCCCTTGTGAGTCAGTGCTGTTGGAGTTGTTACCTGAGCGTACTGCTTTTCAGGAAGTGAGTTGGAGAAGGCCCTAGACCTTAAAGAGAGGATTTAGTTTAAAATGTTATGAGGAGTTACTCTATGTGGTCTGGCACACTCAAAATAAAGGCACTTGTGCCCTTGGCTGTGGACTAGATATAAAGACATCAGCTCTTACACATTCCTAACTTTCATTTCTTTTCTTTTTCCAACTTAAAATACTGATTACAAATTTATCTCCTCCTCTCTCCGTACAGAGTTCTGTCTTCCTTGTAGCATCAAGTGTAGTTAGTTCTTAGAATTATGTGTTCATATTTGAGGGGGGAAAGCGTTTTCATAAAGATAGTCACAGTTGATATCAACTGTTTTAGAATTATTGAAAATAGTGTGGCAATGGAAGGATTGATCTTGTCTGTGCCGTGAAGCCGCTAAAGGTACAAGTTATCCATGAGAGTCTCTCTTTCAGCTTTTTAACCACCCTGTCCATCCTCTGTAATATATACCATTTAAACTAGTTAAATATAGAAAGTAGAATTATTATGGGTAAGCATACAGCAATTTTTAAAAAATGATAACCACTATTTTGGTGCAAGAAATACAAAAAATGTTAACTTCTTATGTCACATTCAATCCTTTTCCTCAAAGTTTATTGCAAATATAATGGCGTAATAAGTGCAAAATATGAATAATGTTCTCCTTAATCTATGCAAGGCTGGTTTGCTCCAGAGTCTCTTCCTTAGCAAGAGGAAACACACCAGGCCAAACCAGAGGCTATTTTTACTGTGGAAGCTGGAATCTGTCATCAGTTCCTAAAGTTGATATCCATTTTAGAGTGAAGAACTAAAACAGTATGAAGTTTCCAATTGATGTTATGTACTAAAGGTGAGTTTTTAAAAAACCGGACTTAGCTATCTAGAGTGGAAATATCATTTGGCAGTGAAGATGCCACAGACTGACAGTGTGTCAACTGTCCACAATACTTTGGTTGCCTCTGATGGTTGTGAGACATCCCTGTAAGCATATGCAGGAAAATTCACGTGTTGTGAAAGTTACACAGTGACATTTTCACCTACAGTACACACAAGAATCAACTATTGAACGTGGGTTTAAACATATTGGAATCAATCTTTAAAAACAACAATAGCAAGCAAACCCAAGCCGTCCGACCTTAGCAAACTTTAAAAACTTGTTATTTTACATCTTTCTTTTGTGTATCAATGTCCATTAAGTTACAGAAAGCGGGAACGTAAACGGCGAGAGAAACTCGCATCGCGATTCCTTTTTAAATGTGTTCCGTTCATCCGGGAAAATCCTAGCCTCTAAGAAAACTGAAAGTTGTGGAGAAAGGACAGGGGTGAGATGAAGTGCGAAAAGGGAAATTTTTGCATTGGTGGATTTATTAAAAGCATGGAAACAGTCTTCGGGGGTAGGTGTAGGGGGTGCAACAGCGAGACTTCCCCAAAATACCTCCACGGAAAGCTGAGTCGTCAGCATTTGAGGGACCCTCCAGTCACCCGCAGCCCGGCAGGGCGCTTTCCAAATCATCGCGGCAGGCTCTGGCCGGGTAGGGCGAGATGTGCGCATGCGCGGCCTGCGGCCCGCGGTTCCACGTGCTGATGAATATGCATGAGACTCCCCCGCCCTCGCGGGCTGGAGAGAGAACCACGCAGAGGCTCCGGCCTGTGAAAGTTGCTGGCTAGGCTCCCAAAATAGTGCGGCGGGGTAGCTGCACGTGTTTGTTTTCAAACCGCACTGGTTTAAGTGAGTTCACAATGCCGAGCCGACAGCAGAGGCTAGAGCAACCTGGGGCTGCTGCCATTGGAATGGCGACTTGAGCGGGCCTGTCAGGGCCTCTCCTTCGCCGAGGGCCGGGGGCTGCGGCCTGCTGGAGCCCCAGCCGGCCACACCGCAGTGCTTCAGGTGGCTGGGCTTCCGGTTCACACCGGGCCCACCAAGGAGGCCTTCTTCTCTTATCCTCTCCCAAGCCGGAGCTGTCGCCATGGCTGTTCTCATATCCCTAGCCCCTGGGAGAAGACTTAGCCTGCCCCTAGTCAGAGCTCAGGCCCGAGGTGACCGGGCAGCGGCATGGGGGAAGTTTCCTAGGCCCTACCCTCATCCCTTGCCCAGATCCAAGTCTGGGTGTCGGCTTGTCTTTGTCTCTCCGCCTCTTTCTCCCACTCTTTTCTCCTAGTTCCTCTTGTTCTCTGGCATTTCCCCAGCCTCCCACTGCCCCCTTCGGGATACTAGAAGCCATTTGCTTGAACGACTGTTCTAGGGTTTCCACTTGACCCTTTGCAAATAATACTAGTCAGCTTGCCTGTCTTGGAGTTGAAATGGTGCTGTTAAATCCAAACGTGCTTAAGTAGTGCAAACGTCGGGACTGGAGGATCTGCCCTGGCCTAGAGACCAGAAAGTGTAGGGTTTGGTGAGAGACACCTGAATTCAGTCGCTGGATTATTGCTTTCCTCTCTAGTGACATCCTTGGGGATCTGCATGGTATTTTGTGGCCAATGTGCTGACATTTCCAGAGTGAGCGTATAATCTGTCTAGGTGGAGTGGCCAACGCTTGTAAACAAAGAGGAGGGGCAACGGAGGGTCCCTGGGTCACTCCAACCTCTGACCGACGAACATCTACACCTTTGGGTGTTTTAGTCAGCATCCTGGGTCCCATAACAACAGAAGTGGTTGCCAACAGATTCCAATCCTACTCTAGATTTTTACTTTCAACTGAAGAGATAGATCCACTTTGTGGAGGCTATCATTTCATTTCCCTTACTGAGAACAGGAGATGCCTAGGTCAGTGTCCTGGTCGCACTGCAGTTTATCCCAGGGCCAGCTCCATCTGTGCCAGTTCTGGAATACGGGGACCACAATATCATTTCACCTGACAAACGCAACTCCCCAAGCCTTCAGCGTGGAACCTGAGGACGCAGGGAGGGAGGCTTTGGAAATGTTCCTGCCAGGACAGTGCCTTTCTTCCTACCTAAACTCCCGAGTCTCCGAGCTCAATAACGCAAGGATGGCTGAAGAGCCTCTGCTCCAGGTCACTTTGCCGGACTCAACGACCCTCACCCACTGCTACCGAGTGCTAGGCCCACAGAGGCCTGGCAGAAGCCACTCACCCCTCACTACTCATGACTAGGAGGAAAGTGGCCGGGGCATGAGGGTTCGAGTTCTTCTGTCCTAGGGTTCTGGAAGCCAGGGCTCCCAGCGTCTAGTCAGGGGCACAGAAACCCTTGTTTCTCCAAAACCCCGCCACAGGGACCACCTCAGAAGAAACCCATTCGTGATTTGGGTCCCTTTGTGTTTGAGTATTGTGAAGAGTGGGCTATTTAGACTCTGCGGACTCCAAGCTAACGATGACCTGTGTGGGCCTCGCTCTGAACGGAAAACTCAAACCCAGCGTGGGTTCGCGCGTCTTTCCCAAAAGTCCAAGGCCCAAAGAACCCTTTTCATTTGGCGAGGGGTTTGTGGGAAGGGAGGGGCGGGGGCGGGAGTAGGTCGGGGTCTGCAAGCCGGCGGCGGGGCGCAGCGGACTTGTCCGGCTGCTCAGCTTGGCAGCTAGCGTCCGTGCCGGCAACGCGGTTACCCTCTCCCGGGCTGGAGAGTGGCGCCGTCTCTCCCCCGCCCCCAGGCGTCCCTGGGGTCGGCGCCAGAGCCCGGGAGCCCCGGAGGCTCTGGCTCGATGGCGGCGAGGCGGGCTCTGGGTCCTCTCCCGGCCAGGCCGAGCTTAGTATGTGGAGGCGGCGGCGGGAGCGTGGGCATGGACCAAGGGAAGGGGGACCCCCCCAAACCGCAGTGGTGCTTTCCTTTCCCTCCACTCGCGCCCTAGCCCTCCCCAAATTGCCCGTCTCCTGTAGGACTGAATCTGTCTGCTGGCCTCTCAGCTACCAACTTTGCCCGAAATCTAGATCCCAGACCTGGTAAGTCGCGTTCCTCCCCTACCCCGCCCCGCCACCTTACTAGCTGACGCGGCCCGCGACAGCGTGCGCGCGCGTGGCCTGAGGCGCGCGCCGAGAAGTTTTGGGCTGATTTGGAACTGCCGCGCCAATTCGGCCTCTGCCGCTGGGGTGTATCCGTTTATACGCGGTACACTCCAGGGTAGTCAGGATTGTCTCGGGGCCCCCCAGTGAGGCGGGAGCGAAAAGAGTACAGGCCCACTCTTCTGGATCCTCTTGGTCCTGTGGACACCCAAGCCATTTTTTAAGAATAAGCTTTCTGCTGGTCTCTAAAAGAGGAAAGGGGGAGCAGGGGAAGAGAATTGTCCCTTTCCCTAAGCAGTTTCTAATCACTAAGGTCTCCAACAAAGTTTACTGGGCGGTTTCCATTGGAATTCTGTGAAATTGTTACTATTACTATTTTAAGTTAAGGTTTCTAAGAGTCACAGCTTTTCAAATATACGTGCCTCTTGAGGATGCTTCGACAATTACCTTGTCCAGTAACTGCACTCCCTTCCCACTGGAAAAAATAAACTTAATTTTTCAATAGTTACCTTAGGTCATGTCGTTTACATGTCACTAATGTGAAGAAAGAAGTAAATAAAGAAAAACAGCCTTGGCATTTCTAGTTGGAGCTCCGTACGCTTTATTATTGAAATGTGAAAGATGGATTTTGGGGTGGGAGGGGGAGGTAGGGCGCTGGAAGACTGCTTTTGAACCACGGTGCCCTGTTGCAAGGGGCTGACCTTTGGCTGACACGGCCACGGAGCGGGCCGTTCGTTAACGAGGATTTGATACATTAGACATTCGAGCTGGGCGTGTAAACCTACACTCTCAATCCAGATTTCGCTCAAATTAGTGTTCGAGGAAATGATCTTTCTAAGTCCTGAGGCTTACTCAAGTGTGAGGCAGCCCGATCGCTCCCTGAAAAGGGCAGCGAAGGACACCGGGTAAAAGACACATTCCTAGCTCCTTAAAAACAAAACAAAACCCCCCAAATAAAAACGACAGCAAACATACAAAACAAAGCAAGACAACAAAACAGAAACATTTTTTGAATAATTCCTAAAGTCCTTTAAGTCGCCACTTTGAGGCAATGCTTATAAATAAGGTTAATCACCTCTTTTTAATGAATTCTGTTCTGAGAAATCCTAACACCAGTCAAGACTGTGAAGACAGTGTCACAGTTATGGCAATACTTTTTTTGAGATTCATGTGTCTGTGTGTTTGTTTTACTCGCTGGAGATACTAGAGTGTGACAATTTATATCCACCAGGCAGTGGGGCACATGGAAAGGGGATAGTCACAGGTTTTTAAAGCCTTTTGAAAGTAGATGAGTCTCGATTTAATTTGGTTCGACTTATTCCCAGACTTTGGAGCTCAGAAAGGGAAGGCAGGCTGGCCACTAAGTCCCTGGTCTGGTGCTCTGCGGCTGAACCTGCAGCGTTTCGGCCTCACAGATGGGGCTGGAGTTGGAGACGTCGCTGCGGCCAGGACTGGGAGGCCACTTGCTTGGCGGGTGAGGGGGCTCACCCGGTATTTATTGACCGGCTCGGCAAAGGGGTTCTTTTACTTCAGTTGTCGTTAAAACACTAAGTTTTAAAAGCGCATTCCCAGAAAATGCTTTTATTCTCTTTCCCCCAATAACAGAGCCCGCTAACTGCTTTCAACAGGAGAAGGGGAGAAATTCACTCCTGCCCGAGTTCCCAGCCACTGGTGGAAGCGGGAGGGCGAAGCGAAATTGTGTTCTAGCTCTGAGCCCCGCAGCCCTCCAATGGCTGACTTCCTTCAGCTGCTGTCCTGGGGTGCCGATCGCAGCGGCAGAGGCAATTTTCCGCACCTAAGTGTTGTTTTCTGCCGCCGGGTTTTGCCGGAGCCATGCAGGCGCGGTTCCTGGGACCTGAATTTATTCCAAGAGAAAACGCAAAAAAATCAGTTGTGGTCTCAAGTCTTTATTCAGGGAGTCTCTGCCTCACTCCGCCCTGTCCTCCGGCTGTAGATGAAAAGATGGAAAGTTAAATGAGAAAGGCAACCACTGTCATGAAAAAAAGATACTCTGAGGATTCCAGGGAAGAGAAATTATTCCCCAACAGCCTACGTTGAAGAAATCCAGACAGGATAGGGCCCATGAGAGCTACAGGATTTTTTCCAGACGTAGTTCTGTAGACTCAGTCCCAAGCATGCGCCAATGGCTTCCCAAACTCGGGTCCCCCGACTCTCAGTACATGGGCAACTGCGGGGAATTGAACACACTTTTCTAGACGATAGAGTCCAAGGTCCCCCTTGGAAAATCAAACCTTTTCGTAATCTTGATAACTCCCCAGTGTGGGAGGGTTGTAAAAGGTGAGAAGAATGGGGAAAGAAGGAAAAGTTGGAGGAGGGTAGGAAGGTAGAGTAAGGAAAGAGGGAAGACTGTGGTTAGTTAAGTGCGAGGTCAAGTTCATTTTCCCTTAGTGGCGGGTTCTAGCACCAGCTCACGGATGAGAAACTCTCCGGGATCTCCAGCTTCCAAGTTGTGTCAAGTTGAGGTAGAAACGGTGGGTCCATTTCGTTTAAGGTCCACGTTTTTGGAGTCAGTGGAAAACAGTATTACGTTGACCCATGTAAGAGTGGAGGGAAGGAAGCACTCACTGTTCATAGACTTGCCCTGTTTCTCCCTGGTCTTTTTTTTTTTTTTCTAGAACTTTAACCCCGTTTTATCCCAGGAGCCTATAACGGGTTTGGGCCTCCAGACTCTGTTGCAGTCTAAAGTGCCTGTGAGTCCCCCGGAGCAGCAAACGCTGCCATTCTAACTGCGACAGGACTTTCGGGCGAGTGCGAGGAAAGCCCCTTTCGCCAGTTCTGAGGTTTTATCCGACTCTGCCCAGGACTCCCTCCCCGCATGCCCCCGGAGCTCCAGTCCAGGCCACCCGGGGGCTGCTGGGGACCTGACGCAGGCAGCTCAGCCACTGACGTCAGGGACTGCTGGAGGCTGGAACCCGAGTCCAGGCCACAGGCGCCCGGCGTGGGCATCATTAATTATCAGGCACGAAATGTTGCAAAGAAAGCGCAAGCTATTCAGCTGGCAATTGATAAATATATATATATTTTTTCTTCTGGCAGGAGGCAGCGGGAAAGGAAAAGGTAAAATGCAATAAGAAACAGTGATTTGGTTTCTTAAGGCGTTGTTACTAAGTTCTCAACCTCCTCCCTCCAGGTCTGCCCCTTGGGTCCACTCTTTTGTAGGTATGAGCTCCGCACTTTCCACTTGGTGTGGGGGATTCCTAGTGGAAGTGTCAATATTTGTTCTTCTGGGAACCGCATTGCTACAATTTCCTTGTAGATTCCAGCACGAGAGGCTGTCAGCCGAGGGGTATTTGCTTCCTAAAGCTGGATTTATCTTGTTCATATCACCCCTTCCGTTTGGTCAGATCCTTAGCCAATATCTGATATTATTATTGTTGTTATTAAGTAAAAAGGAAACAAAAACAGCCCCTCCTCACACCAACAAGGCCAAAAGAAATGAACAGTGAAATTCGGCATCAGGAACATAGCCTTTCATTTGTTACAGCAAAAGCACCTTTCCTTTTTTTCTTTTGTTTTAAAAAGAATTATAAGAAGTAGCTTAAAAAAATAGAATTTTAGGGAGCAATAAAGTCTTCAAAATCACCTTCGTTCTTGGTTCTAATTCCAATGCATTTTCAAAATCCTTCTTCTGAGGATCATTGCCGAATGAATACAGGACAGAGCAGGGTCATTGTGAAGTGAATTCTCTCTTGGGCTCTTCCTTGCAAAGTGAAAAAAAAAAAAAATGTCATTCATAACGGAATTCCACAGGTGATAGTAAAGTGATTTGCTGGAAAAAGAACAAAGAGAAATTAGAATTAAGCGTTAAAACCCACCCAAATTTAGATAATTTTTATATAAGTGGAAACAATGCTCTGCAAATTCCAATGACTTGACTATTATCTCATTTGTCATAACTAATTTCCTTGAAATTAACTGACTGAATTAAAAACTCCTCCTGGAAGAAACTGTGTAAAAAAATAGAACTCACATGTATCACTGCATATTGTCAGTAAATAGCAGTTCTTGAAAATATAAGATTATCTTTATAAGTATGCATGTAAATGTATTTGTCAGTTATCTACAGGGTCAGAATAAAAAGCTCTTTAGTTATATTTTATAGGAGGTACAAATATCCAGAAACGTACTTTATAGGGCAACTTGTTTAGTGTTTAATAGACAGAAAAATCAATGAACTAAATTTTAATTTTCTTTTGGAAATTTCGTATCACTGTAGATGGTCTTTTATCCAGAATTATGTTGGTGATGATTTTATTCTTAACTTAGTGACTTATTTTTAACCATTAATTACATGGTAAACACTTAACACATATATATTGATTTCTCAGAAATGTGTAATAATTATTTTACAAAATAGGAGTGAAAAGGAAGCTCATTCTCATATAAAGTATAATATATTTGTGGTATTTAAATCTTTTTGAAGGTGAATTTTAGAAAGCTAAATTGGTCACAATAATACATGTATAAAATTTCATAAACATGCATCAATAAAAACATTCAGGAGTTGGTGTGTTAAGATGTTAAGAGTATTAGAAAAAAAGAGATACCTGCACAAAAATAAGAACAATGAAAAGAAACTTCATTTGGGATAAATAAAAAACAAGCAAAAGTTCAGCATCCAATTTTGTTTAACGATTATTAACTATTTTTATGGCTTGTAATACCTAGACTTTTATTTAAAATTTCAAACGTGTGTTAATGAGATTGAAAAAGATTTGGAATTGAGGGCAGCAGTTAATCAGCATTCAGTAACTTCAGTGCTGTGTTTCTATTTTATCTACCACTTCTTTCACATACTATAAATCTTTCTTGAGGACTCTGCTATTTTTGGTAGAGCAGGCTGAAATTTATGGGTCTAAGATATATTCCAGAATATGTGTATAACACTTTGGCCAGAAAAATTTCCAGGAAATCCACTAGATTAAAAAATTCAGCTAATATTATGGTTTTTAAATCAATAAATATTTACAGATTTACACCAATAATTAAATGGAAGTGCCAAATTTTAATGTCATTATGTGTATTTGTCTTCAAATAGGTGATTTGTACAATTTAGACAATATTCTATCAGGGTTATGTGATTTTTGGTGATGTTTCAGTTGTGATTTCACTCTCTAATCTGGTCAAGTCAGTTGATGTCCTTGGCTCTTAGCTTTTTTACTTGTGAACTTCAGTTTCCTGGACAACATGCTTTCTAAATTTTTGTACAGTTCTGAAAGGAGTGATTTGGCTTACTCTTGCTTATCGATTAAAAGAAAAAAAACTTTTAAACATAGTACTTTATTCATAAAAACACTTAAATAAGGGTACTCTACTTAATTGACTTGGGTATAAATGCAGTTAACTAACAATTCATACTGTGAAACCTCATTGTTAAAATTTTTCTTTTTCTGAGAGTCTTGTTTCAGAAATAAGCACTCTGTTAAACAAGGGAAATTACAGAAAACCTACCTTTCTCTCTTAGTTTGAAAACAAAATACTGTCCTAATGTTTTATTTATATGAATAATAATGCATAATATTTTTCCGAATCGGGGATAGAATGTACCTACAAGACGGAAGCAATGTTAAATTCAATTGTTAAAGGGCATGCATTTGGTAAAGTGTGAACTTTAGGTTCTGGACATTCATAAATATATGTGAAATATGTTTGCTATATTCACTGAATACTATATAAATCTCACTATGTTAACCAATAAAAATAAGAGGAACGCGTAACAACTCTTCTACATATTCTCACTGCTGGATCAGTGTGAAGAGTAAAATATGTTGAGTACATTATTCAACCTACAGGTTCTGCAGCTGTGGCTTGTTACTTATCAGCTGACTGCACCTGGATGGATTAATTGATTGATTAACTAATTAACTTAACAAACATTAAAGACAAATATGACCATTGTTATATAGACTATGGCATTTCAAAAATAAATTCCAAATACTTTCTTCACTCCAGGAATTTAACAGGAGAGACATATATAGTTAAACCATATACAAAGTAAAATATAGTATTTGCCATAAGAGAAGCATACATGAAATTAGAATTTTTAAACTTTTTGGTTCCCTTTAGAAGATGCTGGGTGTCACGTGTTCTTTTCAATAACAACAAAATATATCCCAAACTTCTCCTTCATCCATCCCCTGTTCCCTTCCCCTTCTTGCCTCTTCCTCCTTCTCTTCTCCTCATCCTAGCTCTGGAACCTAAGGCAATATGAAATTTTTAAAAGGTGCTGTGAGCTCGCTGTCTGAATCCTCGCTAGGCCTCTGTCTTTTGGAGGCAGTTTTGTCGGCGTGCCCATCTGCAGTCAGCTAGCTTGGACTCCCATGATGGGCTTAGGCTCTGTGAATGCCGGGCCCCAGGGCT
Source organism: Trachypithecus francoisi (assembly GCF_009764315.1). Taxonomy (NCBI): domain Eukaryota; kingdom Metazoa; phylum Chordata; class Mammalia; order Primates; family Cercopithecidae; genus Trachypithecus; species Trachypithecus francoisi. Next base: position 146,517,558 of record NW_022681453.1, on the reverse strand, counting down.
GGTCAGAGCATTTTGCTCCCAGGATGTCCACTTCATGGTTGAAGGGTGTCAGACCAACCAGAGATCAAGTTCTAACAACTCCAGAAAAAGATTTGAAAAAAAGACACTGCTTGGCCATCAGAACACTTAAACTTTGCAGAATTATGCAGTATTCCTCCCCCTTTTATTACTTGTTAGATTTAAATACAGATTTCCTTGTCACTAGCAAATAAGCCTTTTCTTACTTTTATTATAGCTCAATTGTTCATTTTTATTAAGCTTAAAGTATTTACTATAAAAGTGTTGGGACTCACAAATTTTTCATACATTTTCAATTTATTCTGAAATATTAAGTCACATTTTTCCTTTCCCTGAGACTGACTTGTTCTCTGGCAGTATTTTTAAAGAAAATGTTATGTCCTGCTTTTAACATCGATAGTAACCCTCATGAAACCAGGGAATAATTCATGTTCTCTGAAACCGGTTGCATTCAAATTCTATAAATTCCTGTTTTCACTCCTTTGTTGCTGTTCTTTGATTCAATTGGAGAGTGGTGTAACATACAGCAGTTTGATTAATACTTGCTAGCTGTTTAGATGAGTGGATTTGGGCAGGAGCATTTGCAAAGAGTGTTTGAATACTTTGTTTTGTGTATATTTTGTCATTTTCATGTGATTCATGTTCCCTTTATAAAAAATTATTCTGAACAATTTTAAACATATATGCAAATAGAGAGAATAATATAATAAACCTCTATCATCCAGCTTCAACATTTATCAATTTATGGTCAATCTCATTTTGTTTATACTTCCATTCACTATTCTCCTTCAAGATTATTTTGAAGCATGTCCTAAATATCATATTATTTATGTGCAACTATTTATTATTTAACTGATATATAGTTAATGATTGTTACCAAGCAAATGGCTTTCAAAGACAACTAGTATGTTTTCTGAACACTGCCTGGTTTGAGGTTTTGCGTCATTATTCTCACTCCTTTTAACAAAGTGGTGCATTCGATACCAGAGCCTTTATTAGCCGCTGGAATCAAGAAGCTCTGTGGTTCTCTAGAGGAAGAGGATAATTTAGTTGATTATCATTATAATCAATGAAAATGGAAGCTTCAAGTGGGAAATCTCATAATTCTCAGGGCCCAATAAGTATGGTAGAATAAAAATAATTCATTCAAAAGTTTCTGAGTGTAAGAAGATATGATAAGAATTTGTGGGGTTTTTTGAAAAAAAAAATCATATGAACTTGTACTGGTATAAAGAAAACTATGGTATGAAAAACTGTCATTGAAAACCACTGGATTTCAGCTTTGAGCTACTTACAGCAACCTCCCAATTATCAATAAAATAATTCATATGTTTATGCCTGAGATTTAAATGTAATTTTTTAATTTCATTAAATTATATAAAACCATATGTTGTGGCTATTTTTTTTTTTTAAGAAATAAAGCACTTATCTTTTGGAGAGCTATGCTGAACTATTTATGCATGAAATGATATGATACCTGGAATTTGTCTCAAATAGGTGCGGTTGAGGAGGGATTGAGTGAATGTAAGAAGAACCAAGATTTTCATTGCTAGGTGATGGGTACTTGGGAATTCATGATAGTATTTTCTCTTCTTCATAGGCTTAAATTTTTTCTTAAAAATTGTTAAATATGACATGTAAAGACAGGAAAAATCCCCTAAATGTTGACATATCCATTTATCTATCAGCAGAGAAGTCAGAAGTTTTAATGAAAATGTTTGAACTTTAAAATTTGAAGGTTACAAGTTTGTTTGTCTCATCCTGGGAAACCTAGATATGTAGTTCAACAAAACAGTGAACCTCTCTCAATCTTGAATTTCACATGTATAAAAATACTCCCTGTGGTTTACATAGGGACTAATATTTTTCCAGGACCTCTTATATATTACATATCAATTTCTAACATCTTGCAAGAAAATGATATTGTTTAATAATTTAAACTTGCAGTTACTTGAATGTTTGTTATCTAATTGTTCTGACATCTATGGAAATATCTAGTTGTTACATTCTGTTAGTGGTTGTTTTGTGCATTGATTATGACAAAACTTCTCTCAGTATGTGGCAAAAATAATGATAGTTACAGATTTTAAAATGAGATTATTGCTATAGCATAATGCTGGGCCATTCACTTTCCTGGTGGGAAACGTGGAGTTTTGAAGTTCAGAATTAACTCCTGCCTCATTGTTTCTTCTTCCATAACATAGCTGATCTTTACACTTTATTTCCAGGTCATTCCTGCTGGAGTTTGAAAACACATTCACATGCTCAGCTATAATTCATTATGAAATGTGGGATTAAATGACAATCTTTGGATTTGGGTTTTTATGGTAGGCTTTTATTTTTAGTTTACATTGTTGTTCCCCATTTTATAACCAGATATGGAATATTAGAGATGAGAACAAGCAAGTCCTGCAAAGTGGCAAAATTATCTTTCTGGCTCACAAAGTGTAATACTGTCTTAGTTTTCTTCCCTGAACTTGCTATTACCAGGTTTTACTGTCTGAGACCTGAATCTCTTCTAAGGTCTATAGCCCTAGACCCTACCATGAGACTAGGACATTAGAAGCATCCTAGTTCTGTCCTCATTGGAGCTAGATCCTGGTAAACATATCTCCAGCAGCAGTGGTTCTTTTTATAGAACTCAGAAAAAGGGGCTTATCACTGTGTTATGCCTGCCATAACGGAGCTGTGGTACCAAACTATATCTGAACATGCCCAGTTTGGCATCAAATTGACTGACCTTCCCTCGCCCATTCTTTGCAGTCAAATAAGCTTTGTCTAGACCAGTGTTTCTCAGGACTTGCATCCAAATCACCTAGGAGGTGTTTGTTAAAAATTCCTGGGCATCACTTTAAGTCTAATAAACCAGAATGCCTGGGGTAGGGGTGGTGATCAGAAATCTGCATTTTAATAAGTTATATTTAATATTTTTTTGAGACAGAGTCTTACTCCAGTCTCACAGGCTGGAGTGCCGTCAGTCTCGACTTCTCATGCAATCATCCCACCTCAGCTTCCTGAGTAGCTGGGAGTACAGGTCCACCACCACACCTAGCTATATATATATATATGTTTTAGTAGACACTGGGTTCGACCATGTTGCCCAGGTTGGTCTCAAACTCCAGGGCTCAAATGACCCACCTGCCCCAGCCTCCCAAAGTGTTAGGATTGCAGGCGTGAGCCACTGCTCCCTGCCTAATATTGTGCTTTAAAACTGCCTGATGCTTGTACTTTCCACAGTCTAAATTTTGTTAGGTATTCAGAAAAAGCAAAAGAAGACTCTAGTTGGGCTCTTAGCAAACAAAGTTGGTGGTCTCAAACATACTACTTGTACTATGCCCCTTACTGCAATCCATAGCATTCTTTTTGATCTAGCATTAGAATGAGAACATGTACATGTTATTCATAATGATAATGTACATGAACATGCCTCTAAATATTTAAAGTTTAAATTGATATATGATAATCATATATATATATGGTACATAGTGATGTTTCAATACATATAGTGTATAGTGATCAGATCAGTGTAATTTTACCTGTCATTTATCCCTCTGAACAAATATTTGCTGATTGAAATATCCATCTTTTCAATTCTTTTTGTTGCTATGTATCAATTCTTTGTGTTGGGAAAATTCAATATCCTTCTTCTAGCTATTTGAAGCGATATATTATTGCTAACTACAGTAATTCTGCAGTACTATAGAATACTGTAACTCTTTCCTCCTATCTAGCTGTAATTTTGTACCCTGTACAAGTCTTTCCCTATTCCTCCCTTCCCGCTACTATTTCCAGCCTCCAGTAACCTCTCTTCTACTTTTTACTTCTATGAGGGAAAGTGCCTTTTAAAAAGTTAAAAAGCATTTTATAAATGCAACGTATTATTTAACAGTCAGTTAATGAGCTCATAGTCTATTTGCGGCACCGTTCAACTTGCTCCCCAAATAGAGTACCAAGAAAGTGAAGAACATACTTTCTGCCCAAGGGAAACCCATAATGAAGATCACATGCAGACATAATGTTACAAGAAAACAACTGGAAAGCAGTATACCTGATTCATACCAAATATACTATTTAGTTATATAATTCTGGGTGTCCTAGGAGATATAGAATAATTATGTATCAACACTCCCATCTGTTGATGTATCTGTGACTATCTATATTCATCTTTTCCAAATATCTACTCTTCGCCATCTCTGTATTTACCTGTTTTTAACATGAATGCAATGGAATTAGAATGTAAGCTCCGGCCGGGCGCCGTGGCTCACGCCTGTAATCCCAGCACTTTGGGAGGCCGAGGTGAGTGGATCACAAGGTCAGGAGATCAAGACCATCCTAGCTAACACAGTGAAACCCTGTCTCTACTAAAAATTCAAAAAAAATAGCCAGACGTGGTGGCGGGTGCCTGTAGTCCCAGCTTCTCGAGAGGCTGAAGCAGGAGAATGGTGTGAACCTGGGAGGTGGAGCTTGCAGTGAGCCGAGATAGCGCCACTGCACTCCACCTGGGAGACAGAGGGAGACTCCGTCTGAAAACAAACAAACAAACAAAAGAATGTAAGCTCCGTGAAGGTGAGGATTTTGTTTGTTTGTTTGTTTTTGTTTTTGTTTTTGTTTTTGAGACGGAGTCTTGCTCTGTCTCCCAGGCTGGAGTGCAGTGGCCGGATCTCAGCTCACTGCAAGCTCCGCCTCCCGGGTTCACGCCGTTCTCCTGGCTCAGCCTCCCGAGTAGCTGGGACTACAGGCACCTGCCACCTCGCCTGGCTAGTTTTTTGTATTTTTTAGTAGAGACGGGGTTTCACCGTGTTAGTCAGGATGGTCTCAATCTCCTGACCTCGTGGATCCGCCCGTCTCGGCCTCCCAAAGTGCTGGGAGCCACCGTGCCCGGCCAGGTGAGGATTTTTGTCTGTTTTGTTCACTGATATACTTCTAGTGCCCCAAACATGACTGTTACATAATAGATACTCCATAAATAATAGTTGATTGACTGACTGACCAAATGATTGAGTGAGTGAAGTTAATCAGAAAAGGCTCCCAGAAGATGATGAGTGTAAGGGAGATGTCACAAGTGCCTATAGACTGGTTGAGAATGGTTACATAGCTGAGAACTGCAGGACTGTAAGACGGAGGTGATCTTAGTAGTGAATATCTCTACATTTGACAATTCCAGTCAGTCAGCTATGGGCAACTCAGTAACCAATGACTTTTGGTGGTAGTAATTGTGATTATCTGGCTCATAGAAGGACTTTTTTTTTTTTCTTTTAGATCTGAGACTGTTATGAAGTGTGACTTAATTACATTTGGGGATGTAGGCATGGGAAGGATTTTTTGGATTGGGAATTTTCTTCCTCTAGGAATTGTGTCTGTTTGCATTCACATATACGTTGGATAGTGGCACATGATTTTTAGGTCTGAATAGCAGAGATTCCTTTGCAATTTCATTTTCCAATTTATACAAGAAAACATTTTCTCTTAGAAGCAAAGTGAGGGTAATCAGAATTGAACAGCTACTGATCATAAGCTACTTGCACACAGACAAGATTCTAAGTGCATTTAAAAATATAACTTGGCAATCTTTTAATCTATATTATGTGTGCAATTTTTATTGTAAAAAACACTACTTACACATATAGCAATTTAGTTTGTTGTCTGTATCCCAATACTGAAAAACGGTGATACTATGTGTGAGCATATATTTTTAAACTGCAATATTCAATGTTTTATTCACATGTTTAACAAGCATTTATTAATGCTTCCTATGTGCCAGGACCTCTTCTAGGTTATGGAAATATAAAGATGAATAAGTCAAAATTCCTCATGGAGCTTATGTTCTAGTAGGGGGATGGGTAACAACAGAAACACTGAAATGACAGAAAAAGTAACTTCAGATAGTCACAAGTGCTTTCCTTGAACTAAAACAGGGTGATGGGATAGAGAGGGTTTTAGAGGGTGGAGAGGCTAGGGTGACCAGTTGTGGCCTGTCTGAGAAGACAACATTTGAGCTGAGACCTAAATGATGTAAACGAGCCAGTCATGAAAATAACAAGAGTAGGCGAGTCTAGCTGAGTAAAAAGAAAGGTAAAGGCCCTGGGGTGGGGGGCACCTAGCTTGGCATGTTCATTAAGCCAGTCATTTATTCCTCTGAACAAATATTTGCTGAGAGCCTTTTTTGTGCTAAGTATAACATATTCTACTGGGGAAATGTTGTGCTGGGGGAATGGTGATAAACAAAACAGCTTCTTGGGTTTCAGATCTCATAGAACTTATGTTCTGGTGGGAAAGAAAGACAAGAAAAGAAAGAAAAAAGAAACAAACAGGAAAGTATTGGATATTGATAAGTATAATACTGAGACAGAACAATATGATAGACATTTTTGGTTGGTTACCTTAACCTGAGAGGATAGAGACTGCATTTCTGAGTAAGCAACCTGTACAATAGGAAGGTGGCAATATGAAGCTCACACTAGTGTCACATACTCCCTTTGGATATTCCAGGGACATAGTAAACTAGACTGAGGATAATGTGTGACTCTGTGGAGCTAGCTGTAACCCCCACTAATTTCTCTTCTACTTCTGAACACATATGGTAATTTATAAATTGTTTGAATTCATAGAAAGGGGAAACAGCTAATAAATTTAGGTACTTCATTATTAGTAGTGAATTACATGCAAATCTACACACCAAGCATTTGGGATATTGAGGCCGAAAATAGTTGTTTTAATTGATGGGACAGTATGGCAGAATTAAGGGATTTCTGTTAAAGAATAGTTTTAATAGCAATTAACCTTAAAAAGAAATAATGAGAGTAGTGCAAATTAACATATATTTGAACAACTCTGCAAAGGCAAGAATCCACCTTGGTTTTGGCCTTCTCATATCTTTTGGTTAAAACCATGTATTCAGCATTGAGTACATTTTCTGGTATTTTGCATTTTTTTTTCAACTGTTGGGGTATTGCCTTAGTTTATCCAGATGAGAAGATATTGTATATTTAAGTTAAGAATCTACTATCTCAAGGAATAAAATTCTATTTAAAGTAGTTCAAGTTGAAGGATGCTTATGAAAGGAAAGAATGTGGACAGAAAACAAAATGTAGTTTCTACATGTGAATGGCACTGAGAAGTAGGAGGCCATGTGCTTTCTGTCTCCACACGTCTGATGCATCTATGCTCCTGTTTTTCCTTTCATGTAAGCTTTATTTCCTTATTCATGGTCCCTTTATCTCTCCATAAATTCACCTGATTTGTGGCATTGGTTGACCTTTGTCTCAAATTCATGTGACCTATGGTTCTAGTCCTCACAGTTCTCTGACTGACTTAGTCCACACTGACCCAATTCTAAATTAAGTTCCTGTGAAAGAGAATCAGATTTTTCTTTTTTCTTTTTCTTTTCTTTCTTTTCTTTCTTTTTTTTTTTTGAGATGGAATTTCGCTTTTGTTGCCCAGGCTGGAGTGCAATGGTGCGATCTTGACTCATCGCAGCCTCCGCCTCCCAGGTTCAAGCAATTCTCCTGCCTCAGCCTCCCAAGTAGCTGGGATTACAGGCATGCACCACCACGCCTGGCTAATTTTGTATTTTTAGTAGAGACAGGGTTTCTCCATGTTGAGGCTGGTCTCGAACTCCTGACCTCAGGTGATCTGCCTGCCCTAGCCTCTCAAAGTGCTGGGATTACAGGCGTGAGCCACCACACTAGGCCAATAATCAGATTTTTCACAGCTTGAATTAGATACACACCCTGATCCACAGGCATACTGTAATATTATGCATTATATTATCATTAACAAATAACTCCATTATATAAAGATAATGACTATATCATATTTAAAAACTGAAAACAATAGAGGGATAAAGTATTTTGATAGTCTCCTTCACTACCTGCCAATCATGACCCATTTACCATTATCCTACTCCCGACTCTCCCTAAGCTAAACTTGGTTTGAAGACACACACATGCTCCATAGAAAATATATAGTATCATATAAATTCATTTCTCTACTTAATACATATTAATTGAATGCACTGGAGATTCAATATTGAATGAAATGAACAAAACTTCTTGCCTTCATGGAGCTTAAATTCTAGGGGAGGCAAACAGATATAAAATTAAATAAGTAAGGACAGTCATGCATTGCTTAACGATGGGGATGTGTTCTGAAAAATGCATCATTAGGCAATTTTGTTGTCTTAACAAACATCATAGAGTACATTTACATAAACCTAGATGGTATAGCCTACTATACATGTAGGCTATAAGGTAGAGCCTATTGCTTCTAGGCTGCAAGCCTGTATAGCATGTTATTGTACTAAATATTGTAGGCAACTGTCACACAGTGGTAAGCATTTGTGTATCTACATGTCTCTCAACCTAGAAAAGGTACAGTAAAAATACCGTATAAAAGACAAAAAGTGGTACACCTGTACAGGGCATTTACCATGACTGGAGCTTTTCGGACTGTAAGTTGCTCTGGGTGAGTCAGTGAGGAAGTGGTGAGTGAATGTGAAGGCCTAGAGCATTACTGTACACTAGTATAGGCTTTATAAATATTGCACACATAGGCTACCCTAAATTTGTTTAAAAAATCTTTAATAATTTATTAACCTTACCTTAGTGTAAACTTTTTACTTTATACATTTTAAATTTTAAAAAATTGACTTTTTGTAATCCCAGCACTTTGGGAGGCCGAGACGGGCGGATCACGAGGTCAGGAGATCGAGACCATCCTGGCTAACACGGTGAAACCCCGTCTCTACTAAAAAAATACAAAAAAAAAATTAGCCGGGCGAGATGGCGGGCGCCTTAGTCCCAGCTACTCGGGAGGCTGAGGCGAGAGAATGGCGTAAACCCGGGAGGCGGAGCTTGCAGTGAGCTGAGATCCGGCCACTGCACTCCAGCCTGGGCGACAGAGCGAGACTCCGTCTCAAAAAAAAAAAAAAAAAAAAAAAAAATTGACTTTTTTTGTAGCAACAGCTTAAAAGACAAATACATTATAGAGCTGTACAAAAGTATTTTCTTTCTTTATATCCTTATTCTACAAGCTTTTTTCTGTTTTTAAAATATTTTATTTCTTTTTTACTTCTTGAACTTTTTTGTTAAAAGCTAAGATACAAACACACACATTATCCTAGGCCTACACAAGTTCAGATTCATCAATATCATTGTCCTCCCCGTCCATGTCTTGTCTTACTGAAAGGTCTTCAGGGGCAATAACATGCGTGGAACTGTCATCTCCTAATAACAATGCCTTCTTCTGGAATTCCTCTTGAAGGACCTGTATGGTGCTGTTTCTAGTTAACATATATATGTGTAAAATATATATATTATATATATACACACACATATTTGTAAGTAGAAGGAGTACACTCTAAAATAACAAAAAATGATAATATAGTAAATATGTAAAACAGTAACATAGCCATTTATTATCATTATCAAATATTATGTACCACACATAATTGTATGTGCTGTACAAGCATACCTCAATGATATTGAGGGTTAGGTTCCAGACCATTGCAATAAAGCAAATATCAAAATAAAGCACAATGCATAAATATTTTTGGTTTTCCAGTGCATGTAAAAGTTATGTTTACACTATACTGTAGTCTGTTAAGTGTGTGATAGTATTATGTGTTAGAAAACAATGTACATACCTTAATTAAAAATACTTTAAGACTAAAAATGCTAATGATTAATGAGCCTCCAGTAAGTAATATTTCTTTTTGTTGGTAAAGGACTTGCCTCAGTATTGATGGCTGTGCACTGATCAGGGTGGTGGTTGCTGAAGGTTGGGGTGGCTGTGGCAATTTACTAAAATAAGATAATGAAATTTACTGTAGCAATTAACACTTCCTTTTATGAGATATTTTTGTATAGCACAAGATGGTGTTTAAAAGCATTTTATTTTATTTTTATTTATTTTATTTATATTTTTTTGAGACAGAGGCTCACTCTATTGCCCAGGTGTAGTGCAGTTGCATAATCATAGCTCACTGTAGCCTTGACCTTCTGGGCTCACAATCCTCCCACTTCAGCCTCTCAAGTAGCTGGAACTACAGGCACACACAGCTGTGCCCAGCTAATTTTTAAAATTCTTAATAGAGATGGAATCTTGCTATGCTGCTCAGGCTGGTCTTGAGCTCCTGAGCTCAAGCAATCCTTCTGTCTCAGCCTCCCGAAGTATTGGCATTGCATGTGTAAGCCACCACTCCTGGCCATGAGCATTTTCCCACAGTAGAACTTATTTGAAGATTGAAGTAAATCTTCTCAAACCCTGCCACTGCTTTATCAAATAAATATATGTAATATTCTAAGCCCCTTGTCATTTCAACAATGTTCATTGCGTCTTCACCAGGAATAGATTCCCTTTCAAGAAACTACTGTCTTTGCTTATCCATAAAAAGTAAATCCTTATCCATTCAAGTTTTATTATGAGGCTGCAGCAATTCAATGACATCTTTAGACTCCACTTCTAAATCTAGTTATCTTGCTATTTTTACCACATCTGCATTGACTTCTTCCACTGAAGTCTTGAGCCCTTGAAAATCATCAACGAGGTCTGGAATCAACTTTTTCCAAACTCCTGTTAATGTTGATATTTTGACCACTCCAAGAATCAAGGACTTTTTTTTTTTTTTTTTTTTTTTTTTGAGATGGAGTTTAGCTCTTGTTGCCCAGGCTGGATGCAATGGCGTGATCTTGGCTCACTGCAAACTCCACCTGCCAGGTTCAAGCTGTTCTCCTGCCTCAGCCTCCCGAGTAGTTGGGATTACAGGGATGCACCACCATGTCTAGCAAATTTTGTATTTTTAGTAGAGATGGGGTTTCTCCATGTTAGTCAGGCTGATCTTAAACTCCTGACCTCAGGTGATCCGCCCACGTTGGCCTCCCAAAGTGCTGGGATTACAGGTGTGAGCCACTGCGCCTAGCCCAGGATGTTCTTAATAGCATCTAGAATGGTTTATCCTTTCCAGAAGGTTTTCAATTTGCTTTTTCCTGATCCATAAGCAGAATCCCTATTTGTGGTAGCTATAGACTTAGAAAATGTATTTTTTAAATAATAACATGTGAATGTTTTTATCATTGATCCATGGGCTACAGAACGGAAGCTGTATTAGCAAGCATGAAAACATTAATCTTATGCATTTTAATTACAGCTCTTGAGCGACTAGTTGGATTGTCAAAGAGCAGTACTATTTAGTTCTAGAAGGAAATTAAAAGTGCTATTAGTAAATATACAAATCATATATATGTATACAAATATATACATATATATATAAATCATATATACAAATCAGTAAATATACAAATCATAAGAATGTGAAACAGTCTTATTGCCGATATGGAGAAAGACCTATTTTTTTTCTGAGCAGTAGGTCTCAACAGTGAGTTTAAAGTATTTAGTAAACCATGTTCTAAACAGATGTGCTGTCACTCAGTCTTTCGTCTTCCATTTATGGAGCATAGGCAGAGTAGATTTAGCATAATTCTTCAGGACTATAGGATTTTTGAAATGACAAATGAGCACTGGCTTCAATTTAAACTTACCATCTGCATTAGCTTCTAACAAGAGAGTCAGGCTGTCCTTCAAAACTTTGAAGCTAGGCATTGACTTCTCTCTCTAGCTGTGAAAATCCTAGATGGCATCTTCTTCCAACGGAAGGCTGCTCTGTCTACACTGAAAAATCTGTTGTTTAGTGTAGTCACCTTTTTAATCTTCTGGATAACTTGCTGCAGCTTCTACATCATCATTTGTTACCTTACCTTGCACTTTTATGTTACAGAGACGGTTTTTTCCTTTAAACCTCATAAACCAACCTCTGTTAGCCTTGAACTTTTCTTGTGTACTTTCTTACCTTTCTCAGCCTTCATAGAAATGAAGGAAATTAGGCCTTAATCTGGATTAGGCTTGGGTTTAAGAGAATGTTGTGGCTGGTTTTATCTTCTATCCAGGCCACTAAAGCTTTTTCCATATCAGCAATAAGGCTGTTTCACTTTCTTATGATTTCTGTGTTCACCAGAGTAGCACTTTTAATTTCCTTCTAGAACTTTTCCTTTGCATTCATAACTTGGTTGTTTGGCACAAGAGGCCTAGCTTTTGGCCTGGCTTTTGACAGCCTTCCTCACTAAGCTTAATCATTTCGAGCTTTTGATTTAGTGAAAGATGTGTGACTCTTCCTTTCACTTAAACAGTTAGAAGTCATTGTAGGATTACTAATTGCCCTAATTTTAATATTATTGTGTCTCCGGAAATAGGGTGGTCCAAGGAGAGGGAGAGTGACTGGGGAATGGTTTTTTGGGGAAAGTCAGAACACACACTTGCTGATTGTCATCTTGTGAAGGTATGGTTTGTGGCACCCCCAAACAATTTCAATAGTAACATCTAAAATCTTTGATCACAGACTACAATAATGGATATAATAATAATAATCATAAAACAGTTTTAAATATTGTCAGAATTACCAAGATGTGACACAGAGACATAGAGTGAGCATATGCTTTATGCAGGATTGTCACAAACCTTCAATTTGTAAAAAAAAAAAAAAAAAATCTGTGAAAGGCAATAAAATGAGGTAGACTTATACTTTTCTTTTTCTTTTCTTTTTTTTTTTTTTTGAGATGGAGTCTCGCTCTGTCGCCCAGGCTGGAGTGCAGTGGCCGGATCTCAGCTCACTGCAAGCTCCGCCTCCCAGGTTTACGCCATTCTCCTGCCTCAGCCTCCCGAGTAGCTGGGACTACAGGCGCCCGCCACCACGCCCGGCTAGTTTTTTGTATGTTTTTTAGTAGAGACGGGGTTTCACCATGTTAGCCAGGATGGTCTCGATCTCCTGACCTCGTGATCCGCCCGTCTCAGCCTCCCAAAGTGCTGGGATTACAGGCTTGAGCCACCGCGCCCGGCCCCCCTTTTTTTTTTTTTGGTATGGGCTCAGCTCACCACAACCTCTGCCTCCTGAGTTTAAGAGATTCTCTTGCCTCAGCTTCCTGAATAGCTGGGATTACAGGCATGTGTTACCACGTCCGGCTAATTTTGTATTTCTAGTAGAGACGAGGTTTCTCCATGTTGACCAGGCTGGTCTCAAACTCCTGACCTCAGGTGATCCACCGGCCTCGGCTTCCCAAAGTGCTGGGATTACAGGCATGAGCCACTGCACCTGGCAGACCTGTATGTTTATACAACTGGCTGTGCAGTAGATTACACCATCATTGCTACAAACATGTGAGTAATGTGTTATGCTACAATATTACAATGGCTAGACATGACTAGGTGATGGGGATGCTTCAACTTCATTGTAATTTATGAGACCACTGTCATATATGTAGTCTTGTCATTGAAACATCATTATGTGGCATATGGCTGTATGTCACTATGGTACTTAGGAAAACTGTAAATGCTGTGCAGAAAAATAAGTCATGAAGATATATAGGAAATAAAAAGGGTGGTCATAGGACAGTTCAACGTGCAGGTAATATTTGAGCCAAGACTTCCATCATAAGCAGAGGAAACAGCAAATGACCTGAATGCTCAGACAATATCAAGGAGTTCTATGAGTCTGAAGTATAGTGAACAAGGGAGGGGAGAGTAGGAGAGATCAGAGTGATTAAGGAATGTGGAGAACTGGGGGAGAGAGATAACTGTTCATTTAGTTTCTTGTTGATAAGTGTAAGGACTTTGGATATTATCCTTGGTGAGGTAGAAGACATTGCAAGGTTTTCAGCAAAGTAACTTGATCTGGCATATTTCAAGTGGATTATTAAGGCTTCCTTGTTGAGATGAGACTGAAGAAGCTAATGGCAGGCATGTGTTAGGAGGCTATGACAATGATTCAGGCAAGAGAGCTTAGTAAGTTTGACAAAGAAGTAGCAGAAAAAGTGGTAAACAGTCAAGATTCTGAAATGATTCTGAAGGTAGCATGCACAGTGATTTCTTATGGATTATATTTGGGATGTGAAAGAGAGAGGTCAAGGTTGACATGTTTTTGACCTTGACTAATTGGAAGAATAGAGTTTTCATTAACTGGGATATGGAAGATTGTGGAAGGGAAGGTTTTGGGGGTGTGTATAAGGTGAAAATCAGAAACTCAGTTTTGGGGATGTCAAGTTAGTTGATGCCTTCAGACATTTATGTGGAGTGGATTTTTGAACCATCTGCATAGTCATAGAATTTGAAGCCTTGAGGCTAAAAGAGACCACCAAAATTATACATAGATAGAAGTTTAAGGCCTGAATCTTGGACACTCAAACATTCAGAGGTCATAAAGATATGAAAGAGTTAACAAAGAAGACTGAAAATATTGAGTGAAGAGAAGGAAAATCTAGGAGAGGGTTGTGTCCAGGAAGTCATATGAAGACAATGTCTCAAGAAAGAGGTAGTGATCAGCTGTGTCAAATATTGATGGTAGGTCAATTCAGATTAAATAAGAGAGCTGATCATCCAATTCAGTAACATGGATGTTAGTGACTGAACATGAACATGAATAAGGGAGATACGATCATGGAGATAAAGATGTCTTTGGAGAGGGTTTCAATGGAGACAAGAGGAAGAGAGGACTCTGAGACTGTCAGTACATACAATGAATAAGCTAGTCACATTAGGTATCATGCAATTTTGTCACTGAACAATATGTACTGAGATTCATGTGTTCTTTATAGCTCTAACTTATTTCTCTTGATGACTGCATAGTTTCTAATTGTGTGAATGAATACAAAGTGTTTAAGATGGGTATCTAAATAGGTTTTAGCTCATGTACTTTAGCACCAAGAATTTCAATAATCCATACTCTAAAATACTGATATAAATAACGTTCAGTGGAAATCCAGAGATGCGAGTGAGGCTAAACATTTTGAATGGTCACGTAGAGACAAATGTGGACACTAGCCTGACTGCAGTCGAAATTTCATCATGGAAACCAATAGGAACTAAAGTCTTCCAAATTGGCCTCTCTGGTTCCTCTTTTCTCTGCATTAGGACCAACACTAAGAAGGCAAACAGTTCTTCACCTCACAAGATACATCAGTTCAGGTCACAGATACTTTTGCCAGAAATATATGTATATATTTAAAACATTTAGGTCACTCTTATGAAACCCCCAGTATTTTGATTCCTTTGTGCTAAAGATTTTTGTTGTTGTTGTTTTGAGATAGAATCTTGCTCTGCCACCCAGGATGGAGTGCAGTGGTGCAATTGCTGCAGCCTGGACCTCCTAGGCTCAAATGATTCTCTCATCTCAGCCTCCCAAGTAGGTGGGAATAAAGGTGTGCACCACCACACCTGGCTAATTTTTTAAGTTTATGAACTCTTTCTTCAGAATGGAGCTCTCTCCCCAAACTTCCACATTGCACAGCTGCTTATGAGCCTTGTAATTAATAAAGATTTGCCAACAGTTGCACACCCATTGATGTTCCGAGCTTATTGAAAAAAGCAGGTAAGCAGCAGTTATTGGGCCAGGGCCTCTAACTGTATGTTGCCAGTGGGCTGTAGATTGGAACTACATATGTTGCCAATGGACTATAGATTGGCTATTGTCATTTTTAACAGGAGAGCTCTGAACTCATATAAATTCAAGCTAAATTTCCTTGGGAATTATGAAACAATTTGAAATGTAGACAAATTAAATATAAATTTTCAAATTGAATTAGCTTCTTCTGTCAGGTTTATTTAAACAATTGTAGTACAGAAAGTGGGTTCCAAAATGGCCAAATAGGAACAGCTCCAGTCTACAGCTCCTGGCATGAACAACACAGAAGACAGGTGATTTATGCATTTCTAACTGAGGTACTGGGTTCATCTCACTGGGGCTTGTCGGACAGTGGGTGCAGGACAGTGGGTGCAGCCCACCGAGCATGAGCCAAAGCAGTATAAGGCATTACCTCACCTGGGAAGTGCAAGGGGTCAGGGAATTCCCTTTCCTAGCCAAGGGAAGCTGTGACAGATGGCACCTGGAAAATTGGGTCACTCCCACCCTAATACTGTGCTTTCCCAATGGTCTTAGCAAATGGCACACCAGGAGATTATATCTCGTGCCTGGCTTGGGGGGGTCCCATGCCCATGGAGCCTCCCTCATTGCTAGCACAGCAGTCTGAGATCCAACTGCAAGGCAGCAGTGAGGCTGGGGGAGGGGCGCCCACCATGGCTGAGATTTGAGTAGGTAAACAAAGCAACCAGGAAGCTTGAACTGGGTGGAGCCCACTGCAACTCACGGAGGCCTGCTGCCTCTGTAGACTCCACCTCTGGGGACAGGGCATAGCTGAACAAAAGGCAGCAGAAACCTCTGCAGACTAAATGTCCCTGGCTGACAGCTTTGAAGAGAGTAGTGGTTCTCCCAGCACGGAGTTTGAGAACTGAAAACGGACAGACTGCCTCCTCAAGTGAGTGCCTGACCCCTGAATAGCCTAACTGGGAGGCACCCCCCAGTAGGGGCAGACTGACACCTCACATGGCCGGGTATCTCTCTGAGGCGAAGCTTCCAGAGGAACGATAAGGCAGCAACATTTGCTGTTCAGCAATATTTGCTGTTCTGCAGTCTCTGCTGCTGATACCCAGGCAAAAAGGGTCTGGAGTGGATCTCCAGCAAACTCCAACAGACCTGCAGCTGAGGGTCCTGACAGTTAGAAGGAAAACTAACAAACAGAAAGGATATCCAAAACCCCATCTGTATGTCACCATCATCAAAGACCAAAGGTAGATAAAACCACAAAGATGGGGAGAAACCAGAACAGAAAAGCTGAAAATTCTAAAAATCAGAGTGCTTCTCCCCCTCCAAAGGAATGCAACTCCTCGCCAGCAACGGAACAAAGCTGGATGGAGAATGACTTTGACAAGTGGAGAGAAGAACGCTTCAGATGATCAAACTTCCTCTAAAGGAGGAATTTCGAGCCCATTGCAAAGAAGCTAAAAACCTTGAAAAAAGATTAGATGAATGGCTAACTAGAATAAGCAGGGCAAAGAAGTCATTAAATGACCTGATGGAGCTGAAAGCCATGACACAAGAACTATGTGACGTATGCACAAGCTTCAGTAGCTGATTTGATCAGCTGGAAGAAAGGGTATCAGTGATTGAAGATCAAATGGATGAAATGAAGTGTGAAGAGAAGTTTAGAGAAAAAAAGAGTAAAAATAAATCAATAAAGCCTCTAAGGAATATGGGACTATGTGAAAAGACCAAATCTGCATTTGATTGGTGTACCTGAGGGTGATGGGGAGAATGTAACCAAGTTGGAAAATACTCTTCAGGATGTTATCCAGGAGAATTTCCCCAACCTAGCAAGGTAGGCCAACATTCAAATTCAGGAAATACAGAGAACGCCAGAAAGATACTCCTTGAGAAGAGCAACTCTAAGACACATAATTGTCAGATTCACCAAAGTTGAAATGAAGGAAAGAATCTTAAGGGCAGCCAGAGAGAAAGGTCGGGTTACCCACAAAGGGAAGCCCATCAGACTAACAGCAGATCCCTCGGCAGAAACTCTACAAGCCAGAAGAGAGTGGGGGACAATATTCAACATTCTTAAAGAAAAGAATTTTCAACCCAGAATTTCATCTCCAGCCAAACTAAGTTTCATAAGTGAAGGAGAAATAAAATCCTTTACAGATAAGCAAATGCTTAGAGATTTTGTCACCACCAGGACTACCTTACAAGAGCTCCTGAAGGAAGCACTAAACATGGAAAGGAACAACCGGTACCAGCCACTGCAAAGACATGCCACATTGTAAAAACCATCGATGGTAGGAAGAAACTGCACCAACTAATGAGCAAAATAACCAACTAACACCATAATGACAGGATCAAATTCAGACATAACAATATTAACCTTAAATATAAATGGGCTAATTGCTACAATTAAAAGACATAGACTGGCAAATTGGATAAAGAGTCAAGACCCATCAGCGTGCTATATTCAGGAGACCCATCTCACATGCAGAGACACACATAGGCTCAAAATAAAGGGATGGAGGAAGATCTACCAAGCAAACGGAAAGCAAAATAAGGCAGGGGTTGCAATTCTAGTCTCTGATAAAACAGACTTTAACCCAACAAAGTTCAAAATAAAGGGATGGAGGAAGATCTACCAAGCAAACGGAAAGCAAAATAAGGCAGGGGTTGCAATCCTAGTCTCTGATAAAACAGACTTTAACCCAACAAAGATCAAAAGAGACAAAGAAGGCCATTACATAATGGTAAAGGGATCAATTCAACAAGAAGAGCTAACTATTCTAAATATCTTTGCACCCAATACAGGAGCACCCAGTCATAAAGCAAGTCCATAGAGACCAACAAAGAGACTTAGACTCCAATACAATAATAATGGGAGACTTTAACATCCCACTGTCAACATTAGACAGATCAACGAGACAGAAATTTAACAAGGATATCCAGGAATTGAACTCAGCTTTGCACCAACCAGACCTAATAGACATCTACAGAACTCTCCACCCCAAATCAACAGAATATACATTCTTCTCAGCACCACATCGCACTTATTCCAAAATTGACCACTTAGTTGGAAGTAAAGCACTCCTCAGCAAATGTGAAAGAACAGAAATTATAACAAACTGTCTCCCAGATCACAGTGCAATCAAACTAGAACTGAGGATTAAGAAACTCACTCAAAATCACGCAACTACATGGAAACTGAACAACCTGTCCTGAATGACTACTGGATACATAACGAAATAAAGGCAAAAATAAAGATGTTCTTTGAAACCAATGAGAACAAAGACACAACATACCAGAATCTCTGGGACACCTTTAAAGCAGTGCATAGAGGGATATTGATAGCACTAAATGCCCACAAGAGAAAGCAGGAAAGATCTAAAATTGACACCCTAACATCACAATTAAAAGAACTAGAGAAGCAAGAGCAAACACATTCCAAAGCTAGCAGAAGGCAAGAAATAGCTAAGATCAGAGCAGAACTGAAGAAGATAGAGACACAAAAAAAACCTTCAAAAAATCAGTGAATCCAGGAGCTGGTTTTTTGAAATGATCAACAAAACTGATAGACCGCTAGCAAGACTAATAAAGAAGAAAAGAGAGAAGAATCAAATAGACACAATAAAAAATGATATTGTAAAGAGCTTCTGCACAACAAAATAAACTACCATCGAAGTGAACAGGCAACCTATAGAATGGGAGAAAATTTTTGCAATCTTCTAATCTGACAAGGGGCTAATATCTAGAATCTTCAAAGGACTCAAACAATTTTACAAGAAAAAGCAAACCACGCCATCAAAAAGTGGGCAAAAGATATGAACAGACACTTCCCAAAAGAAGACATTTATGCTGCCAACAGACACATGAAAAAATGCTCATCATCACTGGCCATCAGAGAACTGCAAATCAAAACCACAATGAGACACCATCTCACACCAATTAGAATGGCGATCATTAAAAAGTCAGGAAACAACAGGTGTGGGAGAGAATGTGGAGAAATAGGAACACTTTTACACTGTTGATTGGGGGTTCTGTACACTAGTTCAACCTTTGTGGAAGACAGTGTGGTGATTCCTCAAGGATCTAGAACTAGAAATACCATTTGACCCAGCCATCCCGTTACTGGGTATATACCCAAAGGAGTATAAATCATGCTGCTATAAAGACACATGCACACGTATGTTTATTGTGGCACTATTCACAATAGCAGATCTCTACATTTCTACTTGGAACCAATCCAAATGTCCATCAATGGTAGAGTGGATTAAGAAAATGTGGCCCATATACACCACGGAATACTATGCAGCCATAAAAAGGGATGAGTTCATGTCCCTTGCAGGGACATGGATGAAGCTGGAAACCATCATTCTCAGCAAACTATTGCAAGGACGAAAAACCAAACACCTCATGTTCTCACTCATAGGTGGGAATTGAATAATGAGAACACTTGGACACAGGAAGGGGAACACCACACGCTGGGGCCTGTTGTGGGGTTGGGATAGCGGGGAGGGATAGCATTAGGAGATATACCTAATGTAAATGAGGAGTTAATGGGTGCAGCACACCAACATGGCACATACATACATATGTAACAAACCTGCACGTTGTGCACATGTACCCTAGAACTTAAATTATAAAACAAAACAAAACAAAACAAAAAACAATTGTAGTGCAATATATACCCTACAGGTCTTAAAAAATACCCAAATTATTTGTTTGGATTTATTGATTTATATTTCAAATTACTTATAAAATGACAGCTTCTGCAGCCAGCCTCACTTTCATTGTGTCAATGTCGAGAGCATTGACACAATGATGTAGAGTAAAGGTTGAAAACCCAGACACCTGTAGGAGCCAAAGAAGGAAAACAAGCAAAGTTTCTCAGTATTAGAAATCACTAGGGAGAGGTAAGAAGTGGGGAAAACTGGAGAGAGGATGCTGTGCTGCAGTCAGTTGTTGACATGTGACAGTGCCCACCTAGCACTAACACTGTCAAGTTTTTTAAGGGAAGATTTTAATATGATATCTTTCAGCTTGGAAATGTCAACTAATTCAAAGTTTTTTTTTAATTTATTTTATTTTTTTATTTTTTATTTATTTATTTTTTTAAGCCCTCTGCCCAGTACATTGCAGCCAAAACACACACACTTCTGCAGGCTAGATTTAATCCCTGGTAAGCAGTTTTCAACTTATGTAGCTGAGAAGGATCAATAATCATGACAATAATTTGAAATTAGTTCCTCACACAGACTTAAAGAAGAACTGGCTGCTAATAATCTAAGTGCTGTCAATTCCAAGTCATTCTGTCCATTTTCTGTTTTGTTAAAATGTTTAATCCCAAGTAGCCTGATGTTTGAAACCTGATAGTTAAAAGTAGAGCGACCATATATCCTAAACTGCTGAAGACAACCCTGGCTTAAGCTGATAGAAGTTAGAACTATTAATCCTGCTCCCTTTCATTCCCAACCTGTTCTAGTATGGACAGTCAATTATAAAGACATCTTAAATTGTCCTTTTTGTCTCCCTTCCTCATTTATTACTTACTTTTTTATTTGTTCCATTTTACAAAGCTGTCATGGAGCATTTTAAATATAGAAAAACAACTTGTAATTTTAGCACTTTGGGATGCCAAGGCAGGAGGATTGTTTGAGCTCAGGAGTTTTAGACCAGCCTGGGCAACAAAGTGAGACCCCATCTCTACAAAAAATACAAAAAACTTAGCTGGGGGTGGTGGCACATGCCTGCAGACTCCATCAGTCTCAGGAGGCTGAAGTGGGAGAATTGCTGGAGCCCCGGAGGTCAAGGCTCCGGTGAGCTATGATCATACCACTGCGACTCCAGCCTGAGTGACAGAGCAAGATCCTCTCTTAAAAAAAAAATAAAACAATAAATAAAAAATTTAAAAGCTGGATGAATAATATAACAGCCCCTTTGTATTAATATTCACCCAACTTCAACAACTGTCGACTAATGGCCTCTCATATTTCTTTCATACTCTCACCCTACTCCCCTTTCCTATATTACTTTCGGGAAAATCCCAGAGTTCATATAATTTCATCCATAATTTCTTATGCCCTTTAAATCAATATTTTCTTTGTAACAATCTACTACTGAATATTTAAATTTTAACCCACTCAATTTCAAACTATCCTTATTTTTCACAACACCTTGATTTCCTTTTAGCCTTTTTCCTTTCTTCACTGTCCACCATGAACCTGTGCTTTTATTCCCCAATCATAGTACAGAGGCACTTCATGAGTATTTCTTGAGAACTGTTTAGAAGTCATTAAATATTTGTTGCTGCTTAGGGGATATAAAATAATATTTGTGACTAACAAGGACAAATAATTTTGAACTTTATGTTTTTCTAGTCCTTCAATTACATCTATCTTGTCAAATCTTGATTTGCTCATTGGGTTTTCTCTTGGATGATTTTTGGTGAATTTATATCATTCACATGTTATACACTTGGAAGATTCTTCCCAGATTCCAATTCTATGAAGATCTCTGTTATCTGATGTTACTTTGACATTTTTGGCTAGGTACATGTATTCTGGCAGCTATGTCTTTGAGAAACTGAGTTGTAAATAATCACAGAAAACGAGCATGGTTTTTAAACTTAGAAAACTTTTTCTTTTAACTTTTATTTTAAGTTTGGGAGTATATATGAAGGTTTGTTGCATAGGTAAACACGTGTCATGGGAATTTGTTGTATATATTATTTCAGCATCCAGGTATTAAGCCCAGTACCCAGTAGGTATCTTTTCTGCTCCTCTCCCTCCTCCCATCCTCCACCCTCAAGTAGAGACCAGTGTCTGTTGTTTCCTTCTTTGTTAAACTTGGATAACTTTTTTAAGAGCTCAAAATAATTTTATTGTGTTTAGATTTCTTGGATTTAAGTTTTGGTTTAATTTTTTAATATATATCTATGACTGCACATTATATAATACATGCATATATAATTTGATAATACAAATAATTGCTTCTTCAAATAAACTTGTTTTATTAGTTTATATTTTTTCTATTTGGGAACCCTGGGTAAAACGTTTTACATTTCTACTGCTCTTTGATTTCTTTCTGTGTTTTATTTATATTTTTCTTTTCTAGAAATGATATTATTCAATAACTTATGTTAGTGTTTTCTCTTTTATTGAGTCTTACATTGTTTTTTTCTTTTCTTTATATGTTGGTAAATCTCCACTTGCACTTCCTTCCCCCACCCCCGGCCCTTATTCAATCTTCACACAGGTCCAACTTCAAAATTTTGTAAAAGCATATGCTATATGTAGCTGAATATTAAGAACTACACTTTATCCATTTCAAACCCCACTAAATTATTAAATGTATTCTTGATGAACATATATCTCTCATACTAGATTGAAAGCATCTTGAGACCAGAGTCTCAATCTTTTATATCACTGTATCAATGTGTCAATATAGTTTAAATATGATAGACTCTCCAATATCTGTTGACTTAAAATATACATAGGAAAAATTAAGTTTTATTTCTATGTACTTGCTCACCATAATATAAATAAGTACCTATATGTTATAATTTTATACATAGTAAACATTTTAAATATTAGCAACATTAATAGGGCTCTCAATAAATTGCAGAAAAATTTTAGTCGCAATTTCACCAGTTTCATTTTACTGATTCTACTCAGTAAATAATTTATTAATCCATTTTTCTTCCCAATCACTGCTGAACTATCCAATTAGATAATTTCTGCACAGTTTAAAATATTAGCATTGCCGTATTTTACTTGTTTTAAAAATTAACTGTATTGAAGTATAATATATATACGATAAACCCATTTTAAGTGCACATTTGCAAAAGTTTCATAAAGTTTTGGCAAATTTATATACCTATGTAACAATCTCCACAATCAAGATATAGAAAAACGTTTCATCACTTCATTCTAATGAATTCTCTGAAACCCTGGATTCAGCAAACCCTGATATGCTTTGTGTCACTAAATTAGTTTTGCCTTTTCTAGAGTTTCATATCAATGCAAACATATAGTGTGTATTATTTTGCGTTTAGTTTCATCTGCTCCACATGATGATGCTCTTTATATCAGCATTTGATTCCTTTTTATTGCTGTGTAGTATTCAGTTGTATGAATATACAATTTGTTTCTCCATATACATGTTGATGGCTATTTGGGTTGTTTCCAGTTTTAAGTTGTTAAGAATAAATGTGCTACAGACATTTTGATACCAGTCTTCGTTAGATATCTATTTTCATTGGGGTGGGGGGATAGATATTTTAGAGTTGAATTGTTGGCTGATATGGCAATTATAGGTTTAATTTTGTGAAAACTACAAAAATGTACCATTTTAATTTTTCACCAGTACTGTAAGAGAGTACCCGTTGCTTACATCCTCATATGGCATATGATTATTTTTGTTTTTCTTTTTTTTTTGAGATGGAGTCTTGCTCTGTCACCAGGCTGGAGTGCAGTGGCATGATATCAGCTCACTGCAACCTTTGCCTCCCAGGTTCAAGCAATTCCCCTGCCTCAACCTCCCAAGTAGCTGGGACTACAGGTGCACGCCACCATGCCCAGCTAATTTTTGTATTTTTAGTAGAGAGAGGGTTTCACCATGTTGGCCAGGATGATCTCCATCTCTTGACCTCGTAATCCACCCGTCTCAGGCTCCCAAAGTGCTGGGATTACAGGTGTGAGCCACCATGCCCAGCATATTTTTCCTGTTTAATATCATTTTGTGTTGCTTTTTAGTTTTCATAATCCTTAAATACATTTGGAAAAACACATACGTGTGTGTGTGTATATATAGATACACACACACACATATATATATATAAATTTGAAAACAGGATATTACAAAGTAAAGGAATTATTCTTTCTCTAGTTATTGATACAAGTATCTGTAGCCTTACTGTACCAACAATTTTTTGGCCAGGATAGGCCTTGGGTAATATTTGGAAACAAGTAAAGATTTTGCTTCAAATCTCCTCTTTCCTCTTGGAGTTCATGTCTGTTGTCTGCATCTCATTATTCATATACATGTTAATATATTTAAATATTAAAATCATATATTATAAACATAATATTTTAAATATATTCAACATGTTTACTATACCAATTATATATATTCAACATATATATATATATATATATATGAAGATTAAAAGCTTTTTAATCATGTGTTGTTTGAAGACTTATCCCTTCTATTTGTAAAGCTAGCCTTGACAATGCATTTATCATTTCTGGATTTTCTCTGACTTTTGCAGGTGTCTTCTTCTAATCCTACAAGGAGTACAAGAAAGGACAAAGTGCTGAGAGTATGTGTATGCATGTGTGTGTACCAACATGTGTTTTACTGCCATGGGAAAAGGAGGTGTCTATCTCCAATACTTTTATAGTATTCCACTGTGGGATCAATTGAGAATGAGTTTCCTATTTTTGAACTTTTCTAAATATCTAGTCCTTGTACATCTCCTGCTTTGCCTGGCTAGGCAGATGGATTGTAAGTGTGATGTACTTCTCTGCCAGAGTGACCTTTCATTCTCCCAGGTGTTTTGAATTAGGTACTGTAGTCCTCAGTCACTCAGTCAATTCTTAGTCAGACTAGAAAACAGCCAAGTAGTCAGCCTCAGGGCATGGCCAAGTTCAAGTTCAGCTTATTAGTGTCAACCTGGGCCACGTCTTTTGTTTCTGTTCTCATAGTTATGTTAGGAAACTGCAGAGTTCAAGCTACTTTAAAAAATTTAACTGCCTTCTCCCCCCAAATTTTTACTTTGCAACAGCTAGAAAGGGTTGGAATTTAGAGTTAAACACACTCTCCTATGTGCATATATGTAAGTATGATTGTACCTATGCTTTCTTCACTTGCTCATTTATTTGTTATTGAAAAAGAGATAAAGAATATAATATAATTTTAAACAACACAAGAGAGTACAAAATTGAAAGTTAAAGCCTTCTAACTTAGGTGTCTAAACTTCTTTCCCAAAGACAACAACAGCTAGCATTTTCTTGTGTATCCATCCATAAATTTTATATTTATAATCAAAATATATTTGTATTTATATACTTTAATTTATATCCTTTCCAGAGGCTCAGATGTATCTGGCTTATTTTCATGTAAAGTGTGTCTTGGCTATTATTCCAAGATAGCACATATATGTCTACCACATTCTTTTTAAAAACTATGTTTGGCCACATAGTATTCTATTGTATAGATGTACATACTTTATTTTTTATCTATTTATTTTTTATTAAGATAAATATTTATTTTTAGGTTCTGATTACATATTTTAAGATTTTTTGTTGATAAATACAAATTGTATATATTTATGGTGTACAAAGTAATGTTTGTATATACACACACATATTGTGATTAAATCAAGCTAATTAACACATCCATCACCTCACAAACCTTTTTTTTTTTTTTTTTTTTTGCGGTGAGAACATTTAAAATTTATGCTCTTAGCAATTTTTAAATAAATTTACATACTTTATTAAAAAAATGTCCTATGGAAGAACCTTGTTTTCAGTTAAAAAACTTTTTTTTCTTACTAAAGATAGTAATACTACAGTGAGCATTCATACAGATGTATGAGGATAATTATTGGAGACATTCCTAAAATTGATTGTTGCCTCTAAGCATTTTAATTTTTATAGTTATCACCAAATTCTCCTTTAATGAAGTTGCTTCAATGTACTCTTTCACTAACAACATTTGAAAGTGCCTGGTTTCAGACTACACACTGTCAAACTTTTCAATCTTTGCAGACACAATCATTCTTCTTCTATAAACAGGAAGCAAACAATCTTCCTCTCTTCATTCTTCTGCCACCATTAATTTTCTTGGTTTTAACACAGATTAAGATATTTAATTTTATAACTTATTAGAGTTAAACATAACTTTCAAATATTGATGATGTAATCACTCCTTATAAGGGAGAACAAGGTGTTTCTCTGGGCCTGATTTCAATTTCCATGCTTCAATCTCTCTTTGCTTTAACTCTGCCCACATGCTGGTATGTAGCAGTGTTAATTGGTCATTCTGTTTTTCGAATCTCATGTAGAATGTTCATCCAATTCATTTATTACAAAATTAAAAAAAAAGAATGAACACAGCCATTAGAGATGTTGCAAATAATTTGAGTTAAATGTAAATGTAGAAAGAAAATAAGGAAACTACTATTAAGCACACCTTACTCTCTGCAATAGAATACAATACAGATTTACAATGTCAATTATTCCACCATGTATCTTTTTAAGAGCTGAGAGATTTGAAATATGAATATGTCAGGTATTTAAATACTAAGTTACCTAAAAATGTACTTTATTAAAATATCATTATGTATATTTTAAAGTTAAAACTCTGTGCTATGTAGATATAGGGGTAAAATTCCCATCTATTGTCCACCAAATGTGAGGGAAATTGGATTTGTCAGGAAGCTGATTGATATCTCGAAGTGTTTTGTTTTCAGTGACTGGCACTGCCGAGTTACAACCATCTATCATCTAACAGGTAATTAGTCAGATTTCTCATCATGAGCCTTCAATCCTGCTGTTTTATTATTGAAATACCACAAACCAGCAGGCAATTTGAATGCAGATAAAGTTCTCTGTCATGGTCTTAAGGACAAAGACTACATTTTGCAATTCAGCAGTAGTGAGTTTGAATGAAAGTCACTGAAATGTAAATGTAGGTCTTATAAAAAATATATGAAAAATTTAATTTGATACCCCATTTGTCCTCCATAGTGACAACTGAGAAACTTACTGTTTATAAAAGCGATCTAGTGTTCTAATATAAATTAGCTTTATTATAACATTTTATAATTTGAAAGTTAAGCAAAGAAACACATTGCATGGAAAATAAAGTTAGATAAAATGAATGAACTAGGTCTTGAATAGCGTTTATTCATTTTCCAAGGTATTTTGAGATAATGGATGAAAAGAATTTATATTTAATAGTAGCTAAGAATATGAAAAGTTTAGTCTTCTTAGAATTATGTTTAATAAGAAAGTTTAGATATTAAAATAATTGGAAACTAAAGATGAATTATTTGTTTGCTTTTACACATGCTTTGTATTAGACAAGCTTGCTTCTGAAGTTGAGGCTAACACACTTTTGAGGCCGTCTTCTATGGTTTATAGATCTCAGACAGCTGATTTATGTTTTTGGCATCCCAACAAGAATGGTAACTTCATACCACTGACTGTTATTTTCTTGACTTAATTCAAATCATATATTATCCTTCTGAAAAATAGATCTCAAAATACTTCAGCTTTCCAAAAAGTCACAGGACACCATAGTCATTACCACTTAATGAAGTATAAATACGATGTCTCTTTCTTCAAACTTTTTGGTGTCAGGATAAATATACTTACATGCTTTCTCAAACCTAAGTTAAATAATTTTCTTTAATCCAAAAATATTAAGTATGTAGCACATATGCATTAAAATTAACCAGATTAAGCAGTATTTTAATTCAGTTGCTTAATCCTGTCTTCTGGTGAATAATAGGTTTTACCAGAAAAAAATTTCAGACTACTTGAAAACGATGGTGTAATACATTTTTCTTATAGTATCCTTATTAAAGGTATATCGATGTACATATATATCTTTGTGTTTTTACAATAGCATTAACTTTGATTCTACCACTAATATTTTATAAGATCTTTTCCTATGAAAACAAATACCAATTTGTTATAATCATGACTATTTACAGTATCTCAATCCATTAGTGTAAAAAGGCAAACCTGTTATAGCTATCACATGGAGAATAAAAAATTAAGGGACTAATTATAATACTAAATAAGCAATCTTGTTATATAGATACATGTAATATTGCATGTTGCATGTATTGTTATTCAAAGTAGAAAGAACATGTGACAAGTTTCCTAACTTGGATAAGAAGATCACAAATTTCTATTCTCACTCAAAATGCCAATTTACTAGTTCCCTGAAGATTTTATTCAGGTAATTGTTATGCAACACCAAATAAACACAAGCTGAATTTCTGTTTATTAACACAGTTTAAGTCAAATTCCAAGCTTTTACAGGCTTGGCCCATGGTACCTAAGCATATTGAGTGCTATTTCTGGTTGTACAAGAATGGAAATTTTAGGTATCTATATTGATTGCTTGACTACACTGCGATGTATTAACAGTAGCTAATAATAACCAAGATTTGTTGAGTGGCAGGTGACACACTTAGCACTTTAGGCTTACTTGCTTAACTTCTCATGTGTTAGTTACTATTATTCTCATTTTTCAAAAAACTAAAATTATTTTTTACATACACAATTGTACTTTTGGGGATATATGGGAGGCAATCTGTCATACTGGGAAAAAAGCATGAATTTTGTTGCCAGAAAGACCTAGGTAAACAAATCTGAATTTCACCAGTTACTAAGAGGGTATGTCCTTGAGTGAATTTCTTGACCACTCTAAACCTTAGTTTTCACCTTTATAAAATGGGGATTGATGAGATCATCTTTTCCAGCTCTTCTGTGTGTCTGGGCTATGCAGATATTGGACAACATGCTCCCTTCCCATATGCCCCTATTTCTTCCCATGTGAAAGCTGTATAAACTCTTCTGACTCATACTTCAGTAAGTTGAGACATAGCAATATAGCAAGAAACTTTATCTGAGTTATTTGGCTTAATTTAACTGGGAGAAAGTATATTCAATAAATTCTTTAATCTCAGGTATACTTTACTAAGTCAATTAGCTAATACTCATGAGTTTTGGGGAAGATTAATAAACCAAGATTGTAACATACCTACCTATAAGAATGGTTGGTAGTACGTAAGGCTATAAGTCTTCAATGCTTGGTCCTAGTGTGTTTGCCTTAGTATTTCTTTTTTTTTTTTTTTTTTGAGATGGAGTCTCGCTGTGTCACCCAGACTGGAGTGCAGTGGCGAGATCTCAGCTCACTGCAAGCTCCGCCTCCCGGGTTCATGCCATTCTCCCGCCTCAGCCTCCGAGTAGCTGGGACTACAGGCGCCTGCCACCACGCCCGGCTAATTTTTCGTATTTTTAGTAGAGACGGGGTTTCACCGTGATAGCCAGGATGGTCTCGATCTCCTGACCCCGTGATCCGCCCACCTCGGCCTCCCAAAGTGCTGGGATTACAGGCTTGAGCCACTACGCCCAGCCTAGTATTTCTTAATAACTATATTCTGTAAGATGTGTTCTGTGAATCAGTAAAGTTAGAATCATCTGAGGTGCTGAATAAAAATTCAAATTTCTGGACCCTACTCAGAATAGGAAGAGTAGACTGGTTACCTCCGGGACATGGTGATTCAGCTGGGTTTTGAAAGATGTGTATTATTTCACCCTGGAGACACAGGCGGTTGAGGACAAAAAGGACCTTCCAAGCAAAAAGAACTGTAAATTAAAATATACAATTATGAGAGGCGAATTTTGAAGGAGTGCTTTTATATACTGTTCTTTGAAAATACAGGTTGTTGGCCGGGAGTGGTGGCTCAACACCTGTAATCACAGCACTTTGGGAGGCCGAGGCGGGTGGATCACCTGAGGTCAAGAAATGGGGACCATCCTGGCCAAGATGGTGAAACCCCATCTCTACTAAAAATACACAAATTAGCTGGGCATGGTGGAGAGTGCCTGTAGTCCCAGCTACTCGGGAGGCTGAGGCAGGAGAATCGCTTGAACCAGGGAGGCAGAGGTTGCAGTGAGCCAAGATTGTACCACTGCACTCCAGCCTGGAGACAGAGCGAGACTTCGTCTCAAAAAAAAAAAAAAAAAAAAAAAAAAAGAAAAAAGAAAAAAGAAAAAAAAAAAAAAAGAAAGCGAGACTTCGTCTCAAAAAAAAAAAAAAAAAAAAGAAAAGAAAAAAGAAACAAAGAAAACATTAGGTGTTACAGACTTTTTGGAAGTTTAGTGGGTAATAAGTGTTACAATTAATTTGTACAAATATTCAACCCTGCCTTTCCACTTTTTGATATATATTCTAGGGAAACACTCATACAGATGTGTACATTTTAGGAAACAATTTACATTTTTACTCATGAAGAGAATAATGGATGAATAACTTACAGTGCTTTGACTTACTTATTTTTCATATCTTTATTTATATTTATTATTACTGTTATCTGTGAGTAGCTAGCATGTGTCAGGCACTCTTCTAGGCACTGAAGATAAAGCATTGAACTAAACAAAGAAAAATATCTGCCTTTGGGAGCTTACATTCTAGTAGGTGGGATGTAGGCAAGAAACAAAATTTTAAAAAATAAAGTACTAAGAAAAATGGTAATAAATATTATGGAGAAAAAGACAACAGGAAATGCAGAGTCAGGGTAGGGACATGTGAAAGGTGGTTTGTGATTTTAAATAGTATGATCAGGGAGGCCTCAATCAGAAGGTAACCTTTGAACAAATCCCTAAAGGAGGTGAGGGAGGCAATCTTGTGGATATTCAGAGAAAAAGCATCTACTTAGAGTTCAAATAAGTGCAACGATTGTGTGGTGAAAGCATGTGTGGTGGTTTGTGGAACAGCAAGGAGGCCATCTAACTTGAGCAAAGTGAGCATAAAGGTAATTTTGTGGGTAAGTCTTGTAGGTGTTGTGAGGACTTTGGCTCTAACTTTGAACGAGGGGGTGCTATTGTAGAGTTTTGAGCAGAAGAATGACATGTCTGCCTTATTATTATTATTTTAGATGGGGTCTTCGTTCATTGCCCAGGATAGAGTGCAGTGGAGTGATCATAGCTCACTGCAGTCTTGACCTCCCATGCTCAAGCAATCCTTCCACCTCAGCCTCCCAAGTAGCTGGAACTAAAGGCACACACCACCACACTCAGCTAATTTTTAAAAAGTTTTAGTAGAGATGGGATCTCTCTACACTGCTGAGGCCAGTCTTGAACTCTAGGCTCAAGGAATCCTCCTGCCTTGGCTTCCCAAAGTGCTGGGATTACAGGCATGAGCTACTATGCCCAGCTTTATGTTTTAATAGAATCATGCTGATGTTGTGTAGAGAACTCACTGAAAGGAGGGCACGGTTGGAAGCAGGGGAAGCAGTTAGGAGGCTATTGTAAATAACCAAGTAAGAAAGATTGTAGCTGTGACCAGAGCTGTGATGGCTGATGTGAAAAGAGCTTGGTTGCTGGATGTACATATAAGGTAGATAGGGCCACCAGTATTTCCTGACAGATAAATAGGATGTGAAAAGAGAGAGATAGGAAAGAGTAGGAGAGAATTCCAAGGGCTTTAGCCTGATCAGCAAGGAGAGCAAGTGAGTGGCTGGCTGGGAGGAAGGTCAGAAGTACACGTTTAGACATAGTGTGTCTGAGATGTCTATCAGACATCTTGTTAGGATAGGCATTCTTTTTATTTATTTATTTATTTATTTATTATACTTTAAGTTCTAGGGTACATGTGCATAACGTTTATATCATGTATAACTCCCCAATGCAATCCCTCCCTCCTCCCCCCTCCCCATGATAGGCCCCAGTGTGTGATGTTCCCCTTAAAAAAGGATGAGTTTGCGTCCTTTGTAGGGACATGGATGCAGCTGGAAACCATCATTCTTAGCAAACTATCACAAGAAGGGAAAACCAAACACCGCATGTTCTCACTCATAGGTGGGAACTGAACAATGAGATCACTTGGACTCGGGAAGAGGATAGGCATTCTTATATGTGAGTCTGCAGTTCGGGGGAAAGGTCTGGACCAAAGACGTAATCCTGAGAGCCGTCAGTGTGTGAATGGCATTTAAAGGCATGAGATAGACAAGATCTCCAGGGTTTCCAGATGAAGGAGATTCCTAGGGATTCCAGGATTTGTAGTAATATATGGAAATTAAGAAGAATAAGGGAGATGATAGCATCTTATAATACTAACTAGCCAACACATATAGATTTTATGTTGCATATCACACACTGTTCTAAAAGGTTTTCATTTAAACCTTTCATACAAAACCCTATGAGGGAGGTAATATTATCATTATTCCCATCTTCCAGATGAAAAAACTGAGAGAGGAACTGAAGTGACTTGCCTGGGGTAACATAGGTGATAAAGGGGCAGAATTGGGGTTTAACTTTTGGCCATTTGTTCTCAACCACAGACAAGATGAAGTCAAAAATAAGCTTCAGAATATAGTTCAGCATAATATAAAGACCTTAAAAAGGTTATTATTTCTTTATATGAATGCATATAAAAATAATTGCAAAGGAAATATCTGGACATACACATGTTGCACAAGAATTAAATGTTTGGGGTGGGTCAAGGAGGCTTCAAATGTATTAATGGTATTTGTTGCATCTTTTTAGAAATCAAGAACTACTGGCGTATGCCTCAGTTTCCTGATACACAGTGTTTGCTTATTCCTACCCACTTCATTACTCTTAAACCTTAGTAGATTCTCACTTGAAAAGGCTTCTTGGACATGAATTAGAAAAACAATGCTGGGTGCAGCACACCAACATGGCACAAGTATACATATGTAACAAACCTGCACGTTATGCACATGTACCCTAGAACTTAAAGTATAATAAAAAAAAAAAAGAAAAAGAAAAAGAAAAAAAATAATAATGTTGCTCGCTGAATATTCCTGTTGAACAATTGTTGCACGTTGATTTGATCTTTTGTTGTTTCCATCACCTACGTAAAAATAATAAAATATAAAAATCTTCCGTTTATATTGATTTACTCAAGTTATTAAGATATGTTACCTAAATAATGGCAAAATTAAACTAATTTTTTCAGAAAAAAAAAGAAAAACAATGCTTAGGGATATTGTCTAAGCTTAGAAACTATTGGACCAATCAAGTTCATATTTTTAATATAATTTTACTACAAGAAAATTCCAATCAAAATGAAATTTGTCACAATAGACTTTAGGTTGTATAAGGTAGCATGTATCACTTGCTACATATTCACTAATTTGGATTGGTAATACCTGCCTACAGTATAAATAATTTTCATGAACGAGTTTTTGGATTGTACTTCAGTGTGCTCTATTATGCTAATATTTTAAATACCTTCTGAAGGAAAGTACTAACTCAATCAAAGAATGTTCCTTTAAAAACTTACCCATGCAAATATCCTTGATTATTAATTCATTGAATCATAAATAAAATATAAGTTAAATTAATTTTGACTTTGCATTCAGTTTCATCTTAAGGCCACATTCTGTCCTTTTGCATACCAGCTGATGTCCCCGGGAAAGGTTTGCATCTGTTTCCATAACCAGCACTATAATGACTCACCTGCTAGACCTGTGCTGTACTCCATGTGAGAGTCTGATGGCAGGATATTGACTTCTGTAAAGGCTATTAACATTCTCAATGATGAGAGAGAGAGAGAGCGAGAGAAAGAGAGAGAGTGTGTGTGCGTGTGTGTGTGTGTGTGTGTGTGTGTGTGTAGGATAAAGCAAGAAGAGATAGATGAAGAAACCTGAGAAACATTCAGAGAAGTCTTCAGAATGAGAATGCATAGAACAGTTATCTGCTAGTTATCTAACCTCTTCCCAGTTGCAGAATATAAGCATGGTCTGAAAAAATCTCTTTGTAGAAAAGTTTCTGTGAGAACTGGCATCTTCTATCTTCTTCTTGAGGCTAGAAATCACAGGCATTTTCTCACTATAATTTTCCTTCCAGTGAGATACTTGTAGTAAAATGTCTTATGAATGTCTTTATATTTGAAAAAGAAAGTGTGATTAGACCTTGTTTCAGAACATGAGCATGACACTATATAATTATCATCTAGTAATTTCTAAATAGATGTATTAGACAAACATGTATTTAACATGGATGCTAAGCATTATGCTTGGTGTTGAATATACAACAGTGAATATGGTCATATCTTTACCATCAAAGCAGGCACAATCTGGGCTAAGAGGGGAGAGACACAACATACACAACTACACAACATAAAGGTTTTAAATGATTTCTTAGCATATGAATGAAGATGAGAATACTCCGATGGTAGTAATAACTGATTCTCCTTCTGTCAGGGAGAACAATTGGAAAATTTCAGATATAACATTTGAGCTAAGCTTTAAAGGTTTTTAAGCATGGGGATGACCATGACCAGATCAGAGCTATAGAGGAAAGATGGCTGTGACTGGTGTATTGAGGAGGAAATGGAGAAGTTAAAGATTGAAGTGATGTAATGATACAAAGTAATGATAGAATCCAGAGATGATGTGGGGCTGAATTTGGGCAGTGAAGAGAAAGGAAAGCATGGCTAAGACAGAGATTTTGGAGATAATCTCATGGGCCATGAAGGACAGGTGGAAGTAGAGTTTGAGGAAGGAAGAAAGAAAGCTAAGGAAGAGTCACAATTTACTTTCAAGTACTTAGTGCAGATTACTAGAAGGTTTTTGTTGTTGTTTTTTTTTGTTAATTGTTTGTTTGGGGAGACTGCAGGGGGCAGTGATTACAGGTCTAGTTTTGTGCATAGCAAGTTGGGATTTCCAGCATATTATTCTACTGGAAGTGCCCTGTAGAAAGTTCACAGATGGGCTTAGAGTTTAGAAGAGTCAGTTCTGCAATTATTTACATTGGAGGCCCTCAGTGTATAGCCATCAGTGTGATGGCAGAGGCATCTTTGGTTGATGTTCCCTAGGGAGTAGCTCTTTTTGATTACCTCTCTAAGGCTCACTTTCTAAGACTCAGTTACTCAGGATTGGTTACTATGCTTCTCATCGGTAAGAAAAGTAATAGTAATAGTACCTATACTATGGATTGTTGGTGAGAAGATTGATAAGCCAGAGCATATATAGAATATTGTCTGACATCTAGTAATTGCTCAATCTATGTTAGTTATTACTATTGCAGTTGATGTTGCTATTGTTATTGCTCTTATTTGCTTAAGAGCAGAGAGAACTGTTGATGGTGAACATAAACCATTCCTCCAATGCGTATAGACATGAAAGACACGAGAGACATGGGCCAAACATTAAGAGAAAGCCTTTTTATTTTGTTGCTTTTCTTGAGATGGGGTCTCACTCTGTCACACAGGTTGGAGTGCAGTGGTGCAATCTCAGCTCATTGCAATCTCTGTCTCCCAGGCTCAAGGGGATCTTCCCACCTCAGCCTCCTGAGCACCAGCTGGGACTACAGGAGGTGCAACCACACCCTGCTATTTTTTTGTTTTTTTGTATTATTGGTAAAGACCAGGTTTTGCTATGTAGCAGGCTGGTCTCAGAAAGCCTTTAAAAAATGAAATGGAGAAATAAGCATATTTATAAGCTTACGTAGATGAAGAGGGAGATTGAAGATACAAGAAAGATGGGAAAAATTTGAAGCTAGGGATAAGTGGGCATATTACTAGACCCTCACCTGGATGGGGGCTTGAATGACATGATAAAGGCTTAGAAACAGCTTCAGAGGGGAGTGAGAAAATAGGCTGTCCTAGGTTTCTTCTTTTGTTGTCAGTCATTAAAGTTCGGTTGATTTTACTGGCATCTAGGTTTTTTTATCTATTACTACTTTAGTTCAGTCCTATAATATTGAACTCGCTATTCATACAGTACCTCCCAGTTCTGTCTTTAAATAGCCAATCAGTTTTATCTTTAACATACACATATTCTGATACATTCCCAGTGAATTTCTTTTTTTTTTTTGCAGATAATTTTTTTTAAAATTATATTTTAAGTTCTAGGGTACATGTGTACAATGTGCAGGTTTGTTACATATGTATACATGTGCCATGTTGGTGTGCTGCACCCATTAACTCGTCATTTACATTAGGTATATCTCCTAATGCTATCCCTCCCCACTGCCCCCTCCCCACAATAGGACCTAGGGTGTGATGTTCCCCTTCCTGTGTCCAAGCGATCTCATTGTTCAATTCCCACCTATGAGTGAGAACATGTGGTGTTTGGTTTTCTGTTCTTGTGATAGTTTGCTGAGAATGATGGTTTCCAGCTGCATCCATGTCCCTACAAAGGACACAAACTCATCCTTTTTTATGGCTGCATAGTATTCCATGGTGTATATGTGCCACATTTTCTTAATCCAGTCTGTCACTGATGGACATTTGGGTTAATTCCAAGTCTTTGCTATTGTGAATAGTGCTACAATAAACATACATGTGCATGTGTCTTTATAGCAGCACGATTTATAATCCTTTGGGTATATACCCAGTAATGGGATGGCTGGGTCAAATGATATTTCTAGTTCTAGATCCTTGAGGAATTGCCACCCTGTCTTCCACAATGATTGAACTAGTTTACAGTCCCAACAGTGTAAAAGTGTTCCTATTTCTCCACATTCTCTCCAGCACCTGTTGTTTCCTGACTTTTTAATGATTGCCATTCTAACTGGTGTGATATGGTATCTCACTGTGGGTTTGATTTGCATTTCTCTGATGGCGAGTGATGATGAGCATTTTTTCATGTGTCTGCTGGCAGCATACATGTCTTCTTTTGGGAAGTGTCTGTTCATATCTTTTGCCCACTTTTTGATGGTGTGGTTTGCTTTTTTCTTGTAAATTTGTTTGAGTTCTTTGAAGATTCTGGATATTAGCCCCTTGTCAGATGAGAAGATTGCAAAAATTTTCTCCCATTCTGTAGGTTGCCTGTTCACTTTGATGGTAGTTTATTTTGCTGTACAGAAGCTCTTTAGTTTAATTAGATCCCATTTGTCAATTTTGGCTTTTGTTGCCATTGCTTTTGGTGTTTTAGACATGATGTCCACGCCCATGCCTATGTCCTGAATGGTATTGCCTAGGTTTTCTTCTAGGGTTTTTATGGTTTTAGGTTGAACATTTAAGTCTCTAATCCATCTTGAATTAATTTTCGTATAAGGAGTAAGGAAAGGATCTAGTTTCAACTTTCTACTTATGGCTAACCAATTTTCCCAGCACTATTTATTAAATAGGGAATCCTTTCCCCATTTATTGTTTTTGTCAGGTTTGTGAAAGATCAGATGGCTGTAGATGTGTGGTATTATTTCTGAGGTCTCTATTCTGTTCCATTGGTCTATATCTCTGTTTTGGTACCAGTACCATGCTGTTTTTGTTACTGTATCCTTGTAGTATAGGTTGAAGTCAGGTAACATGATGCCTTAAGCTTTGTTCTTTTGGCTTACGATTGTCTTGGCAATATGGGCTCTTTTTGGTTGCATATGAACTTTAAAGAGATTTTTTCCAATTCTGTGAAGAAAGTCATTGGTAGCTTAATGGGGATGGCATTGAATCTATAAATTACCTTGGGCAGTATGGCCATTTTCATGATATTTATTCTTCCTATCCATGAGCATGGTATGTTCTTCCACTTGTTTATGTCCTCTTTTATCTCACTGAGCAGTGGTTTGTAGTTCTCCTTGAAGAGGTCCTTCACATCCCTTTTAAGTTGGATTCCTAGGTAGTTTATTCTCTTTGAAGCAATTGTGAATGGGAGTTCATTCATGATTTGGCTCTCTGTTTATCTGTTATTTGTGTATAAGAATGCTTGTGATTTTTGTACTTTGATTTTTATGCTGAGACTTTGCTGAAGTTGCTTATTAGCTTAAGCAGATTTTGGGCTGAGATAATGGGGTTTTCTAAATATACAATCATGTCATCTGCAAACAGGGAGGATTTGACTTCCTCTTTTCCTATTTGAATATGCTTTATTTCTTTCTCTTGCCTGATTGCCCTGGTCAGAACTTCCAACACTATGCTGAATAGGACTGGTGAGAGAGGGCATCCCTGTCTTGTGCCAGTTTTCAAAGGGAATGCTTCCATTTTTTACCCATTCAGTATGATATTGGCTGTGTGTTTCTCATAAATAGCTCTTATTATTTTGAGATACATTCCATCAGTACCGAATTTATTGAGAGTTTTTAGCATGAAGGGCTGCTGAATTTTGTCAAAGGCCTTTTCTGCATCTATTGAGATAAACATGCGGTTTTTTTCTTTGGTTCTGTTTATATGCTGGATTACGTTTGTTAATTTGTGTATGTTGAACCAGGCTTGCATCCCAGGGATGAAGCCCACTTGATCATGGTGGATAAGCTTTTTGATGTGCTGCTGGATTCAGTTTACCAGTATTTTATTGAGGAC
The DNA here is from genome assembly GCF_009764315.1 of Trachypithecus francoisi. Lineage (NCBI taxonomy): Eukaryota > Metazoa > Chordata > Mammalia > Primates > Cercopithecidae > Trachypithecus > Trachypithecus francoisi. Next base: position 146,479,115 of record NW_022681453.1, on the reverse strand, counting down.
TTTTGCACTGATGTTCATAAGGGACATTGATCTAAAATTCTCTTTTTTTGTTGTGTCTCTGCCAGGCTTTGGTATCAGGATGATGTTGGTCTCATAAAATGAGTTAGGGAGGGTTCCTTCTTTTTCTATTGATTGGAATAGTTTCAGAAGGAATGGTACCAACTCCTCCTTGTACCTCTGATAGAATTCAGCTGTGAATCCATCTGGTCGTGGACTTTTTTTGGTTGGTAGGCTATTAATTATTGCCTCAATTTCAGAGCCTGCTATTGGTCTATTCAGGGATTCAACTTCTTCCTGGTTTAGTCTTGGGAGAGTGTATGTGTCCAGGAATTTATCCATTTCTTCTAAGTTTTCTAGTTTATTTGTGTAGAGGTGTTTATAGTATTCTCTGATAGTAGTTTGTATTTTTCTGTAGGGTCGGTGGTGATATCCCCTTTATCATTTTTTATTGCATCTATTTGATTCTTCTCTCTTTTCTTCTTTATTAGTCTTGCTAGTGGTCTATCAATTTTGTTGATCTTTTCAAAAAACCCACTGTTGGATTTATTGATTTTTTGAAGGGTTTTGTTTGTCTCTATCTCCTTCAGTTCTGTTCTGATTTTAGTTATTTCTTGCCTTCTGCTAACTTTTGAATGTGTTTGCTCTTGCTTCTCTAGTTCTTTTAATTGTGATGTTAGAGTGTCAATTTTAGATCTTTCCTGCTTTCTCTTGTGCGTATTTAGTGCTATCAATTTCCCTCTATGCACTGCTTTAACGGTGTCCCAGAGATTCTGATATGTTGTGTCTTTGTTCTCCTTGGTTTCAAAGAACATCCATATTTTTGCCTTCATTTCATTATGTATCCAGTAGTCATTCAGGAGTAGGTTGTTCAGTTTCCATGTAGTTGAGCGGTTTTGATTGAGTTTCTTTGTCCTGAGTTCTAGTTTGATTGCACTGTGGTCTGAGAGACAGTTTGTTATAATTTTATCCTTTTACCTCTGCTGAAGAGTGCTTTACTTCCAATCATGTGGTCAGTTTTGGAATAAGTGTGATGTGGTGCTGAGAAGAATGTATATTCTGTTGATTTGGGGTGGAGAGTTCTGTAGATGTCTATCAGGTCCGCTTGGTGCAGAGCTGAGTTCAATTCCTGGATATCCTTGTTCACTTTCTGTCTCACTGATCTGTCTAATGTTGAGAGTGGGGTGTTAAAGTCTCCCATTATTATTGTGTTGTAGTCTAAGTCTCTTTGTAAGTCTCTAAGGACTTGCTTTACGAATCTAGGTGCTCCTGTATTAGGTGCATTTATATTTAGAATAGTTAGCTCTTCTTGTTGAATTGATCCCTTTACCATTATGTAATGGCCTTCTTTGTCTCTTTTGATCTTTGTTGGTTTAAAGTCTATTTTATCAGGTACTAGGATTGCAACCTTTGCCTTATTTTGTTTTCTGTTTCCTTGGTAGATCTTCCTCCATCCCTTTATTTTGAGCCTATGTGTGTCTCTGCATGTGAGATGGGTCTCCTGAATACAGCACGCTGATGGGTCTTGACTCTTTATCCAATTTGCCAGTCTATGTCTTTTAATTGGACCATTTAGCCCATTTACATTTAAGGTTAATATTATATGTGTGAACTTGATCCTGTCATTATGATATTAGTTGATTATTTTGCTTGTTAGTTGATGCAGTTTCTTCCTAGCATCGATGGTCTTTACATTTTGGCATGTTTTTGCAATGGCTGGTCCTGGTTGTTCCTTTCTATGATTAGTGCTTCTTTCAGGATCTCTTGTAGGGCAGGCCTGGTGGTGACAAAATCTCTCAACATTTGCTTGTCTGTAAAGGACTTTATTTCTCCTTCACTTATGAAACTTAGTTTGGCTGGAGATGAAATTCTGGGTTGAAAATTCTTTTCTTTAAGAATGTTGAATGTTGGCCCCCACTCTCTTCTGGCTTGTAGAGTTTCTGCCAAGAGATCTGCTGTTAGTCTGATGGGATTTCCTTTGTGGGTAACCTAACCTTTCTCCCTGGCTGCCCTTAACATTTTTTCCTTCATTTCAACTTTGGTGAATCTGAGAAGTATGTGTATTGGAGTTGTTCTTCTCGAGGAGTATCTTTCTGGCGTTCTCTGTATTTCCTGAATTTGAATGTTGACCTGCCTTGGTAGGTTGGTGAAGTTTTCCTGGATAATATCCTGCAGAGTGTTTTCCAACTTGGTTCCATTCTCCCCATCACTTTCAGGCACACCAATCAGATGTAGATTTGGTCTTTTCGCATAGTCCCATATTTCTTGGAGGCTTTGTTCATTTATTTTTCCTTTTTTCTCTAAACTTCTCTTCTCACTTCATTTCATTTATTTGATCTTCAATCACTGATACTCTTTCTTCCAGATGATTGAGTCAGTTACTGAAGCTTGTGCATTTGTTACATAGTTCTTGGGTCATGGTTTTCATCTCTATCAGTTCGTTTATGGACTTCTCTGCATTGGTTGTTCTAGTTATCCATTCTTCCACTCTTTTTTCAAGGTTTTTAGTTTCCTTTCGCTGGGTACGTAGTTCCTCCTTTAGCTCTGAGAAGTTTGATCGACTGAAGCCTTCTTCTCTCAACTCGTCAAAGTCATTCTCCGTCCAGTTTTGTTCCATTGCTGGCGAGGAGCTGTGTTCCTTTGGAGGGGAAGATGCTCTCTGCTTTTTTGAATCTCCCGCTTTTCTGCACTGCTTTTCCCCATCTCTGTGGTTTTATCTGCCTTTGGTCTTTGATGATGGTGACGTACTGATGGGGTTTTGGTGTGGATGTCCTTTCTGTTTGTTAGTTTTCCTTCTAACAGTCAGGACCCTTGGTTGCAGGTCTGTTGGAGTTTGCTTGAGTTCCACTCCAGACCCTGTTTGCCTGGGTATCAGCAGCGGAGGCTGCAGAAGATAGAATATTGCTGAACAGCAAGTGTTGATGTCTGATTCTTGCTCTAGACGCTTTGTCTCAGAGGTGTACCCAGCCATGTGAGGTGTGAGGTGTCAGTCTGCATCTAGTGGGGATGTCTCCCAGTTAGGCTACTCAGGGGTCAGGGACCCACTTGAGCAGGCAGTCTGTCCATTCTCAGATCTCAACCACCATACTGGGCGAACCACTACTCTCTTCAATGCTGTCAGACAGGGACATTTACATCTGTATAGGTTTCTGTTGCTTTTTGTTTAGCTATGCCCTGTCCCCAGAGGTGGAGTCTACAGAGGCAGGTGGGCCTCCTTGAGCTGAGGTGGGCTTCACACAGTTCGAGCTTCCCAGCAGCTTTGTTTACCTACTTAAGCCTCAGCAATGGTGGGTACCCCTCCCCCAGCCTGGCTGCTGCCTTGCTGTTAGATGTCAGACTGCTGTGGTAGCAATGAGGGAGGCTCCATGGGCGTGGGACCCTCCAGGCCAGGCATGGGATATAATCTCCTGGTGTGCCATTTGCTAAGACCCTTTGTAAAGCACAGTATTAGGGTGGGATTTACCCAATTTTCCAGGTGTTGTGTCTCTCAGTTTCCCTTGGCTAGGAGAAGGAATTCCCTTCCCCTTGCACTTCCCAGGTGAGGTGATGCCTCGACTTGCTTCAGCTCTCGCTGTTTGGGGTGCACCCACTGACCAGCACGAACTGTCTGACACGCCCCAGTGAGATGAACCTGGTACCTCAGTTGAAAATGCATAAATCACCTGTCTTCTGTGTCACTCACGCTGGGAACTGGAGGCTGGAGCTGTTCCTATTTGGCCATCTTGGGCGCCCCCCCAATTCCCAGTGAATTTCTAATGTCTCCATGTTGCCCTTGAAAAGAAAAAAGAAGATTCCTTAGAATGTTCCTTTTTTCTAACTCATCTTCAATATGTCTAAGGTTTCAGTAATTCTCAACTATCAGATGCAATTTCATTAGGTTGACCATATACTGTATTGTCCAAAAAATAACAGTTTTGAGAGTGAATTGGAGTGCTATTAAACAATTCTATCAAGTCAACAGACAAAAACTGTATCCCATCATCTGTGACCCTCCTGACTTTTCACATTTGTGTCATATAATCTACTATTCATTTTCCTCGAAATATCCTCTCTGTCATCAACCCCATTCTCTCCTTGGTAAAATCCTACCCATCTTTTAAAATTCAACTCAACTTCCAAGTACCAAAGGTTATCAATTCCCTCTGATTTCCCAGGTCAGCTTAGTTAGACATTTCCTTGTCTTTGTTTTCATGGTACACATTTTATATACCCCTGTTTCAACACTTATGTTGTTTTATAATTTGTTTGCTTGTATGTTTACCTTTTCTATTCTACCACAGACTCCTAGAATATGGAATATTGAGGTCTCTTCAGCATTTGGTGTTGTGTCAGGCCCATAGAAGTCTTTCAAAATAAAATCACAGATGCCTTTGAATTGCTATCATTTAGATCAATTTCTTACTAGATAGTAAATTCATGGAGACTTTTTGCAGTTTTTTTTTTTTTTAATGCTCTTTAGTACTAGCACATTTTCTGGTAGGTAGTAGGTCCTGAGCTATATTTGTTGAATGAAACAATAAAAAGACACTGAAAAATAGCTAAATTTCAAGTTACTAGTATATAATTCCAAAACTCTGTTCTTAAAGAAATGTAGTATTTTTTACAGTTCTTTGCTAGATAATTTCCAACCTAAATTTTTGGCCTTGGGCTAATTTTCCAGAGAGATTGTTTTTTGGGGTAATGACAGTTTAATGCTATAATATTTAAAATACTTGGACAAGCAAATCCTTTTGCCATCAGTTTAATTTAAATGTGCACTATTTTTCACTCACTGAATATGTGAGTATGAAGTGGAGCAACCTGTATCCTAGGTCTGATCCAGTTTCCTGAACTGGGCTTTACTTTTTGTGTAGTGAGAGGTCATGAGGAGGTTTCTGTGAATCAACTGAAAAATTATAATTTTCGTATAGAAAGAGCAGATGCTGCTTTGTAAACAACAGGAATACTAGTTGATTTTCACAAAGTGTCTTCCATGGAGAAGTTAGAAGCAAGCCCTTCACCTTCTGATGGGGAAATAAATTGCTTGGCTATCTGCCTGAACATTTGTGAGCTTCCAGATATTCTCTGATAGTATTTGCTGGGTTAGCATTTTAGCTACTTTGCTCTCTACTAGTTGCTATATTCAGATACGATAAAACACAAGAGGTAGGGTTTTTATTTTGAAGTAGTTACTGCGGAACCTTCAAACTGTTAAACTAGTTGTTAGATGACACTTTATTATTTGAAGTAATTTATGCTGTCAAAGGCTGAAGCTGTCTCATCCATAAACAGCTACCACTCTGAGGTGTCAGAGACCAAGGGAATTGGGATTTTTATTATTGGTTTTATTTTTAGCTTGTGTCAGTCAGCCATGCTGACTGAAGGCTGACACTAAAGCCAGCATATAATGAGATGTCATGATTTGTTACTTTTATGTATTCACCTTGGGACAGTCATTATACCAAGTGAGCAGCTCACAATGTCTCTTCCTGTGGCTCCTAGTGCCATCTTTGGTTCCTGCTGTTCTTGCAGTCATCTTTCTCTTTCTCCTGCCAGGACCATCTCTAGCCAGAGCTTTCCACCACTATTACTGATGACTCCAGGCTCCTGGGGTTCAACTAAGGACTGAAGCTAAAGGCAGATCTCTTATTGAAGTGTTGTTTCCCAGAGTGTTGCACAGAGCTGTGTGTGAAGTTACTGAGAAAAGACACACCCAGCCTTACGTACTGGCATGTTCCCTCTTCCACTTGCAGACAACAGGGGTGCAGTTGGTCCAATTGACCATTACTGCTGATCAAATGGGCCCTCAATGAACTGTAGTGGCCAGCTGTAAAGCATTCTTCAGAGACAGGGTTTAAGGATGTTGCCCAGATCTTAAAGTGACTACCCAAGGTTAGAAAAGACCAAGATACTTTTAAGTGACTTTAAAAACTGTGATCTACTATTATTCTGAGTCTCAAATGAATTAATTCCTAATTTTTATTTTGTGCTCAGAAGCTTGGCAGTAATATATTTCTTATGAAAATTACTACAATAATAAAATAAATGTGATGGTACAAAAGGACACTTCTTTTGCTATCAACAGTAGAATTAAAAAAAGAGTTGCTATGAAAATTTCTGTTCTTATCTTTCGTTGAATATATATATGTACACTTTTTTTGTTGGCTATACATGCTGGAAGGAAATTATGGGATCCTAGGATATATACATGTTCAGTTTTAGTAGATACTTTGTTTTTCATTTTATGTGCTGTCATATTTTTATTTATTGCTACATAATCATTAAACTAATCTTAAGTTACATAATATTTCATCAAGTGGTTATAATACAGTTTACTTAATTCCTTTCTTACTGGTTCAGTTTTTTGCTGGATTACAATTTCAGAAACCCTTAAAAAACAGTTTACAAAATCTTTAGCAATTTTGGACATAACTATTTTTATTTTATTTGTGGAATGCTCAAATGACATTCTAAAGAAGACATTCATAGCACACATATGCACTTATTTACTACCTAACTTAAACCAGGTATTGAGAGAGGTGCCATGTTTAAGAAGAGAAAATAAACACTACCTTAGGCACTCAGAGAAATTTATCACCATGTGTCTGGGTCAGAATCTCTCCCCTCTCACATCTCTTTTTAAGCACATCCCATATAGTACACTGTAAACTGTACCTGGAAGTTTTCATTTAACATTTTATGGTAAATTTTTCCTATTAGCTCGTATAGATCTGCTTTGTTCTTCTTAGTGGTTCATGCCATTTTAATTTGTTGAGTTACTAATTATCGTATTACTCAAATAAATATACCAACAGGTTGAAAAATTGATAACCAAGGACCGAGATATTAATCTACAGATTTTGGTAAAAATTTCCACTGTAGAAAGAGGCATTTCAGACAGCAACCCCATTTTTGATAAATATTTATTTACAAATATAATTTGTCTCTATAAAGTGGGGGAAAATTAATTATTTAATTACTCAATTTTTCAGTGACTGTTACCTTCACTGTCCATTTCTTTCATCAAATGGGGAGACTAAAATTCTGGTGTATCATTCAATTACACCAAAGAAACACAGCAAGTGGTATTAAAGCTGGGATTACAGCTCAGGGGCTCTACTGGTTTCAGGGACTGCTTATTAAGTCATGTTTCAATTAGGACATCATTGCATATTCCCTGGTGCCTCATGCACATGCAAAATGTTTAAGTTAAGGAGATTATGTTTTTAAGATAGCTAAATTGCATTCGAGCATAAATTCCAGGATGAATGTTCACCTACAGAATAAAAAAGAATTTTCTAAGAAGAGGGTCATGCAGTTAGGCATCTAGGCTTGGAATGACTACATTTTGTTCCTCCTCACTAAGAATGTATGGAAGTAGCCCCAAGGTCCCATGCATAGCTTACTGTGTGAGAAACTGAACTATAATCAGATGAGCATGGAGCATGTCTCAGATTTGGAAGTATTTTTTTCTCTTCCTCTATTGTTCTTTGTGATGTTTAGGTGAAGCTTTCTATAGCCATAGAATAAAAGTCAATACAATGTTAGTAGTAGGTGCCTCATAAATGCTTTATTAAATTGGCTTTTTGTTTGACTTATTTTTGCTTAGACGTTTCTATTTTTAAGGTTTCATCTCCTCAGTATCTATTGACATATTTGCAGCAAACAAAGATTAAAAAGTACAATATTTCAAGATAAATAAGATACTTAATATTTAAACTAATATAAATATGTGTTAAATATCTAATGATGGACATGACAAATGAATGGAGAAATATTAGTGTGACCATTTTGGAATGTGTTTACTTACTACTTTAAACAAATATAAAACAGAAACATGTAATAGTAAAGAATTTCTAGTGTATCCTCAAGCAATACATGTACGTATGATATATATATGATATAGTCCTGTAAATCTTAAATGTACACATTATGCTAATGCTCATGAATAGAATTTCTCTTTTATAAAAAGGATAGGGAGACATTGGGTATGATAAGAATGCTGTGAAGTTTAAAATTTCACAATTTGAAAAGGAAGTACGTTTTACTGTGTTTTTGTACCTACACATGTTATTCATCAACAAACTGTTTACAACACGGTCATTTTTCCCCCCAAACTGAAAACAGTTAGAACAAATATTTGTTGAAGATAGTTACAGAGAATAGAACCAAGTTTAAGCAGGACAAGATTTATTACAGGATGTTAAATGGCTTCCTGAATCTTTGGGATTGCTCAAGAAACAGATGCTAGGTTGAACTCACAGGGACCAGTACAAAAGCTACACTCCTGAAGTGAGCTGCCAAGGGAGAAGCTGTTGTTGCCATGACCAGGAAGTTGTCTGTTTAACTGGGAAGCTGCTATGAAGGACCCCAGTTTCAGGATCCTTGTTGCCTCTACCACAATTTCCAGTTAGCAAACTAGATGTCTCGTGCCACTTCTCTCCCATTTACTTCAGATCTAAATTCTGGTCTTGCTTGAGTACATCTGATGGCAGAGGCTGATATCTAGAAAGCTGATTACAAGAGAGTAGAGAAGTGCAGCTTTTAACTTTCTGGACTTTGTAGTACACAAAGGCACATTAGAAGGAGATCAGAAAACATATTAATCAAATCAGTTTATACCATGTGCAACAGAACAGAACAATAACACATAGGAATGCACAGGTTAAATAACTATTAAAAGCTTAAATGATGGCAGATGTAGTTTACTGGTTTTATTGCATATTCAGAATATTGATTCTTTTTCACAACACCCTTAGTTCTTGCATAGAAGTTTCAGTCCCCAATCCTTTTTCTTTTTTTTTGACAGTTTCCAAAATCTAACATTTCCATAACCATTTCAATATCTTAACCCTCTGACTTCTTAACTCCACTCCTCTGCTTCACTCCCCTACTTGTACTATGTACAGCTATGCTTTCATACTTACCTGGTAATCATCTTTTTAGAATGCTCTTCTCATTTGCTTTTCTGGACTACTTTAATTCCTATCCATTCCCAAGGATCAACACAAAGTATTATTCCTTCAATGGAGCCCTCTTAAGCATACATTTCACAATGATAGTTTCTTAATTGAACTTGTAATAGTATTAGTTGTCTGTATGCCACATGTTACTTTCTGTATTAGCATTAGACTTCTTGTTTGCCAGCAATTGAAATTGACCTGTTTTATCTGGATGAATATCAGGGATCCATAGAATCATTGAAAGGTTGAACACCAGGCTAAATAGTGAATTATAACAAAGGTTAGGCAGCTTATATAACAGCAAATATTAAACTGAGGAACAGTTCTCATGCTTTCACTATGCATCAGGGAAATCTAAACATCAAGAATCTCCATATTGTTATGTCACTTGTTCAAGATTTAAATTCCCAAGTGCGTAGTAGAGTTTCTGATAGGGGGAACCTGAGTCAAGCGCAAGTAGCTTTGAGTCATATGTAAGATCTGCTGCCAGAATCAGAGACAAGTGATAGGAGTCAAAAGAGTGGGCCACATTCAGGCAAAATACAAAAGACCTAGAGGGGCTAGAGGGAACAACTGCCTTAAGGAGCAAACTTATCATTTATTTCCCCTTTCCATCATGGTATGGTAGCATAGCATAGGAACAAGGAGATTAAGAACATCTTCTTTATAGTCTGATAGACCTTGGTTAGAGTTCCAGCTTTGCCACTTCTAGCTCTAGGATACTGGGCAAGTTAAACTCCCAAAGTCTCTGTTTCCTCATCAGTAAAATGAGAATAAATTTAGTAACTACTTCATGATATTTTTGAGAAAATCAAATGATAGAAAACAGTTTTCAGAGGACACCACAAAAGCTTGTTATAAATGTTTTCTTGCTACATGTCTTTTGTTATATTTTAATTCATGTATTTGTTAATTTTAATGATGGAGCACGGAGTCTAAACTGAATGTAACTGATGAGTGGAGGAGAGACTGTCTAAGGTGGTAAGCTCAATGGACTGATCATCTTGGTAGGGTTAAATAATTATCAGAAAATTATCAGGCCAGTTGGAAAGACAGTTTTTGATCGAGGAGTGGTCTTTAAAATTGGTATTGAGGTATAATTCTTGGTAATTACAAGGTCTAGTAATGACAAGGACACAGTTGGTAATGACAAGAACGTATCCAATAGAAATATAATGCAAGCTACATATGTAACATTGTGATCTAGTAGTTACATAAAAAGTAAAAAGAGATAAGATTAATTTTATTTTATTTTTTATTTTTATTTTTTTTATTTATTATTTTTTTTTATTATACTTTAAGTTCTAGGGTACATGTGCATGACGTTTATATCATGTATAACTCCCCAATGCAATCCCTCCCTCCTCCCCCCTCCCCATGATAGGCCCCAGTGTGTGATGTTCCCCTTCCCGAGTCCAAGTGATCTCATTGTTCAGTTCCCACCTATGAGTGAGAACATGCGGTGTTTGGTTTTCTCTTCTTGTGATAGTTTGCTAAGAATGATGGTTTCCAGCTGCATCCATGTCCCTACAAAGGACGCAAACTCATCCTTTTTGATGGCTGCATAGTATTCCATGGTGTATATGTGCCACATTTTCTTAATCCAGTCTGTCACAGATGGACATTTGGGTTGATTCCAAGTCTTTGCTATTGTGAATAGTGCCGCAATAAACAAACGTGTGCATGTGTCTTTGTAGTAGAGTAATTTATAATCCTTTGGGTATATACCCAGTAGTGGGATGGCTGGGTCATATGGTACATCTAGTTCTAGATCCTTGAGGAATCGCCATACTGTTTTCCATAATGGTTGAACTAGTTTACAATCCCACCAACAGTGTAAAAGTGTTCCTATTTCTCCACATCCTCTCCAACACCTGTTGTTTCCTGACTTCTTAATGATTGCCATTCTAACTGGTGTGAGATGGTATCTCATTGTGGTTTTGATTTGCATTTCTCTGATGGCCAGTGATGATGAGCATTTTTTCATGTGTCTGTTGGCTGTATGGATGTCTTCTTTTGAGAAATGTCTGTTCATATCCTTTCCCCACTTTTTGATGGCGTTGTTTGCTTTTTTCTTGTATATTTGTTTGAGTTCTTGGTAGATTCTGGATATTAGCCCTTTGTCAGATGAGTAGGTTGCAAAAATTTTTTCCCATTCTGTAGGTTGCCTGTTCACTCTGATGGTAGTTTCTTTGGCTGTGCAAAAGCTCTTTAGTTTAATTAGATCCCATGTGTCAATTTTGGCTTTTGTTGCCGTTGCTTTTGGTGTTTTAGACATGAAGTCCTTGCCCATGCCTATGTCCTGAATGGTACTACCTAGATTTTCTTCTAGGGTTTTTATGGTATTAGGTCTAACATTTAAGTCTCTAATCCATCTTGAATTAATTTTCGTATAAGGGGTAAGGAAAGGATCCAGTTTCAGCTTTCTACTTATGGCTAGCCAATTTTCCCAGCACCATTTATTAAATAGGGAATCCTTTCCCCATTTCTTGTTTCTCTCAGGTTTGTCAAAGATCAGATGGCTGTAGATGTGTGGTATTATTTCTGAGGACTCTGTTCTGTTCCATTGGTCTATATCTCTGTTGTGGTACCAGTACCATGCTGTTTTGGTTACTGTAGCCTTGTAGTATAGTTTGAAGTCAGGTAGCGTGACGCCTCCAGCTTTGTCCTTTTGACTTAGGATTGTCTTGGCAATGCGGGCTCTTTTTTGGTTCCATATGAACTTTAAAGCCGTTTTTTCCAATTCTGTGAAGAAAGTCATTGGTAGCTTGATGGGGATGGCATTGAATCTATAAATCACCTTGGGCAGTATGGCCATTTTCACGATATTGATTCTTCCTATCCATGAGCATGGTATGTTCTTCCATTTGTTTGTGTCCTCTTTGATTTCACTGAGCAGTGGTTTGTAGTTCTCCTTGAAGAGGTCCTTTACATCCCTTGTAAGCTGGATTCCTAGGTATTTGATTCTCTTTGAAGCAATTGTGAATGGAAGTTGATTCCTGATTTGGCTCTCTGCTTGTCTGTTACTGGTGTATAAGAATGCTTGTGATTTTTGCACATTAATTTTGTATCCTGAGACTTTGCTGAAGTTGCTTATCAGCTTAAGCAGATTTTGGGCTGAGACAATGGGGTTTTCTAAATATACAATCATGTCATCTGCAAACAGGGACAATTTGACTTCTTCTTTTCCTAACTGGATACCCTTGATTTCTCTCTCTTGCCTGATTGCCCTAGCCAGAACTTCCAACACTATGTTGAATAGGAGTGGTGAGAGAGGGCATCCCTGTCTTGTGCCAGTTTTCAAAGGGAATTTTTCCAGTTTGTGCCCATTCAGTATGATATTAGCTGTGGGTTTGTCATAAATAGCTCTTATTATTTTGAGGTACGTTCCATCAATACCAAATTTATTGAGCGTTTTTAGCATAAAGGGCTGTTGAATTTTGTCAAAAGCCTTTTCTGCATCTATTGAGATAATCATGTGGTTCTTGTCTTTGGTTCTGTTTATATGCTGGATTACGTTTATTGATTTGCGAATGTTGAACCAGCCTTGCATCCCAGGGATGAAGCCCACTTGATCATGGTGGATAAGCTTTTTGATGTGCTGCTGAATCCGGTTTGCCAGTATTTTATTGAGGATTTTTGCATCGATGTTCATCAGGGATATTGGTCTAAAATTCTCTCTTTTTGTTGTGTCTCTGCCAGGCTTTGGTATCAGGATGATGTTGGCCTCATAAAAAGAGTTAGGGAGGATTCCCTCTTTTTCTATTGATTGAAATAGTTTCAGAAGGAATGGTACCAGCTCCACCTTGTACCTTTGGTAGAATTCAGCTGTGAATCCATCTGGTCCTGGACTTTTTTGGTGGGTAGGCTATTAATTGTTGCCTCAATTTCAGAGCCTGCTATTGGTCTATTCAGGGATTCAACTTCTTCCTGGTTTAGTCTTGGGAGAGTGTAAGTGTCCAGAAATTATCCATTTCTTCTAGATTTTCTAGTTGATTTGCGTAGAGGTGTTTATAGTATTCTCTGATGGTAGTTTGTATTTCTGTGGGGTCGGTGGTGATATCCCCTTTATCATTTTTATTGCGTCTATTTGATTCCTCTCTCTTTTCTTCTTTATTAGTCTAGCTAGCGGTCTGTCAATTTTGTTGATCTTTTCAAAAAACCAACTCCTGGATTCATTGATTTTTATAAGATTAATTTTAATAGTATATTTTATTTAACCAAATGTATCCAAAATTATAATTTTAACATACAATCAATTTAAAATTATTAATTAAATATATTGCTTTCTTTCTTCATTCTAAACCTTGGAAATTTGGTGAGTTTCATACATATAGTGTATCTCAATTAGGAAGTTAAATTTGTGTTGGAAATACTTGATCTGTATTTAGATTTTATAACATTTACAAGTATAAAAGTAAATTTAGAAACCCAAGTCAATCCAAGCATTCTTAAAAGTTTTTCAACAACTAAATTTCTTATTATTTAAAAAGTTACACATAAAGAAAATAAGATACAATTTAAAAGTTAGTCCCTAGTCAGTCACACCAGCCACATTTCAAGGGTTCATTAGTACATGTGGCTAATGCCCAGTATATTGGACAGTGCTGGTCTGAGGTGTGACAATTGGAGTAAGCTGTTGAGAAAGGGTAGATGGCAAAATCATTGGAAGAGATGAGATCAAGAAAAAAGGATCCCAAGGTATGAGAAGGCACATCTAAGATGTATGATGGGTTGTGTTGGAGAGAATGGACATTACTCAGGAATCATAATAGAAAAATAAGGGATAATGTGAATTTGACAGATGACCTACAACAGGCTAACAAACTGTGGGATTTCAGGGATGAGTGGGGAAAGAAAAATGATTTGGAAACCAGAATGAGGAGCAAAGAAAAAAAAGAAACATGCACTCCAACTCCTAGTCAAGTGAGGAGAATGGAATTAAAAAGAGCCACTTCTTGAGAGAGCTACAGTAAAGAGAGACCTTCAGTCAAAAGCTAGGCAAGTGGTTGAAGGGAACTTGCAGAAATCAAGTCGACTTAAAAGAGATTTTGCTGTGACATATCAAGAGAGGCAGAATAGGCTGAGCGTGGTGCCTCACGTCTGTAATCCCAGCACTTTGGGAAGCCTAGGCAGGAGGATCACTTGAGGTCAGGAGTTCGAGACCAGCCTGGCCAACATGGCGAAACTCTGTCTCTACTAAAGATACCAAAATTAGTCAGACGTGGTGTGTGCCTGTAATCCTAGCTACTCGGAAGGCTGAGGCAGGAGAATCGCTTGAACCTGAGAGGTGGAGGTTACAGTGAGCCAAGATCATGCCACTGCACTCCAGTCTGGGTGACAGAGTGAGAGTCTGCCTCAAAAAATAAACAAAACAAAACAACAACAACAACAAAAACAAAAAAGAGTGGCGGAATACACCACACTGGGAAACGTTTTCAGTAGTTGAGAAAAAGTAGACAGTTGGGAGAGTTAACTAGGACAGGCAAAGCAATATGGAGATAAGGTTCAGGTGTTGAAGAATCTTGGGCTTCTGGTGGTAACTCACTTAAATAGGGTAAAAGGCATAGGAGGAGATAAACTCGGTTTTCCTCGTTTCTTTCCTAGTGCTGGGGAAAGGAGTATAGACGTCTTGTTTTTAACAGTACCAGTACTCACTTTTATGCTTACCCTTTCAAAAGCATTTCAGTGTGTCTTTGTCTTATTTCAGCAATCAATAGCGAAATTATACATAGGCATGCATGTGCACACACACACACACACACATTTTATTGGAGCTACTCATTCCCCAATTTAAGATGAAGAATTATGCATATATTCAATTTCCCTCAGTTCTTCACATCCTTTTCTTTATTAATGTAAGCTCAGCTTTTATATCTAGATTATTATTACTAAATCATAGTATTACATAGTAAAGATTCTCTTTCAAGAATAATTTTAGACATTTGAAGTCAGTTGTATCATTAGATTTATAATTACATACGCAGTTCTCTGATTTTATTTGTACAATTGGTTCTTTCATAATGTGCTTCATTTTTTACATATTTTCTTTTTGTTTCTTCTGATACAGTTAATCTTTGCATTTTTTTTCTCTAGGCAGGGACATGGATGACACATTTTTGACCTTTTAAATAAGACTGTATTTCAGTTTCCTGTGATTACAACTGTCTTATCTCAAAACTCTGCAGACATTTCTCCATTAACTTCTGGCATTTTGAGATTCAAGGGAGAATTTTTGGTTCAGCTGGATGTTTGCCCCTTTGTTTCTGAGGACATGTAAAGTGTTTTTCTATTTTTTTCAGTGTTTTCATTTAAAAATTTCACCCAGATGTTTCTCTTAAAATTTTGCTTGGAATTCATACTCAATACTTATCAAAGCAATTTTTAAATTGCAAAAAAAGTAATATAAAACTTGCAATTTTTACCATTTTAAAATATATAATTCAATGGCATTAATGACATTTACAATGTTGTACAACCATCACCACTATATAAAAAGTTTTCATCAACCCAAACAGACATTTTCAACAAATTGAGCAATAACTTCTTCTCTCCCTCCAGCCTCTGGTTACTTCTAATCTACTTTCTGCCTCTGTGTATTTGCTTATTATAGGTATTTCATAAAAGTGGAATTATACAACATTTGTGCCTGGCTTATTTTATGTAGCATAAGGTTTTCAAGATTCATCCACGTTGTAGTATACATCAGAGCTCCATTCCTTTTCATGGCTAAATAATATGCCATTACGTGGATATAGCACATTTTGTTTATCTCTTCATTTGTTGATGGGCGTTTGGAGTGTTTCCATCTTTTGACTATTGTAAATCATATTGCTATGAATTTTGGCAAAAATGTATATGTTTGAATGCTTCTTTTCAATTCATTTAGGAACATACCTAGAAACGGAATGGATAGTCACATGGTAATTCTATGTTTAACTTTTGAGGAACCACCAAACTGTTTTCCACTGTGGCTGCACCATTTTACATTTGCACCAGCAATGCAGGAGGGTTTCAATTTCTCTACATCTTTGACGACATTTGTTATTTTTTGATTTATTGATAACAGCCATCCTAATGAATATTGAATGGTTTCTCATTTAGGTTTTGATGCATATTTTCCCAATAACTAATCATGTTGAATATCTTTTCATTTGCTTATTGGCCATTTGTGTATCTTCTTTGGCAAAATGTCCATTTAGGTACTTTGTCAATTTTTTAATTGGGCTGTTTGTCTTTTTGCTGTTGAGTCGTAGAAGTTCTTTATATATTGGATATTAATTACATGTGAATTATAAATATTTTGTCCCGCTATGTGGCTTGTCTTTTCACTATCTCTCTTTTTTTAGAGGTAGGATCTCCTGCTCACCCAAACTGGAATGCAGTGGCATGATCACAGCCCTCTGTGAACCCCTGGGCTCAAGCAATTCTCCCTCCTCAGTCTTCCAAATAGCTCAGACTTCAAACACGTGCCACCACACCCAGCTATTTTAAAAAATTTTTTTGGTAAAGATGGGGTCCCCCTGTGTTGCCGAGGCAGATCTCAAATTCCTGGCCTCAAACAAACCTCCTGCCTCCACCTCCCAAAATGTTGGGATTACAGGCATCAGCCACCATGCCTGGCCTGTCTTGATAGCATCTTTGGATGTACAAAATTTTTAATTTTAATGAAGTCCATTTGATCTATTTGTTCTTTTGTGGCCTGTACTTTTTATGTCAGACTTATGAAACCATTGCGAAATCCAAGGTCATGAAGATTTGCTCCTATGTATTCTTCTAAAAGCGCTATAGTTTTTTTTTTCTTTTTTGAGCCATTTTGAATTCATTTTTGTATATCATGTAAGATAAAGGTCCAACTTCATTCTTTCCCATGAGGATATTATCTTGTATTTTTAGGCATTATTTGAAGAGACGATTTGTTCCTCACTGAATGTTCTTCTTAGCACCCTTGTCAAAACTAATTGACCATAAACGTGAGGATTTATTTCTGGGCTATCCATCTTATTCTATTGGTATATATGTCTATAGTTACATCATCACTACACTGTTTTAATTATTGTAGCTTTGTATTAAGTTTTGAAATCAAAAAGTATGAGTGAGTGTTTTAACTTTGTTCTTTTTCAAGATTATTTTGGCTCTTCTAGCTCCATTGAAATTCCACAAAAATTTTAGGATGGATTTTTCCCATTTCTGCCAAAACACTCTTGGGATTTTGATAGAGATTGCATTGATTGGATAGTATTATCATCTTGACAATATTAAGTATTACAATCTGTGAACACAGTGTGTCCTCCCATTGATTTTGATCTTCGTTAATTTCTTTCAGCAATGTTTATAAAGTGTGTAAGTCTTGTTTCTCCTTGATTATATTTATTCCTATTTTATTATTTTTGATGTTATTGAAGATGGAATTGTTTTCTTAGTTTCTTTTGTGGATTATTTATAGCAATGTAGAAATACAACTGATTTGTTCATGTGTCAATTTTGTATCCTGAAACTTTGCTAAATTTATTGGTTTTAAATGTTTGTGTGTGTGTATGAGTGTGTTTGCACACATGTGCAGATTCCATGTGTTACTACATGTAAGAACCTGTCATCTGTGAACAGAATAGTTTTACTTCTTCCTTTCCTATTTAGATGCTTTTATTTCTTTTTCTTGTCTACATGCTTTTGCTAAAACTTCCAGTATCTTGAATAGAAGTGAAAGAAGACATCCTTGTCTTATTCCTGATCTTAGAGAAAAAGCTTTTAGTTTTTCGCCATTGAGTATGATATTAGCTACAATTTTTTATTTTTGCAGTTTAGAATATCATATTCACTCTCACCCCTCCTTCTATTCTTATTTTTAATTTCTATTTGCTGTGGTGTATTTTTTTGAAGTATAAGCTATTCATGTGTTAGTTTCCTGTTTTATGCTCTCCAAAATTATAATCTTCTTTTCTTTTTTTTCTTTTTTTGAGACGGAATCTCGCTCTATTGGCAGGCTGGAGTGCCATGTCATGATCTCGGCTCACTGCAACCTCCACCTCCCGAATTCAAGCAATTCTCCTGCCTCAGCCTCCTGAGTATCTGGGACTACAGATGCGTGCCACCACGCCCGGCTAATTTTTCTATTTTCACTAGAGATGGGGTTTCACCATGTTGGCCAGGATGGTCTCCATCTGTTGACCTCGTGATCCGCCTGCCTCGGCCTCCCAAAGTGCTGGGATTACAGGGGTGAGCCACCACGCCCGGCCTATAATCTTCTTTTCTATTGTTTTCATCCTTCTGCTCATTTCTTCTTGATTTTAGGAAGTCTTTTTAAATTTTGTTTTACATATTGCTGATTCCATTTTCTCACTGTGAGTCTAGTTCTGCTGTCTCTTTCATATGGGTTTTTATTTTGGCATTACATATTTAATTTCCTTTGATCCACTCCACATTGTACATATTTCCTTTTTTTCTTGCTTGTTCTCTTACTATGATTTTCTTTTTCCTAGAGACTGGCATCTCTTTATATTATATTTTACATTTGCATTACCTTACAAATACACAAACACAACACAAAATGTATTTATGTACATTGACATACATGAGAATACCAGTGAATTTTATAAAATTTTGCCTTGGATATGGCAATAGGTCTCCTTTCTATGTCCTTCTATACCTCAGTTTATATTTACCATATTTAATAAATATATGTGTTGAATTTTGAATTAATATCTGTCATACATACATGACTGTAACTTAAAGCAGAGAGAAAGAATGTCTGAATTACTTTCCTTTCTATATCCAGCGCCTGGCACAGTGCTGATTACATAAAACAAGTTAGAATATATTCAACATAAAAATGAACAAATTAATGGTTCTTAGAGTAATTTCCAACTTTACCTTACTGTATATTATATATTTTTTACATATACAACAGGTTGAGCTATATATTTATTATTTTATTAACAAGGTGAGGTCTAGTCTCACTTAAGATTTTTAAACATGAATATCCCTATCCATGCTCTTGTCTATTGAATGGCAGTTGGATTTTTGTTTGTGTGTGTTTTTCAACTGATGTCAAAAGGCAAGTTGGCATTCTATTCCAGTTTCTATCAGGAATTTACCTTATATAGTTGTGCTTTCCTTAGGGTGCCTTCCTATCTCTCTCCCTTTGGATCCTTAACACCTTGACCTAATGAAATATATAAAAACTACAGGCCAGACACAGTGACTCATGCCTGTAATTCCAGCACTTTGGGAGGCCGAGGCAGGAGGATTGCTTGAGCCTAGTAGTTTGAGACCAGCCTGGGCAACATGGTGAAACCCCATCTCTACAAAAAAATACAAAATACGCCAGGCATTGTGTGTGCCTGCAGTCCTGGCTACTTGGGAGGCTGAGATGGGATGAGTGTTTGAGCCCGGGAGGCAGAGGTTGCAATGAGCAGAGATTGTGCCACTGCACTCCAGTCTGGGCAACAGAGCGAGACCCTGTCTCAAAACAAACCAACCAACCAACCAAACAAACAAACAACTCTCCCACCCCCCTTACATATTCCATCATGCATTTCAGCCTGGAGTTCTCTGGCAGTACTTAATGCTTTTAGAGTACACTTTCCAGGATACAGCTTGCCATTGCCCATCCTTCCCAGTGGTCTCCCAGTGGATGTAGTGAGCACATTTGGAGGGCTAGGGCTGGGGAAGAGTTTGTCTCTCTCTCTTTCTCACTCTCTCTGTTTATGAAATAGTTTTCTGACTAAGCTGTAGCACCTTGAAACTATACAATAAAGAAATTAGGGCCGGGCGCGGTGGCTCAAGCCTGTAATCCCAGCACTTTGGGAGGCCGAGACGGGCGGATCACGAGGTCAGGAGATCGAGACCATCCTGGCTAACACGGTGAAACCCCATCTCTACTAAAAAAAAAAAAAAAAAAAAAGAAATTAACACTTGGTTCTCATTTTGCTACAACTTGTGTACTTTCTATATTTGGAGAACAGTTAATATTTCACCCTTTTCAGGTGGTCTATTATTTACTGAGATGAAGTCTAGATTGCTAAAAAAATTAATGTGGTATATTTCTTTCATAGTTCATAATTTTTTCACTCTAATTTTGATAGTAGCTTTTTTTAATTCAGCCTCTATTTTCAGTTATCATGTGGATTTTGGACTCTTTTTCCTATATATTTTAATGGAAAGTAAGGAAACTTGCATTTGTGATTTCTTTCTAGATGTCATTCTAAATTGTGAATTTCTGAATTCTCTTTTCAAATTGATTCTCTTTTCAGATGGCTAGGTACCCTCTCAAAGAATAGTAAATTCACAGAGTCCTTCAAATCCTATTTGCAAACTAAATGTGGTGCTATCACCAGATGATTATCAAAGAGAAATCTGAAGTTTCTCAATAATTAAAACATGGAACCTGAACCACGATATGAGTAAAAAATTATAAACATACACCATGCTGGGAGACTGGCTAACTGTCAACAAGACACCATTTCTATAGAAATTTCCCTGGCTAGTAATGGATTAGTATATCTCACTTTCCTAATGAAAGCAAATTACACCAATATTAAAACTTGGCTTTTTCAAGGACATGGAATTAACCTAAATGCCCATCAATAATAGACTGGATAAATAAAATGTGGTACATATACACCATGGAATACTATGCAGCCATGAAAAAGAATGAGATTATGTCCTTTGCAGGGTCATGGATTCAACTGGAGGCCATTATCCCTAGCAAACTAGCATAGGAACAGAAAACCAAATCTTGCATGTTCTCACTTTAAAGTGGGAGCTAACTGATGAGAACACATGAACACATAGAGGGGAATGACACACACTGGGGCCTTTTGGAGGGTAGAGGGTGGGAGGAGGGAGAAGATCAGGAAAAATAATTAATGGGCACTAGGCTTAATACCTGGGTGATGAAATAATCTGTACAAGAAACCCCCATGACACAAGTTTACCTATGTAACAAACCTGCACTTGTAACCCTGAACTTAAAAATTAAAAAGTGTAGGCTTTTTGAAATATGCATATATTTAAACCTATTATCTTTCCATCAGTGGCTTTATTGCTACCACATGAGACACCTCCCCCCAAGTTAGGTTAAGTTTGGTCAAGGTATTAAAAGAAATATTTCTCTGTCAGGGCTCTGTCATGCCTGGGCTGTGCAGTGGTCACTGTCTACCATGCCCTCAGTGGGTACTCAGATGTTATGCCTGATACCCACAGGATGGTCCTTGATTTCTAACCACTGGTATCCTATTCACTCGTAGGCTGGCAGAAGCTATGGTTTTTCTATATGATATTATTGAAACTTTACAGATTTGTTCCTTAACATTAGAATGGAAAGTTTGGAAGCAATTTCTTACTATTATAGCAAAATGAATATATGCCTCTTAACCTGACATGAGAATTGAAGAGATGATATGGCAAGTTGAATCTTCCTAAAATTTTAATATAGAATCTCTCAGTTTGGGCTATATTATTTTGTTTAATCCTCAAATAGAATTTTCTCAGACATATTGTGGTGAGTGGTGATTGAACATGTGAAATAAAACTCCACACCTCCAAGACAGAACATCTCATTTTCTTGCATGAAGAATTACTTTTCATTTTTCTCAAATATTAACATGCTGAAGGGATAAGAAGCCACGACTTCATAACTACTGCTAGATCCCTGTGGGATGTAGTGGGTGGTATGAAGATGAGCCAATCAATCTTGAACTCTTTCCCAGTGAAAACCAAAAACAAATGTGATCCTGATCAACTTACTAGAGAGTCTGGGTGACTATTTGATAGTTATTTACATATTTGCACGCCCAGCTCTGAAGAGAATATGATCTTTTCTTGTCATCATTGTGAACAACCAGTAATGAGCTTAATTATATACAATGCTTGCTCAGAACCTAGTCAGAGTCGGGATAAAGAGTAACTGTGCACCTTGGGAGGCTGAGATGGGCAGATCACGAGGTCAAGAGATCAAGACCATCCTGGCCAACATGGTGAAACCCCGTTTCTACTAAAAATAGAAAAATTAGCTGGGCATGGTGGCATGCCCCTGTAGTATCAGCTACTTGGGAGGCTGAGAGGCAGGAAAATCGCTTGAACCTGGGAGGCGGTGGTTGCAGTGAGCTGAGATCACGCCACTGCACACTCCAGCCTGGTGACAGAGCAAGACTCCGTCTAAAAAAAAAAAAAAAAAAAATAGTAAGTGTGAATGCCACTATTTTATAAGCCAAGTAAGAGAGGCAGAAACTGGCTGAGAAATTCCTTAGGGTACACCACAAATGAGGAACAGAATTAGAATGAAAATTCATAAGCACTGAGGCTCTAGTCTGCTGCTTAGTCACTGAATCTTTCCCCTATTCAGCCTCAGTCATGGTTTTCCCTTTAGATTAAAAGACAGATTTACATGTAAAAGTTGGTGCATATAGTGTGATGGGGAATGAACACATGAACACAAGCAAGAATCCAAGTAATATTTCTAAATTTAATTTTTGTGTATACTGCTAAATTTAGATGGTAAAACCTTTTTTCTTTACTTCGGATTTATTTTTTGTCTTAAAGAGGATATATGCTTTCAAAAGAAAAATTTGGCAATTTGGCATTATAGTAAAGGAAGAAACAAGAATAATTTTAAAAAAAGTTTAGTTATTCCAATAATAAATCCAACATTTGTCATTTTTTTCTTTGAACACACAATTTTATTATGTTTATTATAGTCTAATTTTACCAATCTTTAAACAATGCTTTGAAATTTTAAAAAGTAATTACAGAATAGTATTTAACTAATAATTATTGTGAAAGCTGAAATTCAATGGATAAAATTCTAAAAGATTGCACAGTATTCTAAAAGTGAACATACAAAATACGACATAAATTCATAGCTTGCATATTGGGGACCAGGCAAAGTGGTCTGTAATCTCAGCACCTTGGGAGGATCGCTTGAGGCCAGGAGTTTCAGACCAGCCTAGTCAATATAGAAAGACCCTGTCTTTACAAAGAATTAAAAAAAAAAAAATTAGCAAGGCATGGTAGCGTGTGCCTGTAGTCCCAGTTACTCAGGAGGCTGAGGCAGGAGGATCACTTGAGCCTGGGAGGTTAAGGCTACAGTAAGCCATGTTTACATCACTGTGCTCTAGTGTGAGCATCAGAGTGAGGCCCTGTCAAAAAAAGAAAGAAAGAAAGAAAGAAGAAAGAAAGAAAGAAAGAAAGAAAGAAAGAAAGAAAGAAGAAGAAGAAAGAAAGAAAGAAAGAAAGAAAGAAAGAAAGAAAGAAAGAAAGAAATTTAATAAGGATTTCTTGAACAAGTGAACATGTGTGTGTGTGTGTGTGTATATATATAGATGGATATGTGTAGATTGTATATAGATATGCTAAGATCTATATATGTACATACATAATACTTAATCTCTATGTGTATAAATACCTATATTTGGCTTAACTGGCTGGAAAGAGACCCAGAAATACACCAAAGTCTTCTATGGGATTCCCTAATCTCATACTGTTACATAATAATAGTAACCATTTGTAGGTACTGATTTCTGTACACAGTACCATATAGATATAAATTCTATTTATACAACAATCAAGAAAAATATGCATAATTATCTCTACTTTACAGATGATGAAATGAAGGCTTAGAAAATTTAAGTCCAGGCACACTTTCCCACGCCTATAATCCCAGCATTTTGGGTGGCCAAGGCGGGTGGATCATGAGGTGAGGATTTCAAGATCAGCCTGACCAACATGGAGAAATCCCGTCTCTACTAAAAATACAAAAAATTATTCAGGCCAGGGGCAGGCGCCTGTAATCCCAGCTACTCGGGAGGCTGAGGCAGAGAATTGCCTGAACCCGGAAGGCGGAGGTTGCAGTGAGCTGAGATGGCGCCACTGCACTTCAGCCTGGGTGACCGAGCGGGACTCCGTCTCAAAAATAAAAGATAATTAGCTGGGCGCGGAGGCTCACACCTGTAATCCTAGCACTTTGAGAGGCCGAGGCGGGGGGATCACGAAGTCAGGAGATTGAGACCATCCTGGAAACCCCGTCTCTACTAAAAAATACAAAAATATTAGCCAGGTGTGGTTGCGGGCACCTGTAGTCCCAGCTACTCGGAGGATGAGGCAAGAGAATGGCGTGAACCCGGGAGGTGAAGCTTGCAGTGAGCCGAGATCGCGCCACTGTACTCCAGCCTGGGCGACAGAGCGAGACTCAGTCTCAAAAAAAAAAAAAAAAAAAAAGATAAGATAATTTAAGTGACTTGCAGACTTGCAGAAATTCATGCAGGTAGTAAGTAGCTGAATTTGAAACAAGTTCTATTTGATTCCAAAACCTTCCACTTTTTATTGATGCCCCTGGTATAAGAAAAATTAATTGAAATAATAAGTTGGAATCTTCCAAATAGGAGAGTAGTGTAAGATAATATTTTCCCTATTAATCTTTATTATAACATTTCTTAAATGAAATTTTGATTGCTCTTTTTGACCTTTCACACATTTACAAAGATGAAAACAAACTGATCTTTATGGAATTGACCAGTTCTTGAATTTATTACTTTGTGACTACATCTAACAGTTGCAAGGAGTGATAACAAACTTTGATTTCTGAATTTTGATAGCTTAACAAAAGATTAGATACTATTGTATTAAAAACCTATAATGGGCTGGGTTAGGTGGCTTAAACCTGTAATCCCAGCACTTTGGGAAGCCAAGACGGGTGGACCACTTAAGCCCAGGAGTTCAAGCCCAGCCTAGGCAACATGGTGAAACCCTATCTCTACAAAAATTACAAATATTAGCTGGGCATGGTGGTGTGTGCCTGCAATGCCAGCTACTTGAGAGGTTGAGGTGGGATGGTCACCTGAGCCTTGGGAAGTCAAGGTTGCAGTGAGTTGTGACTGTGCCACTGAACTCCAGCCTGGGTGACAGAGTGAGATCCTGTCTTAAAAAAACAAAAAAGCAAACCACATATGATGAGTGAAATTAAATTCTCTTACTAGCCAAACTCAGGGACCTATTCATAATAACATCTGTGGATTTATTCTTTTATAAATTAATGACACAGAGATGCCTTTTATAGAAGGAATTGTTTTGTAAATTGTCAATAAAGTAACGGTATAATTTTCTGATTTTTTTTTTGGTTGGAAATATACCCTCTGCTAAACCACTCTCGTCTGCATATCACTTTAAAAAGCAGATTTCTCTGTTCATACAATAACCAAGACAGGTGTCCATAATCGTCTTCATTTAACAGATGAGTAAATGGAAGTTTAGCAAGTTTATAACTTGTAGAAATCCACACAGGTAGTAAGTTGTTGAATTTTAGCAAACTCTATTTTATTCCAAAGCTTTCCACTTTGTATCAGTGGAAGCAAAGTGATTTCACTTTAGATATCCTTGAAATACAATAAATTGCACTTTTTTTTCCAGATTTTAAAATTTATTCTTTTTTTTTGAGAGGGAATCTAAATCTGTCGCCCAGGCTGGGGTGCAGTGGTGAGATCTCGGCTTACTGCAACCTTTGCCTCTTGGGTTCAAACAATTCTCCTGCCTCAGCCTCCTGAGTAGCTGGGATTACAGGCTCATGCCAGCAGGCCCGGCTAATTTTTAGTGGAGACGTATTTTTAGTAGAGACGGGGTTTCACCATGTTGGCCAAGGTGGTCTCGATTTCTTGACCTCACGATCTGTCTGCCTCAGCCTCCCAAAGTGCTGGGATTACAGGTGTGAGCCATCGTGCCCGGCGCACTTTTTTATTTTCATTTTTATTTTTTTTTGAGACAGAGTCTTGCTCTGTCATCCCAGCTGGAGTGCAGTGGTATGATCTCTCAGCACACAGTAACCTCCACCTTCCGGATTCAAGCGATTCTCCTGCCTCAGCCTCTTTGGTAGCTGGGATTACAGGTGCCTCTTACTAGGCCTGGCTAATTTTTGTATTTTTAGTAGAGACAAGGTTTCATCATATTAGCCAGGCTGGTCTTGAACTCCTGACCTCAAGTGATCGGCCCGCCTCGGCCTCCCAAATTGCTGGGATTACAGGCATGAGCCACCACTCCTGGCCTTAAATTGCGCATTTTAAAAGTATATAATTTATTAGGTTTGACGTATGTGTATTTACTTGAGATCGCCACATACTCATCATCCAACAGTTTTTCATGCCCTTATATAGTCCCTTCCTCTTACCCTTTTCCCTTTCTTTTCTACCCTTTAGGGAATCACTGATCTGTTTTTTGCTGCTATAGATGAGATTATTTTGTATTTTTTAGAATTTTATATAAATGGAAATTTATAGTATGTATTCTTTTTTGTTTGGATACTTTCAGCATAATTATTTGAGATTCATTCTATGTTTTGAATCAGTTTATTCTGAAAAACTGATTGAATGAATAGTTTATTCCTTTTTATTGTTGAAATAGTGTTCCATTGTTATGTATTTACCACAATTTGTTTATCCATTCACTTGTTTGATAGACATTTAGGTTATCTCTAGTGTTTGGCTATTATAAATAAAACTGCTATGAACATTCAGGTATAAGTTGCCATGTGGACACAAACTTCCTTCTCTTTTGGGTAAGCACCTAGGAATGGAATAGCTGGATCATGTTGTAGGTGTATATTTAACTCTCTAAGAAATTACCGGGGGGCAGAGCAAGATGGCCGAATAGGAACAGCTCCAGTCTCCAACTCCCAGCGCGAGCGACACAGAATACCGGTGATTTCTGCATTTTCAACTGAGGTACTGGGAGCATCTCACTAGGGAGTGCCGGACAATTGGTGCTGGTCACTTGCTGCAGCCCGACCAGCAAGAGCTGAAGCAGGGCGAGGCATCCCCTCACCTGAGAAGCGCAAGGGGGAAGGGAATCCCTTTTCCTAGCCAGGGGAACTGAGACACACACCTGGAAAATCAGGTAACTCCCACCCCAATACTGCACTTTAAGCAAACGGGCACACCAGGAGAATATATCCCACACCTGGCCAGGAGGGTCCCATGCCCACGGAGCCTCCCTCATTGCTAACACAGCAGTCTGTGATCTAACTGCAAGGCAGCAGCGAGGCTGGGGGAGGGGCGCCCACCATTGCTGAGGCTTAAGTAGGTAAACAAAGCCACTGGGAAGCTCGAACTGGGTGGAACTCACAGCAGCTCAAGGAAAGCTGCCTGTCTCTGGAGACTCCACCTCTGGGGACAGGGCACAGTTAACAACAACAACAACAAAAGCAGCAGAAACCTTTGCAGATGCAAACGACTCTGTCTGACAGCTTTGGAGAGAGCAGTGGATCTCCCAACACAGAGGTTGAGATCTGAAAAGGGACAGACTGCCTGCTCAAGTGGGTCCCTGACCCCTGAGTAGCCTAACTGGGAGACATCCCCCACTAGGGGCAGTCTGACACCCTACACCTCACAGGGTGGAGTACACCCCTGAGAGGAAGCTTCCAAAGGAAGAATCAGACAGGTACACTCGCTATTCAGCAATATTCTATCTGCTACAACCTCTGCTGCTGATACCCAGTCAAACAGGGTCTGGAGTGGACCTCAAGCAATCTCCAACAGACCTACAGCTGAGGGTCCTGACTGTTAGAAGGAAAACTATCAAACAGGAAGGACACCTATACCAAAACCCCATCAGTACGTCACCATCATCAAAGACCAGAGGCAGATAAAACCACAAAGATGGGGAAAAAGCAGGGCAGAAAAGCTGGAAATTCAAAAAATAAGAGCGCATCTCCCCCTGCAAAGGAGCGCAGCCCATCGCCAGCAACGGATCAAAGCTGGTCAGAGAATGACTTTGACGAGATGAGAGAAGAAGGCTTCAGTCCATCAAACTTCTCAGAGCTAAAGGAGGAATTATGTACCCAGCCCAAAGAAACTAAAAATCTTGAAAAAAGAGTGGAAGAATTGACAGCTAGAATAATTAATGCAGAGAAGGTCATAAACGAAAGGACAGAGATGAAAACCATGACACGAGAAATACGTGACAAATCCACAAGCTTCAGTAACCGACTCGATCAACTGGAAGAAAGAGTATCAGCGATTGAGGATCAAATGAATGAAATGAAGCGAGAAGAGAAACCAAAAGAAAAAAGAAGAAAAAGAAATGAACAAAGCCTGCAAGAAGTATGGGATTATGTAAAAAGACCAAATCTACGTCTGACTGGGGTGCCTGAAAGTGAGGGGGAAAATGGAACCAAGTTGGAAAACACTCTTCAGGATATCATCCGGGAGAACTTCCCCAACCTAGTAGGGCAGGCCAACATTCAAATTCAAGAAATACAGAGAACGCCACAAAGATACTCCTCGAGAAGAGCAACTCCAAGACACATAATTGCCAGATTCACCAAAGTTGAAATGAAGGAAAGAATCTTAAGGGCAGCCAGAGAGAAAGGTCGGGTTACCCACAAAGGGAAGCCCATCAGACTAACAGCAGATCTCTCGGCAGAAACTCTACAAGCCAGAAGAGAGTGGGGGCCAATATTCAACATTCTTAAAGAAAAGAATTTTCAACCCAGAATTTCATATCCAGCCAAACTAAGTTTCATCAGTGAAGGAGAAATAAAATCCTTTACAGATAAGCAAATGCTTAGAGGTTTCTTCACCACCAGGCCTGCCTTACAAGAGACCCTGAAGGAAGCCCTAAACATGGAAAGGAACAACCGGTACCAGCCATTGCAAAAACATGCCAAAATATAAAGGCCATTGAGGCTAGGAAGAAATTGCATCAACTAACGAGCAAAATAACCAGTTAATGTCATAATGGCAGGATCAAGGTCACACATAACAATATTAACCTTAAATGTAAATGGACTAAATGCTCCAATTAAAAGACACAGACTGGCAAACTGGATAAAGAGTCAAGACCCATCAGTCTGCTGTATTCAGGAGACCCATCTCACATACAGAGACATACATAGGCTCAAAATAAAGGGATGGAGGAAGATCTACCAAGCAAATGGAGAACAAAAAAAAAGCAGGGGTTGCAATCCTAGTCTCTGATAAAACAGACTTTAAACCATCAAAGATCAAAAGAGACAAAGAAGGCCATTACATAATGGTAAAGGGATCAATTCATCAGGAAGAGCTAACTGTCTTAAATATATATGCACCCAATACAGGAGCACCCAGATTCATATAGGAAGTCCTTAGAGACTTACAAAGAGACTTGGACTCCCATACAATAATAATGGGAGACTTCAACACTCCACTGTCAACATTAGACAGATCAACGAGACAGAAAGTTAACAAGGATATCCAGGAATTGAACTCATCTCTGCACCAAGCGGACCTAATAGACATCAATAGAACTCTCCACCCCAAATCAACAGAATATACATTCTTCTCAGCACCACATCACACTTATTCCAAAATTGAGCACATAATTGGAAGTAAAGCACTCCTCAGCAAATGTAAAAGAACAGAAATTATAACAAACTGTCTCTCAGACCACAGTGCAATCAAACTAGAACTCAGAACTAAGAAACTCAATCAAAACTGCTCAACTACATGGAAACTGAACAACCTGCTCCTGAATGACTACTGGGTACATAACGAAATGAAGGCAGAAATAAAGATGTTCTTTGAAACCAATGAGAACAAAGACACAACATACCAGAATCTCTGAGACACATTTACAGCAGTGTGTAGAGGGAAATTTATAGCACTAAATGCCCACAAGAGAAAGCAGGAAAGATCTAAAATTGACACTCTAACATCACAATTAAACTAGAGAGGCAAGAGCAAACACATTCAAAAGCTAGCAGAAGGCAAGAAATAACTAAGATCAGAGCAGAACTGGAGGAGATAGAGACACAAAAAACCCTCCAAAAAATCAATGAATCCAGGAGTTGGTTTTTTGAAAAGATCAACAAAATTGATAGACCACTAGCAAGACTAATAAAGAAGAAAAGAGAGAGGAATCAAATAGACAATAAAAAATGGTAAAAGGGATATCACCACCGACCCCACAGAAATACAAGCTACCATCAGAGAACACTATAAACACTTCTACGCCAATCAACTAGAAAATCTAGAAGAAATGGATAATTTCCTGGACACTTACACTCTCCCAAGACTAAACCAGGAAGAAGTTGAATCCCTGAATAGACCAATAGCAGGCTCTGAAATTGAGGCAATAATTAATAGCCTACCAACCAAAAAAAGTCCAGGACCAGATGGATTCACAGCTGAATTCTACCAGAGGTACAAGGAGGAGCTGGTACCATTCCTTCTGAAACTATCCAATCAATAGAAAAAGAGGGAATCCTCCCTAACTCATTTTATGAGGTCAACATCATCCTCATACCAAAGGATGAGGATGTTTTTTGTTGTGCAGAGACACAACAAAGAAAGAGAATTTTAGACCAATATCCCTGATGAACATCGATGCAAAAATCCTCAATAAAATACTGGCAAACCGGATTCAGCAGCACATCAAAAAGCTTATCCATGATCAAGTGGGTTTCATCCCTGGGATGCAAGGCTGGTTCAACATTCACAAATCAATAAATGTAATCCAGCATATAAACAGAACCAAAGACAAGAACCACATGATTATCTCAATAGATGCAAAAAAGGCTTTTGACAAAATTCAACAGCCCTCCATCTTAAAAACGCTCAATAAATTCGGTATTGAGGGAACGTACCTCAAAATAATAAGAGCTATTTATGACAAACCCACAGCTAATATACTGAATGAGCAAAAACTGGAAAAATTCCCTTTGAAAACTGGCACAAGACAGGGATGCCCTCTCTCACCACTCCTATTCAACATAGTGTTGGAAGTTCTGGCTAGGGCAATCAGGCAAGAGAAAGAAATCAAGGGTATTCAGTTAGGAAAAGAAGAAGTCAAATTTTCCCTATTGGCAGATGACATGATTGTGTATTTAGAAAACCCCACTGTCTCAGCCCAAAATCTCCTTAAGCTGATAAACAACTTCAGCAAAGTCTCAGGATACAAAATTAATGTGCAAAAATCACAAACATTCTTATACACCAGTAACAGACAAACAGAGAGCCAAATCAGGAATCAACTTCCATTCACAATTGCTTCAAAGAGAATAAAATACCTAGGAATCCAACTTACAAGGGATGTAAAGGACCTCTTCAAGGAGAACTACAAACCCCTGCTCAGTGAAATAAAAGAGGACGCAAACAAATGGAAAAACATACCATGCTCATGGATAGGAAGAATCAATATCGTGAAAATGGCCATACTGCCCAAGGTTGTTTATAGATTCAATGCCATCCCCATTAAGCTACCAATGAGTTTCTTCACAGAATTGGAAAAAACGGCTTTAAAGTTCATATGGAATCAAGAAAGAGCCTGCATTGCCAAGACAATCCTAAGTCAAAAGAACAAAGCTGGAGGCATCACGCTACCTGACTTCAAACTATACTACAAGGCTACAGTAACCAAAACAACATGGTACTGGTACCAAAACAGAGATACAGACCAATGGAACAGAACAGAGTCCTCAGAAATAATACCATACATCTACAGCCATCTGATCTTTGACAAACCTGACAGAAACAAGAAATGGGGAAAGGATTTCCTATTTAATAAATGGTGCTGGGAAAATTGGCTAGCCATAAGTAGAAAGCTGAAACTGGATCCTTTCCTTTCTACTGTAATCTTCCTTATACGAAGATTAATTCAAGATGGATTAGAGACTTAAATGTTAGACCTAATACCATAAAAACCCTAGAAGAAAACATAGGTAGTACCACTCAGGACATAGGCATGGGCAAGGACTTCATGTCTAAAACACCAAAAGCAACGGCAGCAAAAGCCAAAATTGACAAATGGGATCTAATTAAACTAAAGAGCTTCTGCACAGCAAAAGAAACTACCATCAGAGTGAACAGGCAACCTACAGAATGGGAGAAAATTTTTGCAATCTACTCATCCGACAAAGGGCTAATATCCAGAATCTACAAATAATTCAAACAAATATACAAGAAAAAAACAAACAACCCCATCAAAAAGTGGGGAAAGGATATGAACAGACATTTCTCAAAAGAAGACATTCATACAGCCAACAGACACATGAAAAAATGCTCATCATCACTGGCCATCAGAGAAATGCAAATCAAAACCACAATGAGATACCATCTCACACCAGTTAGAATGGCAATCATTAAAAAGTCAGGCAACAACAGGTGCTGGAGAGAATGTGGAGAAATAGGAAGACTTTTACACTCTTGGTGGGACTGTAAACTAGTTCAACCATTATGAAAAACAGTATGGCAATTCCTCAAGGATCTAGAACTAGATGTACCATATGACCCAGCCATCCCACTACTGGGTATATATCCAAAGGAGTATAAATCATGCTGCTATAAAGACACATGCACACGTATGTTTATTGCGGCACTATTCACAATAGCAAAGACTTGGAATCAACCCAAATGTCCATCTGTGACAGACTGGATTAAGAAAATGTGGCACATATGCACCATGGAATATTATGCAGCCATAAAAAGGATGAGTTTGCGTCCTTTGTAGGGACATGGATGCAGCTGGAAACCATCATTCTTAGCAAACTATCACAAGAAGAGAAAACCAAACACCACATGTTCTCACTCATAGGTGGGAACTGAACAATGAGATCACTTGGACTCGGGAATTGGAACATCACACACTGGGGCCTATCATGGGGAGGGGGAGGGGGGAGGGATTGCATTTGGAGTTATACCTGATATAAATGATGAATTGATGGGTGCTGACGAGTTGATGGGTGCAGCACACCAACATGGCACAAGTATACATATGTAAGAAACCTGCACATTATGCACATGTACCCTAGAACTGAAAGTATAATAAAAATAAAAAAAGAAAAAAAATAAAAAATAAAAAAAAAGAAATTACCAAGCTGTGTTATGCAGTTGTATAATTTTACATTTCTACCAATAATACATGAGCGTTTACCAGTTTTTCTGTATCCTCCTCTGCATGTGAAAAGGTCAGCCTTTTCAATTTTAGCTATTCTGATCTACTTGTCATTTAAAAATAATATTAACAAATTAAACAATCATAATTTTTGTGTGATGTCAATATTCAGAGTAGGATAATGTTAGGTAAAAAAACATCTAAAGAATAGGCTGGGCATGGTGGCTCATGCCTGCAATCCTAGCAATTTGGAAGGCCGAAAGTTCGAGACCTTCCTGACCAACATGGATGAACCCTGTTTCTACTAAAAATATAAAATTAGCCGGGCATGGTGGCACATGCCTGTAATCCCAGCTACTCCGGTGGCTGAGGCAGGAGAATCACATGAACCCGGCAGGTGGAGGTTCCGGTCAGCCAAGATCACGCCATTGCTCCAGCCTGGGCAACAAGAGTGAAAAGAAAAAAAAAAAGTATAAAGAATAAAGCTTTCCTTGACTCACTATTATATAATACTGTGATTGACAATTATATAATATTGTCATTATATTTTATAATGGTGTGAACATTTATCTTTCTCCAACTAAAATCTTACTAAGTCAGAGAAAGTATTATTTATCAATTTTCTTTTCATGGCTTAATACAGTTTTATAATTTTCTTAAATATTTTTCTTAGTCTAATTTTAGGTATTTTGTATGTTTTTTGTTATGAATATATTTTATGTTTTATATTTTTAAAATGTTATTGTGTACAATAACACTATCTTATCTGGTCTCTTTGATAACTCATTTTTTTAATGGCTTATCTATAGATTCACTTGCATTTTTCACGTAGGCAATCATTTTGTCTAAAAATGATATTTTTTTCTTTTCTTTTTCCTAATCCTGTATCCCTTGTTTCTTTTTATTTTACATTGCATTGAAATTAAATGCTTTTGCTAAGGGAAAAATTATTAAGGTTATCTTATTAGTGTTCATTTTGGATCAAATAGCCGTGTAGTATGATGCCCTTCCAAGACATGAACTCTAATCTAAGCTGTTTATTATCTGCATAATCTTGAGCATGTAATTTATTTAACTGAGCCTCAATTTCCTCATCTGAGTAGAGGGATAATAAAAATATTCGCCAACCCACTATTAGGATGTTGTGAAGATCAAATGAAATAAAATATGTGAAAACAAGTTTTAAACTGTGATATGACATGCAGGAATTAAATTACATACTTATTATGGAGGAGCTATTACATATGTTTCCTTGGGGTTATTTTAAGGAAGCTATTTTATCCCTAAATAAGTTTACAAATAATCATTAGCCAATGTGAGAACTATTTTTACTCAGTGATCAGTTCAGAGCCAGCTATAAAAAATTTAGCATAAGAAATTAATATAAATAATGAGAAAATCATAACAGTTTGGGGTTTCAGCAAAACGGTGAAAATTTGAAAAAAAGTAAGTTATATTCATAAATGTATCATTATATGTTAGAATGCTTTTGAGAATAAGACAATGCCCTAGGTTAGAAATTAGGTCATATGAAAACCTAAAATATGAAATCTGGTTATTATAAATGACATATATTGAACACAACGATCATCGTGTACTTATATTTTGACACTCTGTAGGAGTTCTACTCATAACTAGACTGCGTAAGTAGTTTTTTCTTTTTTTATAAGAAAACATGTATGTTGAAAAAATATAAAGCCACATACTGTAGTTCAATGAATGAGTTAATACTGAATTACTCATCAGAATGGTCATCAATAAATTGTTCTGATCTTTGAAGTAAAACTTGCACTCTGATTCTTGAACATTCACTCTTGTTGATCAAAGGCAAACTAGTTATCAAAAGAAGAAAGAAAAACTAGGTCAAAAGGTGAAAAACAAGATGGGGAACAAACTGAAAGTATCTAGTTAATTGTGTGGTGTCTTCCAAATCATATTTTAAATGTTTTCATTTACTGCAAGATGCCATCAATTATACTATTTTTCCATCAATTTGAACTCTTAACAGTGAACTTGATGTAATTCTTGCCACTCAGAATCTACCCAGATTTTATAAATTATTTACCCATTACTTTGATATGTTCATGCAACATGAATAAAATAATTGAACACTAATTTTAAAATTAGGCATATACACCCAATTCCATGGTAGATGGTGTTCAAGCAAATAGCATGTAATTTTGTCCTTGAGGGCTAGAAACTCTAAATATTTCCTAAGTTTGAGTTACTTTTGACTTTTTCAAAGTGAGTATGAGTCAAGGTGTGTTACAGGAGGAGAAGAAAGAAAAGAGAAATCAGGAAGGTGTGCTGACAGGGAAGTCATTGCTCATGGAGTTGAGTGTGGCTACCAGCTGTACTGTCTCGAGTTTGAGCTATGGTGAATGGTGTGTACACATGACTTGGATGTTGAGCTTAAGGTTTCCAGATTAATTGGTAGATTGAAGACACTTGCTGAAGAATGTTGTTTTGGAAGATCCTAAACAAGGAATCACCGTAATTAAACTATGAAATCCTGTATAGTTTCAAATCTTCTCTATTGTTTCTTCCAATTATTTTCATAAGACTTTTCTCAGTCTTTCATTTACCTTATTTCTACCATCTATTGGCTTTCATCCACATCTCTTGTTTCTTTGATTATTTTTGCATATTGTTCAGAGTTTTCTTCTTTATTTTGCACTCTCATTATCTCTGTGTTTACCTCATACAAAAATAGACTTAAATTTTCTAGATTACTTAAATTTGGCTAAGTTGTATCTTCAGTTCATTTCAGCCATAGATTAACCACCATAATCCCTTAGATCGTGTTAACATTTCAAACATCTGAATATCTTAAACTAGCAACTTCCCCCATCGCAATCTCCTTGGTTTCATTTCTCTGACTCCTTCACTTCTTCTATCATCTTATAGCTTCTGAAAGTATTTGTTCCTCTCATTGTGACTTTTGATTCTTTGAATACTTAGTTGTCTCTTAATATATTTCCTGTTCTATGCCTTACCATTCTGTCTGTGCAGAATGTTCTCCACCTATTGAAATATGCTTCAGCAGCCACTGATCATTCTGAATGTCATTTACTTGAAGCATTCTCTGATCTCACCAGTTGCAATTGAAAAAATACAACTTTACACCTATTAGGTGTTTTTCCCTATAATATTTTATTTTATCAAAACAACCTTGTGAATTATATTTCATCTATTTTATAGGAAGTTAGTAAATGGCAGAGCAGGATCTATGAGTAACGTTTTATTCCTTATTCAGTACTCTTTCTGCTACCTCAGTGTGCCAGAAGCAAAGCCTCAGAATTCATTTAGTATATCATTTGCATTGATCGATGACACAATCGATATTGGTTTATAATGTAACTATTTTTACACCTGTAAGAATGCCTGCTTTTATTTTGTAAGCTTGAGATAATGTCTTAATTTCTTTTAGAGTCTCAAGTGTCTGGCCCAGTGCCTTAAACATAGAATGTGCTCAATATATATTTGTTGAATAGATGAACAAATTAATTATGGGACAGTACAAAAGATAGAGTGTTGGAAGCCGGAGCCAGGATGCAGAGCAACATGCTTTGCACAATACTATTTTGTGAGTAAAATAATTAAGGCTTAAAGAGGGCAAAAGGTTTCTTAGGGTCACATCACAAATTAGGAACAGAATTAAAAAGAAAATGCAGAGGCCCTGAGGTTCCACTCTGCTGCTTAGTCACTGAATCTTCTTTTCAGCTTTCAGTCATGGCTCTCCCTCTAGATTGAAAGAAAGATTCGCTTATGGAAAATGGTGCATGTAGTGTGACGGGGAATGAGAGTCTGGCCCCATGACATTTCCATACACCCTTAACAAGATCAGCTATGTGCAGCATCTTTATCAGTTTTTCCCATTTCATGATCTTTCAGGTTAAAGTACAGTCTTCACTTCAATTTATTCCCATAACTATAGGGATGTTATGAAGATTAGTGATGCAAGACACATAATATCCTGTAAGCTTCATGGCAGAAAGATATTACATAAATACAAAGCATGATTATTTCTACCACCAGCAACAAGACTGGGTTTACCAACACATAGTTCACAGGCTGCTGAGCCACTAGCAGATGATATACATTTTTTTTTTCTCTACATGAATTAAAGTAGAAAAGATTTCCCTTGGGATATTTGGACCATTTACCCCACTTAAGTGTTTTCTTTAGCTGGGGAGTTGGGAGGTGGGGGTGGTGTTCGTGTTAAAGGGAGATTGTTAGAAGTGATATTCATTTCAGATTAAAACATACGTAGACAGCCAAACAGGAAAACTAGTATAAAAAAATACAAATGATAAGAATACATGAAAAATCTGGTCTTGTTTGTACTTGTGTTTCTTGTGATGTTAGGTTTATTCTGAAACAAAGTATTATCAAATACATTGAGTTTGGTTGGACTAAAAAGAAAAATTATGAGGTCTTTTGGGAGAAACTTCTGCATCAATAGAGAAATGATAGAATTGGGAGTAGATTATAAGAAACATTTTATGCAGATAGTTTTGTGTGAAATCAGTGATATCACTTGATTTGTTAGGATTCACAGTTCTCATGTCTGGAAGATATGTAATTCTACAACTTACAGATCAGACAATAATATTTAGTAATGGAAAATGGAGAGCACTTTTATTCTACTTCTGTTTTTAGTGCATATGTGGGTGTTCTGGCATTTTTATATTAACCAACTTTAAACGTCAGCTGTAGTGGAAAAGTTATCTATCTACTTCCTGATGACATAGAAGGAGGCTCCATGATACAAACAGTCCTAGAATTTACCATCAGGAAGACTGACACAATGTTAACTGGGAAAAGTGAAATATCACCTGAAAAGAATATACTCCTAAAGTCATAACAGTGACTACGAAAATATCTCTATATACCCAGTTCATGTTCACAATAATCTGGGCTTATATTTACAGCTAACCAACTCTGGAATGCTAGTGGAAAAGTAAGTGTCTTACAGTCATTATCCCTTGGAGGGATTACTGAGATTTTTCTATGGCAACTAAAAACTGGAAGAGTCTGTTTTGTACAGTTTCCAGGTTGATATTAGACTCATTCCATCATGTGGAAATCTGAGATATCAACTGAATGCTTGTCTAATTACTGAAGGTGAACCACGGTTGTTTTCTAGGAAGAGTACCAGCTTTGCTTCTCTTCCATAAGGAGGTAAGTGGGGCTTTCATAGAAGGAGAATCTTAGATAGGCTCTTCAGGTACCATTAAAATTATAGCAGTTCTGCCTGTTCATCTGGAAGCCAAGGGATGTAGATACTTCTTCAAACAACAATAGGTGTTACCCTGTTATCCAGTCTGTCCTTATTTTTATGCAGCAGATAATGCCATTTGCATGGCATGTGTTAGATGATTTTTATGTTCTGCCTCTATTTGTTACTTGTATAATTCTACTGAAGAAACTAAGGCTCAGGGAAGTGAAATAAGTTGTTTGACCAAATATGGTGAAATTCAGATCTCTTATTCCAAACCCTGTGATTCCTTCCATGTGCTACCCTTATCTAAAGTCTGACTGTGAGAAGTAATTTTTGAGGGACACTAGTCCAAGGGCCTGTCCTCCATCAAATTTTGTGACTAATTCTTATGCTTTATTGCTGGATTCCAGTTTGAAGACAGAATGGCAATAAGATCCATCTACATTAACTTACACATGATGAAATTACTCTCCCTGCCTTTAGCTTTTACTGGAAAAAAAAAAATCACAGAAAGCAGCAACATTCAGCCTATTTCTTTCTCAGAGGTCTTGGATTAAATCCCACAGGAGAATTTCCTTTAGAATTTGGAGTCTAAGTATCAGAAATTTTTGTGAGAAATTGATAAGCTTTCTACTTTCAATTAAAGAGAACTATGCCCCTTTACACATGTCTTTTTTGCAATGGATGTTATGAACCTCAAAAATAAATTGGATATTTTGTAATGTGAGTCATATAATGTTATTGCCTACAATATTCATTTCAGATCCTCTTTTTGGTGTTGTTTTTCTAATTTATGAAGTGTATTTTGCATGTTACTCATGTGAACCATCTCAATTCCTGTAAATAAATGAGTAAATACCTTTATGAAGAGAACAGAACTTAATCCTCCTTCTGCCTTTTGTCTTCTTATACTATGTTGAAGAGATGTGATATGCTGTACGATGTGTCCTTTGATACAAGAGAATCTGAAGCCTAGGTAAAGACATTAGGGAGAATAACCATGTTGAAGATAAATAATGCAATTAAACTCATCCAGTGCTTTTTTTTTAGCACAGGCTCTGTATTGGGTGGGTACTGTGGGGGTATTATAAAAATTAGTATAAACATAAACATAGCCTCTGGATGTTCCAGTGTACATGCTAGAAAACAGCAAAGAACGGCTATGAGTAACTTTATAGACAGATTAAAAACCTTAAAGAAACTGAAGAATCTCTTGAATGTTTTACTATGACAGTGACATTTAAAAGCTTTGAAACCATCTAAGATAACTTAAAGCTTTTATTCTTGAAACTATACAGAAATATCTTATCGCTTCATTCTAATATGTGATTCACCTTGTGTTCTGATGTTCTTTATGCTCAGCTTTTTTTTTTTTTTAGTTCTGGGGTACATGTGCAGGATGTGCGGGTTTGTTACAGAGGTAAACATGTGCCATGGTGGTTTGCTCACCTATCAAACCATTACCTAGTTATTAAGCCCAGCATGCATCAACTATTTTTCCTGATGCTCTCTCTCCTCTTGTACTCCCACCCCTCTCCAACAGGCTCCCAGTGTGTGCTATTCCCTTTCCTGTGTCCATGCGTTCTCATTGTTCAGCTTCCACTTGTAAGTGAAAACGTGGTGTTTGGTTTTCTGTTCCTGCGTTAGTTTGCTGAGGATAATAGATTCCAGCTCCATCCATGTCCCTGCAAAGGACATGATCTCTTTCATTTCGATGGATACATAGTATTCCATGGTATATATGTACCACATTTTGTTTATCCAGTCTATCACTGATAGGCATTTGGGCTGATTCCATGTCTTTGCTGTTTTGAATAGTGCTGCAGTAGACATATGGGTGCATTTTTTTTTTTGTAATAGAATGACTTATATTCCTTTGGGGATATATCCAGTAATGAGATTGCTGGGTCAATTGCTGGTATTTTTGATTGTATATCTGGTCAAAAATTGCTGGTTTTGATTGCATATCTTTGAGAAATCACCACACTGTCTTTCCAATGGTTGAACTAATTTACATTCCCACAAACAGTGTAAAAGCATTCCTATCTCTGCAACTTCACCAGCATCTGTTGTTTCTTGGCTTTTTAATAATCACTGTTTTGACTGGAGTGAGGTGGAATCTCATTGTGGTTTTGATTTGCGTTTCTCTACTGATCAGTGATGGTGAGTTTTTTTTTTTTTTTCTTTTTTTTTTTTTTGAGACAGAGTCGCGCTCTGTCGCCCAGGCTGGAGTGCAGTGGCCGGATCTCAGCTCACTGCAAGCTCCGCCTCCTGGGTTTAAGCCATTCTCCTGCCTCAGCCTCCCGAGTAGCTGGGACTACAGGCGCCCGCCACCTCGCCTGGCTAGTTTTTTGTATTTTTTAGTAGAGACGGAATTTCACCCGTTTAGCCAAGATGGTCTCGATCTCCTGACCTTGTGATCCGCCTGTCTCGGCCTCCCAAAGTGCTGGGATTACAGGCTTGAGCCACCGCGCTCGGCCGGTGAGTTTTTTTATATTTCTTGGCCTCATAAATGTCTCTGTTCATGTCCTTCACCCACTTTTTAATGGGGTTGTTTGTGCTTTTATTTGTAAATTTGTTTAAGTTCCTTGTAGATTCTGGATATTAGACCATTGTCAGATGGATAGATTGCAAAAATTTTCTCCCATTCTGTAGGTTGTCTATTTGCTCGGATGATAGTTTATTTTGCTGTATGGAAGTTGTTTAGTTTAATTAGATCCTTATATTCAGTTTTTTTATCCACAACACAGATCATAATGCTGTTCCATGAACAACAAGCCAAGCATAGGCAACTGCATTGATGTTGCAGCCTGTGGGTTATGTGCCATTTTTGGCAGACCAACCCACTCTCCTCTCCTCCATTTTAGAAAGTGGGTGGAGATGCAAGCGATTATGATATCATTTTAGGGATAATCTTGAGTAGGCTCTCATTTATATAAAATGTCAGTTACGTTCAGACTACAACCAAATTGTGACCACAGTATGTCAACAAAATTGCTTTGCTACACCAAAACAGGATACAAATTAATAGGTTTTAATTTTGGTCCAGCTTCAAATTCTTAGTGCTTTACTGATTTGAAAAATAGTTGATCACCATTTCTCTTACAGAGTTTTTACTTCCTTAAATTTAATTGTTTCAATATCTTTTAACCATTACTTATGTCTTATTTTTATGGCTAAACAACTCAAGGCCTAGCTATGTGTTAGTAAACAATGGAAGACAAGAACCTGCTAGGATCTATGGACTTGTAAGTGTTCATTCTATTAATGTATTAGCTACAGAGATTGCATGCACAATCAGTCCACGTAGGAGGCATAGTGATTTTACAATTCTATGACTTGTTTTTGTAACTTAATGTTATAACAAAAAGAATATCTCTATAAGGCTAGATAGTCTTTATGATCACAATTTCCTGTGGTTGCATTAAATCATATTGAATGGGTATACTATAATTTACTTAAACATACGTCATCACTGGGCATATTCATTGTTTACTATTGCTAGTGATTTTGAATGCTGAAAGTTACAAAGTCTTCATCAACTATAGCTTCGAAATGTTTTACAGCTCATAAATATGTAAAACAGGGATAATAAGTCATATTTCAAATATTTGCTGTCAGATACATAATAGGTTTTGTTCGTAAAAGGTCTGTAATAATTCCTGGAACAAATGTTTGTTTCCTACCCCTTAGATGATTTAACAAATGAAGTCTATTCTGTACTCTTCATCCTCATTATTATTCTCACAACTTTGACTATATACTTTCCTGTATGAAGGCCAGATTTAATCTGTAATTTCAGGATGCTCCTTACTCCAGTATAGTCTTAGTCCAGTGGTTCTTAACTGGGGTAAATATTTCCCTCCAGGTGATATTTGGTTGTGTCTGGAGACGTTTTTTATTTTTACATCTGAAGTGTTGGGGAGATTGCTGCCAAAATCTTGTGGATGGAGACAAGTGATCTGCCAAAACGTACCACAATTCAAAGGACAGCTCCATTAACCAACAAGGAATCATTTGGCCCAAAATACTATTTTAATCGATTAAAATAAATGAGCATTTTCAGAGATAACATATACAATATCTGTATTATAGTTTCTTGTTTATGATACAGCGAAACAGTTCATTTGTCCTCTTTGGGAAATTTCATAATTTGTAAAAGTTTTGTTTTTAATTAAAGTTTATTATACAACATAGACTTTTTCTTCTTTATGTCAAGGAAGCATATAGAAATTTGCACTTTGAGATGTTACTGATTTCTTTTGATTGTATAGCATTTTGCTCCCATGTAAACATTTCCTGTGACATGAAAATGGATAGTTTTGTGCCCTGGAAAAGTCCATTATTGTAGGTTGCTTATGGTTTTGACTCCTGAACTGTGAAAAATATGAGAAAACCCAGTTTGCTGAACAAGCAGTTATAAACATTTAGTGCACCCCAAAGCTAAAGAGAGAAATAATTACTGCATCTGTTTTGAGATAGCCAGTTTGGTTGTGGTCTCTTCCTTGTTTTACATTTATTTTTTCAGCAGCCAAGATGAAGTCTCACTACAAGATTCTTAGATGTGGAACATACATTCCGGTCCTGGAGCTACCTAACTCTGAGCACACAGAAGTCAACACCAAGGAAAATAACAAACATGTTAATGATATATTCTACAGCAATGTTTATTTGAGGAGCATATGCTTTCTTAATTCAATCTTTTGTAATCATAAAAAATCCACTTTCGTAAATAACATGAACTATATTAAAAAAAAAAACCCTGAAAGTGAGCCACGAAAGACTGACTTTTTATGATTTTTCAAAAAATTTTGACTTTTCTAAAGGATAAAATACTAACAACAATTTACAAATTGACACTAAGTTCATATTAAAAACATGACTAAAAATAATACAAGAATAGTATTTGGCTTGGATTCAATTTTAGGAGTTGTATCATGTCAGCCTGCATCAGGAGAACTTGAATTGTGTTGTCTAGGTGATACGGAGTTACCTAAAGCATGTAATTATTTAAAACATTATTAGTTGAGGTTTTTGCCCTGAAGAAAGTGTCTATTTGTTTATGTTTGCAAACATATGCTCTTTGGACTTTCTTTTACCATGAATATATGATAGTTCATACTAGTAGTTGATAACATTATTATTATTTAAAAACTTATTTTAGTTATTTTGATGCTTTTCACTGAACAGTTAGTAGTACTACATGTAATAAAAAAACTTTCCAAATAAGATCTTAAGTATGATAGGGAAATATGTCAATATATTCGTGAAAACATATAATTCCATTTGATGTAATAAGTGATATGAAAACATAGAATTTCATTTTATGTGATAAGTGACTATGTACATGTTCATTCTTTTTGTAAAAAGGCCATTTGAATTATTCAGAGATACCCAGACTAATCAATCATTATTTATCCTCATTTTAATAAAATTAGCTCTTGCACAAAGGTGCAAGAAATAATTAAATCCACATGTATATTAAAATTTAAGTTTCAGACTTGAGTTGCTAAACTGACTATACAAGAGGTGACTGTTTGAATACTTCTTTACAAGTAAATCATGACTGCATTAAATCATCTGAGCCTAGGATTTAGTATAGTAATTAAACAATTTTCCTTGGTTGTATATACTAAATCGTCTTGGGTTTTCTCTTACTCTAAAAACTTTCGTAGTAGGGCTAATAATTTCATGTAAAAATGACTCTATTTAAATACTTATTTTTAATAGCAATTGCAGATAAAGTAATAAAAATAAGTATATAAGATCTTTCCACTAATAATACTATATGTTTTCAAGTAGGAAAGACAGAATCTTGTACTGTATCCCCAAAGGGTAAACTAAGGAGAAAAGGAAACTAAAAAGCATAAAGCATACAGCTTCTAGTTGCATGGGTCTTAAATTTTGAACACATTAGCAGTAAAACTTCGTTGTTACTACTGGAGGGATACTTAGGCTTGCATGTGCTTTCTAAGCCAACATCAAATGTAACATAAAGTTTTGTATAATTTTTTTTTCCTTATACTTTGAGTTGCACCTGGATGTAAATATCTCGCTAGAATAGACTAATGATATGCTTGGAGTATGCCTCGCTAGAATAGACTAATGATATGCCAGCAGCCATGGAGTAAGCTCCTCTCCCTGCCTGGGTTCTCCAGTGAAATTTTAAACCATTGACTTTTAATTCAGGGACACACTCCAAGGAGCTTGTCCTCTGCTCTTTATTGCATTCCAGGGGCAGCTCCACCAAACTACATCACCATCACTTAGCACAGCACTTACTCTCTCTAATTAAAAAAAAAAAAAAAAAAACACTCCAGGTGCTATACTGGATGGATTATTATTAACAGAGGATTCCAAAATTTGGTTTATTCCCTACTCTTTCAAGATGCAAGACAGGCTGAAGTCCCAGTTGTGTTTTCTGCATGCTAACGTGACAACTGAAAAAAATCTGGCCTGATGCATGAAGACAGTAAGTAGAGAACTGTACTGTGACCTATCATTCTATGTTGTTGACTTAGGAAACGATTTCAGGAGAAACAGATAGTTACTAAGGTCCTTTGCAAAAATGACATCTAAGACAAATGGTTGAGAAAGAGAAAAAGAGAAACAGTAACAATGGGAGTGAGAGAAATGTCAACAGGATCAACAGGACTGAGGACACAATTCCTTACATATAATAACTACCTTCGAAAAGGAGTCAAGAAGTACCTTCATTCTTCTTTCTA
Source organism: Trachypithecus francoisi (assembly GCF_009764315.1). Lineage (NCBI taxonomy): Eukaryota > Metazoa > Chordata > Mammalia > Primates > Cercopithecidae > Trachypithecus > Trachypithecus francoisi. The sequence continues at coordinate 146,434,371 of NW_022681453.1, read as the reverse complement.
GAAGGAGAGACAAAAACATAAGAAAAGATCTCTACGATGGGATCTGTATCCCCATCCAAGATTATTTAAGAAATATATTTTAATACTTGGTGTAAAATCCTGGTAGATTAGGCAGTGAATAGTTGTTTTACATACAAATCCCTGTCAAAACAGATTTTTGTGCACATAATAATTCCTTTAAGTCAAAGACTAAGCCCTAAAATGGTGTATAGTGATGCCTTGCTGCTGCCTCCTTTTCTCCCTTACCAGTCTTCTAATTCTTCTGGCTCTCACATGTTTATGTTTCTTTAGCAGTAGGGGCCACATTATTCTCCACATGTACCCTGTTTTGTTTTCTTTCTAATCTCTGTGGCTTTGTACATCACCTCTTCTGTATCTAGATCTTTCACTCCTTTTTGTCTACTTAACAAAACTCATTATGAAGAATCAGATGAAAAATTCGCTATCCTAGGAAGCCTTCCTTGGTCTTCTCACCTCCACTGAGCAAGTTTCTTTGTGCCCTTCACTTCTTGATTGTATTAAAATTTATTTTTCTTTGTCTTTCTATTTAACTAGTCTCTGATTTGCTTGACTACAGAAACTGGATTGAATACATCATTAAAACACATTTTTCTGCATATTCAGTAAATTATTTTGGACAGAATGAATAACTGAATTGTGTTAATAAGTTGTACATCTATTTCTCAAGAAGATTAACTTGGACCATTTTATAAAGGAAAATATTTTGTTTCCCAGTTTTGCAGTAATTGTGAACTCCAATGCAAAGCCTTTAATTGCTGGCTAGGCAAAGCTAGGGTAAGAAATATGTTCTTAGTAGACAAGGAGACATTGAAAAAACTGTTCTAACTGAAAAAGAAAAGTTGAGACATACTGCAACAAACTATTCAGAAATTGTGAATCTCAATTCATTCAATACCTCTTAAAAATGTAGCTTCTGTCATTCATTTTTCCATTCATGTATTTATTTTTGAGAACTTTTAATGAGCTAAGCACTATGTTAAGCTCTGGGAAAACAAGACTGGATATAGCACATATTTTGTCTCTGAGGGATCACAATGTGGTCAAAAGTAATTTTATGGCTTGCAGACAGTCCTACTGGGATGAAAGCATTTGAGTGATGAGAATGCAGCTTAGCAGTATAGAAAAATCTTCAAAGAGAAATAGACAACTTAAATTTGCAGACAGGACTGGAGTGGATAGGGGACGCAGGATGGGAGAAGGTGGTGAGGTAGAAGTTTGATGCTGGGAGGCATAGGCAAGAGCTCAGATTCTTGTCGTGTATTTCCCTGGAAAGAACTTTTATGGAAGGAAAAGAATGAAAGCAGTGAAAAGAGCTGCCTGAGATTGATTATGGTGGTGAAGGTGGGAGGGTCACACCTTTGTTCCCTACAGGTTTGTGATACTGAGGTGAACTAAGCCTCAGTGTCCTCATCTGTAGAGTGAGAATGATGTGAGAGTGAGTAAAGTGTAAAATCTGTATGCAAAGGCAAAGCAAAGATCAGGCAAAATGCTGCTTCTTTTTTACACGCTGACTAAACTTGCTAAAGACGCTAATCTTATTAATGAAACCTCAGTCATTCATTTTAGCATGCTTTTGTGCACAGAGAATAAATGCTCTGAAATGCTCAAATGGGTAATATTTGTCTCTAGCTGAGGTGTACCTGACAGAAGACCCTCTGAGCTACCCAGAATAGGCAGAGATGGCTGTGCAAGGCTTCACTGAACTTTCCAACACAGCCATGCCTTCTCTTTTCTGCATTTGTAGCTTCAGGCCTTAACCTTTTATCATTATTTCAATGATGTTTTTGTGTTTAATTTAACTGTAAATCACATTAACAGAGTTTTGACTGGTATGTCAGAGGGCTTAAAAACTGAGTTAAAGTCTTTCTAAGAGCTAAAGAATTTGTCAGGTCTGACATGTTTAGTCAAGATGATCAAGTCAAGTGTGGAGATGTTGGAGAGATGGTGCGAGATGGTATTTAACTTGTTCAGGATTTAAGGAGCGGAAGTAGACTTGCAGTAGAGCTTTTGCTCCGTATTAGCAATAGTTAAGAGGATAATTTATGGCTTTTGTTAAGGTTATTAACCAAGGCAAAAGTGCCACTATAAAGCAATTAATTATATATTACACTTAAGTTATTTTCTGAGGAATACGATCAAACCAGAACATTGCATAATTCAGGAAGCATTAATGAAATGCTATACTTACCTTGTATTGCATAAACATATTATGTTAATGAAAGACAGGTATTAAGTTTTTCTATATTTGGAAATCATATCTTTAGGGGTCAAAAATCTAATTTATGAGGTTTTTACTTATAGACTTTCTTAAAACATTTTATCACAAATTAGTAGATGTTTAAGCAAGAAAAATATATAATACAAAAATGTTACCATTTGTTTTAATATTTTGATATATATATATACATTTTTACCCTTTTCTATGAATAATATTAGGATATCATAACTACTAAAACGGATTTCCTCTAAAATACCAGTGGCTTCACATGACAGAATCTTATTTCTCTCTCAGGAGGGGACTGCCAGTGGTGGGATGGCATTTAGGTGGGGCAGTGCAGTGACACTCTGCTCCATGCAATCATTCAGTGCAGTGCCATTAACGTCTCTTACTGGAGTTTCTTTGCCATTGACCTCCAGCCAGGAGGAAGAGAGAGAGGGATGACAAGTGAGATGTTGACGTGTTTCAGACCATAAGATAGTGAATATAATTGCTCTTTATACTAGAAATGTAATTTGGCTATGTGCCCGGCCTGGAGAGGAAACAGGTTTAATGTGCACATTATTTTATCTGGTAGAGGAAATATGTACATAAACAGGCTTATGTACTATACATATTTTGTAATATTGTTTATTTACTCAGCAATATATCTCAGTTTTTCCTTCTTATTTATATCATTGTTATTTGATTGTGTCACAATTTTAACTTAAGTCAATTTCTTGCTAAACGCTTTGGTTATTACCAGTTTTCATGAATATATACAACAGACTGATGACTTCTCATACCTTTACATACCAGCATCATTGCTTCCTTAAAAATTTTCCAAAAGTGGACTTGCTAAGTCCTAGGATATGTACTGTTGTACTGTTTTTTTTTTGTTGTTGTTGTTTGTTTGTTTTTAAGGCATTTTTCTTTCTATTAATGGAATCTGTGGGTGGAAGCTGAAAGTTAAGATTAGTATCCTTTATATTTTAGTGTGAATTAAAGCATTAAACATCAAGTACTTACTGAACATCTACTCAGTAAGTTGCTTGTGCTGTGAATTCAAGAAAAGTAACTAAGGTTGTTTTCATTAGAAAATGGTATTATCCCATTTGACTCAGCAATCCCATTACTGGGCATATACCCAAGGGATTATAAATCATTCTATTTTAAAGAGACATGCATACGTATGTTTATTGCAGCCCTGTTCACAACAGCAAAGACTTGGAACCAACTCAAATGCCCATCACTGATAGACTGGGTAAAGAAAATGTGGCCCATATACACCATGGAATACTATGCAGCCATAAAAAGGATGAATTCTTGTCCTTTGGAGGGACATGGATGAAGCTGGAAACCACCATTCTCAGCAAACTAACCCAAAAACAGAAAACCAAACACTGCATGTTCTCACTCATAAGTGGGAGTTGAACAATGAGAACAGATGAACACAGGGAGGAGAATATCATACACCAGGGACTATCAGTGGGTGGGAGGCTAGGGGAAGGGATAGCTTTAGGAGAGATACCTAATGTAGATAGTGGGCTGATGGGTGCAGCAAACCACCATGGCACATGTATACCTATGTGACAAACCTGCACGTTCTGCACATGTATCCCAGAACTTAAAATATAATAATAATAATAAAATGGTGTTCTCTTCCAAATATTTAACATTAAAAGAGAGTTTCAGTTTCCTGCCTTTTCCTAATTCAGTAAGTGACACATTGGTTTTTACTCTGGTTATAGAAGGAAATAAGGAGGCGTTAGGGTGTTTCTTAAAATTAAAAAAGATTAGGGGTACTTTATAACAAATACAAATGAAAAAATAAAGTATTTAAATTTATTCTTAAATATTATCTTGAATATGACTTAAGATTTCCAGGCTGGCCGGGCGCGGTGGCTCAAGCCTGTAATCCCAGCACTTTGGGAGGCCGAGGCGGGCGGATCACGAGGTCAGGAGATCGAGACCATCCCTGGCTAATACGGTGAAACCCCGTCTCTACTAAAAAAAAATTACAAAAAACTAGCCGGGCGAGGTGGCGGGCGCCTGTAGTCCCAGCTACTCGGGAGGCTGAGGCAGGAGAATGGCGTGAACCCGGGAGGCGGAGCTTGCAGTGAGCTGAGATCTGGCCACTGCACTCCAGCCTGGGCGGCAGAGCGAGACTCTGTCTCAAAAAAAAAAAAAAAAAAAAAAAGAAAAGAAACATAATGTTTGGATGTACTTTAAAACCACATAGATTGATTGTGTTTCACTGATAATACATTTTTCCCTCTATTGTTTAAAATTATACTGAGGTTTATCTTTTCTTGTGAAATAATGCATTTCCCAGATTTATATTTGTTGCCATATTTATGCCTTAAATGAAAAGAATTTTTGTAAAATTCATTAATTTTATTCTCATTTATTTTTCCATTATAAGAGATATCAATTTTTAGAGAAAAATAAGACCTTGAGACTTGCTGAGATGTAGTGCCTGCAGAAAAAATATTTCCATAAAATAGAAATAAATAAAATCTGTAATTAGATACATGAGTTATAGGTATGCATCTAAGCACTTCTATTTTATATGTACTTCTATAAACAAATAATACATTTGCAGAAATTTGAAACTTTTCAGAAACCTACTCTAGTCTCTAAATACTTATAATGACCCTGTTCAAGCTAAAGTCATAATCATTTTCAACACTAATAGACATTCATGCTAAAAGTTAAGATAATTATAAATACCATCTAAAAAAATCACATGAAAAATGAATCCATGTTTCTTTTAAAGAATCTAAAACAAAATTTTCAGTGTCTAAATTTGTCCTACAATTACTTGTTAACTTCAAAGAGTTTTCAAAAACGTATACTTACCTAAGGCCATTTATTCAATGAATTCATCAAGCAGACATTGTGTGTGAGATACAAAACCCACTTTCCTTACGATTTCATAGTCCACTAGGGAAGATAGACAAGCAAACAGAAAACTACGGCTCAAAAAGATAAATGGTCTTGGGGAATTTCCAAGTATCCTGGGAACATAAAAAGGAGAACTGAACCTACAATACCAAAGAAGGATTCTTGAAGAAGGCCAAAGGTCAGAGATTACTTTATATTTGCATTGGTAATAGTCGTATTTTGAAGTATTTGATAATTTGTTAGTTTCAAACATTTCTGAGCTATCACCATTGATAAAGCCTCTTCGGACAATCCAAAAAGGAATACGTGCAGCTCTTCGAGTTTCTGAATAAGTGTTATGTAAAGCAGTGAAATATGGTCTACATCGAACCATAGTGGTCCTTTTAGCTTGTTATTTTTGACATCAATTATTATTGATGTTTCATCCTAAAACATAAGAAAAATTATACCATATAAATATTCATGATTCTGAGAATGTGCAAGAAGTTTTGGTTGCTTATGTCCAATCCTTTAGTTTATAAGTGATCACAAGGAAGCACAAATAGACTTGAAGTTGCTTAGGTCAAGGTGGATTTGAAGGAATTAAATTAACCTAAGAGAATGTTAGAAAGAACCAGAAAATCTGGAAGCAACCTGCCATCAGAGTTGCCAGAGGTCAGGCAGACCTCTTTAGGAAGAGGGAGAGTGTCTGTAAAAGACTCCCAACAGCTGGGTTGTAAAAGGTACAGCTGGAGCAGTTGGAAGAGAAAATGGAAAGGCCTGAAACTGCAAAAGAATGAGGGTAAAATGAGATGTGCCTTGCTCAGAACAATAAGAGAAAGGCAGGAACAGCTGCAGGGTTTGGATCTGAGATGCATAGCAAACCCAGTTGCAGGGAAGGCCTGAATGAACAGCAAAGTGAAATGCATATATGTGTGTGTGTGTATATATATATGTGTGTATATATGTATATATGTATATATATGTACGTATAGGTAGAAGACAAATACTTAGGTAGAATTAGTACGCTTAGAAAGTGAAGTTGTTAGGAATGAACTGGTGACAATAAAGATTAAAAGCTGAAGAGTATTGTAGTGACAGGTACTTTGATTACGCTTCTAGGATAGCAACATACTGTAAATAGCAAGCTAAGAAATGCTTAGAACTACACTGGCTACCCAAAACAATTATGTTCTGAGTTTGGCATATTGTAACTTCTTAATTGGGGCATTTAAAATATTCCCTAGTCTATATAAACATGGATTGATAGAAAATCCATTTAACTTGCTCTACAAATAGTTTTAAAATATTAAAACATGTCCATAGTTTTAAGATATTTTTCATCATAATTATATAGGGCAGAGTAGTCAATTAATTTTTTCTTTCAGTATTAACAATGAGCTTTTATGAGACTGCTGCTTGGTGCAAGAGCCGCTGTCAGTCTTTGGGTTATTATAGTTGCTGATATGAATTTAAAATGAAAATAATATTAATCCACCAAAACATCCTTTCTTCAAATTATGTAGCATTTGCCTCTTTTTTTTTTTTGCACTGCATAATATAGTCTGGCAAAAAGTAAGTGTGATCTTAATTATTAGACTTGTTTATTCTAGGGAGGAGCCAATGGAGCACTTATGGTAATTAACATATTTTGTCTGGTCTTCTCATTTTGTTAATGATATCTTATTGAAGGTTGAGCAGTAATTACTGCCCACTGAGGTACATACGCTGAAACAAATTAATGGTCAATGACCAATAATGATTACACTTGTAATTATCTACTGTGAAATGTCTGAAAAATTGAAATTAAAAATAAAGTTATTTGAAGCCAACATTAAATTGTTTTGTTAAACTATGCTAAAATCATTTTAACAACTCAACAGAGAAACGATACACCACAACTTTATCATCACTTCCACCAGTTTCATATTAATTTACAAGAAAATTTATTTTTCCGATGATTTACATTTTTACCCAATGAGATAAAAAAGTAAAAGTGGAAAGAATAGGACACAGTTTATATTTACTTTCAGGTATATACGGCTTTTAGGTATTTGTAGCACTTTTACTTTAAGATCGACAACATAATTTTTCAGGGATTTCAAGAAGTAATTTTCTAGACCAGAAAATAGTATTTCCTCTATCCTTTTTCCTTTTTAAGATGAGATTTTTTTCCCCCAACTCCTTCTTATTATCTATTTATGCATAAGAAATACTGGGATACTTACCCCTTTAAAGGACTTTAATACTTTGTATTGCTCAAAGTTTATCTCCTGGGTTTATCAAGATAAATCATAATCTCCCTATAACACTATCCACTTTAACTTGGGGTAGAGGGTGATGATAGATGTTCCAAAAGTTTCTGTATGATACAGTTTGACTGGTAAAGTTGAGCAGCTTGAAACTCCTCTTTTTAAAAATTCTACCAACAACTTCAGCACATGTATTTGTCATGTGGAAAAAAAAATGATAAACTTTAACTGAGAATTAGCATAGTGTACTATTGGCATTCTTTGGACTGGAATGTGGGACTTCTGGGACGTACATCTGCATCACTAATTAGCTGTACTCACTGGTTCTGGGCCTTGGTTTTCTGACCTGAGAAATGGGAGCTTTGTACTAGATTATCTCCAGTGTCACTCACAGCTTCAATGTTCCATAATAAGTGTTGTAATAAGGATCACAAGAGTCTGGGAATTATTTTTCTTTTTTTCTGGTTAAATTATGGTTTGAAAACATCTTATTAAGAAATTTAGGTAATTTTAATTACTTAGAGTTCAGTTTGTAGGGTCAAATTTTCTTATCTGTAATGTTTAGTCCTCATCAGATAACTAAGGTATGGAATAGACGTATATCTTTTTGTTTACTGAATGGGAAAACTAACCCTAGCATCTAAACTTGGATAACTAGTTTAAATATATACAATATTTTAAAATAAAATTTTAAAATAAAATTCAGACAAATGTGATTATTAGATAAAATTGTTAATAAAATGTAATGATTTCATTTATTACAGTGTTTTGTTTCTTATGAGAATTTGAGTTACTGTGGGATCAGAATTAAATTTTTACATAGTTTTGTACCCTGACTTATTACACATAAGATTGCAATAAAGATTTATTAAAAGAAAAAAATAAATGTTAAAGAATTTTCGGACTGTATGTTGCTATGTTGTTTTAAATTGTTTTAAGTTTTGAATATCTTCTTTTCTTTAAATTAGAAATGGACTTTTTATAAGATAAATCAAATGTTTTACAATGAAGCAATTAAAACCCGATTCTTTGAGTTAAGATTTATTATTTGGATATGGACATCACTCTGGAATTTCGATCTCACTGTTATGAGCAGAATATCACATCCAAATTACTTTTTCTCCATATATGAGGAAATTGGGCTTAATGAGGATACAAATTGCTGGATTATTATTAGCCAAAATTTCTACCCTAGAGATTTTAGTCTGTCTATTAAAGTTTATCATGGTCTTCTTTAGGATCCACTAGTAAAAGGTGAGAATTGTTATCCAACTTTAAGATATTTTAGGACTTTTGACTGATTTTAATTTTTCTTTTCAGTTCATGGGAACGGATCTTGTACGCCTGGCTGAACTTGGTTTAGATTTTTGACAGTTTTTTATTTGCGTCCCATTTGGATGTTTTTCAAAATGTCCAGACTATTCACACCACATCTGAATAAGCACTACCCACTGGTTTAATTCAAATTGTCTGGCATACTTCTAATTAGTATTGTTAATGCTTACAGATTATTATTAATAAAATAAAGTGTTGCGCCTGGAGTTTACTAGAGAAATGATTAGAAGCTTAAAAGAAAAATTTAAGCTTTTAAAAATTGATTTTAATAGAAAATTCTTGGTTGGAGTATAATAAGAAATGACAAGCAGCCAAAATAATTATCTCATGATATAATTCCCAATCTGAAATTTTGGTACTAATCCGTTAATATATTTAGACTTAGCATCATTGGCAAACTGACAGTTATAGAGATTTATATGGAGAATACTTAGAATCTAGTTTTGCTATACTAATAATTAGCAAATTTTAATTGTGTCCAAATCAGTACATGCCTGCACATCGGTATGCATTTTAGCAACTAAAAAAGCAGTTTGCAATAATATTAAGTTATAAATTGTTTCCAGTTCTTACTTTCTCAGTAGTGAGTGAAAAACACAACTGATTATAAAAATATTATCTAGAAGTATGCTGGAAAAATACATGTTTATGTGTGTCTACCTCTGAAATAATGGAGTGTTTCTGTGCATTTTTCTCAAGACCGTTTAAGGAAAGTTATTTAAGAAGCAAATAAAGTAAGAGCCTGAAATTTATTTAAATTTAAAAATTATGACTTTGTAAAAGTGAGGTTGTGGGCACTTACACCATAGTCATGTTTTCTACCAAACTGTGCATCATGAACGTAAGCAAGTGAATTCATCATTTAGAGGCTCATATTTTTAAAAATCTGATGTTTTATATTTTTTGTGTTTGGAGCATTAGTGAAGTTTTTCCAAAACCATTTGCTACGTGTATAACTGTGTTAATAGTTTTGATTTATATCTATATTTTTATAAATTCTCTTAAAATGTATATGAGCATTTACAATTGAAATGCTCATATTTACAACTGAAAAATTTAAAATGTATATACATATACCTGGTACATTAAAAATTCAAAGGAATAAATTACTTTCCTTATTTTGCTCACAAATTTAAAAGAATTCCTACTATGTCTTTTTCCTCATTGATCTGTATATTGGAATTGTGGTCATAAGAATATCAGTTTCATTATTTTGTTTTGGAAATATTTCAACATCTCCATTCAAGGACTGACTGGATCATGTTTACAGAGGCTTTTCAAGGCATCTGTTCTTAGCCACAGCTGAGAGTGGGGCCCACCATGCTGACTGGAAGGATCCACCTAGAATTTGTTGAATTAAGTCCTTGCACCTGGATGTAATTGTTGTGCCGCTGTGCTGGGGTTTTCTTAAGCTAGTGGTAAAACAAATTAGCTCAATTTAAACTGGCATCCAGTAGAGAAGCAACAACTCACCTCATATAATGTTTTCCAAATAATTATTTTTGTATTGCCAGGTTTACCTCATGAATATTTCCATGAGGATTGGTTGAGAAAAAATGTTTTTAAACTAGAGATGTGATGAAAATTCTGCTTATGTTATAGGCTTTGATATTATTGCAGTATAATTAAGATATGGATAAATATGTGATCATAATTTCAGTCAAGCTGGATTATTCCCCTTGCTAAATAAAACAAAAATTCAGATATTTAATTGTGAGTTAGAGCTGAGGAAATATTCTCATATCTGTATTTAAGTTTCATTAGCCATTGTCATATTTGCTGTGGATTTAATGACGTAACTATGTTTACAGGCAGAAAAGATGCATGTAAGGGTCCTGATCAACAGAAGACAAGATTCATTTTTGTCTGTCAGTAGAACTTGTCATCTCATTTGTTTATGCATGTTTTCAGTCATTTACCCTTGGCAATCAAATTCACAAGCTTTCTGGAAATCCAGTAAATTTTAAATTTTAGTAGCTATTAAGAATGGAACTGGTACATATGGGCATATGAGACTAATACTCATAGATACTTCTTTGTGCATTAATTACTTATTCACCTAATACAAAAATCATGGGCACCAAGTGAGTGACAGACAGACAGAATTCTTTTTTTTTTTTTTTTTTGAGACGGAGTCTCGCTCTGCCCCCAGGCTGGAGTGCAGTGGCCGGATCTCAGCTCACTGCAAGCTCCGCCTCCCGGGTTTACACCATTCTCCTGCCTCAGCCTCCCGAGTAGCTGGGACTACAGGCGCCCGCCACCTCGCCCGGCTAGTTTTTTGTATTTTTTTTTTTTAGTAGAGACGGGGTTTCACCGTGTTAGCCAGGATGGTCTCGATCTCCTGACCTCGTGATCCGCCCGTCTCGGCCTCCCAAAGTGCTGGGGTTACAGGCTTGAGCCACCGCGCCCGGCCGACAGACAGAATTCTTAGCACTGAGGGCACAGCTGGGAAGCATGGGAAATTCCTGCCTTCCTGACGTTTACATTTTAACTGGAGAGACAGACAAAAAATAAAATAGAAAGAAAAAGAAAAAGAAAGAAAGAAAGGAAGGAAGGAAGGAAGGAAGGGAAGGAAGGAAGGAAGGAAGGAGAGGAAAGAATATAATTTTAGTGAGTGTTATATTCTATGAAGAACATAATGTGAACTAGAGTATGGAGGAAAGGTACAACTAGATTGTTTAGACAGAAGGGCTTCTCTGGGAAAGTTTTCATGTTCATGTATCAATAAACACATATGCTACCTGCATTTATGTAAGCATTTATTTCTTAAAATGCATTTGTATTTGCAATGCCTTGTGCAGTGTTTAGCATAAAATTAAAGAAGAATGCTCTTTGTAATTGGAGATGGAAGGCAACTAACATATTGAAAAGTCTGTGCACAGATGTAGGGACATATATGTAAAAGGCTGTTGATATTATTGTTTTACCAAATATAACATAGACAATAAAACAGCCCAATATTATAAAATGATTTATTACAAAGGTTTGGATATAAAGACCTCCAGAGTCCTTTTTAATCACTGTCTTCAAAAGTTGTTACTTCTTCTGTCATAATAATTTATACATATTTCTGCTATAGTGCATCCCACATTGCATTGCCATTAGTTATATACAAATACATATTTGTTTCTGGGTTTTGCTCCTTGACAGTGTTTCTCCTTTAATATCTTTGTATTTCCAAGCAAATCAAATTTGTTTTGATAGATTTGTGTGATAGTGGGGATTTTACTTTATTTCAGTTACAATGTTCTGACCTGATTACATGGGAATTTTTCACTTACATGTTGATGTTCTGAGAGAAAAATGTTGTCTTTAAGTGGCAGAGCTTACCAAATTCCCACAAACCAGCTAGCTGACTTGTGCTTATTGCTCGTAGGAAATGTTGTAGCTAAGTTGATTAGCAATGACAACACTACTGCTACTGCTGGAAATATCTACCGTTTTGTTTTCAGCCTTTTCCAGTGTTAGCTATTGGCCACTACTTACATTGTTCTATCAAATCCTGACAACTACCCTATCAGATAGGTATTTATTGACCCACTTTATAAATGTGTAATTGAAACTCAGAATAAAAAACTGCCTGGTCACCGGCCTTGTCATATTATTATGTGTGCTGAGTTACATGAAGTTTATTATAGATAATAAAAATACTGTAAAATTTCAAATTAAAACTTTAGTAAATGGCTACTTTATATGTCTAATATGTGTCTCGTTATGTGGCAGTGGGGTATTCTTTTGAATGTTTAGTGGAGCTTGGGTGTGAAGTGTCAGGGATATGTATTTTGTTAAAGTTTGGGATGGGTGTATGTGTATATATGTCATATGTGTAAATATTTGCATAGTTATTTGATACTATGAGCTTTGAGCTGAGTGGCACACACTATTATTCCTCTCTACAAAATGAACTTTGGAGGACAAGGGCAATTTCTTGTTATCTCTGTGGCCTCAATGATACCATATAGACACCTACTAAATGCTTTAAAAAAACCCCAAAATTTAACAAAGCAATTTCATCACTAAGGCGATGCATAGCATAGGAGCCCCTAAGATTTTTACTTTCTCCAAATTTAAAAAACAGCATCAATAACAGGGTAAAACAACAAATCAATAGCTGTTACTATTTTTGTTTTAAAAGATCAGTAGAATTTTATTTTGATTATAAGTCTTGATCTTCAAAATTAAGCTAAAGTGTATTTTTACCTTCCTATGGAATGATGAAGGTGAAGGCCAGTCCCCACCATTGGTAATTCATGTTATTGTTATGTGTCCACAGGTACACAGACAGTAGAACATACTCAATATGCTTTGTAACATTTACACATATTTGATTCTTGCAGCTCAAAGTGAAGAAATGGTCTAGATATAAACGTAGGTGACTTGAATACAAAATATTACTATTATATGATTTTGTATTTCAGATATTAGAAAAAACAAGCATATGATTAGTAGGTTTAACTTCAGTAATTACACAGTAATTTACTGAGTACAGAATAAAAAAATATTTAGTCCACAATTTCTATTAATTAAGAGTAGAAGTTGATTTTTAGTAGAAGCTCCTTATATACTGTATGGTACAAGTCTAAAATTCTCAGGTTAAAGAGAGGAGCTTTATGAACATGTGCTTATTCTCCTTCTCTTATTTTTTCTGGGAGAACACTTAGTTCATTCTATGGAATTAAGGCCACCCCTGAAGTAATCTCTCACAGAATTATGTGCTGCTTCAGGTATGCCAGTGAAAGCAGGTCTCTCACAGTTCCAATATTTTTGTTAAATTGATATATAGACCAAAATCTGAATGCAACATGATTTTAAATTCCCCAAATTATCCAATCTAATCTTAGTGTTCCACGTGTAACTCTGAAGGGAAATTAAATCGTATTTTGTTGAAAGATAGTATTGTAGAAACTTACTATAAGGCTCTAGAAGTTACCTGTCTGTCATGAAAGATTTGTTTTTATGGGAATGAATGATACATTGTAGATTTCACAGAAAACTCTATGTTTTCACATTTTTGATGTCCCAGATTTAATTTCACTAACTGATACCCATGGAGTGTTCATACTGAATTGATATGGGGAGAGATAACTGGCAGTGAAGAGGCGAACAATCATCTAGTTGCTCCAGGCATCTGTGATTTTTCCTACTTCTTTATTATTTCAGGTGCTCTACATTTTGCTTTTAAAATAACTGTTTTAATTCTATTGATTTCTCTACATCTCTGCTTGTACCAGCTACCATATTCTGTCACTTGGACTGCATGCTGACTTCCCTGTCTCTAGCCTCCCACTTTAAATGCCCTGACATTCATTCTCTATACAGGAGTCAGAATTTTTTTTATAGTATAAGTCAAATTATGTCTCTCCCTCTTTAAAAGGCTTTCAAGGCTTTATTTGCAATTGCCCAAATTGAAAATAATCCAAATGTTCATCAACTAGTGAAAGAATAAACAAATCATAATAATTCATACAATAGAATTATTTCAGCAATCATGAGCTGATACATACCAGAACATCGGTGAGTCTGAAAGGCACTATGCTAAGTAAGAGAAGCAAGACACGAAAGCTATGTGATTCCATTTATATGACATTTGGAAAAACTATAGGGACAAAATCAGACCAGTAGTTGCTAGGGGGTGGTGGATGCAAGATAATAACTTTTTTGGTGTGAGGTGAATGATCTATTTCTTGATTGTGATAGTTGCACATCTTTATACATTTGTCTATAATAATCAGTTTTATGTGCAAATAGTGAATTTTAATACATTCATATATGATATGACATATTTGTATGTATCTGTCTGTGTCACACACACTCTCTCTCTCTCACACACACATATGTATATGTATATAGGGAGTTCCAATCCTATACAATGCATTGTATCCCCCTAGAAATAAAAATCAGAAAATAAACACATTTTCATTAAGTGCCTCCTTTGACTCCAATAATTGTGCATATGTATTGTAGACTGTGAGAAACTTCTGCTCCAAATTATGGACATGAGGTACATTATACCCCAATAAATGTGACTTAAGCATCAAAAAGCATTCAATGGCCTTCCTGTACTTAGACTGAAGCTCCATAGCCCTAACTGTGGTATAAGATGCCTCTTGTGAACTTGCGTCTGCCTGCCCTTCACCTGTTTTCTCACAGTGCCTCTCATTGTTCTAGATTATTTAGTGAGTTTTCTTAGATGTTTGATATTTAACTTTAAAAACAAACATTAGCATTCAAAAGTAACATTTAATATTTGTTGAAGATTTAAAATGTGAAATTATATATTAATAATCCCTTGAAACAATATATTTTCTCATAAAAATTAAAATCCTTATATACAAACTCTCTATATCTGTCATAATAGGCATCTTGATTTTTTGTTCATGGAAAGGGAAGAGAAGATTCAGTAATTTTAAATATCAGAGGGAGTGTTCAACGTAGACAATGACTAGTTATTTTCTGTCAGTTAAACATAATACAGGATGAACTTACACTATATTAATTAATTAAACAAATGATTTTTTATATCTATTATGTAACAGGAGACATAAAGGGGGCATTTTGACTTTATAAATATACGAAGATTGAATTTCACTAAGTCATAAGCTCTTCTATTTTATTTACAAATATAATTTTTTTTTTTTTTTTTTGAGACGGAGTCTCGCTCTGCCGCCCAGGCTGGAGTGCTGTGGCCAGATCTCAGCTCACTGCAAGCTCCGCCTCCCGGGTTCACGCCATTCTCCTGCCTCAGCCTCCCGAGTAGCTGGGACTACAGGCGCCCGCCACCTCGCCCAGCTAATTTTTTTGTATTTTTTAGTAGAGACGGGGTTTCACCGTGTTAGCCAGGATGGTCTCGATCTCCTGACCTCGTGATCCACCCGTCTCGGCCTCCCAAAGTGCTGGGATTACAGGCTTGAGCCACCGCGCCCAGCCACAAATATAATTTAACATACAAGCCCTCACTTACAGTCATGTGCTTCATAGCTACATTTTGGTCAACTATGGACTGCATGTATGACAGTGGTCCTGTAAGATTTTAGTACTGTATTTTTACTGTACCCTTTCTGTGTTTAGATATACAGATACTTACCTTTGGGTTGCAATTTCCTATGGTATCCAGTACAGTAACGTGCTGTACAGGTTTGTACCCTAGGAGCAATAGGCTAGAATGAATAGCCTAGGTGTGTAGTAGCCTACAACAGCTACCTTTGTATGAGTATACTCTATACCATGTTTATACGATGAGGAAATTGCCTAATGACACATTTTTCAGAATGTATGTCTGTAGTTAAGTAACACGTGATTGTATATATATTTCAGAAATATGCAATACACCTTCTTGTGTATTGAATGTGAGTCAGTGCACAAACATATAGCAAGTACAACTTATAATGAGAGAGAGACTGAATATAGAAAACACACACTTACACCCACAAAAAATTTATTCAATTCTAACAAAAATACAGTTTTCTAAAAGTGGGAACATACAAAAGTAAAAATTTAGTTAACATATATCTAAATTAGACTTACAAAGCTTCTATAAATGCATTAAAAGATTCATATCAATCATTAAAATATCTAAAAAAAAGTCATATATATTATCTGATAGTGTACCACATCACATCGGTCACCTTTACATACTATCCCTCCCAGGAGTATTTCAGAACTGGACAAAACTTTCAACTCATGTGAGAATTAGCAAAATGCAAATTGAGTCCGTAATGATATTATGGAATTTTAATTTTCTAAAAATATCAATTAACTATTTCCTTCCTTCCCTCCCTTCCTCCCTCCCTTCCCCCAATTCTCACTCTTCTTTACCCTTCCGTTTTTTCTTATGCTCACTAATTACAGTCACTGTAAGAGGTTTTCAGTTTATGGCTCTGGGATATCTTCAATTCACCTGAAATTTTTGCTATTCTGCATGAATATAGTAAATATACAGACCACTGGCTAGCCTGAATCCCAGAATTTTTTCTTTTCTCTTAGTTAATTTCCTTTTAAGGTTCAAGAACAGGAAAACATTACTCAGGGAACATCTTGTGCAATGATGCCACATCCATCACTTAACTAAGAGCTTGTTTTCAACTTTCTGAACCAGCGGGGTGACCTTATGTTCCCAAGAGAGGGTCTAAAATGCGCTGGGCAAAGCTCTGCCTCTTGAAATGGCTGTTTGGTGTTACAGATGTTCAGGTGACTGACTGATGGTTTCCTCCCTCTGTATGACAGCTCCTGGGTAGCTCTAGGATGTGACTTTAAACTGGAATGACTCTCAGGAGCTAGGTTTGATATGGCACAATCTAAGGCATCCCTAAGTCTGAAGTTCTTCCAGCAGGTCTGGTGAGTTCTGAAACTTTCCTGGCAAACCCATCTACTCTGGCAGCACAAACAGAGAAACAAAAACAAGAGAAATATCAAAGTTGAGGCCTTCCTGGGTGTAGTATAACATACTGGTTGAAAGCTGTAGTTCTGAGGTTGAGATTGTTTGGGTACAATTCCTAATTCCACCTTTGCTGGCTGCACAATCAGGGCATCAATTTTCTCATTTATGGTATTAAGAATATAATGAAGACAATAATAATAATACTCATATTCAATGGAATTACTGTGAAGATTAAATTAAATTAACACAACCTAGCAGAAAATAAACATTAACTAAATGTTATCTGTTAGTATTGTTGTTATTGCTATTATACTGTTATTCTAAGCCTTAGCAGATAATTTGGCCACAGTTGACTAACTACTAGGGATTTTCTTATATTATCAATTATACAAATAATTTATAGAACAGTTGTGATAAATATATACATACGGAGGCTGGGCATAGTGGCTCAGCCTGTAATCCTCGTACTTTGGGCAGTTGAAGGGGGAGGATTGCTTGAGGCCAGGATTTCAAGACCAGTCAGGGCAACATAGAGAGACTTTGTCTCTACAAAAAATTTAAAAATTAGCTGGGTATTGTGGCACACACCTGTAGTCCTGGCTGCCAGAAAGGATCACTTTGGTCCAGGAGTTTGAAACCACAGTGAGCCATGATTATGCCACTGCACTCCAGTCCAGAAGACAGAGCGAGATCCTGTCTCCAAAAAAAAAAAAAAAAGTAAGAAGTTAAGAAAATTATTTTAAAATACATGTGGGTGCTGGAATTTAAAATATTCATCACCAGTTTGTATAGAGACAGGAAAATGTGTCTTGAGTCAATTTTTATTCAGTTTTGTGCAAAAACATCTCATTTTCTTGGTTTTATAATTAGATAAAATATTCAAGGCACCAAAATATTACTTAAAGGAGGAGGCAGCTTAAGAAGTAAGCCAATATATATTATATTTTTCCTAGGATAATCTTCTGTAAGAAATTAGATTAGATGAGAAAGATAAAATTTCAGATTTCACTTGGCATTTTGTAACTCTGCTTACACAAAATGTTAAAAACAAACAAAAATTTTACTTATCTCTTTTTATCACGCATATTTTCTCTGGTAAATTCTATGCCAGATGTAGGAAACAAATTATTAAAAATACAACTTCCAGCAAATAAAAAGGCAATTATTGCTATATTGTTTTAATATAAAATCTGAGATAAATTTTCAATGAAAAATATTTATTATTTTTATGATGTCTATTTTCTTATCTTCCTCTTTTTCTTCATTATTATTGTGGTAGTATCACTGGAATTCATAGAAATGACACATTGCTAAATGGCAGCAAACACTGAACAAAGGTAAAACACAATTAATTTATGCAGGAAAATGAGCGAGAAAAGCAGAAAGACCCTTTTCTATATAGTAAATACATTATTTGTAGAAATCATTTTTATTAAGTATTTCCAGGCATGCAAATAACTGTTATTCTCAACTGTCTCTTCTATGTCTTGGCCAAACTAAACCACAAAGGACAAGCAGCTCAGAGATTAGCGAATGCGTCTCAGCTGTCCTAGGAAAGTGCTGTCAGCAAGTCTGAAGAGTTTCCCAGAAGCCCCGAAAGGACGCAATAGCATCGTTTAGCAGAAAGAAACAGCCCTGGATTAATGTTATTTTGGCATTCATCTTCTGGCTTTGTGATTTTGGGCAAGTTGCTTATCTTCCTCCATTTATTCACATATATAATGAGAGGAGTAATACCTACCTTACAAACTTTTCGTGAGAAGAAAAAAAAATTGTTAAATATTTACTGTGTGTAAAATGCTTATTCCTTTAAAGTTTTCATGTCAGTTAAAAACGTTATTGGCTTGAAACCTGATAAAAGCATGTTATTGACTTGAATCCTGACTCAACAATGGAAATAGCAATTGTGCCTGCCATTCAGGGTGGCACAATTACTTCCATTGGTTCAGGGTGGTGGGGTGGGAGCTACTAGATAGAACAGGTGGGGCAATTCTTTATACATTTTGGTATTTTTTGTTACTACTAATCCACCAACTCTTGTTTTCACTCAGAAGCAGATCAAATGGACATATTTATTATAGACAGAAAGAATGATAAATGAGATTAATTTTAAAAATAAAATGAAAAGGAAAATAATTATGAATGTATGATTTATAAATTCTGAATATATGATTTATAAGTTCTGCATGTATATATAATAAAATCATTTAAATTACACGAGTATTAACTGAGTGAAGTAATTTTGATCACTTGGATTTATGTGTTCCTTGGACAGTCTTAAATGAAAACAAGACGTGATGGCTTTAGAGAATTTCACTTTGACTGGAAGTGTTTTTAATTGAAGAGTATTTTGCATTAGCTGATGGAGTTAATTTCCCTAAGATCTTCGATAACTAGTGCATGTAGCACTAGCTAGTTGGAATCTGAGCATTCAGGGACATTCTCTATTATCTTAAGTAAAAAAAATTGTGTTTTATGACATATGTAAAATATGCAAGCTCATATGCTCTTTAAGATGGGATAAAAGAGAATAGTTTTATTGTATATTAGAATAACTGGGTTTTTCTGATATAGTACTTCCCAGATGTTAGCAGTTGCAATGAAGATAATAAAATCAAGCACAATACAGTATTTCTTGGGTCAAGTTGGAGAAACATTAGATTAGTAAAAAATAAATAAATGAGGCCTTCATTGCAGCATTTCTCAGAATCTTTACTATACCAAGGTGTGTTGAGAATCTTTAAGGATGTTGGCAATATGTTTACTGTGTTTTCTAATATTTGATCATCAAATCATTTTCTTAAGAAGTTATTGTAAGGAATATATTTTGGAAAGTACTGGGCTGGAAGATGATTATATTTTCTTGTCTTCATTTTTTTTAAATTAGGGAAAACAAAATTCATACAAATTCTAAGATGACATACGAGTTTAGAATTTTCCACCACATATTCACCCTGTTTGATCAATTCCACTGGGGACATTCTTGTATAGCTACCTTACAATGCAATTTCTAATAATGAAAGATTGTGGCTCCTGGCTTTTCTTTCTTCTAGCATTTTAAAAGTGTAAGTTATCCTGTATGCTAGGTCCAGAAAAATGCTGGGCTTGCCTCTGAGAATATCTGATCTTGAGAATGGAGAACTAGACCAAGGTGGCACCTGGAATTTTT
Source organism: Trachypithecus francoisi (assembly GCF_009764315.1). Lineage (NCBI taxonomy): Eukaryota > Metazoa > Chordata > Mammalia > Primates > Cercopithecidae > Trachypithecus > Trachypithecus francoisi. The sequence goes on along the minus strand of NW_022681453.1, from coordinate 146,414,134 downwards.
TTTTTTAATTTTATTATACTTTAAACTCTGGGGTACATGTGCAGGATTGTTACATAGGTATACACGTGCCATGGTGATTTGCTGCACTCATCAACTCGTCATCTACATTAGGTATTTCTCCTAATGCTATCCCTCCCCTAGCCTCCCACCCACCGATAGGCCCCGGTGGGTGATGTTCCCCTCCCTGTGTCCATGTGTTCTCATTGTTCAACTTCCACTTATGAGTGAGAACATGAGGTGTTTGGTTTTCTGTTGTTGTGTTAGTTTGCTGAGAATGATGGTTTCCAACTTTATCCATGTCCCTGCAAAGGACATGAAATCATCTTTTTTTATGAGCATCTGGGATTTAAAACATGAAGACAAAGAGAAGACACTCCAAATGAAAGTCAGTTTCCACAAGAACTATCTTGGAACTTTGAAATACAATTTTAGAGACAGAATTAGAGACATCAATACAATTGAGTCTGTAATAAGTGATAATTATTATCATGTGTTCTATTAATCATGTCCCAGGAAGAAGGGAAACAATAGAAAAAGAAAATCTCAGTAGAGAATTATGTTTTTGTTTTTTATTGTTTTTGTTTTTCAACATTGATGCTACTGTCATTTTGGACCAGATAATTCTTTGTTGTGAAGGACTATCCTGTGCACCGTAGTGTTTAGCCGCATCCCTAGCCTGTACCCCAAGATGCCAGTAGTACCTCACCCCCAACTTCTAACAATCAAAAAGCTCTCCAGACTTTGATGAGTATCTCCTGATGGGGGAAAAACCACGCCGCGTTGAGAATTATTGATCTAATCCTTTCCTATAATATTTCCTTCCTTTGGCACTCAATAATGAGTATAGAAAATTCAAGGGTATTGTGTTATATATGTTCATGTGATTATACAATAAAACTGCAAATAATTTCAAGAAGAATAACAATTGTCTAGTGGGTTTTTAAAATCCTTTTTCTGAGTCTCATTCTAGAAGTATGGGATCACTTTCTAATCTCCTATTAGCTGACTTAGCTGTCTTACTTTTTTACCCTTGTGCCCTGACTGTCATTTCTATTTAAAAGGATATTAGCAAAACTTTCACTTAAAATGTTTAAGAAGAAAATTACTAAAATTGTGATTTAGAATTTCTCCTGGTTGATATAATCTTTCAGGTATCAACAAACACTAATTATATAAATAAAACAAGTAGTTGCCAAATATGTTGATTAAAACTATAAGCTAAATTGAAGGGGATAGCATACAATCCCCCATCTATTTACATTTTGACATTCTGTTGGGCTATAAATTTTACACTTCTCTCTCTCTCTCTCTCTCTCTCAATAGTTTCTTTTCTTTTGATATTTGAGATTGTTACAAAACTAGAAATGAAACAGTTTCTGATAGGTTAGAAAACATTGTCCAAAAATAAGCTGCTTGTTTACTAGTGCAATCAAGAGTAAAAATGTGAATTATAAGATTGTTACTTTAATTTTTATTTTATTTTTCCATTTTTAGACTCCAGGACTGAATATTCACTTCTAGAAAGGAACATGGTAAAATTTTAAAATTTGTGTCAACTTCTACTAGATTTGAGTAACTTCTTAAATAAAGGGGAAAAAATAAATAAAAAGATAAAGCTTGTTTATTCTGACAAGCAATTAGATTGTCAAAGCATAATCCATGATGTACTTGGAATAATTTAACATTTTGACTTAATATCTTCTGTTTAAGAAATGTCCAAATACATATTTTCTAATTTAAAATAGTCTAATTACAGAACAGGTAAAAATGTGAGCCCTAAAGAAATCTATATCTTAGTTTAATAGCCAGAATATTATTTTCTTTTTGTTTTCCAAAGTTTTTTGTGTACAGAGTTAATATGAAATACATTCACCACCCAGTGTCCTTAGTGCTTATAATAGTATTGAATAATAAAAAGCTGAAAGTCCATTTTTAAATTTTACATATGATTACATTTAAGTTAATCTTCTTTATTTGTTTTCATTTTATAAAAAGGTACTCTCTTACCTCTGTCAGATTACATTAGAGGATTTAGGTGACATTCTTGTACTGGGGAAACTACAAACACTTCTACAGGCTATGTATTTATGCAGCCACAATAGGCATAATCCTATTTTTATGAAGAACAAACATAATTGACTTAAAATAAAAATATCTTCCTGAAATCACCTATTCTATTCTATTTTGTCCAATTTAAAAAAATATCCTAAAAGCTTGATTCAAAAATTTAAATCAGATAAATAAGCACAATCCCTTGCCAACGGCTGAAAAGATTGCTGTAAAAATCCAAACAGAATATCAGTTGGGACCTGATAAAGCAAAAGAAGTAGACGATTCAAATGAATTTCTTTTTGAATACACATTTGCTCATCTTTGCTCAAGGGTCAAAAACTGAGAATTATTCTGGAACAGAAATGGTGACTATATGACCTGTTGTTTAAAGTGTGTTACTAAACTGGCTTATAATTACCAAATTAATCTCAGAATATATTAAAAACCCATTTGCACAAACTATGTACAAGTGAAAAAGGGAGCAGAGCACTTTACCTGTATTGATACAAAGCATTGCATAACAAGTATTTGTTTTTGTAGCTATCACGGCTTTGGGAACAAGTAAATATAAACAGCGGGAAACACAAATACGGAGTCAGTGCAACTGGAGGTTGTCAGGGAGCAGTATGGTGGCTTTAGGAGCTGAATTCTGCTTGAAATAAACTTTGTCTCAGTATGCGTAAGAGGCTTTGGCGCTGTATCAGACCTCTAGGGCAACCGCTCAGCAGGACAGGGATTATCCGGTGGTTTACTATAGTCTCTGCTTCCCAATTCATAGAAAACTTGCCTCCTTGTCATACTCTTACATTAACTCACTAGGTACTAACTTTTCCATCTATCTCTATATATTTTTTTTCTAGGATTTTAGGTATTTTGGCAAAAACAGAGTAGCAGATGTTAATTCAGAATCTAAAAAGTAAGTTAATAAATATAATTGAGAAGACACCAAACGTTTGACATCTATAGATAGCAAAAAAGAATAACGATGGGTAATTTTGCAAGCCGAGTTATTCCCATTTTCTGAAATTGATGTTTCTTTTTTTTCGGTGACCCTACCGAAAATGTCCTAAGCACAAATTGCTGTATTTTAATATAACTGCTATTCACTCGAAGTTCCAAATATATTTCTACTCTAACAATGAGATGCTTTTTTTTTTTCTTTTCTTTTCTTTCTTTTTTGAGGCTTGACAGGGTTAATTCCATTTAGCTGTGGGAAGACTATGCTGTGGTGGAAACCCCATGGTTATTCCAAACGCATGACCATCAAAGAGCCAGATTAGCTGAATGAGGAGGGAAAGGAAACTGTGCACTTCCTGTCTCTTAATAAAGCTAAGATTACAGAAGTATTTAATAACCATTGTGGGTTTTAATAGAAAATTGTAAGAACACTTTTGGTAATTCACTCAATCTATAGTTACCCTTGAAGATTGTTTTTGTTGAAGCTAGTTTAAATATCTAAAAAAAGTTGTAAAATCAGGATTGTGTTACGCATAGGACTGCTAAGTAATCAAACTATAAAGACATTAGAAGTTCTTTTTGGATATCTCATTTGCACGGAGAAGAGTGAGTTGCACCACGGCTAACGAAAACAACAGCAATTGTTTTATAAGCATTGTGAAGGCAATAAAATGTGAATTCCTTATGTAGGTCCAAATGTAGCAGCTGGATTTGGCTTTATGAACCATGAAAAATAGTTCCCATCTGGAAGTTGATGTTGAATAAAGATGCAACAGTAAGACAGCATTTTACATGAAACATTTTATATATGTCTAGCCCAATCATTGGTACTTTCTTGTTCTAATAGGAAAATAATAATTGAGGGTCAATGTATTTAATATTAAATACTCAAAGTGTTCTTAATCTCACTGTGGGTACATATTTTGCGCATTGAAAACCAGCTAGGTAACACAAAATTATTTTTAAATTTTATTAATAAATAATTAAGACTGAATAGTGATTATACAATTACAAACATAATTACTCATAGTTATGAAGTTAAAAATTCCATTGGTAATTGTGATAAATTATTTATTGAAAAACGTATGCTAACATGTGCAATACACTCTATCATTATACAGCATATTACAAAATATTAATTTTTTCTTTGTATTCTTTATCATGCCCCCCATGTAACAAATATTTCACATGTAATGAATGAAGTTACACGTGAATTAGTCCTTCTGAGGTTATTTTACTATCACCCTGCTTACAGGGAGGCATATACTCAAATACAAAATAAACATATATCTGTAAATCTAATTTTAGAAGATTTAGATAACACTCGTCAACAAATTTCAATCTCCTCCTGAATGTATTATGTAAATTGATCAAAATTATTGCATAGTGTAAACTTTTTTAGTATATGTTTTGCATTTAGCAAGAGAAGACATAATTTGCCCCGCTTTTGCAATTGTGGTCATATTAAAATTGAGAGGCTGAGCAGGTAATAAGAAGGTTGACAGTATATGGCTGTAATGGACATTGCATCATTTGATAAAGGTTGATCCAACTTTTAAAGATTTAAGCTCAAATTAGCTATTGTTTAGGTTTATGCACATTGGTGTGTTATTTAAAATAGACAAAGATATTAAATTACTAGTTTAGTTCTTTTCTTTCTAAAAATACTTTAATTTTGAGTTACTTAATAATTATAGATAAAACAAAGCCAGCTTTAGTATATCTGCAAATAAAAAAATTCTTCATATTATATTTTGAGGTACAGTGAAAATGCAATAAAGTAAGAAAGGATAGAGGTAAAATAAAAAGTATAAATATATTAAAATTTGTTATAATGACACCATTTATTAGATAATTGTTTCTAAAGTTTTGATTTTGTTCTTAAACGCTTATTTATAAGTTTATCAATCAGCAAGGAAGCTCAGATATTGAGTTGTTATTATGTTTTAAAGTAATTTTTCTTCATGTGAAAATTCCACATTATGATTACCTTATTCAAATATTTCATGTTTTCACACTTGTTGTCTATCAGAATGAGTTGAGGGTGGAGAAAATAAAAAGTATTTTTATTTAATTAACTAATTTATTTATTTATTTTGAGATAGAGTCTTGCTCTGTCGCCAGGCTGGAGTGCAGTGGTGAGATCTCAGCTCACTACAACCTCTGCCTCCCTGGTTTAAGTAATTCTCCTGCCTTAGACTCCCGAGTAGCTGGGACTACAGGCACTTGCCACTGCACCCGGCTAATTTTTGTATTTTTAGTAGAGACGGGGTTTTACCCTGTTGTCCAGGCTGGTCTCGATTTCTTGACCTCTTGATCCGCCCACATCGGCCTCCCAAAGTGCTGGGATTGCAGGTGTGAGTCCCGCGCCCTGCTGATGAAAAGTCTTTAGTATAGTACGTAGTCTATAAGGGCTCAATAAGTAGTAGCAATTAAGACCAAATAATGAAGAATCTTTCTTTTGTAGTATAATTAATTTTGTTTAGGATGTTTATTGTTAATTATTTATTGTAAGAACAACAACATTCAGAAAGTTAAAGAAATTTTTAAAAACCCAAAATAGATTAATAATTGGTATGTGTAATGTGTAATATGAGTTCTATCTATGTAAGGATAGAAAAACAAACTACCAGAGACTTTATACTATGTTCTATTTTGATAACTATTCAAAACACTGATTTGTTAGCTTGATTTTCAGCTTTTTGCTAAACTGAAAGCTTTTTTAGAATACAAAATAGGATATCAGACTCCTTAAAAATTATATGATTAAAATATGAAGGATGAATGAATGTCAATAGAAAAATATTCTTAGTTTTCAAATATAATTATGAATAAATTCTTTTTTAAAATGGAAAGAGAAAAATTCCATCTCCATTTGTTTTCCTGTTTTTTAAAATTTTACTTTCCAGAATTTTATTACCTAAGCCTCTGCAGAGGTGGGCCAAATGATTCATACTCAGTCTTTTCTCTCTAAATACAACCTTGAAGATGCAGCTAATATTGTACTATTCCATAAATAATACTATTTACTAATTCTTCCCCTACAAGTCCTTTCATCTTTGGACTTGGAGAACTGGGACTGTCTTAGAAATTCACTGAGTAATCATTCACATATGTATATGTATACATATATATACATACACAAATATATACATACATACATATATGTGACATATGGGTAGTTTTATATTTGTATTTATGGTCTTCTACTGTTTAGATAATCCATACAAGTATAATTGGCATCTCTAAGTACATTATACCTTTCTTAAAACCAAGCACTATATTTTAACAATTTGATAGCTCATAACTGATAGCTTTGTACGTGATGGGCAGACAAGTATCTGTTACTTCTATATCCTTGATGAAACATTACATCAGTGATTATGCCTCTCAGTGGACATTTGGCAATATTTGGAAACATTTTTGGTTTTCACAATACTGGGTGGAGTGGAGGCATTGGGGATGGTGCTACTGGCATCAGGGGAAGAGGCCAGGGTTGCTACTAAACATTCTACAATGCACAGGACGCTTGTTTCCTTACTGTACTCTTCTGCGAGCTCACTCAGTGTTTTAATTTCGAATCTTTACAATGAAGAGTGCACCTTCAATGATTAGGAGAGACACAAGATGGAAATTAAGATTTCATTATTTACAGATCCTGGGGGGCACACAGCACACTTGGAACACACACACACACACACACATACACACACACACACATGAGAGAGAGAGAGAGAGAGAAAGAAAGAGAGAGATTAGGGAGTGTGTGGAGAGACAGAGAAACCCATGGGCCTCCACCTTTATTGGGTCCAGGGCATTATCCAAACAGGGTTTCCACAGGGAGTTTTAATTGATGGGTTTGAAATAAGCAGATACAAGTTTCAGGAGGTTCTGCCGTGACTGAAAAGTAGTCTCTATGGCATATCTGCGTAGCCCATGCAGGGTGTGAGCATCTGCGGGGCCAGTCATGTAGGCTGCATGTAGTTGTTTCAAAGTCAGGTGATCACCAAGAGGAAGTTGTATAAGGCAGATATCTGCATTAAACACACTGAGAAACTGGGAGGAGGTATGGAATTGAAAACTGTGTCAAGAGTGACTGAGCCCTGCTTCTGTTATGAGAAAGTCCAACTTAAAGTGGATACCAAGACAACATAAAACTATAAGAATTCACTACAATTAGGCATTAACTTTTCCATCTACTTTTTGCTACTGCGATTTTAGGGGATTTTTTTTTGACCAAAAAAAAGGCATGAAAAAGAGCAGATTCTAAGACAAGAAACAATTATACAGGCAAAAGTTTTAATAATGCCACAGTTAAGAAACCCTGCATTACATCACATTCCATCATCACCCAGTTAAACAATAAAAATCCCAAGAGAAATTTTGATGGGAAAATAGAACATCTTTATAAAAATCTTAATAATATATTTTTTGTCCAAAATTCTACTTAATTTCTACTTAATTACTGCTTAATGTAAAATAGTAGGCACTTTTTCCTTATAAAAATTGTGCTACCTTTTTTCCTTAAATGTTTATTTAATGAGCATACTTATTATGCAGATTTTTAACTATTTTGCCAAGTAGTGTCTTTTCAGTTTGAAAACAGACACATAGGAAGAAAAATACTATAGAAAACTCATAGAAATTATATATGTTTTCACTAGGAAAAAACCCTGAAATTGATGCAGTTCCTTAATTTTGCATATCTTAGAAACATGAGTTATTTTAACATTTTGTATTCAAATATTTTATTCACTTTTACTCCAGCCTGAGTTCTATACCTCTCTCTACAATGTCTTACCTCCTTTACAAACACATAGCAAAAATTTCGTTAAATTCTATTGTATTTGGCCAGCTATAACTTTCAGAAAGGCAAGTTCACTATTTTTTTTCTAAAGAATTACAATGTATCATGGGAAGGGAGTGTGAGGTCCATCTAAGGACAGTGGTTGGTTGAGATTTCAAAGTGTAGTTTTGAAGATAGCATATACTTTGTACTCATTTGGTCCTCAGGCCCAGTCATCCTGTCACCTCTTCTCTACAGGCTGAGACTTGTGTGCCAGAGTCCTGGGGAGAGGACCTGTCGCAAAAATCTTTGTCTTTCCAGCATAAGAAAGTCCCATTTGTTGCTTTTGTAACACAGTACAACACAAAATGGGATAAAGGGTTGTAATAATCTTCACATCTTTGTGAATATTGGTGTACTATATATTTTCTTTTCAATATTTGAAGGTCTCTTTTAATTTGAGAAATTGAAACATTAGGAATCAACTTCTAAGTTCATTTTTAAAATACCTTTCTACCTTAGTTTTTGAAGTAACTTTTATACCACAATAAATACAATTATAGAGAAATTTCAGTAATGGTAATTTCTTACCAAAAGCCAAGTATGAATTCTATGCTGCTGTTTACATACTTTAAAATGTTCTCTTTCACTCTAGAAACATTAATATGTTTTAATTTTTAAATTTTTTTTATGGGTACATAGTAAATACATTTATGGAACACATGAGAGTTTTGATACAAGCATATAATGTGTAATACCCACTTCAGGGTAAATGGGGTATCCATTGACTCAAACAGTTATCATTTCTTCATGTTAAGAACATTCCAATTCCACTCCTTCAGTTATTTTAAAATATACAGTGGATTATTGTTGACTATAATCACCCTGTTGTGCTATGAAATACGAGACGATATTTAATCTATCTAACTAGGTTTTTGTACACATTAACCATCCCTCCCTCCAAACTACACTTCCTAGCCTCTGGGATGGATATCAACCATCATTCTACTCTCTGTTGCCATGAGTTCAATTGTTTTAATTTTTAGCTACCACAAATGAGTGAAAGCATGTGAAATTTGTCTTTTTTGTGCTGTCTTATTTCACTTACCATAATGACCTCCAGTCCCATCCATATCATTGCATATGACAGGATCTCATTCTTTTTTATGGCTGATAGTACTCTACTGTGTACATGTATCACATTTTCTTTTTCCATGCATCTGTTGTTGAACACTTAGGTTGATTCCAAATCTTGGCTATTGTGAACACTGCTGCAATAAGCATGATTCTAATTTCCTTTCTTTTGGATATATACCTAGCTGTGGAATTGCTGAATCCTATGATAGTTCTATTTTTAGTATTTTTGAGGAACCACCACATTGCTCTCCATGGTGGCTGTACTAATTTACATTCTTACCAACAGTATACAAGGGTTCCCCTTCCTCTACATCCTTGTCAGCATTTGCGACGGTGTGCCTTTTTGATGCAAACCACTGTAACTGGGGTGTGATGATAACTCATTGCAGTTTCAATTTGCATTTCTCTGATGGTTAATGATCATTTGAGCATTTTTTCATATATCTTTTGGCCATTTGTATGTCTTCTTTTGAGAAATGTCTCTTCAGATGTTTTGCTCATTTTAAAATTGGATTATTAGATATTTTCCTATTGAGATCTTTGAGCTCCTTATATATTCTGGTTATTAATCCCTTATCAGATGAATAGTTTGTAAATATCAATATGTTTTCATTTTATTTTATTCTTATTTTTGTGGGTACATGGTAGCTATATATATTTATGGGATACACAAATGTTTTAAAATTGAAAACCAAACTCTATAATAAACATGCTTTAAATTTCAATCTAATAGATTTAATCTATATTGAGGTAGCTACTGGTTATTAAGATATTGTCAAGAACAATAACAACAAGAGACACTTTTATGTGTCTTGTTCCATAATAGCGTGTTTTCAAAAAATAAATTTGTTTCTCTGAGAAGCAATTTTATGAGCCACCATACAAGAGGTGCATTTATTCAGACCCTAAAATTTATAACAAATGTCACATCTATATCCAAAATTGTTTGTTGTTCTTAGATGGACTTCATCAATTATCTGTTTTTTTTAATCTTTCTTTTTTTTCCAACATTTTTTTCAGGAGTTCTTTATTTTTACAAAACACCTACTCATACTTACTTAGAAAAATAAAGTATTTAAAAAATTGTTTCAAATAATTTATTTCTCTCCTTCTCCAGTTATAATTATATGTGTGCTATAAATGGATATTCAGTTGCCTTTAAAAAATTTGTCTTCACTTTGAGCTTACTCCAAAAAGGAATAATCAATGAATAACTGTAGGGGTGCTTTGAAGTATGGTAGCTATCATTTATTATTATACTTGGAAAATGGAGCTTTCTGTTAAATTATAAAAAGCAATCCCTTATTACTCATACACATGGAAATGACTCACTGTTTTGCAAATCATCTGTCTTACTCCTAGTAAGTCTGGTTTGGCCCAGTCAAACAAAAATGTGAGTGAAGAAAAATAATGTGGATATCTTTAATGGCCAATGGTAATAGACCTGCTATAGATGCAATAAGAAGTAGAGAGTATTGAAAATTATGGGGTTAGTGAGAGAAGAGAGATAATAGATAAATACAACTCATTTAAGAAATTGAGAAGATGGCCGAATAGGAACAGCTCCAGTCTCCACTCCCAGCGCGAGCGACACAGAAGACCGGTGATTTCTGCATTTTCAACTGAGATACTGGGGTCATCTCACTAGGGAGTGCCGGACAATCGGTGTTGGTCAGCTGCTGCAGCCCCACCAACAAGAGCTGAAGCAGGGCGAGGCATCGCCTGACCTGGGAAGCACATGGGGGAAGGGAATCCCTTTTCCTAGCCAGGGGAACTGAGACACACAACACCTGGAAAATCGGGTAACTCCCACCCCAATACTGCACTTTAAGCAAACGGGCACACCAGGAGATTATACCCACACCTGGCTGGATGGGTCCCACGGCCACGGAGCCTCCCTCATTGCTAGCACAGCAGTCTGCGATCTAACTGCAAGGCAGCAGCGAGGCTGGGGGAGGGGTGCCCGCCATTGCTGAGGCTTAAGCAGGTAAACAAAGCTGCTGGGAAGCTCGAACTGGGTGGAGCTCACAGCAGCTCAAGGAAACCTGCCTGTCTCTGTAGACTCCACCTCTGGGGACAGGGTACAGCTAAATAACAACAACAACAAAAGCAGCAGAAACCTTTGCAGATGCAAACGACTCTGTCTGACAGCTTTGAAGAAGCAGTGGATCTCCCAACAAGGAGGTTGAGATCTGAGAAGGGACAGACTGCCTGCTCAAGTGGGTCCCTGACCCCTGAGTAGCCTAACTGGGAGACATCACCCACTAGGGGCAGACTGATACCCCACACCTCACAAGGTGGAGTACACCCGGGAGAAGAAGCTTCCAAAGAAAGAATCAGACAGGTACACTCACTGTTCAGGAATATTCTATCTTCTGCAACCTCTGCTGCTGATACCCAGGCAAACAGGGTCTGGAGTGCACCTCAAGCAATCTCCAACAGACCAACAGCTGAGGGTCCTGACTGTTAGAAGGAAAACTATCAAACAGGAAGAACACCTATACCAAACCCCATCAGTACATCACCATCATCAAAGACCAGAGGCAGATAAAACCACAAATGGGAAAAAGCAGGGCAGAAAAGCTGGAAATTCAAAAAATAAGAGCGCATCTCCCCCTGCAAAGGAGCGCAGCTCATCGCCAGCAACAGATCAAAGCTGGTCAGAGAATGACTTTGATGAGATGAGAGAAGAGGCTTCAGTCCATCAAACTTCTCAGAGCTAAAGGAGAATTGCGTACCCAGCCCAAAGAAACTAAAAATCTTGAAAAAAGTGGAAGAATCGACAGCTAGATAATTAATGCAGAGAAGGTCATAAACGAAATGACAGAGATGAAAACCATGACATGAGAAATACGTGACAAATCCACAAGCTTCAGTAACCGACTCGATCAACTGGAAGAAAGAGTATCAGCGATTGAGGATCAAATGAATGAAATGAAGTGAGAAGAGAAACCAAAAGAAAAAAGAAGAAAAAGAAATGAACAAAGCCTGCAAGAAGTATGGGATTATGTAAAAAGACCAAATCTACATCTGATTGGGGAGCCTGAAAGTGAGGGGGAAAATGGAACCAAGTTGGAAAACACTCTTCAGGATATCATCCAGAAGAACTTCCCCAACCTAGTAGGGCAGGCCAACATTCAAATTCAAGAAATACAGAGAACGCCACAAAGATACTCCTCGAGAAGAGGAACTCCAAGACACATAATTGCCAGATTCACCAAAGTTGAAATGAAGGAAAGAATCTTAAGGGCAGCCAGAGAGAAAGGTCGGGTTACCCACAAAGGGAACCCATCAGACTAACAGCAGATCTCTCGGCAGAAACTCTACAAGCCAGAAGAGAGTGGGGCCCAATATTCAACATTCTTAAAGAAAGAATTTTCAACCCAGAATTTCATATCCAGCCAAACTAAGTTTCATCAGTGAAGGAGAAATAAAATCCTTTACAGATAAGCAATGCTTAGAGATTTTGTCACCACCAGGCTGCCTTACAAGAGACCCTGAAGGAAGCCCTAAACATGGAAAAGAACAACTGGTACCAGCCGTTGCAAAAACATGCCAAAATATAAAGACCATTGAGACTAGGAAGAAATTGCATCAACTAACGAGCAAAATAACCAATTACTTTCATAATGGCAGGATCAAGTTCACACATAACAACATTAACCTTAAATGTAAATGGACTCAATGCTTCAATTAAAAGACACAGACTGGCAAACTGGATAAAGAGTCAAGACCAATCAGTCTGCTGTATTCAGGAGACCCATCTCACATACAGAGACATACATAGGCTCAAAATAAAGGGATGGAGGAAGATCTACCAAGCAAATGGAGAACAAAAAAAAAAGCAGGGGTTGGCAATCCTAGTCTCTGATAAAATAGACTTTAAACTATCAAAGATCAACAGAGACAAAGAAGGCCATTACATAATGGTAAAGGCATCAATTCAACAGGAAGAGCTAACTATCCTAAATATATATGCACCCAATACAGGAGCACCCAAATTCATAAAGCGAGTCCTTAGAGACTTACAAAGAGACTTAGACTCCCATACAATAATAATGGGAGACTTCACTCCACTGTCAACATTAGACAGATCAACGAGACAGAAAGTTAACAAGGATATCCAGGAATTGATCTCATCTCTGCACCAAGTGGACCTAATAGACATCAATAGAACTCTCCACCCCAAATCAACAGAATATACATTCTTCTCAGCAACACATCGCACTTATTCTAAAATTGACCACATAATTGGAAGTAAGGCACTCCTTAGCAAATGTAAAAGAACAGATATTATAACAAACTGTCTCTCAGACCACAGTGCAATCAAACTAGAACTCAGGACTAAGAAACTCAATCAAAACCACTCAACTACATGGAAACTGACTAACCTGCTCCTGAATGACTACTGGGTACATGATGAAATGAAGGCAGAAATAAGATGTTCTTTGAAACCAATGAGAACAAAGATACAACATACCAGAATCTCTGGGACACATTTAAAGCAGTGTGTAGAGGGAATTTATAGCACTAAATGCCCACAAGAGAAAGCAGGAGAGATCTAAAATTGACACTCTAACATCACAATTAAAAGAACTAGAGAGGCAAGAGCAAACACATTCAAAAGCTAGCAGAAGGCAAGAAATAACTAAGATCAGAGCAGAACTGAAGGAGATAGAGACACAAAAAACCCTCCAAAAATCAATGAATCCAGGAGTTGGTTTTTTGAAAAGATCAACAAATTGACAGACCGCTAGCAACTAATAAAGAAGAAGAGAGAAGAATGAAATACATGCAATAAAAAATGATAAAGGGATATCACCACTGACCCCACAGAAATACAAACTACCATCAGAGAATACTATAAACACCTCTACGCAAATCAACTAGAAAATCTAGAAGAAATGGATAATTTCCTGGACACTTACACTCTTCCAGGACTAAACCAGGAAGAAGCTGAATCCCTGAATAGACCAATAGCAGGCTCTGAATTGAGGCAATAATTAATAGCCTACCAACCAAAAAAGTCCAGGACCAGATGGATTCACACCTGAATTCTACCAGAGGTACAAGGAGGAGCTGGTACCATTCCTTCTGAAACTATTCCAATCAATAGAAAAAGGGACTCCTCCCTAACTCATTTTATGAGGCCAACATCATCCTGATACCAAAGCCTGGCAGAGACACAACAAAAAAAGAATTTTAGACCAATATCCCTGATGAACATCGATGCAAAAATCCTCATAAAAATACTGGTAAACCGGATTCAGCAGCACATCAAAAAGCTCATCCACCATGATCAAGTGGGCTTCATCCCTGGGATGCAAGGCTGGTTCAACATTCGCAAATCAATAAACGTAATCCAGCATATAAACAGAACCAAAGACAAGAACCACATGATTATCTCAATAGATGCAGAAAAGGCTTTTGACAAAATTCAACAGCCCTTCATGCTAAAAACGCTCAATAAATTCGGTATTGATGGAACGTACCTCAAAATAATAAGAGCTATTTATGACAAACCCACAGCTAATATCTTACTGAATGAGCAAAAACTGGAAAAATTCCCTTTGAAAACTGGCACAAGACAGGGATGCCCTCTCTCACCACTCCTATTCAACATAGTGTTGGAAGTTCTGGCTAAGGCAATCAGGCAAGAGAAAGAAATAAAGGGTATCCAGTTAGGAAAAAAAGAAGTCAAATTGTCCCTGTTTGCAGATGACATGATTGTATGTTTAGAAAACCCCAGTGTCTCAGCCCAAAATCTCCTTAAGCTGATAAGCAACTTCAGCAGAGTCTCAGGATACAAAATTAATGTGCAAAAATCACAAGCATTCTTATACACCAGTAACAGATAAACAGAGAGCCAAATCAGGAATGAACTTCCATTCACAATTGCTTCAAAGAGAATAAAATACCTAGGAATCCAACTTACAAGGGATGTAAAGGACCTCTTCAAGGAGAACTACAACCACTGCTCAGTGAAATCAAGAGGACACAAACAATGGAAGAACATACCATGCTCATGGATAGGAAGAATCAATCATTAAAATGGCCATACTGCCCCAGGTGATTTATAGATTCAATGCCATCCCCATCAAGCTACCAATGACTTTCTTCACAGAATTGGAAAAAACTGCTTTAAAGTTCATATGGAACCAAAAAAGAGCCCGCATTGCCAAGACATCTTAAGTCAAAAGGACAAAGCTGGAGGCGTCATGCTACCTGACTTCAAACTATACTACAGGCTACAGTAACCAAAACAGCATGGTACTGGTACCAAAACAGAGATATAGACCAATGGAACAGATCAGAGTCCTCAGAAATAATACACACATCTACAGCCATCTGATCTTTGACAACCTGAGAGAAACAAGAAATGGGGAAGGATTCCCTATTTAATAAATGGTGCTGGGAAAATTGGCTAGCTGTAAGTAGAAAGCTGAAACTGGATCCTTTCCTTACTCCTTATACGAAGATTAATTCAAGATGGATTGGAGACTTAAATGTTAGACCTAATACCATAAAACCCTAGAAGAAAACCTAGGTAATATCATTCAGGACATAGGCATGGGCAAGGACTTCATGTCTAAAACACCAAAAGCAACGGCAGCAAAAGCCAAAATTGACAAATGGGATCTAATTAAACTAAAGACCTTCTGCACAGCAAAAGAAACTACCATCACCAGAGTGAACAGGCAACCTACAGAATGGGAGAAATTTTTGCAACCTACTCATCTGACAAAGGGCTAATACCCAGAACCTACAAGAACTCAAACAAATTTACAAGAAAAAAACAACACCCCCATCAAAAAGTGGGGAAAGGATATGACAGACATTTCTCAAAAGAAGACATTCATACAGCCAACAGACACATGAAAAAATGCTCATCATCACTGGCCATCAGAGAAATGCAAATCAAAACCACAATGAGATACCATCTCACACCGGTTAGAATGGCAATCATTAAAAAGTCAGGAAACAACAGGTGCTGGAGAGAATGTGGAGAAATAGGAACACTTTTACACTGTTGATGGGACTGTAAACTAGTTCAACCATTATGGAAAACAGTATGGCAATTCCTCAAGGATCTAGAACTAGATGTACCATATGACCCACCATCCCACTACTGGGTGTATATCCAAAGGATGTTATAAATCAGCTGCTATAAACACATGCACACGTATGTTTATTGCGGCACTATTCACAATAGCAAAGACTTGGAATCAACCCAAATAACCATCTGTGACAGACTGAATTAAGAAAATGTGGCACATATACACCATGGAATATTATGCAGCCATAAAAAAGATGAGTTTGCGTCCTTTGTAGGACATGGATGCAGCTGGAAACCATCATTCTTAGCAAACTATCAGAAGAACAGAACCAACACCACATTTCTCACTCATAGGTGGGAACTGAACAATGAGATCACTTGGACTCGGGAAGGGGAACATCACACACTGGGGCCTATCATGGGGAGGGGGAAGGGGGGAGGGGGGGGATTGCATTGGGAGTTATACCTGATATAAATGACGAATTGATGGGTGCTGACGAGTTGATGGGTGCAACACACCAACATGGCACAAGTATACATATGTAACAAACCTGCACGTAATGCACATGTACCCTAGAACTTAAAGTATAATAAAAAAAAAGAAATTTAGATAAGCAAGTAGAGAAAAGATATAAGCAATCAACATAAAGCTAACTGCTAAGTTAAATTTGTTTCTGTTTTTATTACCTGTAGAAACTTCCCACCGCCTAATTGATTTTTTTTTTTTTTTTAACATATATAGCTCTCCAGCCACAGTATAAACTTCTAAGGGTAGGCACTGAATTTAATTATTAACCCATAAGGGTAGGCATTGAATTTCATTATTTATGTCCCTGGATTGAAAGACCTGTAAGTTCATTTAGTTTAATAATCAGAAGATAAGAGAAATCTGTGAAAATATAGTAGTTTTGAATATTCATCAGTGAACTTTTAATAAAATTTAAAAGTTTTTCAAAGATACAAAGCAGTATGTAAATAAAATAACAAATATGTATGTAGCAAACACATAGATGTAACAGATGTTGACATTTGGTCACATTTGCTACAAATCATTTTTAAAAATAGTTAAAATTCCTTTTTTTTTTTTTTTTTTTAACTTTTTTTCATCCTCTTCACCTCTCTTCCTCTCCAAAGGCAATCACAGTTCTGATATTGGTATGTTTACTTTCTTGTTTTTCTTTTCTCTTTTCTTTCTTTCTTTCTTTCTTTCTTTCTTTCTCTTTCTTTTTTTTTTTTTTTTTTTACATTTTAAGATGTAATCTATAAACAAAAGAGCATGTTGTTTTCCATGCTTAAAAATGTGCATAAATGGCATTAGACACAAAGAGTCCAATGGTTGGACACCATGGCTCACACTTGTAATCCCAAAACTTTGGAAGTCCAGGGCAGGCAGATTGCTTGAGTTAGGAGTTTGAGAACAGCCTGGGCAACATGGTGAAACATTGTCTCTCCGAAAAAATACAAAAATTATCTGGACATAGTGGTGCACTTCTGTAGTCCTAGCTACTTGGGAGACTCAGGTGGGAGGATCACCTGAGCCCAGGTAGGTTCAGGCTGCAGTGAGTCATAATAATGCCACTACACTTCAGCCTGGGCAACAAAGTGAGACCTTGTCTCAAAAAATAAAATAAAATAAAATAAAATAAAATAAAATAAAATAAAATAAAATAAAATAAAAGGCATTGACTTTTTGTGTCCTTCCACATTTGGTGAATTTAAAGTATATATAATAGTATCTCATTATTATTTCTCCTTACATTTGCATTTCCCTGATTTCTAGTGAGAGTAAGCAAACTAATAAAGATTTATTTTCTCAGTGAGGTTTGTTTGTTTGTATGTTTTATTGTTAATTGCTATTTCATATCCTTTGTCCAATTTTGTACCAAAAAAACCCCAAAACAAAACAATGAGTTATATGCGTTGCCAGTAATCACTTCCAATATTCTTTGTCTGTAAATATCCATAGTGCCTTTATTGTACAGGTACTTTAATTTTTTTTTTTTTTTTTTACTTTTAGGTTCAAAAATCATGAAGATTTGTTGTATAGGCAAATTGCATGTCACGGGGGTTTGTACAGATTATTTCATCACTAAGGTAATAAGCATAGTACCGGATAGACAGTTTTTTGATCCTCATCTTCCTCTTACCCCCGACTCTCAAGTAGGCCCAAATCTGTTGTTCCCTTCTTTGTGTTCATGTACAGTCAATGTTTACCTCCCACTTATAAGTAAGAACATGTGGTCTTTGATTTTCCGTTCCTATGTTAGTTCAATTAAGTTAATGGCCTCCAACTTCATCCATGTTCCTGCAAAGGATGTCATCCCATTCTTTTTTATGACTGAGTAGTATTCTAGGGTATATATGTACCACATTTTCTTTACCTAGTTTATCATCGGTGGACATTTAGGATGATTCCATGTCCTTGCTATTGTTAATAGTGCGGCAAAGAACATACATGTGCATGTGTCTTTATGGTAGAACAATTTATATTGCTTTGGGTACATACCCAATAATGGGATTACTAAGTCAAAAGGTAATTCTGTTTTAAATTCTTTGAGAAATCACCTAACTGCTTTCCACAGTGGCTAAACTAATTTACAACCCCACCAGCAGTGTATGAGCATTCCCTTTTCATGATGTAAATGTGCAGCATTATTTCTGGGTTCTGCATTCCTTTCCATTGGTCTATATGTCTCTTTTTGTACCAGTACTAAGCTGTTTTTTTTTTTTTTTTTTTTTTTTATACTTTAAGTTCTAGGGAACATGTGCATGACGTTTATATCATGTATAACTCCCCCATGCAATCCCTCCCTCCTCCCCCCTCCCCATGATAGGCCCCAGTGTGTGATGTTCCCCTTCCCGAGTCCAAGTGATCTCATTGTTCAGTTCCCACCTATGAGTGAGAACATGCGGTGTTTGGTTTTCTCTTCTTGTGATAGTTTGCTAAGAATGATGGTTTCCAGCTGCATCCATGTCCCTACAAGGATGCAAACTCATCCTTTTTTATGGCTGCATAGTATTCCATGGTGTATATGTGCCACATTTTCTTAATCCAGTCTGTCACAGATGGACATTTGGGTTGATTCCAAGTCTTTGCTATTGTGAATAGTGCCGCAATAAACATACGTGTGCATGTGTCTTTGTAGTAGAGTAATTTATAATCCTTTGGGTATATACCCAGTAGTGGGATGGCTGGGTCATATGGTACATCTAGTTCTAGATCCTTGAGGAAACGCCATACTGTTTTCCATAATGGTTGAACTAGTTTACAATCCCACCACAGTGTAAAAGTGTTCCTATTTCTCCACATCCTCTCCAACACCTGTTGTTTCCTGACTTCTTAATGATTGCCATTCTAACTGGTGTGAGATGGTATCTCATTGTGGTTTTGATTTGCATTTCTCTGATGGCGAGTGATGACGAGCATTTTTTCATGTGTCTGTTGGCTGTATGGATGTCTTCTTTTGAGAATGTCTGTTCATATCCTTTCCCACTTTTTGATGGGGTTGTTGTTTTTTCTTGTATATTTGTTTGAGTTCTTTGTAGATTCTGGATATTAGCCCTTTGTCAGATGAGTAGGTTGCAAAAATTTTCCCATTCTGTAGGTTGCCTGTTCACTCTGATGGTAGTTTCTTTAGCTGTGCAAAAGCTCTTTAGTTTAATTAGATCCCGTGTGTCAATTTTTGCTTTTGCTGCCGTTGCTTTTGGTGTTTTAGACATGAAGTCCTTGCCCATGCCTATGTCCTGAATGGTACTACCTAGATTTTCTTCTAGGGTTTTTATGGTATTAGGTCTAACATTTAAGTCTCTAATCCATCTTGAATTAATTTTCGTATAAGGGGTAAGGAAAGGATCGAGTTTCAGCTTTCTACTTATGGCTAGCCAATTTTCCCAGCACCATTTATTAAATAGGGAATCCTTTCCCCATTTCTTGTTTCTCTCAGGTTTGTCAAAGATCAGATGGCTGTAGATGTGTGGTATTATTTCTGAGGACTCTGTTCTGTTCCATTGGTCTATATCTCTGTTGTGGTACCAGTACCATGCTGTTTTGGTTACTGTAGCCTTGTAGTATAGTTTGAAGTCAGGTAGCGTGACGCCTCCAGCTTTGTCCTTTTGACTTAGGATGTCTTGGCAATGCGGGCTCTTTTTGGTTCCATATGAACTTTAAAGCAGTTTTTTCCAATTCTGTGAAGAAAGTCATTGGTAGCTTGATGGGGATGGCATTAAATCTATAAATAACCTTGGGCAGTATGGCCATTTTCACGATATTGATTCTTCCTATCCATGAGCATGGTATGTTCTTCCATTTGTTTGTGTCCTCTTTGATTTCACTGAGCAGTGGTTTGTAGTTCTCCTTGAAGAGGTCCTATACATCCCTTGTAAGCTGGATTCCTAGGTATTTTATTCTCTTTGAAGCAATTGTGAATGGAAGTTCATTCCTGATTTGGCTCTCTGCTTGTCTGTTACTGGTGTATAAGAATGCTTGTGATTTTTGCACGTTAATTTTGTATCCTGAGACTTTGCTGAAGTTGCTTATCAGCTTAAGGAGATTTTGGGCTGAGACGATGGGGTTTTCTAAATATACAATCATGTCATCTGCAAACAGGGACAATTTGACTTCTTCTTTTCCTAACTGGATACCCTTGATTTCTTTCTCTTGCCTGATTGCCCTAGCCAGAACTTCCAACACTATGTTGAATAGGAGTGGTGAGAGAGGGCATCCCTGTCTTGTGCCAGTTTTCAAAGGGAATTTTTCCAGTTTTTGCCCATTCAGTATGATATTAGCTGTGGGTTTGTCATAAATAGCTCTTATTATTTTGAGGAACGTTCCATCAATACCAAATTTATTGAGCGTTTTTAGCATAAAGGGCTGTTGAATTTTGTCAAAAGCCTTTTCTGCATCTATTGAGATAATTATGTGGTTCTTGTCTTTGGTTCTGTTTATATGCTGGATTACGTTTATTGATTTGCGAATGTTGAACCAGCCTTGCATCCCAGGGATGAAGCCCACTTGATCATGGTGGATAAGCTTTTTGATGTGCTGCTGAATCCGGTTTGCCAGTATTTTATTGAGGATTTTTGCATCGATGTTCATCAGGGATATTGGTCTAAAATTCTCTTTTTTGTTGTGTCTCTGCCAGGCTTTGGTATCAGGATGATGTTGGCCTCATAAAAGAGTTAGGGAGGATTCCCTCTTTTTCTATTGATTGAATAGTTTCAGAAGGAATGGTACCAGCTCCTCCTTGTACCTCTGGTAGAATTCAGCTGTGAATCCATCTGGTCCTGGACTTTTTTTGGTGGGTAGGCTATTAATTGTTGCCTCAATTTCAGAGCCTGCTATTGGTCTATTCAGGGATTCAACTTCTTCCTGGTTTAGTCTTGGAAGAGTGTAAGTGTCCAGGAAATTATCCATTTCTTCTAGATTTTCTAGTTGATTTGCGTAGAGGCATTTATAGTATTCTCTGATGGTTGTTTGTATTTCTGTGGGGTCGGTGGTGATATCCCCTTTATCATTTTTTATTGCATCTATTTGATTCTTCTCTCTTTCTTCTTTATTAGTCTAGCTAGCGGTCTGTCAATTTTGTTGATCTTTTCAAAAAACAACTCCTGGATTCATTGATTTTTTGGAGGGTTTTTTGTGTCTCTATCTCCTTCAGTTCTGCTCTGATCTTAGTTATTTCTTGCCTTCTGCTAGCTTTTGAATGTGTTTGCTCTTGCCTCTCTAGTTCTTTTAATTGTGATGTTAGAGTGTCAATTTTAGATCTCTCCTGCTTTCTCTTGTGGGCATTTAGTGCTATAAATTTCCCTCTACACACTGCTTTAAATGTGTCCCAGAGATTCTGGTATGTTGTATCTTTGTTCTCATTGGTTTCAAAGAACATCTTTATTTCTGCTTTCATTTCGTTATGTACCCAGTAGTCATTCAGGAGCAGGTTGTTCAGTTTCCATGTAGTTGAGCGGTTTTGATTGAGTTTCTTAGTCCTGAGTTCTAGTTTGATTGCACTGTGGTCTGAGAGACAGTTTGTTATAATTTCAGTTCTTGTACATTTGCTGAGGAGTGCTTTACTTCCAATTATGTGGTCAATTTGGAATAAGTGCGATGTGGTGCTGAGAAGAATGTATATTCTGTTGATTTGGGGTGGAGAGTTCTATAGATGTCTATTAGGTCCGCTTGGTGCAGAGATGAGTTCAATTCCTGGATATCCTTGTTAACTTTCTGTCTGTTGATCTGTCTAATGTTGACAGTGGAGTGTTGAAGTCTCCCATTATTATTGTATGGGAGTCTAAGTCTCTTTGTAGGTCTCTAAGGACTTGCTTTATGAATCTGGGTGCTCCTGTATTGGGTGCATATATATTTAGGAGAGTTAGCTCTTCCTGTTGAATTGATCCCTTTACCATTATGTAATGGCCTTCTTTGTCTCTCTTTGATCTTTGATGGTTTAAAGTCTGTTTTATCAGAGACTAGGATTGCAACCCCTGCTTTTTTTTGTTCTCCATTTGCTTGGTAGATCTTCCTCCATCCCTTTATTTTGAGCCTATGTATGTCTCTGCATGTGAGATGGGTCTCCTGAATACAGCAGACTGATGGGTCTTGACTCTTTATCCAGTTTGCCAGTCTGTGTCTTTTAATTGGAGCATTTAGTCCATTGACATTTAAGGTTAATATTGTTATGTGTGAACTTGATCCTGTCATTATGATATTAACTGGTTATTTTGCTCGTTAGTTGATGCAGTTTCTTCCTAGCCTCGATGGTCTTTACATTTTGGCATGTTTTTGCAATGGCTGGTACCGGTTGTTCCTTTCCATGTTTAGGGCTTCCTTCAGGCTCTTGTAAGGCAGGCCTGGTGGTGACAAAATCTCTAAGCATTTGCTTATCTGTAAAGGATTTTTTTCTCCTTCACTGATGAAACTTAGTTTGGCTGGATATGAAATTCTCGGTTGAAAATTCTTTTCTTTAAGAACGTTGAATATTGGCCCCCACTCTCTTCTGGCTTGTAGAGTTTCTGCCGAGAGGTCTGCTGTTATTCTGATGGGCTTCCCTTTGTGGTAACCCGACCTTTCTCTCTGGCTGCCCTTAAGATTTTTTCCTTCATTTCAACTTTGGTGAATCTGGCAATTATGTGTCTTGGAGTTGCTCTTCTGGAGGAGTATCTTTGTGGCGTTCTCTGTATTTCCTGAATTTGAATGTTGGCCTGCCCTACTAGGTTGGGGAAGTTCTCCCGGATGATATCCTGAAGAGTGTTTTCCAACTTGGTTCCATTTTCCCCCTCACTTTCAGGCACCCCAATCAGACGTAGATTTGGTCTTTTTACATAATCCCATACTTCTTGCAGGCTTTGTTCATTTCTTTTTCTTCTTTTTTTCTTTTGGTTTCTCTTCTCGCTTCATTTCATTCATTTGATCCTCAATCGCTGATACTCTTTCCTCCAGTTGATCGAGTCGGTTACCGAAGCTTGTGCATTTGTCACGTATTTCTCGTGTCATGGTTTTCATCTCTGTCATTTCGTTTATGATCTTCTCTGCATTAATTAGTCTAGCTGTCAATTCTTCCACTTTTTTTCAAGATTTTTAGTTTCTTTGCGCTGGGTACGTAATTCCTCCTTTAGCTCTGAGAGGTTTGATGGACTGAAGCCTTCTTCTCTCATCTCGTCAAAGTCATTCTCTGACCAGCTTTGATCCGTTGCTGGTGATGGGCTGCGCTCCTTTGCAGGGGGAGATGCGCTCTTATTTTTTGAATTTCCAGCTTTTCTGCCCTGCTTCTTCCCCATCTTTGTGGTTTTATCTGTCTCTGGACTTTGATGATGGTGACGTACTGATGGGGTTTTGGTATAGGTGTCCTTCCTGTTTGATAGTTTTCCATCTGACAGTCAGAAGGACTGTCTGTTGGTCTGTTAGAGATTGCTTGAGGTCCACTCCAGACCCTGTTTGCCTGGGTATCAGCAGCAGAGGTTGCCGAAGATAGAATATTGCTGAACAGCGAGTGTACCTGTCTGATTCTTTCTTTGGAAGTTTCCTCTCAGGGGTGATGCCACCCTGTGAGGTGTGGGGTGTCAGACTGCCCCTAGTGGGGGATGTCTCCCAGCTAGGCTACTCAGGGGTCAGGGACCCACCTGAGCAGGCAGTCTGTCCGTTCTCAGATCTCAACCTCCGCGTTAGGAGATCCACGGCTCTCCCCAAAGCTGTCAGACAGAGTCGTTCGGTCTGCAGCGGCCCCGCTCTTCCCCTAATGGACTGCAGCTGTGCGCTGTCCGCAGCGGTAGAGTCTACAGAGACAGGCAGGCTTCCTTGAGCTGCTGTGAGCTCCACCCAGTTCGAGCTTCCCAGCGGCTTTGTTTACCTACTTAAGCCTCAGCAATGGCGGGCGCCCCTCCCCCAGCCTCGCTGCTGCCTTGCGGATAGATTGCCGCAGACGGCTGTGTTAGCAGTGAGGGAGGCTCCGTGGGCGTGGGACCCTCCCGGCCAGGTGTGGATATATTCTCCTGGTGTGCCTGTTTCCTTAAAGCGCAGTATTGGGGTGGGAGTTACCCGATTTTCCAGGTGTTGTGTGTCTCAGTTCCCCTGGCTAGGAAAAGGGATTTCCTTCCGCCTTGCGCTTCCAGGTGAGGCGATGCCTCGCCCTGCTTCAGCTCACCCTGGTCAGGCTGCAGCAGCTGACCCGCACCGATTGTCCGGCACTCCCTAGAGAGATGACCCCAGTACCTCAGTTGTAAATGCAGAAATCACTGGTCTTCTGTGTCGCTCGCGCTGGGAGTTGGAGACTGGAGCTGTTCCTATTCGGCCATCTTGCTCCTACTAAGCTGTTTTGATTACTGCAGCCTTGTTGTATAGTTTGAAGCCAAGTAATGTGATACCTCTGGCTTTATTGTTTTTGCTTAGGATTGCCTTGGCTATTCAAGCTCTTTTTTCATTCCAAATGAATTAAATTTTTTTTCCAATTCTGCAAAGAATGTCATTGGTACTTTGATAGAAATAGCATTGCATTTATAAATTACTTTGGGTAGTATGGCCATTTTAACAATATTCATTCTCCTATCAAAGAGCAACGAATGTTTTTCCATCTATTTGTGTCATCTCTGATTTCTTCGAACAGTGTTTTGTAATTATCATTGTAGACACGTTTTACCTTTGTAGTTAGCTGTATTCCTAGGTATTTTACTCTTCTTGTGGCTATTGAGAATGGGATTGCATTCTTGATTTGGCTTTCAGCTTAGACATTGATGTATGGAAATGCTACTGATTTTTGTACATTGGTTTTGTATCCTGAAACTTTACTGAAGTTGTTTATCAATGTAGGAGCTTTTGGGCAGAGACCATGAGATTTTCTACGTATAGAATTAATATGTCAATAAATCAAAAATATGTCTGCGAAGAGGGATAGTTCTACTCCCTCTCTTCCTATTTGAATGCCTTCTATTTCCTTTTCTTGTCTGATTACTCTGGGTAGGACTTCCAGTACCATTTCGAATACGAGTGGTGAGAGTGGGCATCCTTGTCTTGTTGCAGTTCTCAAGGGCAATGCTTCCCAGCTTTACCCATTCAGTATGATGTTGGCTGTTGATTTGTCATAAAAGGCTCTAATTATCTTGAGGTACATTCCTTTGATGCTTAGTTGAGGGTATTTAACATGAGGGGAAGTTTAGTTTTATTGAAAGTATCTTCTGCATTTATTGAGATGATCATATGGTTTTTGTTTTTAAATCTGTTGATGTGGTGAAACACATTTATTTATTTGTATGTGTTGAACAAACCTTGCCTCCGAGCGATAAAGCCTCCTTGATTGTGGTGTATTAACTTTTTGATATGCTGCTGGATTCGGTTTGATAATATTTCGTTGAGCATTTTTGCATCAATGTTGATCAAGGATATTGGCCTGAAGTTTTATTTTTTTGTTGTGTCTCTGTCAGGTTTTGGTATCAGGATGATGCTGGCCTCATAGAATGACTTAGGGAGGAGGCCCTCCTCCTCTATTTTTTGGAATAGTTTCAGTAGGAATGGTACCAACTATTCTTTATACAACTGGCAGAATTTGACTGAATTTTTCTAGTCCTGGGCTTTTTATGGTTGGTATTTATTACTGGTTCAATTTTGGAACACATATTGTTCTGTTCAGGGATTTAATTTCCTCCTAGTTTAATCTTGGTAGGCTATATGTTTCCAGGAATTTATCCATTTATTCTTGGTTTTCTAGTTTGTGTGCATAGAGGTGTTTGCAGTAGTCTCTGATTTTTATTTTTATTTTTGTATTTCTGTGCAGTCGATGGTAATGACTCCTTTGTCATTTCTCATTGTGTTGATTTAGATCTTCTCATTATTTTCTCATTTGAGTGTGGTATAAGGTGAATTCTGTCAATTGACTACATTTCTGAAAGATATTAGGTTGTTAATGATCAGTTCAGCATTTCCAGGCTGCATGCTGTATCTCTGAAAGTCTGGTACTGGTCTCTCAGTTTTGTTTTCTGGCCTCTTGAGATTGGGAATCTGCTGCATTGGAGGGGCCAAGATGTTCCTGGTCTGCTGGCCACAACATTCAAATGGGTGGTGCTGACTAAAGCATTTTGTTGGGATGGTGGCAGTGGGATCCATGCTTACTTGCATGTGCCAGCAGCTGCAGCAGCATGGCAGGATGCATGTGTGTTGGCTGGGGGAATTTAATAGTGGGAATGGGGCTGTGATGCTTCTGCGGTTGCTCACCCCAGTGGTGTGGGACTCATTTTAGCTTTTAAGAAGATAAATTTAGATCTTTCTCTGATAGGAGATACTATTGTTTTATTTAAATAACCTTTGCATACCAGGAAGTCACAAGAATTTTCACTATGTTTTCTTCTTTTCTCATTTAAGTCTAATTCATCTGGAATATACTTTGGTATATGGAGTGTGTTAGAGATCTTATTTTATTTTGTCTTATAAGGATAGCTAATTTTCCTGATCTTTTTCCTTGAGTATAACATTCTTCAAATGTCCATCAATGACAGACTGGATTAAGAAAATGTGGCACATATACACCATGGAATACTATGCAGCCATAAAAAAAGGATGAGTTCATGTCCTTTGTAGGGACATGGATGCAGCTGGAAACCATCATTCTCAGCAAACTATCGCAAGAACAGAAAACCAAACACCGCATGTTCTTACTCACAGGTGGTAACTGAACAGTGGGAACACCTGGACACAGGAAAGGGAACATCACACATGGGGGCCTGTTGTGGGGTGGGGGGAGGGGTGAGGGATAGCGTTAGGAGATATACTTAATGTAAATGACGAGTTAACGGGTACAGCACACCAACATGGCATATGTATACATATGTAACAAACCTGCACGTTGTGCACATGTACCCTAGAACTTAAAGTATAATGAAAAAAAAATAAAAACATTCTTTATTAATTACATTGTAATGTCACATGCAAAATTTTCACATACGTGTGAGTTTGTTTATGGTCTCTAAGTTGTGTTTCACTGATTTATTAAATTATTCGTGCATAAATGCCACATCATTTTAATTATTGCATTATTATATTATGCCTCAATGTGTGCTAAAACAAGTCCTACATTTTTGTATTGGCCATTCTTGGTTCTTTCATATGAATTTTTGAATGAGCCTATTAAAGTAAAACTTGTTAATATTTTGACTGGACTTGCACTGAAAACATACACAAATTATAGAGAAAAATGGCATCTTTATGCTATTAAGTGTTTCCAACCTGAACACTGTATATGTCTCCAGGTTTTAAAGACTTTTTAATGTCCTTCATTAAATTTTATTACTTTTCTCTATGAAGACCTCATTCTTAACTTTATTTCTAACAACTTTTTTGATTCTTCTGGATTGTTATGCATGATAAAGTGACATTTTTTCCATGCTCTAGAATAGACAAGTCTTAAGAAGTCTGGGTTCTGTGTTTGTACACTGTAAATTAATACAGTCACTATGGAGAACAGTAAGGAGGTTCCTCAAAAAAAACAAAACAGATTTACCACATGACCCAGCTACCCCTCTGCAGAGTATATATCTTAAAGAAAGAAAATTAGTATGTCGAAGAGATAGCTGCACTCCCATGCTTATTGCAGCAGTATTCACAATAGCTAAGTTATAAAATAAACTTAAGTGTTCACAGGCACATACACATACACACAGAGATTCTGGGATATTATTTAGCCATAAAAAGAAGGAAATCCTGTCATCTGCAGCAATATGGATGGAACTGGAAGTTATTATGTTAAGTGAAGTAAGCCAGGCACGTAGAGACAAATACCACATGTTCTCACTCATATGCGAGAGCTCAAAATGTTGATCCCATGGATATAAAGAGTAGAATGATGGTTACCAGAGGTTGGGAAGGATAAGGAGGAGGAGATGAAGACAGGTTGGTTAAAGGGTACAAAAATATAGTTAGATAGATGAAATAAATTCTAGCGCTTGGTAGCACAGTGAGGTGTCTGTAGTAAACGATAACTTATTGTATATTTCAAAATAGCTAGAAGAGGAGATTTAGATATTTCTAACACAAAGAAATAATAAATGTTTTAGATGATGGATATCCTAATTACCCTGATTTCATTATTATCATTGTACAAATGTATCAAAATATCACATGTACCCCATAAACATGTCCAATTATTAGGTATCAATACAAAAATTTGGGTTCTGGATCCAGTGCCTGAGTTCAAATTTTGTCTCCACCACTTTCTAGATGAGTCTCAGTTGATTTAACTCTATGTTGGGAGCAATAATAGCAGTCATTCAATGGGGTTGTTGTAAAGAGTAATTTAGATAACAAATGCCTACACTATACCACTTAGTATATTTGAGCTATTAGCACTACTCCAACTCCTATTACTCCTATGCTTTAGTTTTTGCTGTTATAAAGGATATTATTTATTTTTATATGCTGGTATTTAGTTACTTTTGATTTTTATGATAAAAATCATAACATGCATGAAGAATGATGACTTCCTTTTTCTTTTTAAATTCCTATTCAGGTTATTTTTTTTCTTGGCTTATTGTGTTGACTAAGACTTCTAATGTTGCGTATAAGCACGTTACTATGTCTTTATTTTAAAAAGTTAGAGTTCCAGAGAACATTTTTGTCAGTTTCTCCTTTGCCAATGGTTAATTACCATAAAAGTTGTAACGTGCTCTTTTTGTTTATTTCAGATATTTTGTCAAAAAAGGGACCCATATATTATTTTTCCTCCTCCTTCCTTCAATGTTATCCTTCTGTCACATTTACCTCTTCAATTCCTACCTAACTTTAGAATCCAGTTTAAATGCAACCTTTTCCATGAAACTTATGGCTTCTTTTAGCTGGGAGTAAAATCTGCAGTCTTTATTCCTTTACACTTCATTAGAATTTCTCTTATTTATACTCCAAATTACAGTATCCATTTTATACATGTTTTGTCATCCCTACTCAGATCCTAAGATTCTTGAGGTAAGGATTGGCATCTGTTTTATTTAGAATTTCCTTTCTTGCTCTCAGCTACTAGCAAATTTGTACTCAATAAATAATAAATAAATAAATGAAAGAATAAATAATATCTGGAACTAAATGTCAAAAAGATCTAAAGTTTATTAGGAAGCCAGGTGTGGTGGCTCACACTTGTAATCCCAGCACTTTGGGAGGTCAAGGCAGGAGGATCACCTGAGGTTAGGAGTTCGAGACTAGCTTAGTCAACAATGTGAAACACTATCTCTACTAAAAATACAGAAATTAGCCCAGTGTGATGGCGGATGCCTGTAATCCCAGCTACTCGGGAGGCTGAGGCATGAGTATCACTTGAACCTGGGAGGTGGAGGTGGCAGTGATCCGCGATCATGCCACTGCACTCCAGTCTGGGTGACAGAGCAAGACTCCATCTCAAAAAAACAAAAGTTTATTAGACAAGAGGCATATAAAGGAAGCATATTCTTATTACTTTGTGATAGCTTGTTATCATTCCTAAAAAATGTGTTTGGCCATGAGTATACATATATATAAAATTAACATTCTGCAACCAAATTTGACTACCACTGTGAGTTTTGATTAATTAACCCTACTAGAACTTGTGACAGAATAGAAAAACAGTACAAGAGCACTCTCATGATGACAACTAGGATGCAAAAATAAATGGCAAAAGTGTCTATTTAACAGAAAACTTAATCATCTATTCAGCTATATTTTCTCCAGCTTAATCTAGCCCATTTCAGGAGTGTTCTTCGGAGAAATATTTTTCAAGAAGTAAGCTGACTCAGGTGTTTGTAAGTATGATATTTTAATATTTACCTCTGTATTTTGGACAGTAACTTTTAAACTAAAGGAAGAAGTCCTTAATGAAAAATATGTTGCAATGGATTTCTATCATCATTCAGTCTTTTAGTTTTTCATAGTTGCTTTATCCTAAATGAATTTGTCCTATGGGAATCTCTATGTTTTCAGCATCTAAACCAGTTGTCATAGTACATAGAAAATATCTAGCAGGCTGTTTCTTCTTTGAGAAGAAACAGAACCCACAGCTTTGTTCGTGAGCCACACAGAAGCTTTATTTAAAAATGTTCAAAGGATGTAAACATAAAATGTCCTGTAAGTAAGTTCTTAATTTATACCTCCTTTGTTTTTAGAAACTTGATTTCAACTTGATTTTTAAAAATATATCTGCAGAGGTCTGCAGGTTTCTGCAGGCCAGCATCTGCTCCTGGAGGTGAGGCTTCCAGCTTGCACTGACTTTCAGGATCTTCTTTCAGGTAAACACCTGGAGGCAATCATCTGCAGATGCCAGTCTGCAAGCAGATGTATATGGGTAGGACAGCAGCATTTTATGCCATTAGAACAGCTGGGAGGAGAGGAAAATGAATGTGTTCTGCTTTCCTTTGTGTCATATAAAACTCCCTAAGAGCATTCTCACCTGGAACCCATTTTCCTTCTCTCCTGGTCTTGGCTTGTTTTGATGGAGAAAGAAACTTGCTTCACTCATCCTTCCAGGTTAAGAGGAAGTTTGTCCTTCCTTGACATCAATCACCTTGGTTGAGAATGATGCTCAGCAAAAATTTGCCTAAAATGTTTTCCAGAAAGTGAGCTCCTTGAAGGGATTACCTGTGATGCTATAATCATTCTACTGTATGGTGCTTAGTACAAGTCTAAATACCCAGAGACAGTCATAAATAATGATGGTTTCCTATTGACATCTCAAATGTGGCTGATAATTTAATGTGGATAATATTATTTATCCTTTAAAAATATATCCTTAGATCTGGTATACTAATGAGATTCCATTTGGAAAAATATTATTAAGTTTAATACAACATTTGAGAAATGTATTAAATTTTCTTGATTTAATTGTTAAAGTAATATGTTGGCCCAATGAAAACACCCAGTAGTAAAGAACACACACACACACACACACGCACAATATGTTCTCTCTCCCATACTTTCCTTCCTTTGGTCTCCGTCCCTAGAGGCAAACTTTAAATTGCTTCTGTTTAAGTACCTCTCTCATTTAACTGCATTAACACCAGATAATATGCAGATACCTCAAATTTCTCAATTTATTAGGACAATATCAATTTTTATATGAGAGATAAGAATTAGCTGACACTAATCCTAACTTCCTTCTCTCCCTGATCCAATGTTGTCAAATAGTTTATTTTTAATTCTTCTATTGGATACATTTTGAACCTAAGAAAATATATTGATAACTCCAGTTATTGATTGTTCCATCAACTTTGGTATCTCAAATCCCCTATATATAAAATAACACCAGTAACCCTTCTCTTCTGTTTTTGAGTCCATTATCCCTCCTTAATTTTATTTTTCACATTCTCTTAGTCAAAGCTGTTAACATTTGCTTTTGCTTTTAACGTTTATTAACATTTACATTCTGTTTTGCCAAAGTTGTTTACACTTAATCTCTGTAATTATGAGTTAATATTCTCTGCTTTGACTATAAGCTCATCCTATAAGTTGAAAGCCCAATAAATAAAACTTCCATTGTCATTATGTAAATAGCATTTACTATGCATACATTTTGTGCTAAGATTACATTTTTGTGCTCATAAGAGAATACTATTGATGTAGAAAATGAATTCTTAATTGCTTAATTTTGTTATGCAAAAAAATTTAGAGGTTTTTTGAGGTGAAATTTACTTATAATAAAATATACACACTTGAAATGTACAATGTAAAGTTTGGACAAGTGCTTATACCTGGGGAGTGCATAACCCTATCAAATCAAGAATATTTTCAACACTCCAGAAAGTTCCCTAATACACCTTATCAGCCTGTCCTCTCTCATCTGCAGAGGCAACAACTTTTCTGATCCTCTTAACTGTGGTTTAATTGTGCTTGTTCTAGAACTTTATATAAATGGGATCTTAGAGTAATTACCTAAAGCTATTCCATTCATATATGTGGAACTTTTTTTGTATCCTGATACTTCCTCTCAGCATGATATCTGTGAGATTCATTCACACTGATTCATGTATGGATAGTTTAGTTTATTATTTTTTCTGATGGTATTCATTGTGTGACTATACCACTTTGTTTATGCACTCCTTTTGATGAACACCTAGGTTGTTTGTAGTTTCTGCTATTTTGGATAAAACTTCTATGAATATTCTTATAATAGTGTTTTGAGACATATATTTTTATATATTTTGGGCAAAACCAAAGAGTAGAATTTATGGAGTAGATTTTATGGAACTCATATGCCTATTACTTTTATTATTTTTTGCTTTATTTAAGTTTTTAGAATTAAAGACTACAGCAAAATTGGTTTTTGTTAGTGTACATTTCTGTGGGCATTAATAAAAGTATATGGTCATGTAACCATCATCACAATCAGATATTGTTTCACCTCCTCCACCCCCCACATTTTCTCATCCCAAATTGCCATCAACTTTTTCCCCATCTCCAGCTCCTGGCAACTTCTTTTCTGGTTTCTATTCCCATTATACTGCCTTTTCGATAATGTCATATAAATAAAATTATATGGCATGTATATAACTGTTTGGATTTGGCTTCTTTCACAATGTGTAATGTCTTTGAGATTCATCCACACTGTTGTATGTATTAGCAGTTTATTCCTTTTTATTCCTGGGAAGTATTCTTTTGTAGAAATATAGCATAGTTTATACATCCATCAGTTGAGGGACATTTGAGTTGTTTCCAGCTTTTGATGATTGTGAATACAGTTATTATTAACATTCATGTATAGGGTTTTATGTAAACATAAATTTTCATTTCACTTCGGTAAATACTTAGGAGCCAGATTGCTAGGTTGTGAGGTAAGTGTACACTTAACTTTATAAGAAATTGCCAAACTCTTTTCCAAAGTGAGTGTACTATTTGTTATTCCCATAGCAATACAGCAGAGTTCCAGTTGCTCCCCAAGTGGAGTCTTAATTATTGAATTACTCATAATACCTAATACTTAATTGTATGTTCACTGCTTCATTTAGTATGGCAGTAGCCCTCAGTTCTTCCCTAGCTTCACAGTGTATTTTCTACTTAGCAGAAAATCAGATGCCACCTGGATATTCAATAATTAAAACCATACATTGAAATTAAACAATGGCTCTGCCATTTACTAGCTGTCCGATCTTGCCTAATGCTTTTGAAACTCAGTGTCATGAGTTTTATAATGAAGATAATAATATCCATCGACTCAACAAATTTTGCTCAGTGTATGTCATGTTCCGACTCCTACTCTGGCACTGGGGATACAAGAGAGGATACAACATCAGCTCTGCCTAAAGAAACCTAAAGGAAGGTACAGTGTGTTAAGTGCCATGATAGGGACAAGAACCAGTTACCACGGAAGCACACTGAAAGATCGACTCGGCATTGTGGGGAGAGTTAAATTAAGTATGGCTTATTGAGCAACTGACACGATGTTTAACACATTGGATATACTACCGACTGGCTCTAGACAGTTTTAACATTCTGCTTTGAAATTCCTTCCGAACCTCTGACATGTATATGAATGACTATTGATGCAGTTTTGTACTTTGAGTCTCGATTCAATTTTTAGAAATGTCAGAAATCATTTATTGGCCTTACCTGGTGAAATGAGGAAGAGATCTGGAAATAAAATGTCTGCAAGTCAGTGCAACTGAGTTTTATTAAGTAACTCTCCTTAGACCTCAGATTTTAGGAAACAAACCCACATGAATACATATATTCTGGCATATCTGTCAAAATCAATCTCATTCTTTTAAAGTCCCCTCTCATATGTAAATTGTTTGACTTTATAAAGTACAACCTTCTTGCCTTTTTAGATATTATAATTCATTTGATGGACAATTAGTGGTGGATTATTGAAATTTCACATTCAATAATATCAAGGTTTATTATAAATTATCTAATGAGGATTTCCAACCTGTTGTAATTAATTATAAACTATATAGTCCTCTTTTCTAAAGTTATTACTAACAATAATTTTTTGAGTTGAATAACATAACAGAAAAAAAAAAAGTCTGCATCTTGGGCCTTTCTTGAGTACTAAAAAAGCACTCCAGAAGGATGCAGTTGCTCTTGAGATATTGACACGTTATCAGTTTTTGAAAGAAAAACAATCCTTGAAAGTTACCAATCAGGGTAACTTTCTTGAGTAATTGAGTACTAAAAGAGCACTCCAGAAGGATGCAGTTGCTCTTGAGAGATTGACACGTTATCAGTTTTTGGAAGAAAAACAATCCTTGAAAGTTACCAATAAGGGATCTAGAAGAATGCTGACCATATAACAAGAAGTTGTTTGATGAGTTAATATGCTTTATGCTATAATAGAATGACTGAAATAACTAGTATATAGTTATATACTTTTATTAAGCAAAACCATCTGAGAGTAAAGTATATTGATAATTACCAAGTAGTATTTAAATGATTGTATATTGATAGTTGATTAATAGATACCATGGTCTTTTGATAAGATTAGTCTTAGATAATTTAGATTCTTTCTTTCTTGGAAGAAAAACAGTATTGGACGTCTTAAATGCTGTTTACTCTATCAGTGGTGCTAAATAAACCATAGTGTGGTCTTTCAAATATCCAATTTCCATGTGTATATCAAAGGTACAAAATCTAGGAGGTTATTTGTGATGATGGCTGTATGCTTCTCAATAATATTTCAAATAAGATTCTATTGATTCAACTTTCTTTAAACTTTGTTGAGCCGCACATATGCACATTTTAATGTTTAGTAATAGGTGGTAAGAAAATTATTCTCTGGTGGTTAAACCTAGTTTTACTGCCTTATTAGTAATAAGAGCTCTACCATCTCTCTGATTAGTAATGACTTTCTTGTTGACCTCCACTAAAATTTGGAGTTTTCTACATGGCTTCTGATGTTCAAGAAAGTGACACAGAAGTCCCCAATTTTTGGACTCCTTTTTTTTGTTTTGTTTTATATTCATGCCTTAGTGAAGCACACATGCAGTAGCTAGATCTATATCTCTTAAAAACTCACTTCAGAAAGTCAGTGACAGACCTCTTTGAACTCATCTGCCAAGAGACTGTTTTGTGCTGTTTGTTGAATAATGTGGTTCCTGAGTCTTTTTTCTCCAAGCAGAGGTCTTCATCTGGAGTACCAAAATAGTGGCAAAAAATTTATTGTTTTAGTGTCTTTACTTTCTGTATCAAGTGTTTGCCCCCAAAATATCACAAAGTTAAGCTTGCATCTGCCTTCTTCCTATATTGCTTCAACAGGAGATTTTGTGAAGGTGTGGCAGAGGCAGAATTGGCTTTTAGATATGGTATTCAAATATCTCTTGCCTATCAACAAACTTGTCTCATTGATTATGAAAATATTATCTGACATTGTAGCTTACTTCTTGTTTACATTTTATTATTGATTTAAAAAGTGTAATAGTGATTTGACAATAATTTATTGGATATAATACCAAAAACACAAGCAACGAAAGTAAAAATAGGTAAATTGGGTTACATAAAAATTTAAAACTTCTGTACTTCAAGGGACACCATAAGTGAGTGAAAGGGCAATCTACACAATGGGAGAAAATACTTGCAAATTGAAAATCTAGTAAAGGTTTAAAATCCAGAATATTTAAAGCACTAAACTCAAAACATGCAAACAAACAAATAAAATAACCTGATTAAAAAATGGACTAAGGGCTTGACTGGACACTTTTCCAAAAAAGATATGCAAATGGCTAATAAGCATAAGAAAAGATAATCAACATTCTTAATGATTAGGAAAATGCAAATCATAGTACAGTGAGATAATGTCTTTTGCAGTAACATGGATGGAGCTGGAGGCCATTATCCTAAGCTACCTAACGCAGGAATAGGAAACCAAATACCAAATGATCTTACTTATAAGTGAAAGCTAAACATTGTGTACACATAAACACAAAGAAAGGACAAAAGACACTGGGTACTACTTGAGGGTAGAGATTGAGAGGAGGGGGAAAACTAAAAAGCTACCTATTGGGTACTATGCTTATTACCTGGGTGATGAAATAATCTCACATCAAATCCCCACGGCACACAATTTACCTGTATAGCAAACCTGCACATGTACCCCTGAACCTCAAACCAAGGTTAAAAAAAACTGCAATGAGATATCACTTCACACTCATTTGTATGGTTACTACAAAGAACAAAAACAAAAGTGAAAGCCAGAAAATAGCAAGTGTTGGTGAGGCGGTGAAGTTACAATATTTGTGCAGTATTTGTGGAAATGTAAAATGGTGGAGTTGCTATGAAAAACAGTATGAAGATTCATCAAAATATTAAAAAGAGAATTACCATTAAATATAGAATACCACAATTCACAAAAGCATAATAGTGACGTATTTGTTGTTTTAGAAAAGGGCAATCATAATGAAGTATATAAAGTATTAAGTTAAACTCTTCTCTGGACCTATTCTTGAGAGGTATCCAGATTAAACAGATTGAAAATTGTTTCTCTCATGCCAAATGAATGAAGTATAAAATATTTCTCTAAGATATTCATAAAGAAAGCCAAGCAGTCCTGTATAACCATCTGTTCACAATCAATATATGATACGTAGTGTCATTTTTTTCTGGGCAATGCTATATATGTTAAAAAAAAAAGTGGGGGGTCTTAAATTGAGTAGTGTGATGCCTCCAGGTTTGTTCTTTTTGCTTAGGATTGCCTTGGCTCTTTGGGCCCTTTTTTGGTTCCATACAAATTTTAAAATAGGTTTTTCTAGTTCTGTGAAGAATGTTTTTGGTAATTTGATAGGCATAGCATTGAATCTGCAAAATGTTTTGAGCAGTGTAATGGTTAATATTGAGTGTCAACTTGATTGGATTAAAGGATGCAAAGTATTGTTCCTGAGTGTGCCTATGAGGGTGTTGCCAAAGGAGAGTAACATTTCAGTCAGTGGACTGAGAGAGGCAGACCCACCTTCAATCTGGGTGGGCACCATCTAATCAGCTGCCAGAGAGGCTAGAATGAAGCAGGCAGAAGTTGAAAGGATTTTACTCGCTGAGTCTTCAGGCCTCCATTTTTCTCCCATGCTGGATGCTTCTTGCCCTCAAACATCAGACTCCAAGTTCTTCAGCTTTCGAACTCTTGGACTTACACCAGTGATTTGCCAGGGGCTCTTGGGTCTTTGACCACAGATTGAAGGCTGCACTGATTGCTGTGTTGAATAGAAATGTGTTGAATAGAAGTGGTGAGAGAGGACATTCTTGTGTTGTGCTGATTTTTAAGGGGAATGCTTCCAGCTTTTGCCCATTCGGTATAATGTTGGCTGTGGGTTTTTCATAGATGGCTCTTACCATTTTGAGGTATGATCGTCCAATACCTAGTTTATTAAGCGTTTTGAACATGAAGGGGTATTGGACTTTATTGCAAGCCTTTTCTGAGTCTATTGAGATAATCATGTAACATTTGTGTTTAGTTCTGTTTATGTGATGAATTACATTTATAGATTTGCATATGCTGAACCAACCTTGCACCCCAGGGGGAAGTCTACTTGATCATGGTAGATTAGCTTTATGATGTGCTTCTGGATTCAGTTTGCAAGTATTTTGTTGAGGATTTTTGCGTCGATGTTCATCGGGGATATTGGCCTGAAGTTTTCTTTTTTTTGTTTTGTCTCTGCCAGGTTTTGGTATTGAAATGATGCTGGCCTCATAGAGTGAGCTGGGAAGGAGATACCCCTCCTCAATTTTTTGGAATAGTTTCAGTAGGAGTAGTACCATTTCCTCTTTGTACATCTGGTAGATTTGACTGTGAATCCATTAGGTCCCAGGCTTCTTTTGGTTGGTAGCTATTTATTAACTATTCAGTTTTGGAACTCATTATTGGCTCCAATAATGGGAATCAATTTATTCCCTACTCAGTCTTGGGAGGGTGTATGTGTCCAGGAATTTATTCCTCCCTTCTAGGTTTTCTAGTTTGTGTGCATAGAGGTGTTCATAGTAGTTTCTGATGGTTGTTTTTATCTCTGTGATGTCAGTAGTAACATTCACCTTATCATTGCTAATTGTGTTTATTTGGCTCTTCCCTCTTTTCTCCTTTATAAGCCTATCTAGTGGCCTATCTTTTTTTATATATAAAACACCAACTTCTGAATTCATGGATCTTTTAAATGGTTTTTCATGTCTTGATTTCCTTCAGTTTGACTCTAATTTTTGTTTTTTCTCATCTTCTGCTAGCTTTGGGGCTGATTTGTTCTTGCTTCTTTAATTCTTTCAGTTGTGAAGTTAGGTTGTTAACTTGAGATCTTCCTAACTTTTTGAGGTGGACATTTCATACTATGAGTTTTCCTCTTAACATTGCCTTAGCTATGTCCCAGAGATTCTGGTGTGTTGTATCTTTGTTCTCATTTTCAAAGAATTTCTTGATGTTTGCTTTAATTTTATTATTTACCCAGAAGTCATTCAGGAGCATGTTGTTTAATTTTCATGTAATTGCATTGTTTTGAGCCATTTATATTGTCTTCACTTCTATTTTTATTGCACTTGGTCCAAAATTGTGCTTGGTATGTTTGGTTCTTTTACATTTGTTGAGGATTGCTTTATGTCCAATTATGTGGTCAATTTCAGCATATATGCCATGTGGCAATGATAAGAATATATATTCTGTTGTTTTTGGGTGGAGAGTTTTCTTAAGTTCTATCAGATCCATTTGATCCAGCATTGAGTTTAGGTCCTGAATATCTTTGTTAATTTTCTACCTCAGTGTTCTGTCTAACACTGTCAGTGGAAGGTTGAAGTCTCCCACTATTATTATGTAGGAACCTATGTGTCTTTGTAGGTCTCTAAGAACTTGCATTATGAATCTGGGTGCTCTTGTGTTGAGTGCATATATATTTAGGATAGGTAGTTCTTCTTGTTGAATTGAAGACTTTACCATTATGTAATGCCATCTTTGTCTTTTTTGATCTTTGTTGTTTTGAAATCTGTTTTGCTTGAAATTAGAATTGCAACCCCTGCTTTTTTTTTTTCTGTTTCTCATTTGCTTGGTAGATTTTCCTTCATCTCTTTGAAGTTATGAGTGTCATATCTGTGAGACTGGTCTCTCGAAGACAGCATACCATTAGGTCTTGCTATTTTATTCAGCTTGCCACGTTGTGCCTTTTTTTTTTTTTTTTTTTTTTTTTTTTGAGACGGAGTCTGGCTCTGTCGCCCAGGCTGGAGTGCAGTGGCCGGATCTCAGCTCACTGCAAGCTCTGCCTCCCGGGTTTATGCCATTCTCCTGCCTCAGCTTCCCGAGTAGCTGGGACTACAGGCGCCCGCCACGTCGCCCAGCTAGTTTTTTGTATTTTTTTAGTAGAGACGGGGTTTCACCGTGTTAGCCAGGATGGTCTCGATCTCCTGACCTCGTGATCCGCCCGTCTCGGCCTCCCAAAGTGCTGGGATTACAGGCTTGAGCCACCGCGCCCGGCCCGTTGTGCCTTTTAAGTGGAGCATTTAGCCTGTTTACATTCAAGTATTTATATGCATAGATTTGATCCTGTCATTGTGCTGTCAGCTGGCTATTACATTGGCTTGTTTGTATTGTTGCTTTACAGGGACCCTGATGCATGTGTTTAAGTGTGTTTTTGTATTAGCTAATGTTGATCTTTCCTTTCTATATTTAGTGATCCTTTCAAGATCTCTTGTAAGGCAGGTCTGGTGGTAATGAATTCCCTCAACATTTGCTTATCTGAAAACATTCTTATTTCTCCTTCACTTAACTTAGTTTGGCTGGATATGAAATTATGGTTGAAGATTTTTTTCTTTAAAAATGTTCAATATAGGCCTGCAATCTCTTCTGGCTTGCACGGTTTCAGCTGAGAGTTATGCTGTTAGCCAGATGGGATTCCCTCTGTAGGTTACATGAACTTTCTCTCTAGCTGCCTTTAACCTTCTTGTTTTCATTTCAACCTTGGAAAATGTGATGATATGTGTTTTGGGGATGATCTTCTTGTGTAGTATCTTGTAGGAGTTCTCTATATTTCCTGAATTTGACTGTTAGCCTCTCTATCAAATACGGAATACTATTCAATCATAAAAAAGAATCATACCTTGTCGTTCTATCATGTAATTTGTGAGAACATGGATGCAGCTGGAGGCTATTATCCTTAGCAAGCTAATGCAGGAATAGGAAACCAAATACTGCATGTACTCACTTACATGTGGGAGCAAAATGATAGGAACTTTATGAACACAAAGAAGGAAACAACAGGGGGATCTACTTGAGATGAGAGGGTGGGAGGAGGGAGAGGAACAGAAAAGATGACTGTTAGGTACCGGGCTCAATACCTGGGTGATGAAATAATCTGCACAACAAATCCCCCGATATATGTTTACCTATGTAGCAAATGTTCACGCATACCCACAAACCTAAAATAAAAGTTAAAAAAAAAAGAAATCATATTTGTTCATCCCACATCACAGGGTGTTGCTAACATTCCTCATTTTCTAATGTGGAATAAACATGCCATTTGTTTGTAAACAAAAAGGGGAGTTGACTAATACTTCTCAGTATCTGCAATGTGTTAGGCAATGTGTCAGTTGCTCTATAAATATTATTACTTGAACCCTCTCCAGAATGCCAGAAGTTAATCCTTTAATATGTTTCCATAGTAACTGGTTCTTGTCTTCATCATGGCACTTAAAATACTGTACCTTCCTGTTGGTTCCTTGAGGCAAGGTCTATGTTGTGTCCTCAGTGCCAGAGCAGGGGCTGAAACATTTTGTATCCTCAGCAATATTTGTTGAGTCAATGGACATTATCTTCATTTTAAAACTCATCACACTGAGTTTCAAAAGTGTTAGGCAAGATCAGACAGCTAATAAATGGCAGAGCTATCATTTAATTAATTTTTATTTATGTATTTATTTATTGAGATGTAGTCTCACTCTTGTCACCCAGGCTGGAGTGCAGTAGTGTGATCCCAGCTCACTGAAACCTCTGTCTCCCAGGTACAAGCAATTCTCTGCCACAGCCTCCCGAGTAGTTGGGACTACAGGCACATGGCACCAAATTCGGCTAATTTTTGTATTTTTATTAGACAGAGGATTTCACCATGATGGCCAGACTGGTCTCCAACTCCTGACTTCAAATTATCTGCCTGCCTTGGCTTCCCAAAATGCTGGGATTACAGGCATGAGTCGTGATGCCTGGCTTATAATTTAAATTGAGTATATGGTTTTTCTTATTGAAAATCCAGGTGATGTCTCTGATTTTCTTCTAAATAGAAGATTCTCATACTGAGGAGCTAGGGAAGAACTAAGGGCCACTGCCAATGAAGTAGTGAATATAGAATTAGGTGCC
The DNA here is from genome assembly GCF_009764315.1 of Trachypithecus francoisi. Lineage (NCBI taxonomy): Eukaryota > Metazoa > Chordata > Mammalia > Primates > Cercopithecidae > Trachypithecus > Trachypithecus francoisi. Next base: position 146,372,415 of record NW_022681453.1, on the reverse strand, counting down.
CAGCTCAGTGGAATCAGAGACAAAATTAAGTCTGACATGCATGATGATAACAGTTGGCATTTGCAAAAACTTTATGTGACATTTATCTACATTAATTAGTCTATATAATACTTCATTATCTGAGTCTTCATTACTGAATTTAAGTACTTCAGAAACAAAACTGAATTAGCAATTGAACCAAGCCACATGAGTAAACAGACACAGTAAAGCATTCCAGGAAGTCAAAGTGAACATTCATGTTCTTGGGAATAAGAACTCAGAAATCAGGCTTTTCTTCATACTGTAAAGAAAACTATTCTTCTCTGGGGTATCATTTCCCATGAAGCAGACAGACAATTTAATGGTGCATCCAGGTTAATGGAGTTTTATATTTCAATTAAATAATCAAAATTTTAAAGTTTATTTCAGTTTTGACAGAAATTATTCAGAATTGTATTATCCAATGCGTTTTTTGAAATGTAAAATTTTCATTCTCTGGAAGTGAAAAAAAGCAGAATAAATGTTTAAGATATACATTCTTTAATTAGACTGAAATTTTCCAGGTTAAAAGTAAAATTAATCCAGTTCTGAAAAATATTTACCTCAATATAAAGAAATAGAAAAAACACAGAGGGAAACATAGAGAGTAGAAAGTGTGTTTTAGATACCGAGTTTTAAAAATATATACACTATATAGTGAATCTTTTTACCTCTTTTTTCATGGGAGATGTGAATGGGAGGTAAATGTTGGAATAGGTATTTGTTTCAGAAAGAGATGTCTACAAAAACTGACATATTTTAGTTGAAATAGGATTTTGGAAAGGGAGAAGACTATTCCACAGGTTATTTTTTCTATAACAAAGAAGCCCCAGGAGGCAATTAAGGCCACCCCTACACCCCTCCTGGACTCCTGCTAGAGCTTTAAGGTAATGACTCAGACAACAGTGGTGGGCGAATGGGATTTTCCTCTGTGAATTCTTATGTTTTCAGAGCTTTCAAGAAGCAATATTTTTGGAAGCCTGGAGAAGAAGCCTTGTTGTTTCTTCTGTCTGCTGTGAGAAGGAGCCTAATAACAGAAATTGTGCAGTGCTCTGGCCCCATGAGGAGGCTCTAGTTTTGTTTCCTTCCTCAGACAAGGTGGAATTACTTTTAAATGGTTGAAATGAAAACAGATCAAGTTAGTAGTTCAAAAATCTAAACCATGAGTAGTTGCTGCCCACTAAGAGGTGTAAAAATGCTAGGTCTTAGTTAAGCAAGAGACATCTAGGAAATACTAGAACCTTGTCTGGAGTGTGGCTAGTACAGTGGGTATTTCAGGGCTTCAAGCCAGAAAGAACATCTGTACTATGGAGGAAACAGGCAAGTTCACTAGCAGTCCCTAGAGGTACACATTGATGGGTGAGGGTTAGCAGTGCTACAGATCACTCAAATGACATGGAAATAATATATCTCTTCCTGATGTTTTTGACTCCAGCTTGAGATGAATGAAAAGATGTCACTCTGCCTTTGAGGATGCTGTGTCAATTTGGTCATTAGTATTACTCATGGAGTGGTAATCATACACAAGAGACAGGTATATTGCATCTAAAAGAAAAAAATGTAGTCAAAACTTCTTTAGAAATACTAAGGGGGATGCCTTCAATTGTGAAATAATTTTAAAAGTTGAAAATACAGTCATTCATTTCTTCTCCTTAAAAATTACCTGTCAAGTTAGGTGGTGAAGAAATATGAATGAAACAAGTAAATTTATAAGTAACTGATTTAAAAGAGAGTTATAGGGCAATCAGATATGACGATGGTCTAGCCACATGTTTCAGTTGCACAGGTTTGTGTGTTTCTACTTAGGCCAGATTTGTGTACAACTTATGTAGAAATTTTTTTACTAGATTTCAAAATTGCCTTGGTAAAACATGCATCAAAAATTTATTTTAAAATTTCATAAGAAGAATGCAGAAGGGCTGTATTTTATGTGTGTGTATATACACATACATACATACACACACACACAATATGAGAAGATACTCAACCTTTCTACAAAAGCACAAATTAGTAAAAAATATGTTGTTAGCTTTGTTTAGTAAAAATTAACATGATCTTTTAAAAATCTGGTAATTAAAGTGTCCATTCTGAGCTGCTATGATTATGTAAATTGGTACAATCTTTTTGATACTGCATGTCAAAATTTAACTTTCATACACACTCTGATTCAGCAAATTTAATTGTTGAAATTTATTCTCAGGAAATGACTGGAAATGTGTTCAAAGATGACTTAAATATTGGAATAGCAACATCATAATACCTGTCAACCAAAAAATCTGTGAATTAGTCAAATAAATTATAGTATATTCATATAATAGAAAACTCTGATTATCAAAAATATTGTATTTTTATATTTATTGACAAGAAAAGTTTGCTATGAAATGTTTTTGAATGAACTACGTAGATTGAAACAGAGCATTTAGACTAAACCCATTAAAAATTATATATGTATGTATGACAAGATGTTAGGAATTATGTTTCCTAAAATGTTGAGTGAATCTTCTTTGGTAGCAGAATTACAAGTAATGTTTAATGTTCATATTTTTTGCTATACTCTTTTGTTTGAACTTTGTACAATGAATATATGTACAAAAACTGAAAATCTATATCTATTTTAATTTTGTAAAACAAACTCTTCTTAAATGTTGTAACAATACATACTTTATTTTCAATATTAAATGAAAGGAAATTTTACCATAATTAAGGTACTGTTGTTCATTTGCTGTACTCAATCTCAATTTCCATGGGAATGTTGATTAGGCATACTATTTTATTTGCGCAACTTCTGCAGGGTTTAAAAAATTTAATCTCCCCCATAGTGATACAAAAGGCAAACTGAAATGCAAAGATTACTGCTTTGATATTTGTTCAGGTAACCATTTAAACATAGGTAGCATTTTACAGAAGTAAGACTACAACTATGCTTTTTGTTTGTTTTGCTTTAGTTCTGAAGAATTTAGTTTACTGTTTTATACCATTTCCTAAGTAACATTGATACATTATTCTTTTAATTGCTGCAATGTCCCCAGTGAAAGTCCTATCCAAAGTAAAGTCCTATATTTCATTTTCAAATTTGTTAACTCTTGGGAATTTATTTTTGATAAGCAAAATGGTAAATATTTTAAGTTGTTAATATATTAAATTCTTGCTTCTGAAGGAAGCTAGAATGTGCTAATAAAGTTAGAAATAGAGCTGGTTTTCCATCAGTTGGTCCTGATAAAAGCCTAGTTTTAATAACAGAAGTGCTAGTAACAAATTCCAAGAATATATTTACAGCTTGGAACAAATGGAAGTTGTAGTGGATTTCTCTATTTTTGAGCTCAGAATCTTTGAGCTATCATAGTTCCCCAGGCTTCAAGATTAAACACTTATTATCTTGTAGAAAAAAACTGGAATGCATAAAACAGTAGAAAGTAGAAAGATAATTTTAAAAAACATTCTTAAATAATTTTACATTATGAATAAATGAAACCTACAATGCAACACAACAGTATCATTCAACATGAATGGAATTCACTTCTATAATGCGAATTATGAAAGTATTGTGAAGGCTGAGTGTGGTGGCTCACGTCTGTAATCCCAGCATTTTGGGAGGCCGAGGCAGGTGGATCATCTGAGGTCAGGAGTTCGAGACCAGCCTGACCAACATGGTGAAATTCCGTCTCTACTAAAAGATACAAAAAAATTAGCCTGGCTAAATTAGCCTGGTTGTGGGGACCTGTAATCCCAGCTACTTGGGAGGTTGAGACAGGAGAATCATTTGAACCCAGGAGGCAGAGGTTGCAGCGAGCTGAGATCACGCCATTGCATTCTAGCCTGTGAGACAAGAGCAAAACTCCGTCTCAAAATATACAAATAAATAAATAAATAAATAAATAAATAAACAAACAAACAAAAGTATTGTGAAAATCATGTCCTTTAAAGGACATGAATGCAGCTAGAGGCCATTATCCTAGCAAATTGACACAGGAACATAAAACCAAATACTGCATGTTCTCACCTGTAAATGGGAGCTAAACATCAGGTACTCATGAACACAAAAAAGGCAACAATAGACACTGTGGACTACTATAAGGGAAAAGGAGGGAGGGAAGCAAGAGCTGAAAAACTGTTGGGTTCTATTCTCAGTACCTGGGTGACAGGATCATTCGTCCCCCAAACCTCAGCATCACACAATATACCCAGGTAACAAACTCACACATTTACCCCCAAATCTAAAAGTTGAAAAAGAAATAAAAAATGTCTTGAGTAGACCAAGAATTCTGCCCCTAACTTTGCTAGGCAAAATAAGTACTGTATAATTTTTTCAGGAAAAAGTAAAACACTTAGTATTCTGTAAATTTAAATTTTATCTTGTTTTATGTCAAATTCTTTGGAGAGAAATTCTACTTCAGCATGAAAATAAATCAATTTGGCCGGGTGCGGTGGCTCAAGCCTGTAATCCCAGCACTTTGGGAGGCCGAGACGGGAGGATCACGAGGTCAGGAGATCGAGACCATCCTGGCTAACACGGTGAAACCCCGTCTCTACTAAAAAATACAAAAAACTAGCCGGGCGAGGTGGCGGGCGCCTGTAGTCCCAGCTACTCGGGAGGCTGAGGCAGGAGAATGGCGTGAACCCGGGAGGTGGAGCTTGCAGTGAGCTGAGATCCGGCCACTGCACTCCAGCCTGGGCGACAGAGCGGGACTCCGTCTCAGAAAAAAAAAAAAAAAAAAAGAAAAAAAGGAAAATAAATCAATTTTAGGTAAATAGTTACTCATGAGGTAATAACAATACTGAGTAATTTATGTTTTAGTATTTCTGGGTTATATAAAAAATTTCTCGTGTTTTGTTGACAAAACTTCTCCAAATTCTTTTCACTACGAGTTTTTACTAATTATTTCTGTTCTGATAATGTACCTTTTTCCATTTATACCACAGTCACTTCCTTCTAAATAGGTTGCACCACTTATAGTGTGTCCTTGATGAAAAGATTGACAACGTGCTTTGAATGAAAACAGGACAACATAGAGGCTTTGATATTGGGATTGAAACAACAGGCATTTATAAACAGAGATCTTTGAGTTGAAAGAAAGTTAATTGTCAGCAGGTCGTGGTGGCTCACGCCTGTAATCCCAGCAGTTTGGGAGGCCGAGGAGGGCGGATCACTTGAAGTCAGGAGTTCCAGACCAGCTTGGCCAACATGATGAAACCCTGTCTCCACTTGTAATACAAAAATTAGCCAGGCATGGTGGCACGCGATGGTAATCCCAACTACTTGGGAGGCTGAGGCAAGAGAATTGCTTGAACCCGGGAGGCAGAGGTTGCAGTGAGCTGAGATTGCACCATTGCACTCCAGTCTGCTGGCAGAGTGAGATCACATCTCAAAAATAATAATAAAAATAAAAAAGAAAGTTAATTGTAATGTGGGTGGAATGATACAAGAAATTTGAGGACTTAAGGGCTCTGTAAATCAGTGATTCTTCTGATTGGCATTTGTTAGTTAACTAGCAAAAAAAAAAAATCTATGATTTGTAAAAACTCAGTTGATTAATTGACATGTAATTTGAATGAGCTGAAATAACACAAGGTTAATTAACCTGAATTAACAGAAGATGAAACTGGGTCATTCTCTTGTCTGACTAATGGGTAGCTTTTATTTCTTAGTCACTTAGAAAATAAACTATCCAGGATTTTTCTCTTGCTTTTTCTTTTTGTTTAAAAAATAGTTTACCATGGAAACTTATGAATGATTTCACTTCATATTATATTGACTTCAATATGCCATTTCCATAGATCAAAGATAAGTGAAGTTACTTATAATAGAAAACAAAATAAGTTTCCATTATTATTTAGCAAAAGTTAGATATAATATTAATCACAAAATCTTCATCACAAAGAAATTCCATGCTAAGTATCTATCTTATCTCATAAAGTGAGTGGAAGAATAGTTATCTGAAACTTTTATCATGTATCCACTGATTACATCCATATATGGAATGCTTATGTAAACTTTGATTTCTTTGTAGTTTCTTTGGAATGTAAGGGAAATCTTTGTACTTCATTTGGAAAACTGTACATTTTTAACAGAAACATTGTTTTACTTGGAGACAGAGACTGTTTTTCTGATATAAATATATTGATAATAACATATTTCAGGACTCTTTAGTGGTGATATACAACCAAGAAATTTAGAGTATTATGCTTACTATTTAAAACTATGAGGTATTCTGTCTGGAGGCCTTGGATAATATGCTTTGTGCATTTTTTTTTGTTTTTTTTTTTTTGCGAATGGTAATTTAATTTTTCAGTATAAATCCAATTACCAGTAAAACTTATGATTCACTTTTGTGCTTTCATTTTTTTCATTGTGTCTTCCTTCTGGTTTTAGAAATAACAAGATAAGTAGTTATACCAGTTTTATGTCTTTATGTATGTCTTGCAATCGCCTATTTTATGTTGGTCATTGCGTTTGAAAAATTATTTGTAGAAAAAGTTTGTGGTTGATACGTTCTTTTAAAAAGGATTTACTTTTTCCTGGCACAAGGGAATACTGGCAATCCATGACCACCTTAATCCAAATTCAGAGTTTCATATATTCCGAGATGCAGAAATGACTTGAAGCCAGGCATCAGTAAACTGCAAAAATGGCTTACTTCAGGTGCAGAGTAACTCCTAGAATGCAACTCTTGAGTAGAAGCTTAGTGGGCATTAGTTTATCCAAATGTCCTGATGATATTGTTAGGATATTTGTCCCTTCCAAATCTCATGTTGAAATGTAATTCCCAATTTTGTAGGTGGGACCCTATGGGAGAAGTTTTGATCATGAGGGTGGGTCCCTCATGAATAACTTGGTACTGTCCCCATGACGGTGAGTGAGTTCTTGTGAGACATGGTTGTTTAAAAGTGTATGGCATCTCCCCACTCTCTCTCTGCCTCTGCTCTTGCCATGTGTTGTGCCTGCTCCCTCTTCACCTTGCACCATAATAGTAAGTGTCCTGAGTCCTCACGAGAAGCAGATACCAGCATCACGCTTCTTGTACATCTTGCAGAACCATGAGCTAATTAAACCTCTTTATTTATAAGTTATCCAGTCTCAGATATTTCTTTATAGCAATACAAAAAAAAAAAGTCCTAATGCACCACCCTTCATTAGCTCTATACTTTAACTTTTGTCTGTAGTCCTGAGTGTTCACAGAAAGAACTGCTCGATTTATTACCTACCTCTTCAAGTTTGGCAAATATAGGGTGAAGACAATCCAAGTGCCATACTAACTTCTCTGAATGTTGGAATGGTAACTACTTCTTATATTTAAAACTTTAAAAGGAGATTTAAAAATATTTCATCTGAGTTTTTTTTAGTTATCTTCAATGGAAAAATATGTCTAAATTACGCTGCCACTAACAGAAATGGAAGTTGCATATGCGTTTTCATTGTAAATACTCCCTAATGTAACTTTTCCTCAAGTGTTCTTGCTTGTGAAATTATTATTGTTAATAATTATTACATTATCTCATATATATGTATGTATATGCACATGTATAACTTTTTGCCAATTGTTATCTAGCCTTAGTAGAATAAATTTTTGAGCTGCTAGCTACACAGTTTCATTTACATGAATGTGCATATGTGCATAAACTTCGGTGTTAGACTTGCACTTAACTCTTGTTAAGCATTTATTAGCTTTTGTCTTGTGCTACATAGCATAATAAATTCTCTGAACTTAGGTTTTCTTACATATAAAATAGAATTGCAGTTAGTGAGATCTTGAATGTTCCATGGATAAAATAATATCTTCACATGATAAGAGTATGGGAAATTTCCTATCTCTATCTCTCATATTTAATCCGTCAAAATTAAAGAGATAGATCTTTAAGAAATAGGTCCTTACTAGGCATGCATTCCCTCCATGACCCCTTGAATTATTATCAATGATCCAGTAACTTCTCCCTTTCAAAATTTAGTGTTATTATTGTTATTATTTTACTTGCTTGTTTTGTCCAATAGACAATAAAGTTCTAAAGGACAGAGTCTATGCTTTGCCTGTCTGGATTCCCAGAATCTACGAGCCTCACACAGTATAGTACTCAACAACTATTTGGATCAATAAATATTTATATTTGGTTCTTTCAGAGATTCATCACATATCTTTCAGATTTTACTTCAGCTTGAACGGCAAAAGAAAAAAAAATTTTTCTGTGACTAGCGTATCCAGTTCCTAAAATTGCATTTTGAACTATGCCTTACCATTATAAGGATGCTGAAATATTTTCCTATGCACCCTAAAAAGTTTATATAATTATAGTAACATAGGAATTATTGAAACTGATTTCCTCATTTCTTCACTGTTTTCTCTTATTGAATAGATGTTTTGACTATAGGTATTTTTACCTTTTTCCTCATTTCAAAGAGAAAGCTTTCAAAGTTTCACCATTTAATACAATGTTTGCTATAGGTGTTTTTTGTAAGATAACCTTGTCAGGTTAAGAAAGCTCATTTCTGTTTCTAGCATGGTACAAATATTTATCATCAATGAATTTTAAATTTTATCAGTGCTTTCTCTATTTGCAGTAAGTTTATAATATGCTTATTTCCTTTTCTCTGTTGATGTTGGAGTGAATTACATTAATTGATTTTTTAAAATGTTAAGCCTACATTTAGTTTTGAGATAAAATCAAGTTGGTCACAATATATTATGTTCTTCATGTAAGATTTGCTAACTTTTTCAAACTTTTATATTCTGAGTGAGACTGTGAAACTAGCTTTTAATTTTCCTTCCCCATGCTGTCTTTCATATTTTGTATCAAGTTTATTTTAAAATGACTTGAGAAGTATAGCATGTTTGTTTTCTTAAAGAATGTATATAAATCTGTCTTTATTTGTTTTAGCTTCTGTAACAAAATATCATAGACTGGGTGGTTTAAGCAACGGAAATTTATTTTCTTGGAATTCTCAAAGCTGGAAATCCTAAATTAGGGTTCCTTATGGTTGGGTTCTGGTGAAGGCTTTCTTCCAAACTGGCAGATGGGAGCCACTTTCTCTCTGTGTCCTCACATATGCAGAGAGAGAACCGGGGTGGGTGGGAGGTAGAGAGAGAGTAAGAACAAGCATAAGAGCAAGACAGTGGGAGAGGGAGCACAGACTCTGGTGAGCAAACTCAGCATAATCTTTAGTATATAATACCACCATGAGGACCCTACTCTCATGACCTCATCTACATCTAATACTGTATTCCTCAAAGATCCAATCTCCAAATACCATCACACTTGGAGCTAGGGCTTCAACAAAGGAATTTGTGGTAGTGGTGTTGCTGGGGGTTTGTGTGTGCAAAATTCACTCCACTCCAAAGCAATATAGAATTTTTCTATATTGATTGCTTGGTAAACATTCATAAAGCTATCTGGGCCTGTAGTTTTCTTTATGGGAGAATTTTTTAGCACTTGATTCAATTTTTTAAAGGATTATTTGGGTTTTCCACTTATTTTTGAGTCAAATTTTGTTAGAGACACACTTTTCTAGGAATTTATCTATAAATTTATTTGTAATATCTCTTTTTGTCTGTTTTATGTCTGCAGCATCTGCAGTGCTTTTTCCTGTTCATCTCTGAAATTCTCTTTCCCTCCCTTCCTGTTTCCATCACTTTCTCTCTGTCTCCTTGATCAGTCTTACCACAAGATTTGTCATTTCACACACACAACTTGGCTCTGTTGGTCTTCTGTATTTTAGTCTTAAACATTTTATTAATTTCTGCATTTCTCTCCATTTTCTTACCCCACATTACTTTGGCTTTATTTTGTGATTATTTTTCTAACCACTTTAGATAGGTGTTTAGTGTACTTACAACATTTCTCTTTTCTAATACATGCATTTCATACTAATATTATTTTACATGCTTCTTTAAATGTATTATATATGTTTTTCTTTATAGCATTTATTTAACCATCAAAATATTTTATAATTACTTTTATAATATTTCTTTCACCCACGTGATTTTTAAAAATATGTTCTGTGAGTTCTGAAGATTTGAGAAATTTTCTGGGTTTGAATTTTTACATTAATGCATTGTAATCAGGGCTTAGTTGCATGGTTCTTATTTATTCTAAAAATATTGTGAAACATAAGTTATATATAAAAATGTGCATAAAATGTAGCCATATAACAACAAATTATCATAAATTTCGTGTTACTACCATCTAAAGTAAGCTACAAAATAATGCTTAAACTCCAGAAGCTTCCTTATGCCCCTTTCTTATTTTCTGTGTGATTTCAATCCCCTGATATTTATTGACATGTACTTTATGGCACAATATACAGTAAATTTTCTAAGTGTTCCATGTGTGTTTAAAAAAGTATTATTCTGCAATTGAAGTATAATGTCCATACATCGTTTGTTCATCATATTTTTAAATCTTCTGTACCCTTACTTATTTTTTTTCTATTTATTGTGCCAACAAAGAGAGATATACTACAACCTTCCAATCTAACTATTAATTTGCCCCTCCTTTTGGTACTGTCAGTATTTGCTTTTTTTTGAGGCCTTGTGGTTAGGTACATAAAATATTAGAAATACTGTCACATCCTCCTGAGACTTTTTCCTACACCCTTCTTGTCTCTTACCTTCTCTTCTGTGTTTGCCATGGTTTTTATCTCAATTTGTAGCACTCTGGACATTTTCTTCAGATCTGTCTTCAGATCTGCTACTTTACTACTACTTTACTACTATGCCTGGTTTGCTGCCAAATATGTCCACTGAGAATTATTTTATTTTATTTTGTATACTTTATTTTATTTTGTATACTTTATTGTATTGAATCTTATAATTATTTTGTTTTTGATTCATTTTATTTCATTATATTTTATTATAATTTTTATTTCTTCAAACTATATTTTATTTTTTTTTAATGTATGTCACTTTTTCTAGCTTTTCATATCCTACTGGTATTTTTGAGCTTGTAGCTGTTTCTTTACAGTAACATAGTCATTTTTTAATCTGTGATGATGTCAATACATGAAGTTGTCTTTGTTATTCATAATTTTTTTCTTTTTCTTTTCTCATATTTGATTACCTTTGATTTTCATTGTCCTTGAAAAATCATTTTTGGATATTACCCCAAGTTTAAAGTCTAGGCATCTCTTTTTGTGAGACAATTTGCTTATATATCAGTGGGTAGTTGCAATCTAAGACCACCTTAAACTAAATTTGAAGCTTAAAGGAACAAATCTGTATAAAAAACCAGGGATGGGAATTTAGAAAAGCAGATATCTTAACTACTATGACATCGTGCCTCCTTAAAAAATAATTTTGACAAATGAAATAATGAATTGACAGAAATTTCTCCCCAACAGGGATGGCTCATACTCCACCAGGCAGAGTAAATAATGTCTAAGCATATTAATAGAAATATTAATAACAGTAAAGTTCTACGTGTTGAACACTTACTCTATGCCAGGCACCGGTAAATATAGTATATTCTTTATTCCTTAATATAATCCTGTGTTTTATTTACCATTATTCGCATTTTGCTGTTGAAGAACAGGCCCTTTGTGGTAACGCTTCTTGTCCAAGGTCACAACCAGCTAAAAGGAGAGTTGCAATTCATCCTCAGGTTCCTAACATACCTACAGTGATCTATCCCTTTTTTTATGAAGCAAAAAGAGACTTAATCTATATATTCATAGTATAATATTTTTAGAAACATATGAGTAGAGAGAAAGAAAAAACAAAGATCCATAGTATCATCTTTGGCATTTTTCCAAAAAGTACATTAGCATGTTAGCTTAGAAACAGTTGTTGGCAAAGGAAATACCTAAGCTCTACCTTGTCTTCTGCCTTATTTAGACAGTTAATTCATTTTATCCAGTCTTGAATAAATTCTCATGGTATATTAAGCTGTTTTTACGAGTGAAGGTAATAAAATACATTAAATTTCTCCTGGATTAAAAAATAGTGAAATACTTTTTCACATTTGATTAATATTGCTTCTACCTAAAGTATTGCTCATGGCTTTTAAAATGGATACAAGTCCAATTTTTACATTCTTTATGGAAGAAATAAGAAAAGAGCAATTGAGAAAGAAAATATAAACTTTTTTGGTCAATGTGTAAGTAGTGAACAGTTAACTCTCAGTTTTAATGGAGGAGCATAAGGACAAATAAATAGGACAATAATATCAAAAATAAAAATTAGGAAATATATGTGACTTGTCAAAGGTCCTGGCATTTTGTGAATTGTAGAGTCTCTTCTTTCTTTTCTGAGGGGCAAGAAGACAGCTGTTTCAAAATCCTGAAAAATTTTATTTATGTTTCTGCATTTAATTGTATTGCTAACACCTAAGTGCATTTTTAAAAATACAAAATCAGGTTCAGAATTATGTGTCTCTGTGGTTGGAAACTCAGCACTACTTTGCTCTGCTACTTTTTTCTTGATAGTTTGTGACACTGCATTTAGAATTATCTTTCCAGATTGTAAATCTGAGGTCTCTTGCTTAAAATTCTTTTTAAGCACTCTTCTTTGCTTGCAAGATAAAAGAGAAATGCTGTAGCTGGTGTACAATGTCTTCTGTTTTCTAGTCTCTAGTTAATTCCAGAGTTTGGTGTAACTCCTTCAGTTACACAAAATTATTTGTTATTCCTCAAATGGGCCATGCTGTCTTAGGTCTATGTGCTGTACACATGCTGTTTGGTCTGTCTGCAATGCCCTTTCTTTCTGACTTCCAGATACTTTTTTTTCTTTACAACTCCATTCACTTATCGCTCCCTCTTTGGAGCTGTTAGGCCCTGCCCATCAGAAAGCTGCTCAGTGTTCTCAGTCAGTTAAGCCTTCTGGAGCCTTGTCCTGGCTTTTGTGTTAGCACTTCTCCATGATATTGTAATAATTTACAGGCTTAGTGCTGCTCTCCTGGTGAGCCTTAAGCCTAGCTCATATTTTATTGAATAAAAATTGCATGGGGGATGTCTAATTCACAAACTTGTTGTAAAACTATGTAAAACAATGGACATAAAACCCTTTGTAAGCTATCAGACACTATAGAATTGATATTTATGTATTTATACATTTTCTACCTAAATGCTCAGCAAATCAAGCCAGACCACTCTAAAGACACTTGGGAGAGAATTTAAAGTTACACATTTTGATGATTAAGCCTGTAAGATGTGTAAAAACTATAAACATCATTAGGAATTTAAAGATCACTCTCTGACATCAGAAAGCCTATCATCTTGTGAGACAAGACATAAAAAAAAATCTTGGAATAACAAATGATGTAGGATAGACTGTGAGTGAATGGGACTTTTGTCCTACAGTAGTTACTACCAAACATACTAAAGTGGGCAGACTCCAAAGCTGGATTTGAACTAGGCCTTAGATAGGGTAGATTTGTATATTAAGGGTCATAATCTTTTAATTAAGTGGGTATGTGCAGAGGCTCAGGAGTTGCCATGCTCTTTTCCAATAAATTTTGTATACTGTGTATATAATTTCCCTTTTGGAATCTTCTCCTTAATGAATTTCTGTAGTATGACCAGATGATAAAATCCCGTTTAATCTTCTAGATTTAGCTCAAATGCTACTAAAAACACCTAATGGACGTATTCATTTTTTTTCCCTCTTTAAAAAAAAAAAAATTCCAAGAGTATCACATTGTTTAGGATCAGGTTCAACTTTTCATGACAGAATTGCTTCTCCTTGCCTCCCCTTCCTAATATTCTAAGACATGTATATAGACTCCACAATCATAAAGGACTTAGGCTCCTTTTATTTTTCTGCTCCTTCCTGGCTTTCATTTTAGATTATTTCACTATCCAAGGTGGTTTGCTGGAGCTTTAACCACCTTGTTCAAGTTTCAGACAGCAGGAGATAGGAAGGAAAGAACAAAACAGATGCGTTTCTGTAAAGAGCTTTCCAAGGAATTCAGCTCAACAACCTTGGCTTGTATTTCCTTAACCAGAGCATCACATGGCGACATCAGCAAGCAAGTGAACTTAGTAACAAATAACAAAGCCATAGTTAGCTACAAAGATGGTTGGGAACTTTGCAGGCTATCATAAAACTGGGGTCTGGTATTAAAAGGAAGAGAAGCATGGATGTTGTGTGGGTAACTGTCAATCTCTATCACGAGTGCATTCTTTGCATCTTTCTTGGGACATTTATCATTATCTTCTTTTCATATTGGTTACGTTACTTGTGACAATGTTTTTTCTTCATATCAGTTTCTAATTTCTTGAGAGAATGGCCAAAATCTATAAATGTTTAAAGGTATGTATTTAAAGGTATATGGTTTAAAGGTATATGGTTTAAAGGTATATGTTTAAAGGTGAATGTTTAAAGGTATATGTTTAAAAGTATAGGAGGATAGAGAGCTAGATGGGATCAGAGGATATGTGCTGCGGGGTATTGGGAGATACAAAGGTAATGTAGATTAAAGCCAGATTATAAAAGTAAAGAATAAGTAAATATACCATTGTTAAAACTTATAAGCATTTACTTCAATTTCTATGAAAGACGTTACCTGTTTAGAAATTACTTCTCAATTTCCTTTGAAATTTGTATGTTAATACAGTAACAGCTAACAGTCTCACTTTTCCCAAAACGGAGTAAGTAGATATAACATTGAATTATCCTGGGCTAATAAGGAAAATAAGAAAAGTTAACTGATGGAACTCTGGTTATCAGGAAGTCTTCATGAAGAAATGGCCCTTCCACATGGGATATTTCCTTCAATAATATAAAATGGAGAACAACACATTTGATATTTTATACAAAAATCTCTCTTCTTTGATAGAGATCTGTTTGGATTTTTGTTTGCTTCATTAAATAGTTTATGTTTGTTTGGGGGGTGTGTGTGTGTGTATATGTGTGTGTGTGTGTTTAATATCAGAGTCCTCACACCAAAAAAGCTTTTCGAAAGTTTTTTGCTCAGCACTCTATTCACTGTAGACAAAGTAATCTAACAATTTCTAAAATCAGTAGTCTCCAAGTTTCAAAATTATGAGTCCTAGGAGCAAAATATTTTTGACTTTCTTCAATATATTTAATTCTTATTTCTACATTTATTATGTATATTACAAAACTACATTAATATAGAAATTAAATAAAGGATGATATAAAATATACATTACTGAAATGTTATTTTCATCTTACTGTATAGCGGATCATCTTGCACACCTTTACATACTGATGTTTCATAGAATAAACTTTATTCAATGCTCCCGGCCACCTCCCCGACCTTTGACCTCATTCCCTATCTCCTCAGAGATTTGAGAGGATTACTGAGGTTAAACAGTGGTTTTCAAGTTTCTTGTACTCAGGAACCCTATGAACTCTTCAAAATTTTGAGGACTTCAAACAGTTTTTTCATGTATGTGGATCATATCAATAGATACTAGAAATCAACACTGAAAAGTTTGAAATGTACGTATGTGTTAATTCACTTAAAAATAACACTAATAAACTACTAAATATTGAAATAAACACTATCTTTAAGAAAGTAACTATATTTCTAAGATTAAAATAATTAATGAGAAGAGTGACATCATTTTACATTTTTGTAATTTTTTTAACGTCTGTCAAAACTGGAGAACCAGGTAACATATCTGCTTCTGCATTCAGTCTTTTGGGAAATTTTGTTTAGATTGAAGTATATGAAGAACATCTTGCCTCACATAGAAATGTTACTGAAACGAGAGGACCTCATGGACCTTTTGAAATGATCTCAGGGATGCTTATAGGTCTACATGTTGAGAATTGTTGAGATAAGTTAATATGTAGCTACAAAGTGTTAAAAATCAATAAAGAAAACCAATTAGGATTTCCTTTGCTGTAAATGTAAACAAAATTTGTATCAATAAATGTGTTATTATTTGTTTAGAAGATTCAATTTCATCCATTTTTAGAGCATGGTTTGTTATACTAGCACCTGTTTTCTTCTTTTTAAAGTGATGTTCCAGAATGCAAACTTTGCTTGTACTGTTCTGAGAAAGCCGAGAGTTCTGTCAGATATTATTCATAAAATCTGTTAAACACCCATTGCTTAATTTTAGAAAATAAACTATCTTTTCTTAAAATCTGTTTTATATTCAAATGTAATAATGAATGTGAAAGTGTTTAATCTTCCCTCCTCTCCCTTTCCTAACAGCCACTCGAGAAGAAAGGTCCTTCAGAAAAGAAAAAAAAAATATATCATTTTGAGGAAAAGTTTTTCCTATTATTAAAAATATATGTAAATACATTCCCACCCCAAAAAATCTTAGGAAAAATAAATGTTCTGTTTAACTGACTGAGTAGGCTCTTTAAGGAATATATGCATGCTTGGGCTTGTTTTCACACTGAATTATAATTCAGTGTCGCTTATGAGTTGAAGGAAGACTAATGTGGTATTAATAGAGTTTGGCAAGGGACATAAAGTCTCACGAATCTCTTGAAGTACTCCTAGAGTCTTGGGTGCTGATGGTAACTTGCTAATATTTTGGCTGGGCCCACCACTGTTTTGAAGGGATGTGTGCTTTATTCAGATACATCAAATTACATATTTTTTTTTGCAGTAAGGATGACCGAGTGTGGGGCTCTTCTTTTCCTTTCCTTTAATTGGTTCCTGTCATTCTTTATGAAGTCATACCAATGTCATACCTAGATTATATGTTTCCTCTTGCTGCTATAAAACCTATGATGTGGTTTGGCTCTGTGTCTCCATCCAAACCTCATGTAGAATTGTGATCCCCAGTATTGGAGGACGGGCCTGGTGGGAGGTGATTAAATCGTGGGGGCAGACATTCCTCCTGTTGTTCTTGTGATTGTGAATGACTTCTCATGAGATTCTGATTGTTTAAAAGTGTGTAGCCCCTACTTCTCTCTCCTCTTCCTCCTTCTCTGCCCATGTAAGAGGTGCCTGCTTCCCCATCATCTTCCACCTGAATTCCTTTGCTCGTGTCCCCTTCCTCCACCTTCAAAGCCAGCAATGTAGCATCTTAGAGACTTCTATCATCATCTCTTCTGACCTCAGCTGGGAAAGGATTTCTGCTTTTAAGGACTCATGTATAGCTATTGCCACATAACATTACAGCCAATGACAGACCACATATATGCCAGTGGTCCCATAAGATTATAATACCATACTTTTACTGCACCTTTTCTATGTTGAGATATGTTTAGATATACAAATACTTACCACTGTGTTACAATTGCCTACAGAATTCAGTAAAACAGCATGCTGTTCAGATGTGTAACCTAGGAGTAATAGGCTTTACCAAATGCCCTAGTTATGTAGTGGGCTATGCCATCTAAGTTTGTGTAAATACATGCTGTGATATTAGCACAATGATGAAATTGTTTCATTTCTCAGCATGTACTCCCATTGCTGAGAAACACATGATTGTAATTCCACTGTGCCCACCCAAATAATCCAGGATAATTTCTCATTCTTAATGTCTGTACATTAAGATGTAGACTTTGTCAAATCTGCAAGGTCTCTTTGGCTGGGTAAGATAAAATATCTTTACAGATTCCAGAGAGTAATGTGTGGGCTTCTTTTGGAGCCATTATTCTGCCTCACACACCCAACTTAAGAAAATCTCGTTGGCTTTATTTTTGTTAACCTTCATTTTAAAATTACCAAAGTAAAGTGTCAGGCTAGAAGAGGAAAAGAAATATGTGAAAAAATAACATTGACATTATCAACTATAGTCTGGAAAATGCATGTTTAATATTCTGTCATTCCACATATATTTAGGATAAAACAATAGAATTCCATTATTGATTGTAGTTATTACATAATCAATTTTAGTGTAAGGAATACAAACATCCACACTTCACAGTCAGCTCATGTATCATTTGATCCACTGGTTGCCATGGAGATTGTTCATTTTAAGTAAATATTAGATAGCACATAGATCTGCATAAGATGATATGATGTGGATGGGCATGCATTCTGAAGTCTATTTTGTATTTCTTAAAGAGATATTATTTTCTTTTTATTTCTTTTAAAATCTGACCTATTACCTCATATTTTGCTTTATTGAACTTTTAAAATGTTACAATGAAGTATATATTTTATTTACACATTAAAATTGTACTAAGAAAAAGAAAACTCTATTTCCTGCTTTTGATAAAATTGTTGAAATTAATATAAAGGCAAACAATGTTAGGCAATTTTTAGATAGATTATCTTAAGTGAATTAACATTATTCAGGTCCTATAATCAAACTGATACATGTGTTTTAAATATTACATACTTAATTGAATAGGTCAAATATTATATGTAATATAATTTTCAATCTAAAACATTCAATGTTAATTTGATGGATGTATCAGACGTGAACTGTGTATAAATTATAAAACAATCATTGTTTTATAGGTACCTTACAGTAATTTATTGTCAGTGCAGATATCTCTTGGTCATTGCCATATACATTGAAGAGTGTGCATTAGACCAGGTTACCTAGATCCTCTAAGTAGAGTTTTATTTATTATTTAAAAATGCAAGTTAAATTGGCTTCAGTAGAAAGATCACTCAAAGATCTTTGTAAAGGGAAAGCAAGAAGTTGGATCTTACAGACAGCTAGACTATAGGACGTGACTATTATAGGATTCTATTTTGCTATCTGTTATGGCTTCTTTTCTCTCTCTTGGTTTTTTTGAGATGGAGTCTCACTCTGTCATCCAGTCTGGAGTGCAGTGGGGTGGATCTCAGCTCACTACAACCGCTGCTTGCTGGATTCAAGTGATTCTCCTGCCTCAGCTTTCCAAATAGCTGGGACTACAGGTGTGCACCACCATGCGTGGCTAATTTTTGTATTTAGTAGAGATGGGGTTTCACCATGTTGGCCAGGCCAGTCTGGAACACCTGACCTCAGTCTCCCAAAATGCTGGGATTACAGGTGTGAGCCACCGTGCCCTGCTTTATTTTCTCTTTATGTTAGCTTAGCTCTCTTGTCCTGCAGACTGGCTTCCTCTAGGATAGGAAACATAGTTACTGAGCATACCTAAATTTTACCACCTTTGACAGCCACCCATCTAAAAGATCTAATCTTCTTATCTTAGTCCTAATTC
Organism: Trachypithecus francoisi; assembly: GCF_009764315.1. Taxonomy (NCBI): domain Eukaryota; kingdom Metazoa; phylum Chordata; class Mammalia; order Primates; family Cercopithecidae; genus Trachypithecus; species Trachypithecus francoisi. The sequence goes on along the minus strand of NW_022681453.1, from coordinate 146,353,375 downwards.
ATGAATATCCCAGGGAAAGAATCTGCTTGGCTCTGCTTAGATCAGGTTCTTTATTAGCCAAGAACATACAAAGGTAAAATAAGATTGAGGAAAATCTAGTAAGGAAAGTAGATTCAGGGAGAAGTGATTGAATTGTTTTGAACTTTTGCTTTTGGAGATCATCTAAAAGGTGATATTCAGTAAGAGGGTGGAAGATGGATAGAAAGATAGATAGATAGATGGACAGAGATAGATAGACAGTTTTCTCTAAGAAAAGACAACTATGGAAGTGGTGATGATTGAATAAAAGGGAGGAGATGAATAATTCAGATAATGCAGGACAATTACAGTGAATAAAACCTTTTCTGAGTCCTAGAAAGCAGGTTAGTAAGGAAGCTTTTGTCTGGAATGCTTTTCCCATATAGGTCTGCATAACTGTAAAGTACAACATATACTAAAAGTATATGTTTTGAATGAATAAATTAAAAATATGCATTAATTTAACCACCACTAACATACAAAACTGAAATTTTAGGCATCCAAAGTTTCTTTGGTGTTCCTTTTGTGATCATACTCTGCACTAGAAGTAACCATTATTTTGATGTCTATTGTGATCACCACTCTAAACCTTCTTTCTGAAGATTCAAGATTTATACATGAATCCTAATATATTTCAGTTTGTCTCCTGTTTTCAAACTCTGTGTAAATGGAATCATGATGTATTCTTTAAGTTTCACATTTTTTATCTAGCATTATGTAAGATGTGCTGTGAATAAATTTAACTTGTTACTTTTCATTGCTCTATAGTGTTCAACTGCATGAATATACCAAATTTGTTTATTCATGCTACTGTTAATGGACTTGAATTACTCTCAGTTTACATATATTTCTTCACAGTGAACAACACAAGAACTGCAATAGCTGTGTTACAATATATAGAAAGGAGTTCTTTCACTTGACTACATAGTGCCAAACTGTTTTCCAAGGTGTTTGTGTCAAATACACTCTTACCAGATACACGTGACAGTTCCTGTTGCTCCACATCTTTGCCAACATTTGATATTGTTGGACTTTCGATTTTTTTAATGTGGTGGGTGTATAATGTGTTTCATTATAATTTTAATTAACATTTTACTGATTTCAAATTAAATTGAGCAGCTTTTCTTTTGTTTGTGGGCCAATTGTATAAATTATTTTATGAAATGCAACACTGAAGTATTTTGTCCTTCTTTCTATCTCATTTTCTGTTTTCTTCTTTTGATTTGCAATTATTTGTATATTATGGATACCAGTCTTTTGCATTTGCATTTGTTGCAAATGTTTTCTTCACTTCTTCACATTATCTTTTACTCTCTTAATAATGTTTTTGAAAACAGGATTTATTTATTTTAATAAATTATAATTTATCAAATTTATTTTTTGGTTATTGTTATTTTGGGTTAGTTCACGTACACATATGGATGTGTGTGTTTTTAAAAATCTTTCCCTATCCTAAGGTCAAGAAGATACCTTTCACTATTGGTATATTGGTATTTGCTATGGTTTTAATGTATGCGTCCATCCAAAATCCCTATGTTGAAATTTAATCACCATAATGATGATATTAGAAAATGGGGTCTTTGAGAGATGATTAGGTGGCAAGGTTCCTGTCCTTATGAATGGTATTAGTGCTCTTATAAACTAGCTAGTTCTTTTTGCCATTTTATACTATCATCATGCAAGGATACAGTGTTTGAACCCTCTGAAAGATGTAGAAATAAGGCTCCATCTTAGAAGCAGAAAGTTAATCCTTACCAGACAACAAATTTGCTGGCACTTTGATCTTGGACTTCCCACCATCCAAAACTATGAGAAATAAATGTCTATTATTCATACATTACCCAGTCTAAAATATTTTGTAATAGCAGCATAAAAGGTTGAAGACAGATCTATAGCTAGAAAAGGAGAACCATAAAGTTTCCAGGAGATAATTAAAAGGAATATTTTTATGACCATGAAGTAGAAGATTTCTGAAAAAAGGCATAAAAATATCTACAACCTAAGTTGATCTTTATTTTGTGTCTAATGTAAGGTTGGAATAAAATTCTTTTTTTACATATTTTCATAATATAATTTATTAAAGACAATTCTCTTTCTATTGCTCTGCATACTATCTTTGTCATAGGAATTCTGTTCTCTTCTATTGGTATATTTATCTGACTTGTGACGATTATACACTCATTAAATTGAGAGTTGTTTGAGCAAGTGTTTCCATCTTGTTCTTTTTCTTTGTGTCTCAGTTAAGCTAGAAAAAGCTCCATAAATGAAGGAGACATAAAGTCTTTCCTAGGTAAGCAAATGATGACAGAATTAGTCACTACTAGACTTGTCCTACAAGAAATGCTCAGAAGAGTCTTAAACATGGAAATGAAAGGTCAATATTAGCCATCATAAAAACCCATGAAAGTATAAATCTCACAGGTCTTATAAAACAATCACACAAAAGAGAAAGTGAATCAAATGGGAAAATAACAGAATTCCACCAGACCCAAACAACAAACAGAAAAAGAAAGAAACAAAGAATTTATAAAACAACTAGATAATAATTAACAATATAACAGGAACAAATTCTCACATATTAGCATTAACCTCGAACATAAATGCAGTAAATACTCTACTTAAAAGAAATAGAATGGCAGAATAAATTTAAAAAGCATCATCAAACTTTATTCTGCTTATGAGAAACTCACCGGACCTGTAAAACACCCATAGACTGAAAATAAAACGGCAGAAAAAGATATTCCTTGCAAATGGAAATCAAAAGCAAGTAGGAGTAGCTACACTTATAGCAGATAAAAGACTTTAAATCAAAAACAGCAAAAAGACAAGGTCATTGTGTAACAATAAAGGAATCAATTCACCAAGAGAACATAGCAATTCTAAATATATTTATACTCCAAATTGGAATAGTCAAATACATAAGACAAATATCACTAGACCCAAACAAATAGATAGACAGCAATAAACTAATACTGGGGGACTTTAACACCCCACTCACAGCACTAGACATAATATTGAGACATAAAATCAACAAAGAAACATTGGACTTAAATTTGACTTTAGATCAAATGGATACAACCAGAGACTTACAGAACATTCTTTCCAACAACTTCATATTATATATTCTTCTCATCCACACATAGAACATTCTCGAAGGTAGACCATATGTTAGGCCATAAAACAAGTCTTAATAAAGTTTAAAAAATCAAAATCATACCAAGTATCTTTTTGGACTATGTATAATCAAATTAGAAATTAGTACCAAGAGGAATTTTGGAAACTATGCAAATACATGGAAATTAGACATCATGCTCCTGAACAATTTTGGGGTCAATGATAGCATTAAGACAGAAATTAAAATGATTTTTTAAACAAATGAAAATGCAAACACAACTTACTAAAACCTCTCAGATACAGCAAAATCAACGCTAAAAGGTAAGTTTAAAGCATTAAATGGCTACATTAAAAAAGTGGAAAGATTACAAGTTAAAAACCTAACATCACATCTCAAGAAACTAGAAAAACAAGAACAAACCAAATCCCAAGTTACCAGAAGAAAATAAATAACAATCATCAGAGCAGAACTAAATAATATTGAGATGAAAAATACAAAGAATCACTGAAACAAAATGTTGGTTTATTTAAAAGATAAAAAAGTTGATAAATCACTAGCTAGAATAACCAAGAAAAGAAGAAAGAAGATCCAAATTTAAAAAATCAGAAATAAAAAAAGACATTACAACTGATACTACAGAATACAAAAGAACATCAGAGACTACTATGAGCATCTCTATGCACAACACCTAGCAAACCTAGAGGAAATTGATAAAGGTATGAATGCATAAAACCTTCCATGATTTAACCAGGAAGAGACAGAAGTCCTGAATAGTGCAATAACAAGTAGTGAGATTAAATTACTAATAAAAAATCTCCCAATGATAAAAAAGCCTAAGAACAGATGCATTCACAGCTAAATTCTACCTAATATACAAAGAAAAGCTAATACCAACCTTCCTGTTCTAAAAAATTGATGAAGAGGAAATTCTTCCTAACTCCATCTACAAGAGTAGTTTTACCTGATACCAAAACCAGACAAGGGCACCAAAAAAAAAAAAAAAAAAAAAGAAAACTACAGACTAATATTCTGATGAACATAAATGCAAAAATCCTCAACAAAATACTTGCAAACAAAATCAAACAGCACATCAAAAAGAAAATACACAATGTGGGTTTTATACCAGGGATGCAAGGATGGTTCAACATTTTCAAATCAATAAATGTGATACATTACAAAAACAAAATTAAGACTAAAACCCATTTGATTTTCCTAATATATGCAGGAAAAGCATTTATTAAAATTCAGCATCCCTCTATTATAAAAACCCTCAACAAACTAAGCATAGAAGGAATATACCTCAAAATAATAAAGGTCATCTATGAAAAACACACAGGTAACACCATACTGAGTGGGGAAGAGTTGAAAGCATTCCCTCTAAAAACTGGAAGAAGGTAAGGATGTTCACTTTCACCACTCCTATTCAACATAGTACTGGGAGTCCAAGCCAAAGAAATAAGGTAGGAAAATGAAACAAAGAAAAAAGCCATCCAAATTGGAAAGGAGGAAGTCAAATTATCCTCTTCCCTGAGATGTTGTATATGGAAAATGCTAATGCTTCCACAAAAATTTAGATTTGACAAATGAATTTAGCAAAGTTTCTGGAATACAAAACCAGCACACAAAAACAAGTAGTCTTTCTACACACCAATAATGATCAAGTTGAGAACCAAATTAGGAAGGCAATTTCATTAACAATAGCTAAAAAGAAAAAATTACCTTCAAATATATTTAGCCAAAATGGTGAATGATTGCTATAAGAAAAACTATGAGACACTGATGAAATTATAGATGACACAAATAGAAACTCATCTGACACTCATAGATCAGAATAATTAATATTATTAAAATGACCATACTGTCCAAAGCAATCTACATATTTAATGCAATTCCAATCAAAATACCAATTTCCTTTTTCACAGAAGTAGAAAAGAAATCCTAAAATTAATATGGAACCAACAAAGAGCCTGAATTGCCAAAGCAATCTTAAGCAAAAAGAACAAAAGCAGAAGTATCGCATTATCTGACTTTAAATTATACAACAAGATTACAATAACCAAAACAGCATGGTGCTGGTGTAAAAACAGACACACAAATCAAAAAAACAGAAAAGGGAACCCAGAAATGAAGCCGCATACTTACAGCCAACTGATATTTGACGATGTCAACAAAAACACACTGGGGAAAGGACACCCTTTTCAATAAATAGTAGTTTTGGAAAAATTGGATTGCCATCTGGAGAAGAAAAAAAGTAGACCCTTATCTTCCACCATATACAAAAATCAACTAACATGGATTACAGACTAAAATTTAAGCCCTGAAACTATAAAATACTGAAAGAAAACATAGGGAAAACTCTTCTGGACACTAGTCTAGGCAAATAATTCATGACTAAGACCCCAAAAGCATAAGCAACAAAAACAAAAATAGACAAATGGGACTTAAGCTGAAAAGCTTCTTCAGAGCAAAAAACAAACAAACAAACAAACAAAACAAAACAAAAATCCCAATCAGCAGACTTAATAGACACCATGCAGAATGGGAGAAAATATTTGCAAACTATGCATCCAACAGTAGACTAATATCCAGAATTTACAAGGAACTTCACAACAAACACCTGCCCTCGCCTGCCAAATGCTCCCATTAAAAAATGCTCAAAGGACATGAATGGATATTTTTCAAAGGAAGACATATGAATGGCCAACAAGCATATGAAAAATGCAAATTAAAAGCACAACAAAATATCTTTTCACACCAGTCAAAATCGCTATTACTAAAAAGAGAAAAAATAACACATGTCAGAGCAGATTCAGAGAAATGGGAATACTTTTCCATTGCTGATAGGAATGTAAATTAGTACAACCTCTATGGAAAACGATGTTGAGATTTCTTAAAGAACAAAGAATAGAACTACCATTTGATCTAGCAACCCCACTTCTGGGTATCTACCCACACCTCCAAAAAAAAAATAAATAAATCCTTATATTAAAAAGATACCTGCACCCATATGTTTATTACAGCACTCTTCACAATAGCAAAGATATGGAATCAACATAAGTATCCATTATCCGATGATTGGATAAAAAATGTTGTAAATATACACCATAAAATACTATTCAGCCATAAAAAAAGAATAAAATCATGTATTTTGCAGCAACACTAGTGGCACTGAAGATCATTATCTTACGTGAAACATCTCAGAAACAGAAATACTGCATGTTCTCACTTATAAGTGGGAGCTAAATAATGTGTACACATGGACACAGAATATGGAATGCTAGACACTGAGACTCAAAAGAGTGGAAATGGAGAGTGGAAATAGGGAGGATGATAAGAAAATACTTAATGAGTACAATGCACATTATTTGGGTGATGGATATACTGAAAGCTGACTTCATCTCTAGGCAATATATCCAGTAACAAAATTGCACTTGTACCCCTTAAATTTATACAAATAAAATAAAACATGCACACAAAAAAAGTGTGTTGGCTATGCATGTTCTTTTGTATTTCCATATACATTTTATTTTATTTTATTTGACTTTACTATTATTTTATTTTATTTTGTAGACCGAGTCTGGCTCTGTCGCCCAGGCTAAGTGCAGTGGTGGGTTCTCGGCTCACTGCAAGCTCCGAGTCCCGGGTTCAAGCGATTCTCTGCCTCAGCCTCTTGAGTAGCTGGGATTACAAGCGCCTGTCACTAGGCCTGGCTAATTTTTGTATTTTTAGTAGAGACAGGGTTTCACCATGTTGGACAGGATGGTCTGGAATCCTGACCTCAAGTGACCCTCCCGCCTCGGCCTCAAAAGGTGCTGGGATTATAGGCGTGAGCCACCGTGCCCTGCTGCATTTCCATACAAATTTTAGAATTAGCTTGTCACATTACACAAAACTCCTCCTGGGCTTGTATTGAATCTGTAAAACCGTATGTGAAGAATTAACATAGTTTTCAACATTGAGTTTATAATGTATATAAATGGCCTATAAACTATAGATATATGTCCATTTTCTCTTAAAATTCCATTTGCTGTTTGTGGCTAGCATATAAAAAACATTATGTCTACTTATTACTTCTTTGGCAAATTTCTTAAATCTCTTACTAATTTTAGTAGCCTATGTACAGACTTTGTTGGATTTCCTACATAAAAAATAATAACTAAAAATAGAACTGTCTCTATAAAAATAAACTATAAAATGAGGTTCTACAAAAAATAAAAATTAACTGGGCATGGTGCTGTGCACCTATAATCCTAGCTCCTTGGGAGCCTGAGACAGGAGAATCCTTTGAGCCCAGGAGATGCAGGCTACAGTGGGTTGTAATTGCACCACTGCATTCTAGCCTGAGCAACAGAACAAAACCCTGTCTCTGAAAAAATAAAATATAATCATGTTAGCTGAGAATAATGACAATCTTGTTTGTTTCTCTCAATTCTTATGCCAATTATTCATTTTTTTTCTCTTACTGCACTGGTTATGATATAATTAAAATGTTGAATAGAAGTGAGAATAGAGAATGTCTTTGTTCTACTTCTAATCTTAAAGAAAATTTGCATTGTTTCTCTACTTATTATGATGTTTGCTGTAGGTTTTTTTAGATACTTCCACCCCCCGACTAGTATTTTGAAGGTCTTTTCTATTTTGGCCTGCTATAAGATTTTTAAAAAAATTTTAAACCACAAACAGATGGTGAATTTTACCAAGGTATTTTCTGTATCTATTAAAATTATTGTACAATTTTATTCTTTACTCTGTAAATTACATTGAATATATAATGTTAAATCAGTTGTGCATTCTTGATATAAAACCTATTTGGTCATGATGAATTGTCATTTTTATATAATTATAGATTCAGTTTGTTAATATTTTATTTAGATTTTTTTTATCAGTTATGTATATAAGTGAGATTCGCCTTTACTTTTTCTTTCATGTCCTATTCTTTTCAAGGTTAGCTGGTCTCATAAAATGAATTGAGGTGTATAAGTGTTTTTCTATTCTCTGGAGAAGTTTTATAGTTTGAATTACTTCTGCCTTGAGTGTATGGTATAATTTGTCAATGAAGCTGTATAGATCTGAGTTTTGCTTGGTGAGAAAATCAGTGATCACAGATTTCATATCTTTTTTTTTTGAGATGGAGTCTCGCTCTGTCGCCCAGGCTGGAGTGCAGTGGCACGATCTTGGCTCACTGCAAGCTCCGCCTCCCGGATTCACGCCATTCTCCTACTTCAGCCTCCCGAGTAGCTGAGACTACAGGCGCCCGCCACCTCGCCCGGCTAGTTTTTTGTATTTTTTTTTTTTTTTAGTAGAGACATGGTTTCACCGGGTTAGCCAGGATGCTCTCGATCTCCTGACCTCGTGATCCGCCCGTCTCTGCCTCCCAAAGTGCTGGGATTACAGGCTTGAGCCACCACGCCCGGCAGGATTTCATATCTTAAGTAAATTGGCTTCTTCCCAAATTTTCATAATTACTTAATTTCTGAATTAGGTCATTTCATTGGCATTCTCAAATTTATTGACATTAAGCTACTTGTAATATCTTTCTACAATCATTTTAGTTATTCATAGAAATATTCCTTGGCCTCAGGTTTTAGAGTTTTTCTGAAGAGAGGACTTTCATTTTTTTTGACTTCTCTAGGTTTTTGGGGTCTTCTACATTTTGCCCTGGTATTTCCTCATTGTTTTACTGATACTTTTAAAGGCATTTCAAAAAATTCTATTCCTCCCTTTTTTTAAAGTTGTCCTCAGCAAGAAGTTTGGCCTGAGTTATTTCATCTACCTTTACTGAAATTATATATGCCTGTCCTTCAGGCATTTTCTGAAAAGGCATCAGCCACTCTATCTGCATTTTCAACCCTTATCAATTTCACGTTCCCCTTCCATCCTTAATTTTTTTAACAGCTATTACTATCAAACAAATAATATATTTTACTTATTATGCTATTTATTGCTTATCTTCTTTGTTCCACATTTCAGACTTTTTTTTTTTCTTTTTTTGAGGCAGATTCCTGTTCTGTCACCCAGACAGGAGTGCAGTGGCACAATCATACAGTTATGACTTACTGCAGCCTCCACCTCTTGGGATCTAGTGATACTCCCAGCTTAGCCTCCCAGATAGTTGGGACTACAGATGTGTGCCGTCCCACCTGGCTTATGCTTTATTTTTTATAGAGATGGTTTCATTATGTTTTCCTGGTGAATCTTGAACTCTTGGGCTCAAGTGATCCTCCCAACTCGACCTCCTAAAGCACTAGAATTATAGGTGTGCCACTGTGCTCGGCCTATTTTTTAAAAATTTATATCAAATCAATACACTTGACCCTGAGGATCAGAAAACAGAGACCCATTTATGGGAAAAATGCTATCCAGATGAAGTTCTTTGTGCATTCTGTATCTTTGCTCTTCCCTCACTCTTCTCTTTTGGGGAAAAATGTACTCTTCAAACTGGACTTCTAGGATTCCAAAATTTAGAGACTGGATGAAGCAGGAAGAGCTCTTTCACAATCAATATTAGATGTGAAATGCCTTGAAACTTGATTTTGTTACTGACCAGGGCTAGTGGTTTGGATCAGAAGCCTATAGTCTTCGCTAACTTTCAAATATCATAGGTGAACAAGAGCTCCAGATTGTAATTTCAAAAATTCTCTGACCATCTATCTCTGAAGTTTTTCTTCTTCTCGTGTGAGTGACAAACCTTTTTCAAATGTATTTGTAATAGATCTTTCAAATACAATTATAATATCTTGTCAAATATGTACCTTTAGACATACCACTTTAACATAGGACATTCTAAGGCACACATTTGCAACAGTAACTTAAAATTTCACTAGAAATGCATGATCCACATTTATGTCTAGGGGCACTTACGGTATACTTATCAAAATAAACCACTCCAGGACAACAATAAAACAAATAGCAAGGCATACGTGACGGATATGTATTTTCTAAGATCTTTTTTTTTTTAATGACAGTAATACATTAAATATAAGAGACATGATTTAATGCAATCCGTTCATTTCTTTCTTTTTCAAAATAATATTCTCATTTAAAAAAATGCTATGAGTTCATCATTCCTAGGATGCAGTAAACCTTTTCACTTTTTTTTTTTTTTTTTTGAGCAACGTCTCACTCTGTCACCCAGGCTGGAGTGCAGTGGCACAATCACAGTTCACTGCATCCTTCACATCCTGGGCTCAAGTTATCCTCCCACCTCACCCTTTGGTATAGCGGAGGCTACAGGTGTGGCCCACTAGGTCCGGTTTATTTTTTAATTTTTTAGAGATGGGAGTTTCACCACGTTGCCCAGGCTGGTCTCAATCTCCTGGGCTCAAGCCATCCTCCCACCTCAGTCTTCCAAAGTGCTGGGAACACAGACATGAGCCACTGCGCCTGGTCCCCTTTCACTTTTTGAGAGAGCACACTGCACCGGGTCTTCTGAGCGGTAGACTTGTTCTAAGCTTTGGTTGTCCTTTAGTTATACTTTCCATGACCTGTCCCATGTAGCTCGCAGTCCCTGATGACTGCGCACTCGTGGTGTTTCTTGGGTGCTGCTGGCAAGACTGGGGCTCACGTTCGCAATGACTTTTTATACCAGCATTACATTCAATCCAACTTTGAGATAAGGGAAATAGACCCAGACAAACTGCAATTGGTTCAAAGTCATCTTCTGGATGTTTTATGCCTTTTAGGCAAATAATATTTTATTTTGCTTTATTCTTTCATTGTTTGTTTAGCATATATTATATCCCAGGTTATATATTAGATATTGAACATATAAAGATGGAAAACCTTGTTCCAGCCCAGTGTGTCCCTGTTCCAGTTGAGAACACAGATACAGAATTGTGTGATTATGCAAGACGACTCATGCTCTGACACATCAAAAGGGGATTTTACTCCAGGGTGTGGACTGGGTCAGAGATGGCAGCTGGAGAAGGAGCCGTTTCAAGATGGGTTTGGAAGACTGAGAAGGCATTTCCAAGGCAAAAGAGGGTAAAGTTCTTCTAGAAAGATGAAATGGCATGTGTAAAGATGAAACGGCAGGAAAGAGTAAGGACTTCAGTGGAGTGGGAAAGGACAGTAGGCAACAGATTTAAAAGAGAAGTTGGAGGTATATTTGGTAAAACTTGCTGTTCATTTGAATGTAAGAGTTTCCAGAAGGATATTGCCAGAGATGACCGTGAGGTTTGAGATTCCAAGTTAATCAAGATTGGACATATTTAGTTCTGAACACTCTGAGTTCTTGTGGTGAGTATTTGAAACGTACCTGAAGGTATTGACTGGACTACTAAAATTCTTGTCAGTTTCGGGAATCTGAGTGGGACTAATGGAGACTGGACTGCTTCAGGTGGCTAGGGAACATACCGTGGTACTTGGCGTCATAGACAGAGCATCTAAGCATACTCTGGGGGGTCAAGGAGCAACACAGAACACATTTACTGTACTTTAATTTTAGTTTTTTAAAAACAATTTTATTTTGCTTTGGGAATTATCATATGAAGGAGAAATCTGAGAGACAGAGAAAAACATAGTATATGTAACCTCCCCTGTTAAGCTTAATTTAAATTTGAAAAAAAAAAAAAAGAGGGATTTACATTGAAGTTCTTTAGTAAGAAGGAAGAAAAATAGGAGTAATTAAAACAACTCATGGTAGAGATGATATGCACAGCTGGATTTTTTCTACCTCTATATTTTTATAAAGCATCAATGGAGTTAAAAAAAAAAAAAAACCACTGGGGTGATTTGGGGGTAAAAGTAATAGTGATTTCCCTGATTGTTGAAAAATAAAAAATAATCTCTTGCAGATGCACAGAAGACACACAAAAAGAGATATTCTCATTAACTACAGGGACCTTGATGTATTCATACTTTCTACCAGAACTTTATTTGCTTGATATTATTTAAATGAAGTTTTCTCATTTGTTAAAGATTCTTGTATCAAATTTAAAAGCAATTGTATATGTTTTAGAAAGGTGTAACGAATGATTCTGTGCTGATAATGTTGTGGTACTTGATCACAAGTGTATTCAGTCAGTTTACAAAATTTGCCAAGTTATATAAACAGGTTTCTGAGTGTTTTGGTATGTAGTTTATGTCAAAAAATTGTTTAATTAAAAAGTTACCCGTTTCAAACATACCTAATGTGCTTATTTTTTATACTTTTAAAAATAACAGATTGTGCAATGGAGTGATTTGATTAGAAATACTATATACTATTATTCATTTTTATCTGTTGTATTTGCATATGTTTTCAGGTAGTCACATAAAAAATGCATTACATTGAGAAAACTTGCTTAAAAACACAGAATGTGTTCTTTGTGTGTGAAATGATTTAAGGTTTTCCAAACAGTATTCAGAGATTCCATTTATACACTCAAATTGCAAACTAAAACTTAGAAAAATGCTTCCCTGAGGTGAAGTTAACTTGCCCGGGACAGAAGACGTTTTTAAGGATGCCCGTTTGCCCACTGTATGGCCCAAGTGTTTATTCAGCTGAGGCTTGGATGAAAGCCACCACATCAATGTCACAGTCTCTCAGCACATGTGAGGAAAATACATGTGATACATAGCAAATTAAGTGTCATGCTCTGAGAAGGGCGGAATGGGATTGATTTGCTACTTTTAGCAATGCTCTTTTACTGTCAGCTGTGGCTTTCAGAAAAGCATTAGAGATTCTTGTCACAGATGTTTCTTTCATAAAACTGTTGTAGGAGAACGGCATTCTGCAAAAATGGTTTACTACTATTTTTTCTTCTCTTGGGGAAACAAAATACGCTCGCGATTGTAGCCAAATGGACGCAAGGAATGCTCTTCATTTATGCCACAACAGCATTAAGGTTCATGACATTTACAAAGTTGATTTTAGAACTTTGTTGGCAAATGTAGTGAGGTATTTATTCAACATATGTGCCATTGACGAGGTTTTATGAGACTTGTTATAGGACAGAGTAGAAGCAGTCTATATTTAAAACTGAAATTTAAAAATATGCATATGAATTTAATTTAATGGTTCATGATTGTAGTTAATCATTTTAGCATATTGTATTCCATGGAAATGAATAAATAATGATACGTTAAAAATTCTTTCTAGATCGGTCATTTTTGTTTATGAGATATTGAAGTTTATGAAGAACAATGATATTTCTTTGAAAAAATGCTTGATAGAATTATTTTATTGTAACTTTAATATTGAGGGGCAAGAATTGCTTATCCACCAAGAATTTTTTTATTTATCACTTCTGTTTGGCAAATGTAATCACTTCTATGCACAAATTCACTGAGAATTTGTGAATAAATGTAAGCATTCTCTACCTACATATTTTCCTGCTGAACAAACACACAGTTACTATAGCAACTGCAGCATCACATGGGCTCTAAGAGATAGAAAGCATATTTTACAAAATACATGTTTTCCAAGAGTCATATTAATTTTTCTACTTTATACTATGTAGGAGTCAGAATACATTTTTTTTCTAATGCTACGTAGATATCCAGTGTTTATTCATTAAAGGTTACTTTTACCCACTGAATATTCAAATTTGCCTACATAAGATTTTCTGTTTTCTGAATGTGTGTGCCTACATGGGGTACATAAAACGTCATCTGCCAACTTAGATTGAAGGTTAAAATATGGCAATTGCCTATTTTTAAAATAAGTTGGCTATTTAAAAAATGTATATGAAAACATAATGGGTCGTGTTGTTTTGAAGAGAAAAAAAACCCACAACACTATGTTAGGGCAGGTCATGCTTGCTGATTGAAACACTTTAACCCTCTTCTGCTAGACTGCAAATAAAGTCTTAAATGTTTATTTTCAAAGACTTCCATCCTCTTTGCTTTAATTTTTTAAATTGAGTGTAAATGAATGAAAAACGGATGGTGGAATTTTATTTTTCATGCAGATGATCTAAAAAGTTGTATCTTTCTATATTGGTTTAAAAATATACACACAAAAACAACTAGTAATTTACTCATTCTAAGGTCTGGCCTAAATCCTGTATGAGGCAAAAGCATGTCATGGAGTTTTCTGTATAACTGTATCCTAATGGTATGTTTCACAGTATCAGTTCTTAAGCATTTTGGAGTCTGTTTCTGCAGTGGTAGAAAGGTTAAGAGTATTTTTCCCCAAATCATTTTCTGCAAACCGCTACTTTTGTGATATAGGTTGAGCTCTGTGGAAGTTTTTGCTAGATAACAGGCTCACTGCACTAGTGTGGAAGTAGCTTCAAAACCCTTTTTCTTTTCATGTCTTTACTTTGTGAATTCTAGATTCACATGGTTTAAGATCATGGTTTTAAAACTGAAGGTCACTGAGGAGAGGCTGAGGGAAGTGTTTGGTTTGGCTCTTCTCTCTTCCAACCTTTAAAAAATATAGTAATATTTTACTCAATGAAGACTCAAACTGGACTTGTTGGAGACACAGAAGGCTTCTTGGGGGAAGGCAATGTCTGCAACATGAAATGAGGGCTGTTTTTTTTTTGTTTGTTTTTTGTTTTTTTTTGAGGCGGAGTCTCACTCTGTTGCCAGGCTGGAGTGCAATGGCACGATCTTGGCTCACTGCAACCTCCACCTGCTGGGTTCAAGTGATTCTCCTGCCTCAGCCTCCTGAGTAGCTGGGATTACAGGTATGCGCCACCACAACCAGCTAATTTTTGTATTTTTAGTAGAGATGGGGTTTCATCAAGTTGGCCAGGCTGGTCTCGATCTCTTGACTTTGTGATCTGCTTGCCTCGGCCTCTCAAAGTGCTGGGGTTACAGGCGTGAGCCACCACGTCTGGCCATGAGGGCTATTTTTTAATGGAAAGTGTCTTAAAAAATTGGAAAAAAAAATTCAAAAATAAAAAAGCTTGGTTGGCTATGAAATATTTGTTGAATTTCATTTGTGTGCATGTTGACACATAACTATAAACTGTACAATCATGGTTTACAAGATTGTTTCTAATTCTGCACCAGCAATGACTCACAGCGGACAACTTGTTTTCTGGAGGAGCACAGCCGTATCATAACTATCTTCTTCCTTCGTACCAGAAAGGGACTTGTTTCATTTGGTAGCATCGGCTGACCTGACCTCTTTGCTTAGAGACTGCTTGATTGAAAAATAAAAAATAAAAATTAAAAAAAAAAAAAAAAAAAAGAATCTACTTTCTTCTGCCCACCTTAAAGAAAAAACAAATGAACACAATACATTCATGTTTAAATCCTCTTCTTTTGTTTTTTATTAAATAGTTTTGGCCATTTGTAATAAACCTTGGATATTATTTCCACATGAAATAGTGATAAAATACGAAGAAATTTGCACAAGTTCACTGTTCCCTAACACATCATGCCATCAAGTTGGTCAAAATTGGGTTGAACTCATCAGGCAGTTTTGAGTATCTGTGTTAGATCTTATGTATAATTTCCATTTCAAAAAGTGATAAAATAACAAGAACTGGGGGGCGGGGGGAAGGGCTGCAAAAAAAAAAATAAATAACAAGAACTATACACAAGCCTTTTCTCCCTCACCATGTGGCATACATAATGTTGATAAAAATTTTATTGTATTAGCCAGATAAGCTGGTGTGGGGATTCTCAGGTTTTAAAAGGTTAATCTTAATTTTCTCAAAGCCTTGGTCACAATTATTTTTTCTTGCTCTCTCTTCTCCCTCTCTCTGAGGGAAAAATGTGAGTGCGTGTGTATGTTTGTGAATGCATGTTAACAGCAAAGCTAATGAATGGTGTCAAGGTGTGTGCTGGATGCAAAGGTACCAAACAGAAGGGGGAAATGACCCTGATCTGATGCTGAGCTTGCTACTTCGCTGCTGGAAGTTACTCAGACCAAGAGTGGATGGTGGTGCCATAGCAGCCATATGGTAGTCATGTGAAAGACTAAGTGTATGGATCTTCAAGATGGGCTGGTATTGATAGTTTTTTTCTCTAAATGCCTTGCCTGAAGGTATCTTTGTAATTTAGTTCTTCCTCAAACAGATGGAGAAGATGCAGAAATGGACTGATATAAAGGCCATGCTTGCTCTTTTTGGTATAGAAATCATCAATTAAGTAACTACTTAATAATGAGTGGTTGATTGTAAGAAAATACAAGATGAAGAAATAAGAAACCCAGACACCATTAATTTTTTTTTCTTTTGAATCCCACCTGGGATGGCAAATATATTCAAAGCTAGAGCCAGCTCACGTCACTACTCTTTATGGTGGTTCTCCAGGATTTTCTCTGTGATAGGCAAAAGGAGTTGTTAACTCTCAATGATCTCGTTAAAAACCTGCCTCATCTTCTGTTTTGCCCTATACTTACTGTGATGAGGCACTCATTGCTTATCCTTCTTGGTTTGAGGCCAAAGCTGCTACTCCTAAACTACAATCAAAAAAGCAGACTGTGCTCATGCCACCAGCATCTCTACAGTCAGGACTTTTTTCTTTATTAAAAATTGTATCTGCTTCTCTCTACCTTTATTAACTCAACAGCTTAAGTCAATTAATATGCAATGAGGATTGGACCTAGATTGACTGCCAGGCAATTTTCTTCCCCACTCTCCCAAATTTCAGTCATACCTTTCATACTATTTCTCTTCCCCTCTTCACATCCTTCTTCCAACACTTATGTCCTGGATTCTCAAGAGTCCAGTTTTGAAAAAAAAAGTTTCATATATTTAGAAGAGTTGGTTAATTGTTTTAAGAAGTGATTTTTCAGGATATACTTACCTTTTTAAAATGTATACACATTTTTTATGTTAACCTGAGGCCACGTTAATCACTACTCTACATTTCTGAATTCAATTCATATTGAAAATTTTCCCTTAGAAACAGAGAATTTGAAAATTTTCTAGTGACAACACGGAAAATTTGCTTTAAAATTCTTTCAAGCTTTTTTATGAATTATTTTAAATATTTTCTCACCAATTCTATTTTAAGCTGTTGAGAACATAAATGGTCTTAGTCTGCCAACACTAGACTGCAACTTAGTTTCTAAATTAAAAGACTTCTTCTAAATTAAATATTTTAATTGTGTTTATAAAATATGACACAATGAATATATGCTTGTTGTAAAATTCTCAATACACAAATATTAAAGTAAAAATAAGTCACGTTTTACCATGTCTCAATCCTAATCTCCTCCCCACAGAAAAACAATGTGATAACAGATTGGTAAGTGTCCTACAGGCCTTTTCTGTGCATGTGTACACAAACACATAGTTCTAGGAAAGATGCATATTTTTCTGTGTCTTGGAGATCTTCCCATGTCAGTACATAGATTGATCTCATTCTTTTTAACATGCATGCAACACAATAATGTAACTATTGTTAATATTAAACATTTGTTTTTAAAAAACTATACATTTAAAAATAGTATTATAGAAATGCCATCTTTTTGTCCATATATGAAGATTTTTTATAGCAAATATTCTTAGGAGGTGAAATGCAAGTGCAGTTTTAAAAAATAGCAAGTAATGCAGTTTTATAATAACTTTTGTATTTATAGTGGGCTCAGAGGCTCTTACTAGAATTTTAATATACTATATTCAGCCATTGGATTTTAAGAGAGATATAAGGACATTTAAGAAAGTGGTTAAGGGAAGATGACATCAGTAATTAAATAAATACAGCATGCAATTTCTTGGGGTCAGTTGGGAGTAAGGGCAGTGTAGCCACAGAAGAGAAGGCTGTTCAGGTGCTGCTCAGTTGTTTTTCACTTTGTCAGAGATTCTGTTGTAGCTTTACATTCTAACAATTGAATTCAGCCAAAATACATATTGTGAAAATCTCATAGTTATACATTTGCTTATATAGTAGGACTAAGTATAAATGGAAGTTATGCAAACTCTGATCTTGGAAGATTGAAAATTGAATACACATCTGCATTTCCTACATTTTTTATTGAAAATCCTTCAAATTAGTGCTAGGAAGAGAACCTTCAGGTTTCTTTCCATTTACATTACCGTCGCCTAATTGGTTAAATAATTGTGCTAATCTTGAACATAAATCTCATTCCTGTAGGAGTTTCCAAATAAAAATATGATTTGTTATTCTCTTCCAAAACCAGGGAGAGTAATCCTTTGAACTCCTTTGACTCTGGTTTGTCCCACACACACGATATATATATGTGTGTGTGTGTGTGTGCGTGTGTGTGTGTGTGTATATATATATATCTCATTGTGGTTTTGATTTGCATTTCTCTGATGGCAAGTGATGATGAGCATTTTTTCATGTGTCTGTTGACTGTATGAATATCTTCTTTTGAGAAGTGTCTGTTCATATCCTTTGCCCACTTTTTGATGGGGTTGTTTGCTTTTTTTCTTGTAAATTTGATTGAGTTCTTTGTAGGTTCTGGATATACAAAGCTATATATATATAGCTTTTTTTTAGTCAGAAGCATTTTTTTAAATTATACTTTAAGTTCTAGGGTACACGTTCACAATGTGCATGTGCCATGTTGGCATTCATATGGCATATGTAGACATGTGCCATGGTGGTGTGTTGCACCCATTAAACTCATCATTTGCATTAGGTATATCTCCTAATGCTATCCCTCCCCTTCCCCCTGACCTCACGACAGGCCCCAGTGTGTGATGTTCCCCTTCCTATGTCCAAGTGTTCTCATTATTCAATTCCCACCAATGAGTGAGAACATGCGGTGTTAGGTTTTTGTCCTTGTGACTGTTTGCTGAGATTGATGGTTTCTAGCTGCATCCATGTCCCTACAAACCACATGGACTCATCGTTTTTTATGGCTGCATAGTATTCCATGGTGTATATGTGCCCCATTTTCTTAATCCAGTCTGTCACTGATGGACATTTGGGTTGATTCCAAGTCTTTGCTATTGTGAATAGTGCCACAATAAACATACGTGTGCATGTGTCTTTATGGCAGGATGACTAATAATCTTTTGGGCATATACCCAGTAATGGGATGGCTGGGTCAAATGGTATTTCTAGTTCTAGATCCTTGAGGAATCGCCACACTGTTTTCCACAATGGTTGAACTAGTTTACAATCCCACCAACAGTGTAAAAGTGTTCCTATTTCACCACATCCTCTCCAGCACCTGTTGTTTCCTGACTGTTTAATGATTGCCATTCTAACTGGTGTGAGGTAGTATCTCATTGTGGTTTTGATTTGCATTTCTCTGATGGCCAGTGGTGATGAGCATTTTGTCGTGTGTCTGTTGACTGTATGAATGTCTTCTTTTGAGAAGTGTCTGTTCATATCCTTTGCCTACTTTTTGATTGGGTTGTTTGTTTTTTTCTTGTAAATTTGATTAAGTTCTTTGTAGGTTCAGGATAGTAGCTTTTTGTCAGATGATTAGATTGCAAAAAATTTCTCCCATTCTGTAGGTTACCTATTCACTCTGGTGGTAGTTTCTTTTGCTGTGCAGAAGCTCTTTAGTTTAGTTACATCCCATTTGTTAATTTTGGCTTTTGTTGCCATTGCTTTTGGTTTTTTAGACACGAAGTCTTTGCCCATGCCTTTGTCCTGAATGGTATTACCTAGGTTTCCTTCTAGGGTTTTTATGGTTTTAGGTCTAACATTTAAGTCTCTAATCCATCTTGAATTAATTTTCATATAAGGAGTAAGGCAAGGATCCAGTTTCAGCTTTCTGCTTATGGCTAGCCAATGTTCTCAGCACCATTTATTAAATAGGGAATCCTTTCCCCATTTCTTGTTTCTGTCAGGTTTTTCAAAGATCAGATGGCTGTAGATGTGTGGTATTATTTCTGAGGGCTCTGTTCTGTTCCATTGGTCTATATCTCTGTTTTGGTACCAGTACCATGCTGTTTTGGTTACTGTCGCCGTGTAGTATAGTTTGAAGTCAGATAGCGTGATGCCTCCAGTTTTGTTCTTTTGGCTTAGGATTGTCTTGGCAATGAGGGGTCTTTTTTGATTCCATATGAACTTTAAAGCAGTTTTTTCCAATTCTGTGAAGAAAGTCATTGGTAGCTTAATGGGGGTAGCATTGAATCTATAAATTACCTTGGGCAGTATGGCCATTTTCACGATATTGATTCTTCCTTCCTATCCATGAGTACGGTATGTTCTTCCATTTATTTGTGTCCTCTTTTATTTCACTGAGCATTTGACTTCTTCTTTTCCTAACTGAATACTCTTGATTTCTTTCTCTTGCCTGCTTGCCCTAGCCGGAACTTCCAACACTATCTTGAATAGGACTAGTGAGAAAGGGCATCCTTGTCTTGTGCCAGTTTTCAAAGGGAATGTTTCCAGTTTTTGCACATTCAATATGATATTGGCTGTGGGTTTGTCATAAATAGCTCTTATTATTTTGAGATACGTTTCATCAATACCGAATTTATTGAGAGTTTTTAGCATGAAGGGCTGTTGAATTTTGTTGAAGGCCTTTTCTGAATCTATTGAGATAATCATGTGGTTTTTGTCTTTGGTTCTGTTTATATGCTGGATTTTGTTTATTGATTTGCATATGTCAAATCAGCCTTGCATCCCAGGGATGAAGCACACTTGATAACGGTGAATAAGTTTTTGATGTGCTACTGGATTCGGTTTACCAGTATTTTCTTGAGATTTTGCATTGATGTTAATCAGGGATATCGGTCTGAAATTCTCGTTCTTTGTTGTGTCTCTGCCAGGCTTTGGTATCAGGATGATGCTGGCCTCATAAAATGAGTTAGGGAGGATTCCCTCTTTTTCCATTGATTGGAATATTTTCAGAAGGAATGGTAACAGATCCTCCTTGTACCTGTGGTAGAATTCAGCTGTGAATTCGTCTGGCCTAGGACTTTTTTTGGTTGGTAGGCTATTAATTATTGCCTCAATTTCAGAGCCTGTTATTGCTCTATTTCAGGGATTCAACTTCTTCCTATTTTAGTCTTGGGAGGGTGTATGTGTCCAGGAATTTATCCGTTCCTTCTAGATTTTCTAGTGTGTTTGCATAGAGATGCTTATAGTATTCTCCAATGGTAGTTTTGTATTTCTGTGGGATCGGTGGTAATATCCTCTTTATCATTTTTTATTGCATCGATTTGATTCTTCTCTCTTTTCTTCTTTATTAGTCTTGCTAGCAGTCTATCAATTTTGTTGATCTTTTCAAAAAACCAGCACTTGGATTCATTGATTTTTTGAAGGGATTTTTGTGTCTCTATCTCCTCCAGTTCTGCTCTGATCTTAGCTATTTCTTGCCTTCTGCTAGCTTTGGAATGTGTTTGCTCTTGCTTTTCTAGTTTTTAATTGTGATGCTAGTGTGTCTATTTTAGATCTCTCCTGCTTTCTCTTGTGGGCATTTACTGCTATCAATTTCCCTCTACACACTGCTTTAAATGTGTCCCAGAAATTCTGGTATGTTGTGTGTTTGTTCCCATTGGTTTCAAAGAACATCTTTATTTCTGCCTTCATTTTGTTATGTCATTCAGGAGCACATTGCTCAGTTTCCATGTAGTTGAGTGGTTTTGAGTGAGTTTCTTAATCCTGAGTTCTAGTTTGATTGCACTGTGGTGTGAGAGACAGTTTGTTATAATTTCTGTTCTTTCACATTTGCTGAGGAGTGCTTTACATCCAACTATGTGGTCAATTTTGGATTAAGTGCAATGTGGTGTTGAGAAGATTGTACATTCTGTTGATTTGGGGTGGAGAGTTCTGTAGATGTCTATTAGGTCCACTTGGTGCAGAGTTGAGTTCAATTCCTGGATATCCTTGTTAAATTTCTGTCTCGTCTCGTTTCTGTCTCGTCTCGTCTAATGTTGAGAGTGGGGTGTTAAAGTCTCCCATTATTATTGTGTGGGAGTCTAAGTCTCTTTGTAGTCTCTATGGACTTGCTTTATGAATCTGAGTGCTCCTGTATTGGGAGCATAGATATTTAGAATAGTTAGCTCTTCTTGTTGAATTGACCCCTTTACCATTATGTAACGGCCTTCTTTGTCTCTTTTGATCTTTGTTGATTTAAATCTGTTTTATCAGAGACTAGGATTCCAATCCGTGCCTTTTTGTTTTCCATTTCCTTGGTAGATCTTCCTCCATCCCTTTATTTTGAGCCTATGTGTATCTCTGCATGTGAGATGGGTCTCCTGAATACAGCAGACTGATGGGTCTTGACTCTTTATCCAATTTGCCAATCTGTGTCTTTTAATTGGACCATTTAGCCCATTTACATTTAAGGTAAATGTTGTTATGTGTGAATTTTATCCTGTCCTTATGATGTCCACACACATGACATTTATCACAAATCGTTTTGTCTGGAATGTATTTGGTCATTGTCTCATTTCCCTTAAGACATTTTAGGTTTCTTGGTGGGAGGGAGAATATTTTGTTTATTTTTGATCTTTTCCAACATTCTGCACAGTTTCTTATGCACAAGCAATGTTCAATAAATATGCCAATGAATAATGAGTATACAAAAGGCATGTTTACTACTGGGCACAAAGTCATTCAGAAAACTTCGCACTGCTATGTGAAATGTAGTTTTAGGAATGGCCTGAATGACAAGGAACAGAACAGGAAAGATAATATCTTTCTATGAAAATAATTTTTACTGTGAGAAGAGAAATTGATATAAAATCACAAGGAACATTGAAAACAATCTCCTGAAATACTATTGATTCTATATACATAATACATATTTGTTATAGAATGTTATAGTCAAAATTCTGTAGTTCTATTAATCTATAGTTTGTAATGTGAATTTTTGATATTTACCAAATTATATTTTTATTTTTTAAAGACAGGATCTTGCTCTGTTGCCTGGACTGGAATGCAATGGCATGATCATAGCTCACTGCAACCTCCAACCTCTGGCCGCAAGCAATCTTTCTGCCTCATCCTTCCAAAGTGCTAGAATTACAGGCATCAGCCACCATGCCTGGCTGCCAAAATATTTTCAATAAGCAACAATGTAGGAAAAATTTTTGAGTCACTATTCTCTAAAGAAGGAACATAATGTACTTTGAAGCTGAATGAAAGCATTAGCAAAGGGGGATGATATAACATAAAGATTGCCCCTTATGTTATCTAATAGATGCCACCAAAAGTAAAATAGCATCAGCAAGGCTGGTTCAACGTATGCAAATCAATAAACGTAATCCAGTATATAAACAGAACAAAAGACAAAAACCACATGATTATCTCAATAGATGCAGAAAAGGCTTTCAACAAAATTCAACAGCCCTTCATGCTAAAAACTCTCAGTAAATTCGGTATTGATGGAACGTATCTCAAAATAATAAGAGCTATTTATGACAAACCCACAGCCAATATCATACTGAATGTGCAAAAACTTGAAGCATTCCCTTTGAAAACTGGCACAAGACAAGGATGCCCTCTCTCACCAGTCCTATTCAAGATAGTGTTGGAAGTTCCGGCTAGGGCAAGCAGGCAAGAGAAAGAAATAAAGGGTTTCAGTTAGGAAAAGAAGAAGTCAAATTGTCCCTGTTTGCAGATGACATGACTGCATATTTAGAAAACCCCATCGTCTCACCCCAAAATCTCCTCAAGCCGATATGTGAAACTTCAGCAAAGTCTCAGGATACAAAATCAATGGCAAAAATGACAAGCATTCTTATACACCAGTAACAGAGGAACAGAGAGTCAAATCATGAATGAACTCTCATTCACAATAGCTTCAAAGAGAATAAAATACCTAGGAATCCAACTTATAAGGGATGTAAAAGACCTCTTAAAGGAGAACTACAAACCACTGCTCAGTGAAATAAAAGAGGACACAAATAAATGGAAGAACATACCATGCTCATGGATAGGAAGAGTCAATATTGTGAAAATGCCCAAGGTGATTTATAGATTCAATGCCATTCCCATTAAGCTACCAATGACTTTCTTCACAGAATTGGAAGAAAACTGCTTTAAAGTTCATATGGAATCAAAAATGTTCTAAGGCAATCCTAAGCCAAAAGAACAAAGCTGGAGGCATCATGCTATCTGACTTCAAACTATACTACACGGCGACAGTAACCAAAACAGCATGGTACTGGTACCAAAACAGAGATATAGACCAATGGAACAGAACAGAGCCCTCAGAAATAATACCACACATCTACAGCCATCTGATCTTTGAAAAACCTGACAGAAACAAGAAATGGGGAAAGGATTCCCTATTTAATAAATGGTGCTGGGAAAATTGGCTAGCCATAAGCAGAAAGCTGAAACTGGATCCTTGCCTTACTCCTTACACGAAAATTAATTCAAGAAGGATTAGAGACTTAAATGTTAGACCTAAAACCATAAAAACCCTAGAAGGAAACCTAGGTAATACCATTCAGGACAAAGGCATGGGCAAAGACTTCGTGTCTAAAAAGCCAAAAGCAATGGCAACAAAAGCCAAAATTAACAAATGGGATCTAATTAAACTAAAGAGCTTCTGCACAGCAAAAGAAACTACCACCAGAGTGAACAGGTAACCTACAGAATGGGAGAAATTTTTTGCAATCTAATCATCTGACAAAAAGCTACTATCCTGAACCTACAAAGAACTTAATCAAATTTACAAGAAAAAAACAAACAACCCCATCAAAAAGTAGGCAAAGGATATGAACAGACACTTCTCAAAAGAAGACATTCGTACAGCCAACAGACACATGACAAAATGCTCATCATCACTGGCCATCAGAGAAATGCAAATCAAAACCACAATGAGATACCATCTCACACCAGTTAGAATGGCAATCATTAAACAGTCAGGAAACAACAGGTGCTGGAGAGGATGTGGTGAAATAGGAACACTTTTACACTGTTGGTGGGACTCTAAACTAGTTCAACCATTGTGGAAAACAGTGTGGCAATTCCTCAAGGATCTAGTACTAGAAATACCATATGACCCAGCCATCCCATTACTTGGTATATACGCAAAGGATTGTAAGTCATGCTGCTATAAAGACACATGCACACGTATGTTTATTGTGGCACTATTCACAACAGAAAAGACTTTGAATCAACCCAAATGTCCATTAGTGACAGACTGAATTAAGAAAATGTGGCACATATACATCATGGAATACTATGCAGCCATAAAAAAGGATGAGTTCGTGTCCTTTGTAGGGACATGGATGCAGCCAGAAACCATCATTCTCAGCAAACTATCGCAAGAACAGAAAACCAAATACCGCATATTCTCTCTGATAGGTGGGATTTGAACAATGAGATCTCTTGGACACAGGAAAGGGAGCATCACACACCGGGTCCTATTGTGGGGAGTGGGAGGGGAAAGGATAGCATTAAGTGACATAACTAATGTAAATGACGAGTTAATGGGTGCAGCACACCAACATGGCACATGTATACATATGTAAATAAACCTGCACATTGTGCACATGTACCCTAGAACTTAAGGTATAATAATAATAATAAAATGGTAGCATCAGTATTAGCAGAATAAGGTAGGAATGTAAAGACAGAAGTAGGGTTCAGGGAACATTTTTTGTAACACATTGTTTCTCTCCTTAAGGTGTGTTACTACTCTCAATTATTGGGCTAGTTCAAGACAACTGTACTTTGAAAGGGTTTTGAGGATATTGCAGCATTTTGTAGGATACTATTCAAAGGTCTTAAAGGTAAAGTGTTCTCTTCTACTTGCCTCCAAAGTGAGGTAAATACTATGTTGACAGACCCCTAGGAAATACTTGATTAAAGAAATCTTGTGATGTTTAAAAAATATAATAATGTGATTTAAAAACATTCCAAATAAGGACTACTACTCTTTCAAAAGCAGACACAGTCTGATTGTAATTTGCTTGTTGGGTGTGAATTAGTCTAGGTCAACATTTGATGTTATTCGTCATATTCTTTGATAAATTAAACAGGGATAAATTTTAATAGCAAAAATGTATATACGAGGATGCCTGTCAGAGAGGGGGGCAAGGGCAGGAGTGTTGACTGTCAGATAAGTCTGTGTAGTTAGTTACTGGGAAAATGTTGGAGAATTACGCCTGCAGTGTACCATCTTGCTGCATCTACAAACTTCTCGAGAAATGGATGATGCAGAAATGGTGGGATTTCGAGGAACCTCACTGGTCTTTTTACTCTGTGAATTTTATAAAATTTTGGGCCTGGAAGAGACTGGGGCCTGAGACTGGCCAGATTAGTTTTCAAATTTGATCGGTGAATTGTTAAAACTTTATTGGAAATTCTTGATACAAATGACAAAAGGAATTGATTAGCCATCAGACATTAAATTCTGAGAGGAGCCATATGTTTTTATTTCCTCATATATCCATAGTATTAATATTTTTGCTTTTGGTATACCCATATGAAGCTAGAGCATATTATCAAAATACAGAAAAAGTTATTCTTAAACCACAGCTGCAGTAACATAAGTCCCACTGAAAACAACCACTTGTCATTATCTAGGGGCAGGACCATTTTTGAAAATCTGAATGCGTATCCATAATAAAATATTTAATTAAACAAATTTCTAGAGAGAGAAACCAGATGTTATGATTTAAAATGGATAAGAGTAAAGTTATTCTCTGACTAGAGGAGACTTGCTTTTGAAAGATGCAATAAAATTACATTTGATGTACAAATAGTTTTGAGAAGATGTAAAATCAGATATGAAGAATATAAATAACATTAAATTCAGCTTTGTATTAATCTTGTTTTCCGTCCAGAGATAGCAGAGGTGTAAGCTGTTCCATGTTAGGTGAAAGGGTTTTCCAGTGTTTTATTTTTCTATTTAATATGAGCTATCCAACACACATTTTTGGAAATGGGAAAAATGGAGTACATACATAATAATAGCAGTTTTGTAATATTTGTTTCTTTTCAAAGGAAAGGTCCACATTGCATTCAACAAAAGCTTTCTGCTTAGCCAGCATTTGGTCAGATTTTTGTGGACAAGATTTTCCTGGCGTGAGACTATTAACACTGAAATTATAGTAATTTATTAGAATGTGATTCTATGAGACACATATGACTATATCCCAATGCTAACTTTATTTCCATCATCTCGTTATTTGCCAATTATGAATCATTTTAGTTTACAAAGCATAAATAGAATTCTGCCTAGAAATAGTTGGATGGCTACATCAAATGGTTCTGTATTTTTTGAACCATTATGACATGACTTTGGAAGACAATTTTCTTGCCTTACTCTGGGTAACTGGACTAATGCTCACTGAAAGAACAAACCATGATATTTACATAATATAATGATATATTCATTATGCAAAGGGAACTAGTAGAAATGTCAATGGTAAAATTATCTTCTGCTATTTTTCAGTGACATTCAAAATAATGAACTTTGGCTTTATCTTAAAGTACGAACTTTACACTCTGAATTAGGAGAATTTCAAATTGTTTAATCTTTCCCCTCCAAATATATGGGTAAATAAATATATCATATCTATTAGATTTAAGCCATCAATGAAATCTGCAGTAATTTCATTTAAAAGGCCAGGTTTTGTTTGTTTTCTTGTTTATCCATTCACATTTGACTTGTTCCCATTTTTCCCTATTATGAATAATGTTACTGTTAATATTAGATTGTGGTGATGGTTGTAGAACTCTGTACATTGACTAAATATCATTGGATTGCACACTTAAAATGGATAAATTTAATGGTATATAAATAAGAGATCAATGAAGCTTTTCAAAAAATGTCCAGTTTTAAGTATAGCTAAATCATACAGCTCTAGCTGAGAACTTATGAGATGTTAAGAAGGTTCTCTTGCCCCCAGAACAGTGCATCTTGCTCATTTACCTTGATCAGAATCTTACATTTCACCATCAGAGACTTATTATTTGGGTTATGAATTTGACTGTACTTAAAATGCCACTGGGAAGAATAACATATGAAGGCTGATCACTTTGTTGTGGGAGGCACAAATTAATGATTTGCCAATGAATTAAAAATATATAGTTGGATGTAGTTCAGGAAATACCTTTGCAGGGTGTGGATTGGAATCAAACATAAACAAGATGGAATAAAGTGTTGCTTGGGGAATTTCTCAGAAAGAGAAGATATAGATTGCCTATCACTGAGGAGGTCCTGAGAAAGCAGAAAGACACTGGAAGCCCTGGGAAGGGTGCATTAAGCTTATGGAGAAAAGACTCAAGAATGATAGTGATAGCTTAATATATATTTACCAAAGTGCTTATATACAGGTATTACAGTGCTTACATATATAGGTGCTTATTAAAAATATAAAAGGCTCACAATGAAGCACTTGGTGTTGTCGGCCTAGTGGTGATGGTCAGCACCAAAGAGATGCAAACTGCTTAGAGTAGCATTGTGGTGAAAGCTAGCTCTTGGGTGATCTTAGAAAAAGAGGGTACGGAATGTCTCAATGCAAAGAATATCATGGTTCATTTTAAAGTTTTGTGCTACATGTTTGAATTCCTAAGGCTTTCCTTTGATTTGGGGATGGGATTAATACTCCAAAAAAGTAATTATTGTAACTGTGTAATGAATTATGTTCCAAATAATAGTTTTTTCTGAGTCTATCTGGCAGTGCTTATTGTGTTTTTTGTTTGTTTGCTTTTTTTTTTTTTTTTGTGGCCAAAATTTTGGCTTAGGCCAATTTTTTTACTGATAAAGTTACCTTCTCATGGCTACTTGTTTTGTAATAATAGACTATTTGCTCTCAGCAGAAAGACAGCAAACTCTAAATACTGAGCTGCAAGGCTAAAGGCACTAGGCAACTGTTTCTCATCTTTTATATTCAATATCTCCAGATTTTGGTGAATAATTCTAAAACATGCATGAGAGATTGTGGTGGGTTTTTAAAAAACCACTTTTATACAAGCTTCCTCATTATTATTTCATCCTAGCTAAATGAGGATAGGGCCAGTCAATGAGTTATTCATTTAATGCAGGGAAGTAATTTCACTCGACTCCCTGGACTCCTGCAGAGTTCCAGAGATTTTTACCAAAATATTTTTGTAGATTTCTATTTTTTTAAGTTAAAAATATGGAAGACCTAAATGAAATGGATAGGTCTCTTTCAAGAGTCAAAAATAAAATTCAGTTTTATCACTCAGCATGCAACATTTTCTTCTGTGTTTCAAATTATGTTGTGAAGGTAGATCTCTATGTCTTTTTAATACAGAAAATTCGTGTTGTACATTGAAAAAGATTATACAGTAGAAGAGTTCAACCTTCTGTTATTATGCTTTAATATAAAAAAATCAGAGTTCTATTAGTAATACGTTTTTTCATTTATTTTATAAGGAAAGCAACATTTAAGCTAATTTTTCTCATTGACTATGCAGGAAGAATATATGCACATAGGAGAAATTATATAACAGCCTTTTTGGTCTCATGAACCTAAATAACTTTTTGCAAAGAAGGCTTTCCGGACAACTCTAAAGGCTAAGTGTGACTTACGAAAATATTTATACAGGGCCTGATAGGAACCCTATTGGAAACAGTGGCATTCCAGGAAGAAGCCTCATACAGATACCAATTTTCTTTAAAGAAAACTTCCAGTAAAACACAAATCATTGTATTTTATATATAATAAATTAAAAGGTTTTTATCTTTTTGCATTTGATGGTAGATAATATTCAATAAATATATTTATGTCAGTTTGTTGGTGCTAGAACATTTAGTAAGTTGCTATGTCCATATGTATCTAGCTGGTGCTTTCAAGTCCACATTATCATAATCTACCAATAGAAAGACTATTAGACAAGTATGATACCTGTAACTATAATTTTTAAAATGAAACTGACTTTCCATAATTTTTAAAGGCAAAAGCAGTTCAGGTGTTAGTTCATGAAAATGAAAGATTAAAGCAGTAGGGTTTTTATATAAATAGTTTTACTAATAGCTAACATTTTTGAACCTTTGTTATATGATAGGCACGGTGGTAAATATTTTGTATTTATTTTCAGAGGGAATCCTAACAATGACTTTGAGATAGATAAAACTTTAAGAGCAACACCTCTTTTTATAGAGATGGGGCAATAAACAAAAAATATTCTCCAAAACACACAGTGTGGCAGACACTGAGATTGCCTGCCCAATATTTATTTCTGCCACCAGAACACCTAGTGCTGTAATGTACACAGCTTCATGTGATGGATCATTATTGGTCTAAACCATGGGTCACAAAACTTTCTATAATAGATAAGATAGTAAATATTTCAGATTTTGTAGACCAGGAGGTTTATCATGCAGTTATTCAATTTTGCTGATTTAGCGTGAAAAAACTCATAGATAAAAATAATCTGTAGAAAGATACATGTGGCTGTGTTCAAATAAAACTTTATTTACGAAAATAGAGAACAGGCAGCATTTCGCCCATGGGATGTAATTTGCTAACTACTGGTCTAAAGCAGTCATGGCCATCCTGTTTCTCAATTTTTCAGCATCTTGTGGTGTGATCTTGAGATACTGCTCAGATGAATACAACTTAACTAGACAACTGCTGGGAGGGTGTTTGGACCTATGGCATTGCCTGTCTCCATTTTCTTATTTTGTGCTTTAAATGCTTTGCTGGAGAAAAAGCTGTCATTTGTGACCATGAAGCAACAAAGTGCTGTGGTAACGGAATGGAAGATGGAAGAACAAAAAAACAGGGAACTCGGCCGGGCGCGGTGGCTCAAGCCTGTAATCCCAGCACTTTGGGAGGCCGAGACGGGCGGATCACGAGGTCAGGAGATCGAGACCATCCTGGCTAACATGGTGAAACCCCGTCTCTACTAAAAAAAAATACAAAAAAACTAGCCGGGCGAGGTGGCGGGCGCCTGTAGTCCCAGCTACTCCGGAGGCTGAGGCAGGAGAATAGCGTGAACCCGGGAGGCGGAGCTTGCAGTGAGCTGAGATCCCGCCACTGCACTCCAGCCTGGGTGACAGAGCAAGACTCCGTCTCAAAAAAAAAAAAAAAAAAAAAAAACCAGGGAACTCAAGTTACCCATGTCTGCAGAGTTGAGAAGCTGGGTCATTGCCTGTAACTGCCTATTTCTGGACCCATTATTTTAAGAGAAAAATAAGCTATGTTGCCTAAAACATTTTGTATTTTTTGTTTGTTTGGTTGGTTTTTGAGATGGAGTCTCACTCTATTGCTCATGCTGGAGTGCAGTGCTACGAACTTGGCTCACTGCATCTTCCGCCTTCCGGGTTTAAGTGATTCTCCTGCCTCAGCCTCCAAAGTGACTGAGACTACAGCCACATACCACCACGCCTGGCCAATTTGTTTTGTATTTTCAGTGGAGATGGTGTTTCACCATGTTGGCTAGGCTGGTCTTGAACTCCTGACCTGAAGTGATCCACCCGCTTCAGCCTCTCAAAGTGCTGGGATTACAGGCGTAAGCCACCGTGGCTGGCGAACACTTCGGTTTTATTGTTGTAAATTGCCAAATAAGATAATTCTAATATATTTCTCTAGAAATTTAAATATAAATGCATAATCTTATAAGGCTAAATTATTTACTGTAATTTTGAATAATGCAATTTTTGTATTAAAAATATAATGATCTACATTCAGAGCATATTTGAACCTACAATGTCTAATTTTAGAAATAGTGAATTTATCCTTTAGTACAAATTACTTTTTTATAGACCTCAACCTTTTCTGGGAAGTCATTTCAGTCTCCTTTCTCATGTTTTCCCTTACTAGTGATTTTCAAACTGAAGAAAGTATGGAAAATATTAAAAGCTTGTTGTACCTTCAAATCCCTAAATCCCATTTCAAAATTTTCTGATATAGCAGGGTTGTAAATAAGTTTACCTTTCAACTAATTACTCCAGGTGAATATAAAACAGATTGCCTTGAAAAAATAAACACTGGTCCAGAGTCTAGACTAATTTGACTGGGTAATCAGAGACAGAGTGGTGGTAACTTTTATGAATTGATAATGTAAGAGAAATCATTTCTATAAGACTACTCTCTTATTTCCTGCCAAAAACCAATTATTTATCTTACAGTACTAGCTAATAAGTGAAATTTCTGTTTTGTTGACTGGTAATTTGATTCAGTGGGATGTGTGATTCTGTTTCGTTTTTGGCTGAATAGCATTGCGTGGCACCCAGTAGATTAGTCAAAGGACAGCCATGGACAGGTGCAAGCATATGGGTGTGTGTTCCTGGCTTTGGTCAGGAAAGCTGTATGGGTGATACCCAGTACTTTGAGAATATAGGTGCACAATAAGTATTTGTTGAATAGATTGTGATAAAATTGTCTGAAATACAGATTTTACCAACATTTGCATCTAAATTTCTTACGGTTGTAAGAAGAAAAACATTTAGCATGAATAGCACTCTATGAGATCCAGACATACACTGAGGTGCTTATGAGACACAGGAGCCTTCAAAATTTGACTGGAGCCAGAAGCTCTAGGTTCAGGTTTTGGCTCTACCACTGAGTGGCCTTGAATGGGTTAATTAACTTCTCTGTATCCCCATTTTTTTTAACCTGTAAAATGAGAATGCTTCTTATTTTCTTCATAGGGCTGTTGTGAGGATTAAATGAATGAATATGTTTAAAACAATTAAAATAATTTATAATATACTCTTATTACATGACAACTACCACATTTACCAAAAGTTTGAATTTGAATGCCTTAGATGGAAAAGGTATTGTCTAGTTTGCTTAGTTTCTACCACTCTTTTTTAGTTGCCTCTGTACCTTTCATATATTTATATTAACTGTCTTGCCACTGAAGACTAACATTTGGGAAATTTGCTCATAACTTATTATTATGCTGTAATTAATTTTCAAAATATAATGGAAAAAGTTGATTGACCTGCACACAGAAAGGGAGTCAATGGCAGTAAGGAATAAGATAAAATATCCAAGATTCAGAGTACAAGTATCCGATGGATTATTAATTAGCTAAGTCCCACCTAAATTTCAACAGAGGAAGTAAAAGGCCAAAATGTTAACCGGGGTTCCGGTTTCTAGAGTCTTATATATTTCCAGTATAACTTTTCAGATCCTCTCTCTAGCACACAGCAATTAGTTCAGTCAAACTGGGCACTTTGCTGTTTCTGACATTGGTATCTTTTCTCATAAATATTCTTCCTACAATGCTCCTTATGCTCCTTGCTATTCTTCTCAATGACCCTGTCAGAATAACGCTTCCCCCTCTACTAAAATCTATGGCCTGGACCTGTAGATATAAGTGTTCCTTACTGCTTCCTACTATAAAATCACATAGTACACTGAAAAGAACATGGGCTTTCAAGACTGAAAGAACAAAGTTCGTGTTATCTCATGTTTGTTGGATGACCTATGAAACTTAGTTTCCTCATGTATAATGGAGAAAATACTACCCACCTCTCAGAGTTGTAGCAAGCTTTGGAGATAATCTGTAGTACTAGAAAGAGGCCCTTTTCCCTAGAGACCCTGGTTTTGCTGCAATTCTTCAGTCACAGCTCAGGTTGATCAAGGCACTACGAAGGCATGAGTCAGCAAAATGAAACACAGGAGCCTTCAAAATTTGACTTATTCCAGTACTTGCTTTAGTCTTACACTACAGTGTTGGTTTGAGGTAGGACACTTATAGATTGCATGGGAATCTGTAGTTCTCAAAAAAAAAAAAAAAAAAATGAAATTCAATGAGTTGCATTAAACGTATTTCTTAAATGTCCTTCAGAATGACTCCTCTGTGGTCTCCTTCCAAGCAGACGTCTTGGCAGGGCAAGGAGTGTGGCCTGAGCTACAAATGACTCTTAATACATTCCTTTCTGTCTCATATTTTTCTGTATTGGATTACCCTAAAATGAAGTTACCAGTAGGCAATGGAGGAAGCCACAAGACCAACACACTGGGGTTGCTGAGGGTTTGGCCTTTAATTTCCTGCTTGCCTCACCAGCAAGAGCTATACTTAACATCTAGTCTTAACTTTGTGTGTATATCATGAAGAACAATGCTGGTAACACAATAAGTGTGCAATAGTTACACCCAGTTATGATGTCATTCTTATCTCCTGAAGGAATGTCTAGCATAAGGCCTTGAATGTAGCAGGGACTTATCATATTTGTTAACCAAATCAAAATCTTGTAAGGGCTTGGGAATAAAAAAAGGGACGGATTATGTGAAGGGCAGAAGATACAATTGGAGAGAAGGGAGAGAAACAAGTAAATGGAAAGGTGAATTTCATTGATTTATTAAAATTTTGATGCAAAATATACCTTGACTTTATGTGTTCGGCCTCAAAGAAGCTGAGAACAAATGTATTTTATGTTTTATCACGGTAGGACAATGGTTGTTGTGGTCATTATCTGTGCCACCCTTCATTCAGAGCATTTAATTATCTGTTGAGAATTGCGTTTTGAACGTCTGTGCCAGGTGCTGAATACAAAACATGAGCAAAACCAGACAAAATCTTCACCTTCATGAAGCCTATAATCTCCTGGGAGAGTTAGATAGTAATTAAATAACCACATGCATAAATTCAAAATTAGTATTAATCTAAGTGCTAGAAGGAATTAGGTATTAATCTGTAACAGTGTGAAAATAAGGCCTGACATTATGTGGGACTAACACTCGTTCCCTATGAAAATAATATTTAGAATGATATGTGAAGAATGACTATTTCTGTTAAAGGTAGAAGAAGATGGAGTAGGGTAGAGAACACTTTCTGTTGAAGTTCAAGAGCTTTCTATGGGAGCATGCCACATTTGAGAAATGTGAAATAATCTTAATGTGGCTGGACCAGTAAGAAGTGAGATATGAGACTGGAAGCTGGGATTCCTCAGGGCCTTGTAGATTTGGATTCTTTCAGAGATCTATGGAAAACCGTAAAAATGTTATGCCTGGGGTGGTATAATTTGTGCATGGAAAAGAATTACTCCAACTGTAGCACAGATCAAAAGCTGCCAAGGATGGAGGTGGCTAGATCAGGTTGATTATTTGTTGTAGTTCTGGTGAGAGGTGAAAGTAGCTTGGTGAAGAGAGAAATAAATGACTTTAAGAGATCTTAGGAAGTAAAATTGAGAGGAATTAGTGATGGGTAAGATATAGATGAGAGAGGGGGACGTGTAAGGGATAGCTTGTGCATCTGCTGCTGTATATTGAGGAAGCCAACACTGGACAGGAGGCAGGTTTGGGGAAGATCAAGAGTAAATCTGGAAGGCAATTGATTATACTGGAAAGCTATATTATGTTGGCTTGCCAAATACCTTTTTTTTTTCTTTAATTTTTTGCAGCAGAAGAAAGGAAAACATTTATTTGCAGGGCACCAAAGAAGGAGGATCAGGCAGCTAAGACTTAAATCCCAATTTCCCAGATGGCTTACAGGTAAGGGTTTTTAAAGGCAGAAAGGCAGAGGTTACAGGCGAAGTCAGAAATCAATACATGGAGACTATACATTGATTTTATCTAAAAAGACAAGACATCTCAAAGTGGGGGTGGATTCAAATATATATATTTTTTATTATTATTATATTTTAAGTTCTAGGGTACATGTGCACAAAGTGCAGGTTTGTTACACATATATACATGTGCCATGTTGGTGTGCTGCACCCATTAACTCATCATTTACATTAGGTATATCTCCTAATGCTATTCCTCCCCCGTCCCCCTTCCCCACAATAGGCCCCAGTGTGTGATGTTCCCCTTCCTGTGTCCAAGTGATCTCATTGTTCAATTCCCACCTATGAGTGAGAACATGCGGTGTTTGGTTTTCTGTTCTTGCTGAGAATGATGGTTTCCAGCTGCATCGATGTCCTTACAAAGGACGCAAACTCATCCTTTTTTATGGCTGCATAGTATTCCATGGTGTATATGTGCCACATTTTCTTAATCCAGTCTGTCACTGATGGACATTTGGGTTGATTCCAAGTCTTTGCTATTATGAACAGTGCTGCAATAAACATATGTGTACATGTGTCTTTATAGCAGCATGATTTATAATCCTTTGGGTATATACCCAGTAATGGGATGGCTGGGTCAAACAGAGAGCCAAATCATGAATGAACTCCCATTCACAAGAGCTTCAAAGAGAACAAAATACCTAGGAATCCAACTTACGAGGGATGTAAAGGACCTCTTCAAGGAGAACTACAAACCACTGCTCAGTGAAATAAAAGAGGACACAAACAAATGGAAGAACATAACATGCTCATGTATTGGAAGAATCAATATTGTGAAAATGGCCATACCCCAAGGTAATTTATAGATTCAATGCCATTCCCATCAAGCTACCAATGACTTTCTTCACAGAATTGGAAAAAACTGCTTTAAAGTTCATATGGAACCAAAAAAGAGCCTGCATTGCCAAGACAATCTTAAGCCAAAAGAACAAAGCTAGAGGCATCATGCTACCTGACTTCAAACTATACTACAAGGCTACAGTAACCAAAACAGCATGGTACTGGTACCAAATCAGAGATATAGACCAATGGAACAGAACAGAGCCCTCAGAAATAATACCACACATCTATAGCCATCTGATCTTTGACAAACCTGAGAGAAACAAGAAATGGGGAAAGGATTCCCTATTTAATAAATGGTGCTGGGAAAATTGGCTAGCCATAAGTAGAAAGCTGAAATGGGATCCTTTCCTCACTCCTTACACAAAAATTAATTCAAGAAGGATTAGAGACTTAAATGTTAGACCTAAAACCATAAAAACCCTAGAAGAAAACCTAGGTAATACCATTCAGGACATAGGCTTGCCAAATACCTTTCTTATCACACATGGATTCTTTAGGGATAATTGAAGAGATACTTCTCTAATGTCCCAAAAAAGCCATGGCAAAAGTTATTGTGTACTACCTTTAAGTATTCCATCTCTGCCTTCAGCAAGGGTAGCATACCTAAAAAGTATAGAGGAGTGGGTATTAATATATCACAGAATGGAATTATGAACCCCAAGTCTATTTTTGGCATTGATCACCATTTTAAACAAATGATGAGAAAAATCATCATAACCACATTATATTGGCATATTATTTTTGTTTTTTAGATTTTTGAAAAGATTTTATGTGCTTATTAACAATCATGTTTTTCTATAGTTGTAATCAAATTGTACATTGCATTTTGAGGAACAGTGCAGAATAAAAGGAAAGAGTATACTTTGGTGAGAGATAAACATGATGAAATTTCCTGCACCATTTCTTTCTAGCTGTGTGATCTTAGCTAATCCTTAACTCATTATCCCTATACTCCTTCACCCGGGAAATGAGATGAGAGAATGGATACTTGTCATCTTCATTCATTGTTGTGGTCATTATTAAATAAAGTAATATTTTGTAGAAAATATTTAGTGTCTGGCACATAGTAGATACTTAACAAATGTTACAGTTTTCCTTTTATTTTAAGTTCAGAGGTACAAGTACAGGTTTGTTACATAGGTAATCTTGTGTGTCATGGAGGTTTGTTGTACTAAACATTTCCTTTCCATTTTTCTTTGCAGCCTTTTTCACATAGTATTATATTGTAAACATCTGAGCTTGTGTTTATTTTCTTCAACCACTTTTCTACTGTAGATACTATTTTTCCAGGTTTTGTCAATAATAGATAATATTACATTAGTGGAGACATTTTGAGTTTTTTTTAAGATTAAATATCCAATATTATGCTTACAATGGGTAAAAATTATACTGACTTGTGTGTTTTTTGGATATAAGATACTTGTATTGCTGTAGAGAGTTACTGATACATAAATGCACCATATCAATACTTTGCACTTGTATAACATGCTTCACATGGCTGTGTGCTCCCTGGAAACAATAATAGCACCTTGATGAAGGTACTTCTGGAATCAGCCTATACAGGTGAAAAAAAATCTCATTTTCTTCACTAATGTTTGACTTTGAGCAATTAGTTAACCACTATTAGTGTCCATTTTCTTATCTCTAAAAATGAGAGTAGTAATAGTACCTTTCCTTAGTATTTCTGTGATAAGTAAATCACAACAAATACATACTTACTTAATTCAATAGAAATACAAATTATAAATGGACTGACTTAATACAATAGAAATACCAGACTTGATACAATGAAAGTTTGTTTCCCTCAGATATAATAGTCTAGACTCAGAAAGGTGCCTGCAATAGGCTGGTGGCTTCGCCCTATGGAATCATCTAGGAATCCATGTTTCTTCTATATTATTAACCTGCTATTTCATGGGATTTTGTCCTAGTCTGCCTGGTCAGAGCTTGCAAGTACCATGGAAAGGGTATGGAAGAATGAAGTAAGAGTGGAGGATTGTCAACTTTCTTTTTATGGATGGGGCTCCAAAGTCAAACACAATATTCATATACACAGTCGAGAATTTACCTTATTTTGTTAAGCCTAATATGTCATCCATTGTAAGACAAAAACACTATTTTATATGTTTATTACAAATAAACTATGACTCAATGATTTATTATTCCTAGTATATTTTACTTTATATTTGTATAAAGAGATCTTAGATCTACTCATGTTTTTTTAATTAAAATATTGAGTTTATTTAACATGTATATTTTTGTCTCCCCACAATTTCCATGTCTACTACTACATTTCTACTACTACTATGTCCTGTTATAACATTCTATACATATTTAAAACCAAGCAAAGGGCAGAGATCCATCTTTACAAACTAAATAGACATTTTGGACAACATATTCTTGGCAATGGAACCTGAAGTACATTTATCAAACACAGTAGGGGAATATAAAGGACAGTCAGATATCAACTGTTAAAGAAAAGAAATAAGATGAAAATTTTTGCCAAACTGTTTAAATTATATTCTTAAAGCAACTTCCTCCACTGCCAGAGATCTTGAATAGCCTACTGCTAGTCAGTCATCCAAAAGCAATTCTTCACATAATCAATGAACTTGACTTCCACTTTGGGAAGAGAACCATCTTTCTCTACACTTGCATGCATTTTTGTCTTCGTATTTTTTGTAAATGTACATCCTATGGGCATATTAGGAGCTTTTTTCCTGTTTTTTTGAAGATTCTTAGCCTTTTGATCTTGGTATTGACGGTTCTGAATCTTTTCTATTCTGCTTTGATTTTTGTGCACATTTGGCTGGCACATCTCATGTAGATTTCTTCAATGGAGCTTTTTCTTCAGTTTCCTCGTCATCAAAGTCATCATCATTTTCATCAGCAGTAAGTGTTACTTTATCCTGTGGAAGCTTGCTCCCACCTCCAGGGGCAGATTGCCTGCCAGACATGCCTAAGAGTTTTGCATCCTCCTCTTTTTCATTTTCTGACTCTGCATCTTTCTACCGAGCTACGAAGTGCTGTCTACTAGTATGCACTGGCTCTGGCTCTGAACCACGCTTCAACTCTAAGACCACAGGTGGTGTTATTTCAAAGCCTCAATGGAAACCATTGGCTATACAGACATTTTCGAAGTCACTGGTGCTACTTTAATTGGACTGCCTTCATAATTAATTGCCTCTGCCTCAACAATGCGTAATTCATCCTTTGCACGAGCCCCTAAACTCACCATTCTTAAGGATAACTGGCGCTCATTTTCGTCATTATCAACATCAAAGTGATCATCTTTGTTGGCTTTTAGTTCAGAATTGAAAAGATAGTTTAGAGTCTCAAGGCGCTCATGTCTATGTCCATCGAATCTTCCATAGTTGGTGGCACACACATAGGTGGGAGAGAAGGCAGACAGAGATAAAAGACTACTGCTCCAGAAAACAGCCACACAGGATGGAATCACAAGAAGGAAGACAGTTTTAAAGATACCACGTATCACTTCGGGCACTCATGAACAGAAAAATAAAAAACCAATAAATTAATTAAGATATTAGTAAAGCTTCTCTGAATTCAGATTAGTGAATCACTAGTTGGTTCAGAATTGTTGATGTTCATGTTAATTTGCACAGTATTGTTCTTTGTGCCATGAAGATCATTTGTGATATGGCCTTTCTCAAAAGTGTGCTCCACTATTATCTCTAAGATTTTGCTTCAAGCCACTAACACCCATTTTCCCATGTCAACAGTTTCTTATTTGATAAAACTCATGAATT
Organism: Trachypithecus francoisi; assembly: GCF_009764315.1. NCBI lineage: Eukaryota > Metazoa > Chordata > Mammalia > Primates > Cercopithecidae > Trachypithecus > Trachypithecus francoisi. The sequence goes on along the minus strand of NW_022681453.1, from coordinate 146,313,414 downwards.
CATTTTTCGCGAACTGAATTACATGTCATTGAACACTAAGCTGTTTCTTTTCAAATCAGTAGCAAGTTCATACAAATAAATGATTAATACCTCAGTGGTAGTCTGTGCAATGTACACATCTTTCACACAATCTACTAGTGGCTTTTCATTTTCTTCCTTTACTTTTGTGGAATTTAGAAATATCTAATGCCCTAGTTGCATTGCTTGGAGTGTAGAATCAGCAACCACATATATAACTTAAATTATGCTGACATTGATAATTATGGCAAGTAGCTGTTTTCAAACTAATAGAATTTTCAGCTGGGCATATATTTGCCCAGAATCAAAACTGCATTTTCCAGTTTCCTTTGCAGTTAAGTGTCAGGTCTGAGACTTAATTGTATCTTTCTTAGAAGCCAGTAAGTTGCCCTGTTGTTGTTCATGGATTCTGGCAAAAGATATGAGGCTCTTGGGTGTCATGCCCTAAGTTTCATGAGGGCAAGACAGAGGAGACTAGATGGATGCTAAATATATAGTGGGTTCACATCACAGTTGAGGAATTTCAATTATACCAAATAATAAGCAAGCCTGCTCTTTGTCTTATACCAAGATATTACCTCATCCTTCAGAGTTTCTTACTGTAAGCTCAATCCTAAATAATTGCCAAGTTCAGAGTGTTCAAGGCCTTCAATTTTTGGCATACTCCCAAAGATTATAGGACCATGCAGGAACCATGGTAGGTCATATGATAGTGCTATGTATTATGAAGCTTATGGACCTGGAAGAAAGATTCTCTGGGACAGATATATTTGTAAGAGCAAAATTGATTGGTAATAGAGTATGAGTAAATATCATTTGAAGTCCTCTTTTCTCAGTCCACAAAATGGATGTGGTGCCCCCTCCCTTGTGAGGCTGATTTGATTGTAGTGGTCTAATGCAGGTAATCCACTTGTTCTGGTGACTGACAAAAAGAAGAGATACCTAGTGAATGGTAGATGTAGCTGCTGCTACGTCAAGTAAACTGACTTACAGAGTAAGAACTTTAGTATGTGTGTAGTATGTGTGCATCTTCTATAGTGCTTAATATTGTATATAAGAGTTTTCTATGTTCTTCAAAACAAAACAAGACAAAACAACAACGAAAACCTCTGCCTTGAAGCAATCTGAAGTGGTTTGGCAAAGGAAATAAAAGAAGTCAGTAAGTTTTTTATTTGTTGGGTATTCTGTTACCTTTTAGCTAAAAGGAAATTTTGAAATTAATTTTAGATTTTTCCCATTTTACTAAAGCATTGAACAAAGACAATGGGAGTTTAATTGCAGCATGAGAGATTTAAGAGAAGAAAGGCTAAAAAAAGAATATATCTATTATTGATCACTTTAAACCAACACTGTACTAAATGCTTTATGTAACTCATACAAGTCAGTGAGGGTTGCATTGGAAAATAAATCATATTACTTAGAAACCATTTACTGATTATTGTATATAAAACATATACAGAGGTTAACCATAGATCACCTTTTTTTTTGAAAGAGAATGATTAGACTTATGTTCCAATTCACTTCTGATTCTATAATTTCTATGTAAGTTTTGTTCCACTACAAACAGAGGAATCAATAAATAACCACAATCAAAGTGCTTTTAAACATGTAAAAAAGAACATTCTGCAACACTTTGTCTTCAGAAATGGTCTCATCTAGGTCTTTTGTCCAGCACTCATAAAGTACTTGAGGACTCATTTCTCGATGTTCAAAATATTGTTAGATAAGAATGTGGGATTATTATCATCATTATTATTTTTTTTTTGAGATGGAGTCTCACTCTGTCACCAGACTGGAGTGCAGTGGCGCGATCTTGGCTCACTGCAACCTCCACCTGCTGGGTTCAAGTGATTTTCCTGCCTCAACCACCCAAGTAGCTGGGATTACAAGCACGCATCACCACGCCCAGCTAAATTTTGTATTTTTAGTAGAGATGGGGTTTCACCATGTTTGCCATGTTGGCCATCTTGACCTCATGATTCGCCTGCCTCGGCCTCCCAAAGTGCTGGGATTACATGCGTGAGCCACCATGCCCGGGCAGGAATGTAGGATTTAACAAGATGTAATTCCTGCTCTCAGGGAACCCACAGCCTAAAGAAAAATAGGAATGCAAATATTATTTATAATACCATTTGATAACTTTTCAAAGACAGCCTTGTAAACAAGAAAAACCCCTAACTTTATCTGAGGAGTCAGAGATACTCTTGCTTCAAAAAGGAGGAGAATAAGCTGAATTGAGAAGCTTAGCAGGTGAATTACCAATTGAATGTGTGGTAAGGAAGACAAGATAGAGCTGATAGGATGTGCAAATACAAGAAAATGTTTGTTTGCTTTGGAAACTCTATATGAGCTACCATGACCAGGATAACATGTTGAATATAAGGTAAAAATAAGGCTGAATGATATAGATGGGATGCAGATAATGAAGAGCTTGGCCTTTTACTATTCTGTAGGTTAGAGTTTCTCAAAGTTGTTTGATGCTCTTGGACAACTTATTTAAATGTATATTTTGATTGATTTGTTTCTGGGGTGAGGCTTGAAATTCATCCTTTCTAATAGGTTTCTACACATGCCACTGGCCCCCAAACCTCAATTTGAGTAGCCAAGACTTAGGAGATGTTTATGTAGTAAAGATTCTGAAATAAGGTAGAAACTCAATTAGATTTGTACTTTGGAGAGACGGTTCATTAGATGTAGGGTAGAATGCAAATAGATTTGAGGGCTGTCACTGAGAAGCTTTATTCAAATGGAAGCTTATTTATTAATATCTATATGAACAAATTTGATAGCAATATAGAGAACAGCTAAAATAAATTTCACAAAGACAGACTATTTCAACAAATGCCATTTGATCATTAATATATCATAATTTAAACAATTAGAAGTTTGTTTCTAATATTTTTTGACATCTCAAAGACAGTTAAAAATAGAGAGACACAAAATTATTATCTTTCTTACTATACTCTGATGCTCTGTCGCCCAGGCTGGAGTGCAATGGTATGATCTCGGCTCACTGCAACCTCTACCTCCCGGATTCAAGCAATCCTCCTACCTCAGCCTCGAAGGAGCTGAGACTATAGGAGCACGCTGACACGGCTGGCTAATTGTTTGTATTTCAGTAGAGACAGGGTTTCACCATGTTGCCCAGGCTGATCTTGAACTCCTGAGCTCAGGCAATCCTCCCACCTCAGCCTCCCAACGTGCTAGGATTACAGGCCTGAGCCACCGTGCCCGGCCACCTCACTATTCTTTTTAATGGTAGCCTCAGAGTTGGCCAAGCAACATCAAAATAGTGCTATGATGAACATGTATTTGAAAAAAGTGAGCTGGCTCCTAATATCAAGAAGCACACAATAAGAGGAGAATTTTTTAAAAATTATTATACTTTAAGTTCTGGGATACATGTGCAGAACATGCAGGTTTGTTACATAGGCATACACGTGCCATGGTGGTTTGCTGCACCCATCAATCTGTCATCTACATTAGGTATTCCTCAAGAAATTCCTAAAAAGTGATCATTTCTATGAAGCTGATATTATTATAATATTTGTAATTTCCTCCTTAAAAGAATTTTTCTTAAAAATTCTCTTCTTTTAAGGCTATAGTAGAACCATAAAATTACAAATACTATAGTAATATCAACTTCATAGGAATTATCATATTTTAGCAGTGAGCATCCCTAAGAGCACCTGGTCAACTCTGAAACATGCAGTGATTGCAAGTTTATCACCTAGAAAAGGGTCAGACATAAAACTTTGGGGAAGAATGTGTATAGTTCGGAGTTGTGCAGTTTTGGTAATCCATTCACACTTGGTTGGATAGTTATTAATGGCAACTGTCTCTCTAGACAAGAAGATAACCTTAAGACATCAGATAGGTCAGTGGTTCTGAACAGCTAGTTGAATGTTGGAATCATATGGGGGAACATCTGCAAAAAAAAAAAAAAAAAAAAAAAAACCAATGTCCAAAGCTCTATCTCCCAGAGATTCTGATTTAATTGGTTTGGGATGGAGCCACAGCACTGAAAAATTTAAAATACATTTTATTGAAGTATAATGTACATTTAGAAAGTGCACATAAGTATACAGTTAGATAAATTATAATTAATTCAAATATCCATTAATGAACACTGAAATAAAAAAACAATAATATTTCAAGTCCCCATCATAGCAACTAGGATTGATAGCCCCTGATGTTACAGATGATCATATAATACTACAGGACCTAAAAGAAAGGAAACATCATTTTAGAGTAGGGGAAAGATGAAGAGAAAACTTTGCTTTTCTATGGAGAATGTGTCATCAGAGATTGGAGTTGAAAGATGGCGGAATTTGGAGATGTAATTTTTGAGAAGTTTACAAGTAGTTAGATTTATATAAGTGATGAAAGATTATATGGGAAATGAATGTGATGTTTGGGGAACATGGGGTAGTTCAGGTCGCTTGCAAAGAAGAATGTGAGAGGTGGAGTAGAGCAAAGTTGGGGTAGAAAACTGAACATTTTTAAGTTTTTAAAATATTTTAAGAGCCGCAGTTAATAGGGTAAAGAACATCACACATGACATAGCAATTATTTATGGAACAAAGGTAAATTTCATCCTTGTTTTTTTTTATGATTTTAGGCATTTGCCTTTCATAAATCTGTATTTAATAAAGAAAAAAGTGTAATTACTATAAAATGTACATACGGACTGTCATATTCACTTGATAATATTTTTCATGTTTTTACATTCATTTACTCATTCTGAATAATTTACGTCAAGCAATTTTCAGAAAAATTTAAAGCTAATTTTACTTCTTTTTGAAAAAGATTCTCCAATACTTATACTATGTGCAATATTTTTTGATCTTCCAATAGCATAAGAAGGAAGTGAAAATCATTATTGCAAGGAAAGATAATCTTTTGTTTCAGGTGTATATGTACTCTGAATATAAAATTCACCATAATATCAATAATTAGCCCTGTCACTTAAAAATGATAATTATCTCATTTACATGTCTATGACTTTTAAAATGCATCATACTACTTCAACAAATAAATTACATTCTGGATCATATCAGTATCTCTTCAAGAAAATGAAGTTAAATCTTTGTAGTAACCAGCAGCTTAATTTTCATTAGGCCAGCTATTTGATAATTAGTCATGCACCATAAATCAAACCCCAAGTCTTCTAGCTTCTTAATTGAAAATTATTGCTTCTTGGCTCTCTGGTTAAAAGTGCAGCAAGTGTGAGTGTGATCGATGTGGAATCTGGCACAAACAGTTTAAGAGAGTCAGAACTTGATAGATCGCTGCCCTGAAGGGACTTGTAATGGTGGATAGGCAGAAATCTCCAAATTAAAGATTTGCTTTTAAAATTGCAAGTGTAAAAATAGCTCTGGTATACCAAATCCATCTTGACATTTTGACCACTTTTCTTTTCTTCTTCTTCTTCTTTCTTTAAATGTCAGTTAGAATCTACTCATTTGTACCAGTTACTATGGAGATAATATTAAATTAATGTAAAGTCCAACTTTTTGAGGGAATAAAATGTGAAAATATTCCCTACCAATGCCATGAACAAATACTGAATTTGTTGATATTTTAATGCAATTTGAAAACATTGACTAAAAACACTCTACTCATTTGACAGCTAATCTGAGAGAACAGATGGCTACCCAAGTATTGCCCCCAGTCATAAAATCATTTCAAATATGATACTGTTGAGGCTAAATAAAAGACTTTGCAAGTAATAAGGAAAATATTGCTTCATTGAATGGCTGCAGCTTGTTGCCATTTTTCTTCTGACAATCTAGGAGGATTTGCAGAGAACTTTGGTCATGTTTGGAGTTCTTTAGTTAAGAACAACCACAGGGTTTTCCAGCATTCATTTCTCGTTTCCTAGTGGCCTGACAGCCAGGACCTGATGAGGGACACAGCAGGGAGTACTGGGAAATGCCCCATAAATTTCAATGTGTGAAGTAAAAGACCTAAAAAAAAATCTGGGCACAAGAACCAAGGTTGGAATTTGAAAATCACCTGGACAAATGTAACCTGAAATAAATATAGCATTTTACAAATTCCAAGTGTAAAGTGAAGTGGAAAGAAACATAAAACTTCCTGATAAATTATGGTTTGAACTGAAATAATAATTAGCTAGGATGCTTGTGGAGATATGATATCGAGACATGAATTATATCTTAGAATGTAAGAAATCTTACTACCTCTTAAAGAAAATTCCAAAATAATTAAATGTATATAGACACGTAACTATCTTTAAGTTTTAAACAAATTAAGACTTTCTATATGTAAGTTATCTCATCTATAAAATAATGGAGTTATGATCACTGAAATCCCGTATTCTTTCTTACGCTAACATTCTGTGATTTTGAGGAAATCTGTATATAAAGCTAAACTTCTCGTTCTTGATTAATTGGGTTTTAGCCTAGGAGAACAATTAAGATTCATACTCATTTACAAAGGGTGTAGGTGTGTGTGTGTCTATACATATTAGAGTACGCATAGACAGTCTCACAAATTAGTTGTATGGAGGCCTGATTCTATCAGCAGATGTGTTTTTCCCGGCTACACATTGTTTTAAAAATCTTGGTCACTTCCAACATTTCAAAATCCAGAAATGTCACATAGAAATCTAGATTTCTGACTTGGTTTTAGAAACAAAAAATAAAGAAATACATTTTTTTCCTGCAAAAATATAGTCACCTAGAACTAAATAGCAATTTCTTTCTGCATATATTATAGTCTTCCCTTTCTGAGCTTTCTTGTCTGTGCTAAGCCTGGTGTCAGTTACTGTTTATTAGTATTCTTGCCCTGTTACACACTTTGTTCTACATAGACTCTTCATTACAATTTTCCTCTCTGGCAATAAGGTAAGCCCCTGAGTGCTGATCTGCTTCTCTCTCTCATCTTCCCCAGCCCGCCACAGCCACCAAAAAAGGATGCCTCTGAGGCTCTAGGATTTTCTTACCTGTCTGTTTTTTTCACTCTATGAGTGCTGCCAACCCTTTTGAAATGTGGACAAAACTTTGAGGATCCAGAAAGGTATTAGGAGATGTGCCCACTGAATTATGTTCTGAATCTGATGATTATTCTTTGCATCCCTTGTTTGTTGGATCAATAGTAAACTAAAATTAAAACAACCTTCATGGTATTTGAGTCACAGTTCAAACCAATCTTTGGACATAGACCAGACTTTGTATAATGGTCCAACTCACCTAGTTGGCTAGTGTTGTACATACTATCTAGAGTGTTAGAGATGCAGATACGTTTCTCCAGATCTCCATGCTTCTTTCTAAAAACGACTCTCCAATCCTAATAGTCTGAGAAGAATTAGTTCTGATTTTCCAACTAACTCTCTCTTGAGCACTGGCCACAAAGGCAGACTTGACCAGGCCAATCAGATTTATTCTCTGAGAAACTGAAATTGAGACATGGAGACTAAGTCATTTAGTTGTCTGGAACCAAAGTAGATAATCCTGTAGATTCAAGACTGATACTGTCATTTTGGGGAGAGTTATTAATGAGAAACCAGAAACAGAGGTATAGAGAAAGACAGTTCAGTCACACTGTGGCTCAGTGAATCTCTGATATCTTTCCAGTAACTGTGGTCTAAGAGATTTTCTGTGATCAAATTTCATTTGATTTGCAACCAGATAATTTCTGACTAGATATATATACTGAGATTTTCCTAGATAAATTACTGTAAGGTAATCTCTAGATCAGAAAGTATGCTTCTTTTAATGCTCTTCAGACATATTTTCAAATTGTCCTTTGGAAATGTTGAACTAATTTATGCTTCTGTAAGAAGGTATAGGACAACAAGCATTTGTCTGTACTGAAAACATCCTTTTGAGGAAAGTCAATATGGAGTTATTATACTATTAGTTATGACATTAATTGTACACTGAATTACCCTAGTGATAAATAATTCAATATATCCACAGATTGTGAAGATTTATTTACCCCAATATTTTTTGGTGATGAAAATTATTATGAACACTCCAAAAACTTTTCAGGCATTCTTGCATATTTTTATTAAAATATAATATAGGTACATTCAATTAAACATGGCAGACTAGAAACATATATTTAATCACCATTCTATCCTTAACTGCAGTGGCAGACAAGTAAAACTTATAAATAAGTCCACAAGGCAAAGAGTGTAAAAGAAAATATGACAGAGAGGATACCAATAGGTTTACGGAAGGTGAAAAACAGATGAAATGGTAATAACTGACTCAGCAAAGTGGAAGGATTGGAAACCTACATGTTTGCAGAGGATGATAATTATGAGAAGCACAGCAACCTGCCCTGAAGAACCTTGGTAAGCATTAGAATTTGGAGGCTCCAGATACAACAAAAAAGGAGGTGAGACTTGGGATGCAAGGCACAGAGAAGCATGGGTGTGAGAAAGATAAGTGAAATGGTGACATCTCCCGATGAATTACCTCACTTGGGGCCACCAGTTTCCTAACAGCTGGACTGATATTCACCATCAAGGAGACTGTCTAGAACAGAGACTCTCCACTCAAACATGCATCTAGTTAAAGGTATGTGGGCTTCCTTCCTACAGCAAAAAGGTGGTTACACTCATCTTTATGCTCTTTCCATTAAAGCAGAGCCTCTAACCAACTTACTGGTGATTTACTCTTGAATATGAAAAAAGGGGTAAGCATCTCCCGACATGTTAGAAGGGCTGAACATGTAACACACAGAGATCAAAATAAACAAATAAAAAGTGAACTACAATGACAGGCAATTCAGGGAACAGAAGAAAACAAAAATTAATTGATATGATTAGAGACACAAACAAAATTATTACTTTAATGAGACAAGAATAGGATGTTATTTTAAAAAAGAATCATGGAATGAAAAAGAGCTATTCACAATAAAAAGTAAACGTAGAAGGGTTGAAAGATTAAATGGGGGAAATATTTGGAAAAGTAGTATAAAGAGAAAAAAAATGAACACTAGGAAGTAAAAGAAAATTAGATTTTCCAAAAAGTCCAACATCAAGAAGAATAGAAATATAATATAGGTACATTCGATTAAACATGTCAGACTAGAAACATATATTTTCATCACCATTCTATCCTTAACTGCAATGGCAGACATGTAAAACTTATGAATAAGTCCATAAGACAAAGAGTACAAAAATAAATAAATAAATAAAAGGAAGGAGAAAACAGAGATATGTTACAAGAAAATACCCTAGAACTGAAGGACATGGATCAACAGATTGGAAAATCCTGCCAAGAACTTAGCACAAAAAATGTGGTGAAAACAATTTCAACTTAAAAATCTATCTGCAGCCAAATTCTGGCCAAGTAAGAATAAATACATTTTCACACATACAAGGTTTCAGCAAATTATCTTACAGACACTTATTCTCAATCAAGTACTGCTGTTTCACTAGAAGACAGGGAGTTAATCAAGGAAGAGAAAGACATGGGCTCCCTCATGGGAGACAGACAAAGGAAAGTTCCAAAATAACAAGTCTGCAATAGGCCTGGAGAGCAATCAGATCAGATTTCACAAGAAATCAGAGGACCCAAAGGGGAGGATTTCTGGGAGAAAATGATTTTAATTTAATTTAATTAATTTTGACATGTAGAAAATGGTATTGAGATGTGTATAAAAATTGTGTTTGAAATTTTAGGAAGAATTAACTACAAGTAAATATTACAAAAAGAAAAATAATTTTATACAGGCAAATGTTGACTTTATGAAACATAACACATAAAGCAAGCAAGAAAAAAATAGCTTGTTTGACTATCACTGGACTCAGCAAGGAACAAGATGTATATAACACACAGCATGTAAATCTTAAGAAGTATGTAATTGCGAAAGAGGGGATATAGAAGGTGCTTACATAAGATGATGCCATAACACAGTCAATACACAAATTATAACATTGATAGATCAATGAAATGTAAGTCTAAGGCATATATTTAGAAACATGGAAGCAAGTAGATGTGTAAAGAAAGTACTTGTTCTTGGAAAAAAGAATTTGGTAGGTTAGGAGATATGGAAAGTAGAAGTATTTTTCTTGATATTGTTTTAAGACTTTTAGGCTGGGAGTTTTAGACTTAGGCCTGTAATCCCAGCACTTTGGGGAACCGAGGTGGGCAAATCACCTGAAGTCAGGAGGTCAAGACCAGCCTGACCAACGTGGTGAAACCTCGTCTCTACTAAAACTAAAAAAATTAACCAAGCTTACTCGCGGGAGCCTGTATGTAATCCCAGTTACTGGGGAGGCGGAGGCAGGAAATCGCTTGAGCCTAGGAGGCAGAGGTTGCAGTGAGCCGAGGTTGCAGTGAGCCGAGATTGCACCACTGCACTCCAGCCTGGGTGACAAGAGCAAGACTCCGTCAATTAAAAAAAAAAAAAAAAAAAAAAGACTTTCAAAACTGAATACATTGATGATGAGACAAAGAAAAAGCATTTAAAAAATCGGTAAAAATTCAAACAGAACAAAATTTATCTTCCACAAATAGTCTGAATAATCTCAAACATATAAATGTATGGATACATCTCTGTTTTTCTTACATGGGTAGTAGTAAACTGTTCACTGTCTTCCAAAACTTTAAAAGTGTTTATCAATATGTTTCATAGATTGTTTTCTATCTCCTTTCTATCTATAGCTGTCTACTTTCTCTTTAGAGCCTGCTCAGTATTCCATTTTATGAATGAACTGTGATTCATTTGATGGTAGAAGCCCTCCTCTTATTTTTATTTTTATTTATTTATTTTTTTGAGATGGAGTTTTGCTCTTGTTGCCCAGGCTGGGGTGTAATGGCAGCTCATGGCAACCTCCGCCTTCTGGGTTCAAGAGATTCTCCTGCCTCAGACTTCCAAGTAGCTGGGATTACAGGCATGAGCCACCATGCCCAGTTAATTTTGTATTTTTAGTAGAGACGTGGTTTCTCCATATTGGTCAGGCTGGTCTCAAACTCCCGACCTCAGGTGATCTGCCCGCCTCAGCCTCCCAAAGTGCTGGGATTACAGGCATGAGCCACTGTCCCAGGCCCGAAGCCCTCCTCTTAAAACGTACAATTCCTTATGTAGTCAGTCTATATGTAATTTGTGCACAAATTAATTTTGCAAGGAAAAAATACCAGTACCCCAAAATGCATAAACTATCTTGGAGATTTAATGAGATGTATATAAAAATACTTAGTTAATTTCAATTGTAAATGCTGACTAAAAATACATTTTAACTGAATATTCACATATTTTATTTTTGGGGTAAATTTGTGTTTCTGCAAAATGGGTTTTCATAAAATAATAACCTTTTAACATTAATACTTACTAATGTTAACAAGTATCTATTGTGTGTTTAATAAATATGTAAAGCTCTAAGGGTGTCATGAGGGCATCATGGAGCATTCACTTCTGAGTATAGTTAAATTAATTAAGAGGCATCTCTAATTTAAAAAATGTAATAATTAGTATTTTTAAAACATTTGTACTGAATATATATGCATTCAAAGAGAAAATTAACATCTTTTAAAAATACATATGTAAAATATCTCACTATAGTCATCTAGCAGGAAAATACATCTTTATACAAACAGCAAGAGTGATGGTTATACTACCATCTATTGTTCTTTCCTTCTTCCCTTTTTAATTATTCCCTTTCTCAGATAAAGTCAAAATACTGTCAAACATTTTTTAAAAAATAAAATTATCCTGGTTACTAGTGAAGGCAAGTACAACTTTCTGACCATAAGTACACTCTTTCACAATAATCTTTAAATTGGAAGAGTGTAGTGCAATTCAAATAGGCCAATGAAGATTTGAATATATAGGAGACAATAAAACCCATGTAATTACAAACTCTAGAACAGATGATGAAAAGAAAACATGATATTTGAACATACAAATGGGAACACAGTTTAAATAAAGTGAGAGAAATTTTCACACACAGAAAACATTAATCAAGTGTCTGTAAACTAAATTTAATTCAATTCAACAAAATTTACTGAATATTTACTATGTGTTCTGGACCTTTACATGGTGCTAAAAGCATGAAGTTAAGATCTTTGTGTTTACAGGTGTTATACAATAACACCCAATTGTACAAGTATGTATAAAGTGAAATGGAAACATAAATGTGAGTCCATGCTTATGAGAATCTGGGAAAGTAAATACAATTTGTTAGAATTGCCCAAGGTGCATGTGTGCGCACACACGCACACACACACACAAAGGTAGCTTCGGTGGGACTAAAATATTTATTATGGAAAAGAGAAAACTAATTGTTTTGAAATGCTTTTACCTCTGTGTATCTATTTCTGTATTCATACCTGTATCTTCAACTTTATATTCATGTTCAATTTTTTCATGCCAATTTAATATGTTCTTTATATACAATAACCTAGAAAATTGACACTATTCTTTTTCTCAGTTTACTACATAAGAAATTGAAGCATAGTAAAGAAAACTCGGCCACGGTCACACTTAATGAGTAAGGAAATTGAGACGTTCTATCATTTTTCAAACATGCTCTAGAACAACATTGTCCAATAGAAATTTCTGCAATAGTAGGAATGTTTTCTACCTGAGCAGTTTAATTCTGTAGCAACTAGCCACATATGACTATTAAGCCCTTGAAATGTAGCTAGTGCACCTGAGGAACTAAATTTGGAAATTTACTTAATTTTAATGCATTTAAACCTAATTTTAATGCATTCACATTTAAATAGCCAACTCCAGAACATGTAGAAGCAGACGGTGGAGATGTAGGAGGAAGAAGGGGAGAACTGAAGGAGTAAAGTTTTAGAAAGTAGAAATAATAAGGCTTCACCCCACGTGGAAGAATTGGACTTCACTAGGATAAAATGCAGCTTTTCTGATGTTAAAGGAGGAAACAGGAGAGGACGGAGGTACATAGAGTAGGTCAGTGGATGAGTAAGGAAGGAGAACATAGTGGTGATAATGAAATGTGAGACAAAGGTGAGAGTGAGGGACAGAGCCACAAATAGGTATTTCAGGAGGGGCTACGGTGGTTGATTCTATTTCTTATAGATACATAAAGACACAATGAAAGAATATATCAAAATGACAAAGGTTATCTGACTGAGGAGTCGGGGGAACTGGATAAGTGGAGAGAGGATTAAGAGGAACAGTTTTCACTTGTTCACATTTTTATTCTTTATTTTGATTTTCCAACCCATGATAATGTATTACTCATTCAAAACATTAAGTTAAAAAATTAAAAATACTAGATGAGAAGACTTAGAAATGTATTTACTAGATAGTGATAAACAGGATTGCTGGGAAGTATTGAGGATCCTGCAGAAATCTGTTTTATAAGGAACAGTAACAACATTTTTTGTATTTCTTTTTTTTAAAATTATTTTCCAGTGCATATTACTACAGAAAATGCCAATTTCATACAAACAACAACAACAAAGCAGTTTTATCTGATGAGATTTTTGACAAAGTAATACAGTTGAATATATATGTATTATACATATATTATATATGTATTATATATAATATACATATGTATTATATATAATATACATATGTATTATATATAATATACACAAATATATACATTCATACCTGTTAGGTCATTGAGAGGGCATTGATGGAAGTGGGAATTGAAGGATAGTGATTATGAATGGGTCTGGACACTTTAAACTCTGAATAGGGTACACATCTTTTGAAATTAGTTTAAAATAATTTGGACCTAAAAACTAGGCCTAGCTAATAACTAAATACATGATAAAGATATTCCATGGTATGCTTTCTATGGTTAGGCATTGCCTAAATCCCAGGCTTATTGGATAATGATATTGTACTAACAAGGAACTTTATATCATAAAAAAATGAGATAAAATGTTAAATGCAGGTTTTTTTTTCACATTCTTCCTTTGAAGAATTTCATTTTCTAGTTTTCTGAATTATCTTTCCTTTACTCATTTTGTTTTTTTAACACCAAGTACTCTATTATTCTATGGCAATATAGCCGTGGTGGATTTCCTGATACTTGAACTAGGGCCTGGGAATCACACAGCTTTAACATTAAGGCAGCAAAAAAGGAAAGGGAAAAATGGATTCTGTTTAGATTTGTACATATTCTGCTCCCATTTTCAATAGAATGAGTACTATGGGCAACACTTTGCCTTCTCTTAGCTATTTAGTTTATCAACCATCCTTGTTTTTTTCTTCCAGCTTTCTGTGGGACTAAAACACACTGTCAGGCCTTTTGCTATGAGTGTGAAATGCACAGCAATATAAAAAAGAAAATAAATGCAAAAAGAATATAGAAAATCAAATGCCTCTGTGATCTCAATTCTATATTTATGTGTGAGATTTAGGGGTAAATATGTATGTGATATCAAAAAGACTATTACATATTTAAAATTTTTTGTTAATATTAGATTTTATAGTGATCATTCTTCAAATACCTTCCACACAAAACCTCCATAATGAGCAATAAACATTGCTTATTAATGAAACACATTGCTTAGCCTGTCAGAATGCCGTGATACTTTTCTGTAAATACTTTACATGTGGGTTTTCTTTCAAGTCAGTAGAAAAAAAAATCGTAAAGAAACATGCAGAAACAATTGTGTAAGCTTTTAAAAAGCAAGATTGTTTGGTGGTTCCCGGTATATGGTGGGGAGGAGTCCTACCTATTCCAAGGGAGGAATTTCCTCAAACTCAGTGAGAGATTTTCCTGATTTTTGTTCACAACCCTTGGAAGAGATGACACTCCTTTGCCTTCAGACCAAGAAAAACACATCACATTGAAATATTAATTCCAAATAACCTATTGCTATAAAGATGGGGACATTTTGTTATTTAATATTCAACCTCAAACATACCAGAGTATTAAGTAGAAATAAATAGTATTTTAAGGACTTTTATTCTATAATCTTGCAGAAGGGGATCACTATTTTAGCTACTGTCAAAGGGCACTGAAAATAAGATTGAGAATGAAAAATGAAACCTAACACCAGTGTCTCTTCTGACTACTCTGCATAATCTAATGGACTTAAACTCTTCCTGCAAAACCCTGCTGCTTTTCTGTTGCTTGATATTCTGACCATTTTTGAACCCTTGAACTCTGATAGAGAGGAGGGACTTGGAGAGGTTGTCATCTGATCTATGTTAGAAGGCAAAAGGAATAGCTTTCTCTCTAATAGCACTTCTTTCTGCCTAGCAGTTGGTGGGAGATTAAAATGATCTAGGTGGATAAGGCTGGTTAAAGGTCTGGGGACATCACTTTTTTGGGAGGGCTTGTCTGCATGTCAAAAACACAAGCCAGTCATTAGAAGTGGAATGTTTATTTTTTCCCGTCTTCTTTTCTGCCACACATTAGTAACAGTTTACTATTTACTCATTTTTATGATTTACTCCAAGTCTTGAAGAACGAATTCCTGCTATGCTACTGTCCAGCCAGGATCGTGGTTAGACACTGACATTCTGAGTTCCAGCCATATTAATTGCTGGATAAAGGCTATAATCCCTCTCTCTTTGAAGCCCAAGGCTGATTTTTAGGCAACACTTCAAAAGCAGAGCACAACTGAAGAGGCATATTTCCTACCAGCACTGAATTACCATGATTGACTCAGCTTGCATTAGACATGTGCCTTACATATTTGGCTATCCAGCAAAACAGTTTGATTTTTGATATTAGAGCGTGAGACAAAATACCTTTTGTGATCCAAAAGCTGATCTATAACTCCTTGGGAGATATTTAGATGGCTATTTAAACTACCTTAAAAATAGAAACACCTAAGTCATTTTTTTCTAATAGTAGAAAACATCATGCTTGAAAGTTCTCTCTCTCTCTCTCTCTCTCTCTCTCTCTCTCTCTCTCTCTCTCTCTCTCTCCCCCCACTTCTTTCTCTTTCGTGTTATGGCACACATAATATGAAGCCATCAGTCTGAGTCCACTATGATTAATGACAAAAGCCTATGTAAATAAGGCATTTCAAACATTTTCAAATTATTGTAACCCTTAGAGATCCTTTTAAAAATAATTTTTAAATCAGCCATTAAACACTTATATCCAACACTCGTAATGCCATTGTAACCAGCATTTTAAAATAAGGAAGTGTGATGTATAAATATCCTTCAAAAGACTAAACAAAAATGATAATCACTAAGAACATAAAAACAAACCCCCAACCAAAAAAATGACTGAAGTAAATGAAAATGTATGACCAACATGGAACCTTATATTAGTCTTTTTCACTTACAGCATGTTTATCTCTGAATCTGTACTGTCAGGACTTTCTCATATAGGATTTGCCAAGTATACTGAGTGGGCTATGTTTCAGAAAGATTAACAGTATTTCACATCAAAGGAGGACCCTGCTGCATGGTCTTACGAGATTGTCATTCACTCCCATTATGGCTCATTTGCACAAGATTTTCATGTAATATGAGCCATTGTTTTGATGGCAGTGATTTGACATAAAGACAGGGCTGAACTGCATCTCAGCCTCCTAGTCAGTCAGGCTGGGGGGTATCTTGGTCCCAAAGAACTTGCCAAACATAAAAGGCAACTGTTACTCAGTTATAGATTGGCCCTACCCCCCTCAACTCTACTCCCTTGTTTTTAAGGTGGCAAACTTCTTGAATGTGCATGGATACCATAAAAATTAGACAATGCCTGCTTGTGCAAGATTAGATACAGTATAACCAGACAAAGTTTCAGATATCCTATTTAAAATTGCAAGTTATGAGCTATTTTAATGAGCTGCTTTTTCTTTTTGTGCTTTCTGTCATGCTTATTTTGATTTTAAAATAATTTGAAGTGGTGAAAAGTAATGCCTGAGCTACATTCAAAACTTTTCCTCAAGCAATATTTGTGTTTTTCTGGTGAGTTAGTTTCATGGCTATGCATAGAATACATATTTACAGACACTAGTCACTAACTTTCTCTTCCTCTTTCTTTCTGCAAGTTAGATTAAAAAGAAAAAGAGATGTTATTGATGCTGCCACAGTGCCTAATAATGTAAATAGAAAAGAAATATTCAGTCAATAGTCTGGATGATTCTAAATGTGATTTTATTTAACTAGATTTTATTTAAGTAGAGAGACTATTTTCTTATTAAGTCTATTCAGCATATATATATAGACTTTAACATAAACTTAAGAAGATACTTTACACTATATATAACATATATTTAGATGTATTAAATATATAAGTAACATGAAAAGAAAAATTTTGAAATTATTTATTCAAAGTATTAAATTAAATGTGAAGAACTAAGAATGAAAACTACCTTACAATACAATCAACGTTTAGTGCCTGGTTTGAATTTTCCAAACTAACGCGTTTAAAATCTGTAATTGTAACTCTTCTACAGCATGTACTATTAGTAGCAAGGTGCTAGTTAGTTTTACGTAACAATTGTTCAATGCATTTAGATACAATGATGCATCCAAATATTTAAATTTTTGAAATTCATTTTGAAAGCTATGCCAATGTCTTAAATTTTGTGTTTAGAACAAGAATGGCTATAATTCTGGGGGATTTTTGATGCATTTTTAAGCTCTTTACAGCAACCATAAAACAAACAAAAGTCATAAAACAAAAGTGAACTCATGTGATTTCATGATGCTTGAGAAAATATTTAAAACTGAAAAATATTTACTCATACAATATTTTGTACAAATATGAGTGAATATAAATTTTTCGTCTAAAATTATTGACCCCATTCTACCTCAAGAAATTAGTGACAGAATATAATTAGGATAACATTTTATATTTAAAAACTGCAGTAAAATTTCGCATACAGAAACTAGCATGCTCAGTAAAATTTTTAAAAATATACATTTTCTTAGAAAAACAATGAACAAAATAAACATAAAAACTAAGAATGACACAATCAGAATATTGCCTCCAAATTTTTAGCTTGAAAAATTTTAACATACAAAAATAGTTGAAATACAGTACAGCAAACATTCGCTTGTTCTCCACTCAAAATCAACGTTTTTTTGCTACCTTGACTTTCTTTTCGCTAAATTGCTTGAAAGTAGTGACACTCTTAAATTTTGCAGGATGCATCTCCTATGCACAAGGGTATTCCTGTACATAACTACAACAACAGAAAAATTGAAGTACTTCTATAAAATCTGGTTATCATAATATTTGAATTTAATTATAGATTAATTAGATCTCAGGGATAATTAAAAATACATAAATCTTTAATGGCAAATGCAACTTTACTGATCGATATAAACACTTTTTCAGTTACTTTAAATTTAAATTCAGACTTAACATGTTGATACTTCCATTGGAATTTATAGATACATTTTGAAAACAAATACTAAACTATTAGCTAAATGTATTTTCCTTTAGGAAACATTTTCAAAATACATGAACAACAGCGCCCTCTACATTTGGATAGCAAATCATGAAAAAGATTTTGCTAGTTGAGAAAAGGAGCATTTAACAATAATCACTATGGATTTGGGGACAAATTATGTGATTGTAATACATTACAAAATTACATGGTAATCTCTCATATGAGTTTACAGTATTTTAAACCATTGATTTAGTACAGAAAATCAAAATCTGGAAACTCAATATTCTACCATTTAGGAAAACACTGACAAAAATAATAGTCAAGAGGAAATAGAAGACTTTCTAGGAAAATATAAACCTACTTAAAAACAAATTTAATCATACTATTTAATAAATTTTCAGAAATCACTTATAAGTAGTTAAAATTGTGTTATTTTCTTTCCTTGCTTATATAAACAGAACCTACTGATGTTTTCAAATTCAGAGGTGATCAAAGTCTTTTAAAAATGCTTTCTAGTTACCAGTATTCTCCTATTGAAGAAAATATAGACTTAGAATCTAACATTTATTGGTAATTTTAAGTTCTTTTAAAAGTTCTTTTTCAGACTAATTCATAAAAAAGTTGTTTATAAAATTACAGACATATAAAATATATTATATATAAATCCTTGTGTCTGTCACTAATTAGCGAAACCATCCCTAAACATTTAGTACATCATCTTGTAAATAATTCAGAATAAAACTATATGCATATTTAATAAATTTAAAAAATATATTTTTGTATCAGAAAACAAAATTATAAATATATATTTGTGTTTCCTTTTTCCAACTATAAACACTTCATTTTATGGCACCTGAATTTTTATTTGTCTATAGTCAGCTTAGTGTAAAAGATGTACCTAATGGCAATAAAATCAATTCCATATGTTTGCATTTGGAAGATTTAGTTTTCTGTTTAATTTTGTTTTCTCAGTGTAATTTTTTCACTTAAGATAAACATGCTTATTTTAAAAAATAATATTTTCTTAAATATATTCTTTTAAATACATTTGATACTGTGCCACTATTAAATTTCAAGGGCAACTTAAATGCTGTAACCTAAAATAAAAACTTTTTAGTAAATTATTTGTGAGTTGTCAGCGGTTAAAGAGCAGATTAAAGTAGTTAAAAACTGGAAATATGTTGTGTTATTCCTGCTGAATTTAATTCAAGAGTCTCAATGTCTAAGATCTTGCATTTTAAATAAAAGGCAGTAACACAAAAATTAAAAATGAATAAGTGACAAACATATATTTTATTTTTAAATAGTCAGCAATTAAAATATCTGAAATAAATTAAATTCCTGCAAATTTTTGTCTCTTTTAAGTTACAGGAAAGCTGCACAATAAAATAGGTTGTGAGAAAAAAAAAGGAATACTCTTTGAAATTATCCTTTCAGTCTTTTCCTTGGCTTACAGTGCCATGAAAAATCCTAGAACATGCTCTAAAATTCTAAAGACAAAATGCCAGTGACTCTGGGGATCATCTTGTTCATTTTAAGAGCAAATTAAAACAGTGAAAGAATGGTGCAAATAATTGTTTCATATGTTCTTTGCTTGTGACTGCTGTAATCATCGGGCCTGATTTACAAATGTAGACTTGAAGGTTTCTCAGCTTCCTGCAGGGTAGAAGACTGTTACTTTGGCACTCGCCCTCTCGCCCTTGTAATCACCACTCAAAACTGTGCCCTGGTACTTCCAATTCCCAGTCTCTTGATTGAACACCTCATTCTGTGCTAACAAGGTGTCCAAGGTATTTGAACAGGGACTCCAGTCGGAAAATTGTTAATGGTTTTGCTCATTAAGAGTTCCTGCACTAGTTTTGGTAATTTGATAACTGTCTAAATTGCAAGTTGATTTTCTCTCCTTCAGTTTAAAGGATGCTCAATTTAAGACAGCAACAGTAATAGTTGAGTTTCAGAATTGACAAGGGAAGTTGAATACTGTCTGTGTTATTATACAATAGTTTCCACAGGATTAATAAAATTATCTTGAACATCTAGGTTTATTTTCCATTTATTTTCAAGATTTTATTGAATATAAAAAATTTTCATAGGGTGTACGTATGAAATAGCTAAGATTTCCTGAAAGTTTAAGGGACAAAAAGAAGCAACAAAAATGATTTGCTTCAAAATGTGAGAAACAATAGAGCTATGACAGTATTTTAAAATACTTTACATTAAAATAAAATCAATTAATTCTATTTTTGACACCAACACTATTACCACAAATATGCAAGTATGTCTAAAAAACACATGTAGCCTTATTCATTTTTAAAACATGTAAATAATGTTGGTTTATTTTACTATTCGAATGACTTTACATGGTCATTAATTATAAAGTCAATTTTTATTCATATAGAAAATTTTAATAGATACACATTTTTGCTGAACATTTATTTAAAGAATAATTTCAAATGTGGTCTGAAAGTTTAAAATTGGCTTTTAGAAGTAGATGTACAAATCCTGAGAACATTTTTCATAAGTTAAATGCATTTGCCTCTATTGAAATGCCTTAACAATGCCAAATTATTTTATTATAGAATCAATTTCTTTATGTTTCTATACTCTATAAAAGATATATTCCCTAAGTGGAATTAAGAAAGCCAAATTAAGGAAAAATCAATATTTATAGATTATTTAGTTCAGTTTAAGACCTGTGATCTACTTTATCAATTCAGATTTTAAAGGGAGACTATTTCTAAAAAGAATTTTTCTTACTCCCTATTTCCTTTTCTCTTAATCACGAAAGGCTATTACTAAGTTTGGCAGCAACATCTTCAGGGATTTCTTTTAAATTGTTTTTAGTGATTTGGACAGTTGCCATTTTATCATAGAGATGAAAAGGTGGGAGAGGAGATTCAGCTGAGGATGGAAGTTTCTCCCTATATGGAGCAAAGGCCTGTTTCAAAGTGATTTATGTGGCAGTTTTCTTCTGCGTCACCATTATGTCCCTACTGCCTGAGTGTGACAACGTAGTGCTTGCTAACATTTTGGTAATAATTTATTAGGATGAGATTTTTTTGGGGGGTCTGAAGTTCAGCCTGCAATCATTTTAACATTCGGCTAAAAGGCGTGCGTACTCTACAGGCTTATTTATTTTTCACTTTGGAACTGTGCACTCACACAAAAACCTGCCTACTTAAATCTGCAACTTTTCTTTTTGAATTGAAAGTTGAATGCAGACCATGACTTGTGCATATAAAAAAATGCAGAAATAATGCCCCCCTACTGTGTAAGTATTTTTGTTTTTCATGAATCAAGCCCAAAGTTATTTAAATTAATTCTAGCCTCATCAGGGTAATAGAATATCATTTTTTGGCTTCTTAAAAGTACTGATGCATGGATGTAATTTTACTGGTTATTTGATCAAATTTCTCATACATCTTAAAATTATATAACACAAAGAAAAAAACTGATGGCTACAATTTCATGCTAACAGACTTTAATCAATCAGCATTAAAATACAATTTTTGATGTTTATAAATCATTGTATTTTATTTTTGAAAACACAGAAAACAAAGAATTTATAAGATTTTTTGTGTGTGTTTATATTGAAACCTCTGCAATTGATTAATCAATCGGGGACTCCTCCTAGAAATGTTACTCTTTGAAGTTGGGTGTTAATTTAGAAATTCTATCACCCATCTAAGCTGGATGCATTTGTTTGAAAATAAAAGCCCCAACTTCCCTACATGTTTGACCAGAAGAACAGGCAGATTAAAAATATAGTTTATTATGCTAGACCAAGATTTAGTTGTAGATGAAAAATAAGTTACTTTTGTTTAACTTGAAATTTTCAACAGCTGATCAATATGCCTATGAATATATTAGGGTAATTTTTGTTAATATTGGTGGCAGGGAGCTGGAGATTGGATTTTTTTTTTCTTCCCCTCAGGGATGAGTCAACAGATTCCTGCTTTCAAAATACCGTTGACTTCATAGTCACGCAACTGTAATTAGGATATGATCAAGCCAAAAATGGAAGTTAATAATAACTAATGGGAATTCTAGGCTTTTAAACTTACTTTAAAATGTTTCTATTTTTCTTGTAATTTTCTTGAAAAAACTAAATACTGCCAAGTCAAAGAAGATAACATTGTTTTATGATGCTTTAGCAAAATGATATCAATGTATAGTCAATTTAGGTAATTGATTTCTGTACCTGGTCATGAAAATCCCACAAAATTTAGTTATATTTCTTGTATGGATGAAATTGTTATAAAATACAATAAAATAACTTTTTATTTAGCTTGACATTTTGAATGTTTTTACTAGTATTTTAGCATTGTCTGTGAGATTTGTTGTATGTTATGTTATGTTATGTTACATTATGTTATGTTATGTTATTTTAATCATGAGCACCCTTATAAAACAAAGTAAGCTCCACAAAGGGAAGATCACACAATGTTTTAAATGGGAGAACTTAACTTTGCTTCAGGTTGAGGGCTTAATATACTTTTTTTTTCTTTTTAGTAATTGCTGAGATGCAAGCTCATAGCATTCTAATTTCTATCAGAAGGTAATGTATTTAATGCTTTAAAGCCTAGTATCTCACAGTGAAAAGACCATGAACATTTAGATACATATTTTTATTAGTTTTGTTTTTGTTAGTGCAGATAATAATGCAATTATTGTTCCAATGTTTTAGTCCTCAAGTTATGATTATAGTAAATCTAATGATGTAGTTCACTAATCTATAGAGAAGAGAAAAATTTTACTATGATATAATGGTATTACAAATTATCTTCCCATTGACTAAAGTATGATGAATTTCTAGGTCTGAGAACATTTTGGCTAGAGTAAGTTGATTCTAGCATTTAAGAAAGCTGGCTTAGTATTGATGTTTAGCAGAATTCACATTTATTTTATCTCATCAGTCATAGTAAAGCAAAGTCAGTGTTGGAAAGGATATAAAGGCCAGTTTACAAATGGGCAAAATGAGATATACAGCTAAGGTAAACTTGGACATGATTTTTCCTTCTAGATCTTGACTTTTCAATTCAGAAGGGACTTTTTAAATGAATTAATCCAGGGGCTTCATTTTAAAGATGAGGAAGTCAAAGACAGAAGGGGTTCAGGAGTTTTTCCAAGGTCCCACAGCTAATTAGCAGTCCCAGGACAAGAATCTGAGTTTCCCACTTCACAGACCAATATTCTTTCCACTCTCTCTAACCTCTTCAGTCACATCAAAATTAATGCATACTTGAGTGGTTACACTGAATGGAAAAATAGCAGTTATGCCTGTGTGGATTCACCGACCTATTGAAGATGACTTGGTTCTACTCCTCATGTATTTGTGACTTGTAAAACATCTTTAAGCCATTCTTATACACTAATTCATGGTGCAGAGATCAGAAATAGGACAAGATGACATTCTGCTAAAATTACTAGCAAATTTAAAAAGTAGATTACTTACATTTTTTATTGAAGTTATCTTGAATATGGGAAAGTATTGAAGAAAGGAAGAAATTCTTAAGAGCTTGACAGTGGTTTGATTTTCATGGTATTTTTATGTTACTGGAAAAACATATTTTAGAGGAAAAATTTGAGTGCGTGTCTATGAGTATGTGTGTGAAGTTGTTAGGGGAAATAGAGTTCATCTGTTATTCTCTATGCTACTTTCTAGAAACAATCCATACCAGCCATGATTATGGGAGGCAGGGAAATAGCTGCAGGAAACAAATTTCTAAGATCCAGCCAAGCAACGAGGGCTGTTATATGATTGTTATGTAGAGATATGGTCTAAGACTACAGCGATAAAGGTAGAAGAGCTGTTATAAAATCAGAGATGGTCATGAAAGGCTTCACAGAAGAGGTGAATTTTGAAAAAAATAAAAATAAAAAGACTGGGAGGATAAATAGGAGATCATTCCGGTAACAACCAATACAAAGAAGGTTATTATTATTAGAGTCCACCATATTCCCTAGCCTACTGGACTCTTTATTCTGAATATGTAGTATGTTTTCACACCACTGTGGAACTGTCTCATGCTCATCCTTCTATCTAATATACACTTGCTCTTTTTGTTTGACTGGAAAATACCCATTCACCCTTCAAAACCTAATGGGGGTGGTATTAGAGCTCTTTAGCTTTCCTAGACTTTTTCTCTTGCCTCAAACAAAATTATATGCTAACAAACTACATATTACATTTTATTCTAAATTACGACAGTAATAAATACTTGTTTGGAAAATAAATATTCAGTGTCCTATCACTAGAGAAAATCACATGAACATTTTGGTACCTTTTTTGTTTTTTTTACATAAAAATACATATAGATGGACATATATGCATACTATTTACACATTACACATATTCATATATGATTCAAATGATACTATTTACATAGTTTTTTAAATCCTGTTTTGTTCACTTACTATTATATTGTGAGCATTTGCCCTTAGAACTATGTCTTCTTTATTTTGATAACTTAATAAATCCTTTTTAAATTGGCTTAGAGAGAAAACCAGAGGTTGTGGAGAAGACAAGTTGGAGGGGAATCAGTTGTTACAGTGTCCCAAGCAAGAGCTGATAAAGGATGGGGCCAGAGCAATGGGAATAAGGGACAGAGATGGGTAAAGCCTTGGCAAGGTCAAATGTGCTGGAGAGAGGTCAAATGGAATGGGGATCTTAAGAGGGAACACTGAACCTAACAATTAGTAAATTGTTAGTGATGTTTGTAAGAATGATTTGGGAGAAGTGAAGGGCCAGTAGCAAGATGGCCCACATAGAGTGGTAACAGAAAGATGAGAAATTAGGTACTGCAATATGGATTCTTCTCCAGGAATTTTTCCAAAAGGCACAGAGATGAGTAGGGAAGGAGCTTGAGAAGAAGGCAGGGACCAGGGAAATCTTTGTTGTTGTGTTGTTACATAAGAAAACAATAAATACATTTGGATTCAAACTGGGAGAAACCAATGGAGAAGAGAACAAGAGAAGATAGAAAGATGATAGAGAGTAATTTGGAGAATGACACCCCAGGGACACAGAAGTGATGAAACATAGAGGAAATTTAAAAACACAATTTTTAATACAATTCTTTTTGTTTGTAGCTGGGCATTTTAGAATATTGAAACTGAATGTATAGAAGAGATGTTTATCATGGAAAGCTTAATTTAATTATGCATAAGGATTATATGATGTCGTTGAGCAGAATCCCACCTCTCTGTGATTTGAAGCTGGTTTACAGTCATTAAATGCTTTATTTATAGGGTTATAATAATTCAGTCCTCACAGTAACTTTCTGATTGGCCCTGTCACTATTCTTGTTTTATAGATGAGAAAACTGAGGAATGCAAAGGTTAAATTACACATCCAAAGTCACATAGTTATTAAAACTTAAGAGTCTGGGCTGGGCGTGGTGGCTCACACCTGTAATCCCAGCACTCTAGGAGGCTGAGGTGGGTGGATCACCTGAGGTCAGGAGTTTGAGACCAGGCTGACAAACATGTTGAAACTCCATCTCTACTAAACAATGCAAAAATTATCTGGGTGTGGTGGTAGGTGCTTGTAATCCCAGCTACTCTGGAGGCTGAGGCAGGAGAATCGCTTGAACCCAAGAGGCGGAGGTTGCAGTGAACCAAGATCACGCCACTGCACTCCAGCCTGGCGACAGAGGGAGACTCTGTCCAAAAACAAAACAAAACAAAAAACAAACAAACAAACAAACAAAACCCGAACTTCGCAATTTGGAGCATATTTACTCAGGGTTCTGTCTGGTAGAATTTTGTATTCTTTCTTACTTTTGTCTCTGAGCTTTATAGTATTGTTTGATTTGTTTTTCAAAAACATAGTTCTTTAGGTAAGATAAAATCATTGTTTTAAAATATTAAAAGGATTACACTAGATAATTAGCAATTCCCTTCCACCTTCATTTGGTTATATTCAGTGTGCTATCTATTATATATTCTGATGCTGAGCCTCAGACTCAGCTCAGCCTTGATATTTGCCCCACTGTGGTGATTTGGTTTGTCATCTCTGAAATCTAGTTGCCTGCCTGTAAATTCTAACCCTGCTCCTTACACTGTGGGTAAGTGACTTAAACCTTTTAACCCTTATTTTCATCAAATGGGGAAAGATAATACTTAACTTATAAGGAAGTTTTGAAAATTTTCTGAACTAATAATCTAGAAAAAGTGTTGAACATGAATGTCTGACAAATCTTACATTTTCAACATTCTAAGTTCTTTCCATTATACTGCATCCGGGTAGTGACATTTGTTCTCTTTCCCATATTAGACCATGAAATGATCAAGGTCAGTGCCACACCTTATTGTCTTTTTTATGCCCAGGATCTAACATAGTACTGGAACTTCTCAAGAGTTCAATATATCCTATAAAATAGAATCACTCAGAGAGTAAATGAGTGCTTTCAGAATTAAACATGTAATCACAGAAATATAAAATCTGGTAGACGGGGTGGCATATAGAGCTAAGAACATTTCCTAAGACATGGGGGAGAAAAAACCAAAAATATGAAATATGATCAGAGACATGGAGATTATAGTGCAAATGTTGAGAGGCTGGCCCAGGCCTGGCACGTTGGAGAAAGAACAAGGTGACCAGCATAAGTATGGTGAATGAGGATAACAGAAAGAGATGAGGTAGAGAGCTAACAAGTGGTTACCTCCAATGGTGTAGATTGGCAAAGTTTCTCATGCTACCTAGTACACAATTAAGAGATATAACTTTATGTTATATTATTTTATTCAAAGTTTATTTACTAGTTATAATTAGGCATATAACATTATGAAAATAGTATTAAAAGCAAAACAACAAACACTAAATAAGATAGCAAAATAAAACTAGTTCCCTACCTTTCAAGACAGAGTCTATAAATGTATGTAAAATAATAAATTGAGAAAAATAGGTTATTAGATTTTTAGATTCATGGTGTTAACTGAAGAACTAATAAAGTTAAAAGTGTCTATGTCTAGAGAGTTAAAGTGGGGATAGTGAAGAATACTTTTGCACTTTGTTTAATACTGTTCTTTAGTGTTTGAAATGTTTTTTTTATCAAATGCATGTATAATTTTATAATAAAATTTTTGTAGAACAAATAAATGAGTGGAGCCTGGGTGACAGAGGTAATGGCATGTTTTGGCTCTCAACATCTGTTCCTCAGAGTTCTGGTTCAGCTACATCCAAGGCAGTTCCAAGAGTTCAAGCTTGCTGAGAAATCAGGCATTATGCTTGCTACCCTACTTTACTAGAGCAATTGGAGGCTTTTTATTATTATTATTTTTTAGGAGAATTGTCATATTAGATTTCATTTGAACAAAATATCTTGTTTATATTTTCTCTCTTTCTTTTTCCTCCCCTCCCATCCTTCCTTCCTTTTTTGGAAACCACTGCCAAAGTGAAAAGTACATAAATTTCGAATCCAGACAGGCTTATATTTTTTCCTGTGACTTGTTAGTTGTGTTATCTTAATGTAATCTTGAACGTCTCAACAACTAAGTTCTCATGTACATGAGAACGTCTTGATATTATAGAACTGTTTAAAATAGAATATAATTCATATTAATAACTCAAAGAAGAAAAACTTACAATCATCTCCATAGGTGCCAAAAAATGATTTAAAAATTTTGCATCCATTCTTGATGATAATTTCTTAGTAAAATAAGAATAGATGGATACTTTTGTTTTACAGGATAGAAATATATTTCAAGCATAAGCTTAATGGTGAAATGTAAGGACATTCCATCTACTATTATTATTTAAAATTTTCTAGAATTAATGGCAAATGCAATTTAAAAATGAAAAGAAATAAGAGGTTACACTTTAATAATTCGAAAAAATGTACTGTTTACAAATATGATGGTATACTCAAACTTCAGAAAATAAAATGAAAAAAATTAGAAAAATAGGAGAATGTCATACTTTTGTTCTGATTGAAGTACATATATTTCAGTTCCAGAATGTTGTTTCTCCTGTAATGTTTATTTATACCATTCATCCTACTAGCAATGTAATTACGACTCTGATTTAGAATTGGATTTTATGTAAAATAAGAGAATTTCTAGCTCTGGTACATGAGAAGGAGAGAAAAGAAGCTCAGGAAATAGTTACAGAAACAGGTTTAAAAAAAAAAAAAAAAAGGATCCAGCAAAAGAGAGAAGGAGCAATCAGAGTAGTGGAGAGAAATTCACAGAATTTAGGGTTACAGAAATCTTGATGGTAGTTTGAAGACAGAATGATCAATAGAGAAAAATAGTGTGAACAAGGTAAACTTAAGAAAGACTGGAGAGAGGATTGTATGTGATATTCAGAAGATCAATGGTCATGTTTGGCAGAGTAATCTCAGTAGAGTGAAGAGGCTGAAATGAGACTGAAATAAGTTGTATCCTAGGGAAGTTGATACTGAAAGAAAGAGCTGGCATTTTAAAGAGGCAAGGCCAATTTGTTATTACTATTATGACTATTATTTTTTCACACTGGAAATTTTTGCAAGCAGAAAGTTGGAGGAGTCCTCAGATGTTACAACATCTTGGAGAAAATGAAGCAAAAGCAATTAAGAGTAAAAATAGAGAAGTTAGTCTTGGTAACCATTGAGAACAATTATCTCAAAGACTGGCATCAAGAAGGTGAGAAAGTAAAGATATAAAACTGAAATTTTTTGAAGTAGGGGACCACAGTAAGTTGCTTACAGTCTTCAACAGGAGAAAAGGTAGAGGATGTTGGCAGCAGCCATGGGGTTACATATTTAAGGAAAGTGGAGGCGATTGGGTAGACTTTTGCAAGTGACGTGATAGAATAACAAACTTAAGAAGGATCAAAAACTTTTGAACAGATACAGACCCAGTAGATGCTAAAAAGTAATGCAATAATATAAAAGAAGCCTGATGAACTCTAACAAAGTTACCAAATCAACTGCTCACTCAACATTGAAAGTTACTCAAGATAATTAACCTGTCCCTTTTTGTCCAACGCCCTTCATTTGGACATCAGAAATTATGCCACAAATCATCACTGGCAAACTTATCTCAACTTTTCAGCAAATTTTAATTTAGTCAAAATAAAGTAAGAAAACTTTTACTATTTAAAAATCATTTTTATTATCTCCTGGAAAGTCTTGTTTCAACCTCATACATTTGAAACATGTATAAAACATATATTGACTAAAATACATGTGCTTAAACTGTAGAGTGTTTTTTCTTTGTTAATGTTTATTTACACTTCATTTTTTACCAAAAATATAATTTTCGCTCAACCATTTAAATTTGTATTTTACATAAAAGTCTCTTAATTTTGAAAATGTCCTTGTATGTGACTCCTTTCAGTCTGATTTTGTTCCAAGAACTCCCTAGGGTAAAATGAGAGTTTAAAATTTTTGGCACATGAGTTATCTTGAGGACTATGCACAAATATGAGACTCCTTTATGGTCTTGTACACATTTTATGTAGAATTCAACATATTTTAGCTTAATTTTTCATATTGCATTGATCATAAAAAGAGCAAGCTTCTATTTGCCTCTGGACAGACTCTGCTCATTGTGCACTGAGTTAGTTCTGAGTTCTTCATGATAATGTAGTAATGGTAAAGAAAGATCCACATATATATTCTGATTCTATCACTAACTGGGTGACCTGAAATAAGTTATTTAATTCTCTAGATCTCATTTGTTATTTTTCCCAGCCTGAAACAACTTTTCCTTTTCACTCAGAAATTCTTACTACAGGAGACCTTTATTAGTGTTTCCTGCTCCTATAACAAATTACCACAAACACCACAATATTTACTCTCTTATATTCTGGAGATCAAAAGTCTGAAATGAGTATCACTGGACTAATATCAAGGTATCCGCAGAGCTGCACTTCTGTAGGTTCTAGGAAGGGATATGCTTGTTTTTGTGCCTTTTCCAGCTTCTAGAGGTTGCCCTGCTGCTTGCCTATAGCCCTCTTCCATCTAGAAGGCCATCAATTGCTTCACTCTTTTACTTCTTCTCTGACTCTAAACCTTCTGCCTCCCTCTTTTACTTATAAGGACCTTTGTGATGACACTGGGCTCACTTGGATAAACTCGGGTGACCCTTTGTCTCAACTTCCTTAATTTAATCACATTTATAGAGTTCATTTTGCTACGTAAGGCAACATATTCACAGAGTACAGGGGTTAAGACTTGGACATTTTTGGTGGGATGTGGAGGATTATTCTGCCCATCACAAGGCCAGCAAGAATATTCTTTAGAAATGTCCATCTCCCCACCTCACCACCTCCAGGGAAGAATATCACTTTTGTGAAAAATCTTTACATGGGTGTTTAATTTCAGGGTTTATCTGTATAATGAATTATCTCCTTAAAAATGATAATATGTAAGGTTTCTATTAGTATGCTTGAATGCTAATTAACAGGGGCACTTGTTCTTATTTCATTTGACTTTCATAGGCTTTGTCCATCAATAACTACACTGTGGAACTGATGATTCTTTCCCATTGCAACATCTTACTTTTATTACCTATGTATGGCTTCATGCTAACCAAAAGGTTAGATGCTACAATTACTTATGCTAATCTCAATTTGCGTTTATGCTGTAGACAGTACAAATAAAGCTGTAGCAATTGATTTCACATCACTGACAGCAGAAGGAACATACAGTTTCATCAATGGAAAAACTGAGTCATGTTACAGCTGAATAGTTGTGTGCAGCCTCATGAGAATGACAATCAAAACCAAGTCGTAATGATATGAATATTTATTGGGTACCTCATCCTGGTTGGGTAATTTTAATAATCTGTGGGAAAAAAGTGTAAAGGCAAGCATTTCTGATTTTATTGAATACTCCTTTTTAATTACAGTGTATTCACATTGGAGTTTAAAGTACTTTTATATTGGTTTTCTTGTTTTGGAGTTTTATTATTGTATTTGATTTCATCCTAAGAATGTATAAAATTTAAATATCTACATTTGTAAACACACTTTGCATCTGACTCAGGTTTGTTGTTGTCTTTATTGAATACCGTTTTGGTAAATTAGGCCGAGGAATAGTTAGAAATGGCATAAACCAATAAAAGGATGTCTTAAACAGGTAAAATAAACCTTTGTAAAATTTGTTTATCAAAATAACTAAGGTTTTGTAATAAACTACTGAAATAATAGAAATAGAATGCGAAACGTCCAAACTGTTAGAGGGAAAGAAAAGCGAGAATAGAGAAAATACTCTTAGTTCAATAAAAGCCTGGAAAGAAGGAGATAATATCAGAGATGAAATATGCCAAATATATTTATTAAGCAAATATTTAATGGATGTCTGCTATAGATCCCTGAGAATGTTATCCAAAAAAATTGATAAGCTCAACAAGTGTAAATAGATTTAAATCTTCTATTAAATGTCAGAGACTTTCAGTTTGGATGTATTGCTTTCTAAACTCTAGATATATATAAGTAACATATCTAAATAAAAACAAACAGAAAGACATAGTGAAGAAATGGAAAAAGATGTGTAATATGAAAGTACGTCACCTAAGAGCATACACTTGAAATACGTAAAGCTTAAGATAGAGAATTACAAGGTAAGCTCAACAAATGCAAAATTATAGAGAGTGCTTTTTATTGTTACACACTGTCACAGATCAATAGATCGGTCAAGACTAAGTTTAGTAAAGTTTTTAAAAATTCCAATATTTAGATTTAAAAAATTAAAAGTTACCTTAACAATTCATAGTGTAAGGTGTTTCACTTTTGTTTTCAGTTTTCACTAACTAGATTGTCAGATCATCTAATCAATCTATTCAGCTATACAGCAAAATTTTAACAGAAACTTCTCTTGATTCTGAAATCAAAATCCCGTGTTGATCTGGCTAACAAGCCTTAACAGACCTGCCTCCTGCTTCTCCTTTTCCCTTGCTTTATCAGTGGAACGTTATCAAAGATGATTAAAATATAGCCCTAAGGGAAGGAGGAAACAGAAGAGAAAGCATTTGCTTTCCAAAGGATCTCTATGAGTAAGTAAAGAAAACCACAGTATTCTAATTTTGTAGGAAGTAGATGCTCTCTGTATTTTTAAAACACACCCAGATTGCCCAAATGAATGAGGAAATACATAAAAGTTTTGAATCCCACAACCATGTATTCTAGTTGCCAAAAAGAAAATCATACAATGTGGGCATTCTAAATTTAGTTTGGTAAATAATCTAAAAGAGAAAATCTTGTTAACAATAAAAAATGAGATGTAATATGAAAAAGTTATGTTATTCAGAACAATTTGGTTGTTTAAACTGGGCTACCTTATTTTGTTCTGGAGCTTGCTAGATAATGTGGTGCTATGTCATTTAGATTTCTTTTTGTTGAACCATAGGTTGGATATTAAAGCATAAGGAATGCCTATAACACCCAGTTATGTCATATCTTTTCAACTCAGAGATGTTCTTTATAAAGTATGATAACTAGGGAATACAATCAACTGTATCCACAATGAAATGAAATGGCAGCCTAATGTTCAGCATATTTTTGTATTTTTATTAGAAAATTTAGCAAAATTTAAAAAAATATTTAGCAAAAATATTTTGCTTACCAGTTTAAGTAATTTTTTTCTTAGTTATCTTGAGTCTGTAGCTTTATTACAAATGATTACATAGTTGACATAAAGTAAATGTTAATCCCCTAGCTCAAAAGAGGTGGAGAAAGGATGGGATAAAATAAACCATAATACTACTTTCATCATGAGCCAATACGTTCTTTTGTTTAAAAATCTCCTCTTCATGTGGCTTAATAAATTTGTTCAAATAAGTTTACATATTTCAACTTCAGCTAGCTTAACTAACATTTCCTTACCAAGTAAATATGGAAAACTAAGAGTCATCATCTCAATTTTAGTTGAAAATGTCATGCAGCTTAATTTTACCATTAAAAAAATCAACTTTACACTTGCAGATTCAAAACTGAAAGTATAAATAATCTACTAAAATTATTCTTCTTTTGAAACCATGTAAACTTAAATAAAATAACCCATATGATGTCAGTTACTTCTTAAAATCCTTCTTTCTTTCTTTCTTTTAATTTTTTTCAACCTGGCTTGTCACTGACAGATTAAAATTTTTCTTATTTTCTTTTTATTGCCATGAAAGTCTTTTAAAATACTACTGAAATAAGGCTGGATGCAGCTGTCTGCACCTGTAATCCCAGCACTTTGGGAGACTGAGGTGGGAGAATTGCTTCAGACCAGGAGTTCAAGACTAGCTTGGGCAACATATTGAGACCCCATCTCTATGAAAAATGAAAAAATTAGCCAGATGTGTGAAACAATTGGCATGTGCCTATAGTGCCAGCTACTTGGGAAGCTTAGGTGAGAGGATCACTAGAACATAGGAGTTTGAAGCTCCAGTGAGCTATAATCACTCCACTGCACACCAGTCTGGGTGTTAGAGTGAGATTTTATCCCTCTATCTGTCTCTCTCTCTCTCTCTTTCTCTCTGTATGTGTGTGTGTGTGTGTGTGTGTATATGTTTATAGATATATAAAATTATAAGATATGTAGAGATGTAGATATATCTCAGTAAGTTTCTGGGATTACATATACCTTATGGACTGGAACTAGAATTATATTTTCAATTTTATGTGCAATAAATAAAACAAAAATTATGTAGAATAATCACACAGTGTAAATTTATAATAAATGTTCACAATCTTTGATGTGGCTTGAAAGAAAATAGCATTGTGGTAGACAATGACCCAACTGAATTGTCAATTAAGTCAGTACTTGGGCTGCGATAAATAGAATTTATTTCCCTAGAATGAAGAAAGCAATAACCTGACTCTGAATGCTCATGTTATTGTGTTTACTGCTGGTTCTCATTAAAAGGAATGTAGTATCAGTCTGGTAGTGAAACAACAGGATGGAAAAGATTCTAGTAATCAGAGCATGTGAGAAATCATTAGAAGAAAAGAAAAATGGAGGACTCTAGGATTATACAATAACAATCTTGAATAATTTACCAAATAAAAGGGATTTTTACATTTTTCTTTGAAGTCTAAAGAACATGTGTAGAACCAAAATGTGAGATTACTTGTAAGTAAAATTGAATGCAATAAGAAACAATTTAAGCTACATAAGGTTGGAATGAGGTTGTGTTTTCCCTCTGTGGAAGCCTGAATAATCATTTATGAGAGGTCTTTATAAAGAAATTTGGTACATTTGAAAATCTGGGTTAGATAATTTCTAATGATTTTTTCAAACTCTAAATTCTATTTCTCCATATTTAAAGATAAAAAGCGGCAGAAATTTTCTGCCCAAACTCATCCTAGGCATGTAAAGCATTTCCCTCTGATTAATTGTATTCTAGTAATAATAATATCAATGAGGATATATTGTTATGACTTCCATTTTAGAGATGGGTAAACTGAAGTAAAGTGGAGTTCAGCAACTTGCCCAGTCACAGAGTTAGTGAGTCATGAAACTGGGATTTTTAACCCACATAGATTTGACCCCTGAGACTGAACTCTTAATGCGTACACTATTGCTTACTTATTTTCAAAAAAGGTTAAATTACAAATGTGACCTCCAATCTGTGGAGAATCTTTTTAATTGAAAAAGGAAATGATGGAATAGGTGTCCCGAGATTTCTTTTTTCTTTTTCTTTTTCTTTTTTTTTTTTTTTTTTGAGACGGAGTCACTCTGTTGCCCAGGCTGGAGTGTAGTGCCACTATCTCAGCTCACTGCAAGCTCCTCCTCCCAGGTTCACACCATTGTCCTGCCTCAGTCTCCCGAGTAGCTGGGACAACAGACATCCACCGCCATGCCAGACTAATTTCTTGTATTTTTAGTAGAGATAGGATTTCATCATGTTAGCCAGGATGGTCTCAATCTCCTGACCTTGTGTTCTGCCTGCCTTGGCCTCCCAAAGTGGTGGGATTATAAGCGTGAGCCACTGCACCCAGCTGAGATTTCTTATGTCATAATTATGGAGGATAGAGTAATAATAGTGAAATCAACAATAATT
Organism: Trachypithecus francoisi; assembly: GCF_009764315.1. Taxonomy (NCBI): domain Eukaryota; kingdom Metazoa; phylum Chordata; class Mammalia; order Primates; family Cercopithecidae; genus Trachypithecus; species Trachypithecus francoisi. Next base: position 146,278,141 of record NW_022681453.1, on the reverse strand, counting down.
AGCTACAGAAATGAAAATAGCAGGTAGGAGACAAGACCAATGTGCAGCTTCCACTTGGACAGAAAGGACAGCATGTGGAGACTCACATTGTGAACTTTTGCTCCAAGAATCACTGCAGGAACATACCAAAATAATAATAATAACAATAATAATTCACAGATCCTTTGAAATAAGCAGCTTGCCTCTGCCAACTCTGCAAGACAGCTGAAAAACTGAGTTCCCAAAGCGTGAAATGGGGGAAAATGCTGCCTCTGAACACACATCTCCACTGGGGAATATGAAAATCCAGATCATGGGAAAAGGATTTAACCTTCCCTAGATCTGAAGTGGATTTAGGGAGTCAAGCAACATATAAATGTAGAAGAAGTAATGGGAAGAGCCCTGTAGGCACTCCAGGTCCATAGCTCGAGCCCAGGGAAGTCATTCCTGGCCTTATCTCACAAAAGTCCTTGAGGAAGGCAGCCAGCAGAATTGAGGAGGGACCACAGCATGAAGGAAGCTCCTAGCTGAACTTTGTAATAATTTCAATTGATTATGAATCTTTCTGAGCAGAATCTTGGAGGGGTTTGGGGGTGATAATGGGAAGTGCAGATATGAGCACAGAAGCAGAAAATGAAGGTGTGAGAAGGGGGGCAAAGTCTGAGAACCCTGCTTGCTTTCTCAATAGGGAGGCATGTAGCCTGGGGCAGGATCCCATCCCTACTCACCAGCTGCCTGGATATAAACTTGGTGCTGTTGGTGGGGCATGGTGGGAGTGAGACTGGCCTTGCTGACTACATTCAAGCTGGATGAGCCTTATCACTGATCTGGCAACCTGTGTGATGCAGCAGAGGCAGTTATAATCCCTTTTGGAACATAACTATATTGGCCTGGGAACCACCCACTACCTGCCACAGTGGCCACAGCAAGCCATGCTTAAGGAGAGTGTGAGCTCAGACCTGCCTCAACCCGCCCTCACCTGGTGGTTTTTCTTGATCCACACTGGTAGCCAAAGACAAAAGACGTGAACTCTTGGGAGCTCTATGCCCCACTTGATCACCTGAGAAACCTGAATACATATCTCAAGCCTTTATAGCAACTCATAACAGAACAATCCTGGTCCAAAGAAGGAGAAAACAACAGCTAATTCTGCCACCTGGAACACCCTGGCTAACCAGAGGTTCTGAGTCTGTCCATGTGATATCACCTCTAGCATAACCAGTATTCAGGAAACCAGCATATTAAACAAAACTACAAACAAGGACTCCCACAGAGTCCACTTCACTCCCCTGTCACTTCCACCAGAGCATGTGCTGGTATCCATGGTCGGGAGACCTAAAGGTGGATCACATCACAGGACTTTTTGCAGACATTCCTCAGCACCAGCCTGAAGCCTGGTACCCCTGCTGGGTAGCTAGATGCGGAAGGGTGATAATAATCACTGCATTCTGGCTCTCAGGAAGTCCCATCTCTAGGGGAAGGGGGAGAGTAACAAATCAAGGGATCACCCCATAGGACAAACAAAGTCTGAATGGCAGCCCTTGAGTTCCAGATCTTTTCACTGAAACAGTCTACCTAAATGAGAATGAACCAGAAAAGTAATTCTGGTAATATGACAACACATGGTTCTATAACACCCCCAAAAGATCACACTAGCTCTCTAGCAATGGATTCAAACTAAGAAGAATTTATCTCTGTATTGCTAGACAAAATTCAGAAGGTTGAATATTAAGCTACTCAAGGAGGTATCAGAGAAAGGTGAAAAACAACTTAAAGACAAAAAGAATACAAGATACGGAAGAAAAATTCTCCAGAGAAATAGATATTATAAATAAAAGACAATCACAACTTCTGAAAATGAAAAACAAACTTAGAGAAATGCAAAATACACAGGAAAGTTTCAACAATAGAGTCAAATAAGTAGAAAAAAGAACTTCAGAGCTGGAAAACAAGGCATTTGAATTAACCCAATCTGACAAAGACAAAGAAAAAAGAATTTTAAAAAAATGAGTGAGTCTTCAAGAAATTTGAGATTATGTTAAATGATCAAACATAAGAATAATTGTTGTTCCCGAGGAAGAAGAGAAATCTAAGAGTTTGGAAAACGTACTTGAGGAAATAATTGAAGAAAACTTTCCCAGTCTTGTTAGAAATCTGGACATCCATATACAAGAACCTCAAAGAGCACTCAAGAAGTCCATCACAGAAAGATCATCACCTATGAACATAGTCATCAGGTTATCTAAAGTCAAGAGAAAGACAAGAATCTTAAGAGCTGTGAGGCAAAACCATCAGATAACTTATAAAGGAAAACCTACCAGGTTAACAACAGATTTTTCAGCAGAAACCCTACAAGCCAGAAGGGATTGGAGTCCTGTCTTTAGCCTCCTTAAACAAAATCTTTATCATCCAATAATTTTGTATCCAGCAAAAGAAAGTTTCATAAATGAAGGAGAGATGAAGTCTATTTTAGACAAAGAAATGTGGAGAGGATTCACCACTACCAAGCCAGCAGTACAAAGAATGCTAAAAGGAGTTCTAATCTTTAAACAAAACCTTGAAGTACACCAAAATAGAACCTCCATAAATCTCACGGTGTCTATAAAATAATAACAAAACAAAACAAAACAAAAACAACAACAAAGTATTCAAGCAACAACCAGCATGATGAATAGAGAGCAGTACCTCACATCTCAGTACTAATGTTGAATGTAAATGGCCTCATTGGTTCACTTAAAAGATACGGAATGGCAGAATGGATAAAAAATACACCAACCAAGTATCTGCTTCTTCAAGAGAATCGCCTAACACATAAGGACTTACAAAAACTTAAGGTAAAGGAGTGGAAAAGATATTCTATGCAAATGGAAACCACAACTGAGCAGGGATAGCTAATCTTGTATCAGACAAAACAGACTTTAAAGCAACAACAGTTAAAAAGACAAAGAGCGACATTATATAATGGTAAAAGGATTAGCCCAACAGGGAAATATCACAATCCTAAATATATGTGCAACTAACACTGGAGCTCCCCAATTTATGGAACAATTAGTACTAGACCTATGAAATGAGATATATGGCAACACAATAATAGTGGGGAACTTCACTACTCCACTGACAGCACTAGACAGGTCATCGAGACAGAAAGTCAACAAAGAAACAATGGACTTAAACTATACCCTAGAACAAATGAACATAACAGATATTTACCAAACATTCTACCCAAAAACTGAAGAATATACATTCTTTTCACCAGCACATGGAACATTCTCCAAGATAGACCACATGATAAGCCACAAAACAAATCTCAATACATTTAAGAAAATTTAAATTATATAAGTACTCTCTCAGACCACTGTAGAATAAAATTGGAAATTAACATCCAAAGGAACCCTCAAAACTATCCGAATACGTGAAAATTAAGTAATCTGCTCCTGAATGATCTTTGGGTCAACAATGAGATCAAACGAAAATTTAAAAAGTCATTGAACTGAGCGACAGTAGTGACACAATGGTTCAAAACCTCTGGGATACAGCAAAAGTGGCACTAAAAGAAAATTTCACAGCATTAAAAGAATATCAAAAAAACGGAAAGAACACAAATAGGCAATCTAAGCTCACACCTCAAGGAACTAGAGAAACAAGAATAAACTGAACCCTAATCCAGCAAAAAAAAAAAAAAGAAAGAAAGAAAGAAATAACGAAGATCAGAGCAGAACGAAAGGATGTTGAAACAAACAAGAAAAAAATAAAAAAGATAAATGCAACAAAAAGCTAGTTATTTGAAAAAATAAACAACTTTGGCAGACCATTAGTGAAATTAACCAAGAAAAGAGAGCAGATCCGAATAAGCTCAATTAGAAAAGAAATAGGAGATATTACAACTGATACCACAGAAACACAAAAGATCATTCAAGTCTTTTATGAACACCCTTATGAGCACAAACTAGAAACCCCAGAGGAGACGGGTAAATTCCTGGAAAAATACAACCCTCCTAGGTTAAATCAGGAAGAAATAGAAACTCTGAACAGACCAATAATAAGTAGTGAGATTGAAACAGTAATTTAAGAATTCCCAACAACAAAAAAGTCGAGGACCAGATAGAATCATAGCTGAATTCTATCAGACATTCAAAGAAGAATTGGTACAATCTTACTGAAACTATTCCAAAATATAGACAAAGGGAGATCTCCTTAAGTCATTCTGTGAAGCCAGTATTACCCTAATAGCAAAACTAGGAAAGGACCTAATGAATAAAGAAAGCTATAGATCACTATCCCTGATGAACATATCTGCAAAAATCCTCCACAAAATACTAGCTAACCAAATCCAACAGCATATCAAAAAGATAATACACCATGAACAAGTGGCTTTTATACCAGAGATGCGGGTTTGGTTTGACATACACAAGTCAATAAATGTGATACACCACATAAACAGAACTAAAAGCAAAAATCACTTGATCATCTCAATAGATGCAAACTGATCTTGGACAAAGCAAAGAAAAACATAAAGTGAGAAAAAGACACCCTATTCAACAAATGCTGCTGGGATAATTGGCAAGCCACATGCAGAAGAATGATGCTGGATCCTCACCTCTTACCTTATACAAAAATCAACTCAAATTGGATCAAAGACTTAAATCTAAGACCAGAAACCATAAGAATTCTAAAAGATAACATCAGAAAAACTCTTCTAGGCATTGATTTAGGCAAAGAGTTCATGATCAAGAATCCAAAATCAAATGCAACAAAAACAAAGACATATAGATGGAATTTAATTAAACTAAAAAGCTTCTGCACAACAAAAGAAATAATAAGCAGAGTAAACAGACAGTCCACAGAATGAGAGAAAATATTTGCAAACTATGTATCTGGCAAAGGAATAGTATCCAGAATCCACAATGAACTCAAACAAATCAGCAACAAAAAACCAAATGATCCCAACAAAAAGTGGGCAAAGGACATGAATAGACAATTTTCAAAAGAAGATATACAAAAAGTCAAAAAACATAAGAAGAAATGCTCAACATCACTAATTATCAGGGAAATGCAAATTAAACCACAATGAGATACCACCTTACTCCTGCAAGAATGGCCATAATTTTAAAAATCAAAAAAGAACGTGTTGGCATGGTGAAAGGGAATACTTTTACATAGCTGGTGGGAATGTAAACTAGTACAACCCCTATGGAAAACAGTATGGAGATTCCTTAAAAAACGAAAAGTAGAATGACCATTTGACCCAGCAATCCCACTACTAGGTATTTATCCAGAGGGAAAAAAGTCATTGTATGAAAAAGACACTTGCACACACATGTCTTTAAGCAGCATAATTTGCAATTGCGAAAATATAGAACCAGCCTAAATTGCCCATCGAACAATAAGTAGATGAAGAAAATTTGGGATCTATTATATCTACCATGGAATACTACTCAGCCATAAAAAGGAAAAAAAAATGTCATTAGTAGCAAACTGGATGGAATTGGAGACCATTACTCTAAGTGAAGTATCACAGGAATGGAAAACCAAACATTGTGTGTTCTTACCTATACGTAGAAGCTTAGCTCTGATGACACAAAGGCATAAGAATGACATAATTAATTCTGGGGCCTCAGAAAGAAGTGTGGGAAGCAGGGTGAGGGATAAAGGACTACATATTGGGTGCCGTGTATACTGCTTGGGTGATGGGTGTACCAAAATCTCAGAAGTCACCACTAAAGAAGTTATCCATGTAACCAAATACCACATGTTCCTCAAAAACTATTGAAATTATAAAAAAGAAAAAAAAAAGTTACTATTGCTATCCTAATTTATTGGCACTTATGAAGTCACAGGCACACTGTTAAACACTTTCAGGTATTATCTCATTTTTTCTTTAAACAACCTTCCTTATAGGGTAGGAATAATTATTTCTGTTTTAAGGATGAAGAGGCTGAGGTCCCAAGTCATACTCCAGGGAATAAGAGATGCTGTGCTACTTAGAACAATTATCTATTATTCTATCAATTTAGTCATTTATTCTATAGAAAATTGTAATCTCTTATCTAGGAGTTGTTCCAAATGCAAAATGTGACGTGTCCCCAAATCAAGATTATGGATTACTCATGTAAGTCCATTTTAACATCTATTTTTAAATAAAATAATTCCTATGGAGAACAGTGTATTGATCAAGTATTCAATTACTTAATCAGCAATCAATTAGCAATCAATGTGCAAGACACTGTGAAAGATACAACAATGATTCCTAAAGTCAAAGAGCGTATGCCTTAGCTGAGGAATCAGAAACTATAGACTTAAACACAGTTACAATATAGGAAGTCAAATGATTGGTATAGATGTTGATAGATTTTTCATGAGAGAAAAAAAAAATTATGGTGAACTGTGAGTACTAGGGAAATCTTGATGGGATTTATCCTGTGTGCAGATGATTGACTGGTTTAGATGAGCAGAGAGGATCAGATGGAACAATTGACATAGAGAGAAGGAATAGTGTGAATCCTGACAAATAGTTTTCAGTATATAATATATTGGACTCCAATATATTGGAGTATATATATTGGAGAAAGAAAGAAATAAGAAGAAAGAAGAAAGTATACATATGTAACAAACCTGCACGTTATGCACATGTACCCTAGAACTTAAAATATAAAAAAAAAAAAAAAAAAGAAATTGTCAACCTCGCCCATGCCTTCCAGCTATCCTTGCTAAGGAACTAGGCATGTGATTGAAGCCATGCTAGATCCTCCAGAGCAGCTCATTTTCCAACTGAATACAACTCGAGCTTCATCAATGTCCCATTAAACAGAAGAATCATGTAGCTGAGACTTGTTTGAATATCTAACCCACAAAATCATGTGGTATTATAAAGCAGTTGTTAAGACGTTAAGTTTTATGGTTCTTTGTTTTGCAATAACAGATAACTAGAACATCTGGTCAACTGTAAGGCTTGGAACCCTGACCCCTGCCATGATGCTAGCAGTGTAGATTTTGCTTCTCTAGGCAGTAAGTCTGATATGGCAATACTGTCGCTATCTTGCACTGCACTATAATGCAATAGGCATTGAGGAAACTGTTCCTGTACACTTGCTGCTGTTTATGTGGTTTTTCCAGGTATATATTGTCTGAGCGGTCCTGAAGGGTAAACTGCTTAGCCACCAGTCTTTGCACAACATGTGGATTTTTCAGTGTTACATGAGGCAGTGTGGAATTGTGCCTCAATGATAATCTAGAAGTAAGTTGGATACCAAAATACTGGGGAAAAATATACTCAAAAACAAGGTGCAGTTCATATCATACCAGTGTGATTTTCTGAGACAACCCTGATTCTAAATTTCTATCTCTATCACTAAAAATTATTGAAACATCTTAGAATTTCCTATGTTTTTGGTGTATAACTTATTAATTCCAGACTATCTCTTTCACTGGGAGAGTCATAAAATCTTTTGTCAGACTATGTGTCCCAATTTTATACAAAAAATAGGCCAATGTACTTTTAACTCAGAGTTACAGTGCAACAAATTTGGTACCTATAATAGGAGTATAGAAGCTGAAGGCCTGCTGGACACTATAAAAGGGGAAAGTGGGAGAAAAATGCTTTCTATATAAGGTTTATATTTAGTTCATGTATACAGATACTCTTGAAAAAGGTAATAATTTAACCTAGATTTTTAATAGTCGAAGTTGTCATTATAACTCAATCTGGTAGGTGTGCATTTTTCAAAATTTTTTTGTGTGGATTTTAAAGGATGTATTTTTAGTATCATAAGAGAAGAAAAAATTCATATCCAGAAAGAAGCTGTTAAAATTATTTAGCCCATTTTTGTGCTCGTCTTTTCCTTTAGTGATTCACTAGACTTTTAAAATTATGGTAGACCATAGTCATTGTTATTATGCAAAATGTACCTTTGTATTCTGGCAGATTAGAAGTAAAAGAAAGGTCAACAAAACCCCATAGAACCGTAAATTAACTGGGTTTTGACCATTCCACAGAGTATTTGTGGGGCTAACACTTCACTGACATGTACTGCTTACATATATAGCTAAACTCGCATGAGGTACCTTCTCATAAGAGATCACCAAATGAAGATTCATGTACAATACTCATGTGCTTAATTATCCCAAAAAAGAGAAAGAGACTTTGATCAGTAGAAATAGTATCTGCCAAATAAGCCATTTTCTCCTCTTCCAGGATATTAATGTCATCTAAGTAATTCTCACACTATTAATGTTCATAATTAAGAAATTAAGAAAATTATAGTCCCTATATTTCTAATTATACCTGTAATTAATGATACTATGAAGCAAATTTTGCTACCATGCTACCCTACTGCCTTTCCTCTAATTCATCATTACATTTTTTCTTAAATTTGTTTTTATTACTCCATACATTGAATTGCCCTGTTGATTACCAGTAGTTCATAAGATGAGAATATAGACCTCTACCTTTTCTCCTATAAAAAAGGGATGCCATAATAGTTAAAAGAGACATGACTGACCTTAGGTAAAATTTTAATGACACTTATCAAGAAACCACACAGTAACTAGATTTTAAAACTTTTTGAGAAAGTGTTATTTTTTGGAAAAAAAAATTCCTAAAGAGGATGGCCACTTTAGGAAATAAGGAATGGTGTCAGAAGATTGCAGACAATGAAAATTTATTACTTGGACTAAGAGGGATTCAAGTAATTGAGCATGCTTAAAGGAAGAAAGAGAAAGTTAATTAAGTAATGAGTTATTTAGTTGCCAACCTTCCTGATTAACCGACATCAAAGGGCTTGCAGAAAAATTTCCATTGATTGAGTGCAAATCGTTGGACTCCTTCTCCATGTTTTGTGTGTCTGACAGAGAAAAGATCTAGAAACTGAGGTGATAAAAGAGGCAATTGGGAACCTGCCTCGCTGTTGAAGAAATTCAGCTATCAGTGATTCTCAGTTAAAGCAAAATGTAGGAGAAGGTAGTCTAATGATTTTTGTAACTCAAGCTTCAGGTGGCTTGCCTGAAGTTGTGGACAAGAAAAGGGAACAGTATATTTCAACTCTTGAGAGCACTCTACTGAAAGCAAAGGCATACCAGAGAGGAGAGGGAATCCATCATTTAGTTAGGAAGTGTTTAGTAAGTTTAAGGAAGTAAAACTCATTAGGCAAGTATTTGCATTTATTTAACTCTTGAATCTGTGACTTGACTTAAATACTTAATAATATGCATGGTGCAGTGGGAGCATGTGAGATCGCAATTGAACAACCTATGCAGATATTCTAATTCTGCTCCTTACCAGTTGTGTGATTCATAAACTGAATATGATCTGTTGTTGTGAGGAATGAATAAATTATTTATAAGTGGCATAAAATAATAACTTTTATATGTGTATTTATTATATTATCAGGGTAAAAGATTAGAAAGGGAAACATTTATCGAAGTGTAGACATTGTCTTATACTTATCTCCATATGCCTGTAAAGGAAGGGACAGGGGAGGTAACTAACACTTTTTGAGTTTTTACTGTATGCCAGGAATGATGCTAGGCACTTGATCACCCAATTCCTGAGAGCTCTGTGAGAGCATTACCTTGTCTCCATTTTATAGATGAAGAAGCTGAGCTTCAGAGAGGTAATTTGTCCACGTTTTTCTAGTGATGGTTTATTTGGTTTGATTGAAAGTCAAACATAGCTCCATAGATCATGCTTATTTTATTCTATTAGGTTTCTAATGAAACTATATGGTATAATACACTTCACTGATGTCTCTTGGAATTGCAGAGACAAGGCCTGGGAGGAAAAAACTGTTCTTTAGTCATTAAAAAAAATGTACATAATGACAGGTAACTACACCAATGTGGAGTGGATCTTCAATTCCCCCAGCATTTTTTTTTTTCGTGGCTGTTTCAGGGGCCAATATTCTTACTCTCTCCTGCTCTCCCACAGTGCCTAAATATTTGATTGTCATTAAACATTAGTTTACTTTGAGTTCGTGTGCTAACCCTTCCAGCAAGATTTTTATTTTCACTAATATTTCTAATAATGGTAATAATTTTAAAAAGCCAAAATATGTTAAGAGGCACCCAGGGAACGCATATTATATGGCTGTTCCTAGGCATTATTTTATTTAAACCTTGTGACAACCTCATGAGGTGATTTATAATTTTCATTATATCTTACACATACTGAAATCAAGGTTTGAGAGGTTGCCCATCTCATATAGCTAGTAAGTGGTAACACTTGGATTTCTGATGCCAACACCCTTGTTCCTGGGCACTGTGCTGCTTTGTCAGGTTCAGGATAATCAGTATCTCTTGTTAGCATGATCCCTAATATTCAGGAAATGTGGGAAATATTTCAGGGAAACTGTCCTAGGGCTTTTGAAAATATTTAGTTAATGTTGACTCACAAGTGACCACATAAAGGGCACACACACACACACACACATACCCTACAATATTTAAGGAGAGAACATATGAACCATGTAACTTCTAGAGCAAATTTTGTGAAATGTTTCCAGGACTGATTGAATGTAACTTAAATATTTCTGTTTCCTCATGAGGTATATGTTTTCTGAAATAATATCCTAAATCTAAATCTAACTTCTATTTCAGTAAACAAAAGAATACCCTACATGAACAACCACAGTATCAGATTTGTGAGCAGGATGTTGTCATTCCTGCTGCCTCACTTAGGATGGTGCCATGTGTGTTCCAGGGGGGTGGGAGGATTTCCAAATTTAAAATTCTACATGAATTTTGTATTTTTTCACTAAAGATTTGCTTTGGGTAGCCAGCCATATTCGAAGAAGGAACTCAGACACATTTGTTATTATTGTTCTTAATAGAACATCTGATATTTATTGACAGTATGCATTAGGAATTATTTTCAATAAAATTGAAGCCAAAATCTTGATGGAGTATGCATTCATCCTATTTATGTCACTGTCTTGGTGTCAAATCCAAAGCCCACACATTGCTTCCTGTGTACAGTAGTATTTGAAAACAATATCTACAGTCATGGGATTCTACGCAAAGTATCAAGATGAAATAGTAGATAATTGATTCATCAATAATGCACTATACTGTTAAATATACTTCTAACTATTTAGGAAAAGCTATTCAGTAAAACATATCTTTTTTCTTTTGATATTCAATATAATTGGAAACAGACATATCCTAATTCCATGTCTCAAAGTGCAAGTATGTATTCCCTCATGAAACAATCTTCCTCCAGCTGGCTGATTTAGATAATAAAATGAAAAAGATATAACCGAACAGATCCTCAAATCTTGTGCTTCAAGAATTGGAGCTGGGAGCCCCTCAGGGTTGCAGGGCAATTCTGAGGCTGTTGAAGCTCTTGGAACAGCTGTTTGGTAGCAGTCTCAACAGAGTTCGTTAGCACAACTCCTGGTTGGGACCATGTTAACTGTATCCCTTTACTGTCATCTGAGCCACCCCACTCCCTCTTATCATGTTTCTCCATTATCACTTTTCCCTCTTCCCAGCTTGTTCTGTTAGCACTTCCAGTCTCCTGAGAGGAAAGAATGTTCTCTCCTTCTTTACCTCTCTTCCAACTCCCTCTGACTAACTCTTCCTCATCTCTCCCACTTTTACTTCTTTGTCCTACCCTGCTTGTTCTTCTTTCTCTTTTCTCTTATGACCATATTTATCAAAACAAATGTGTGGGTTCTTTTTCTCTTTCTAACAAGCTCTATTCTTCACTAGTTTCAGTCTCTGTGATGGAAGAAACTGCCTGAATATCCTAAAGTATGAGACTAGAGGTGTATCCAGTTCCTTTGGAAGGAGATAGTAAACAGAATTGCTTAAGAATACAGGCTTTGAACCTGAACTAGAACTGAATTTAAATCTCAGTTCTGACATTCTGTGGAATGCAGAGCATGTTGCTTAAACTCCATTTGTTCCAATTTCTACCTCTGTTAAATGGGGACAATAGTGTCTTCCTAAAGGTAGATACAAGAATTAAAGAAACAGTTGTTATAAATATACTTTACACAGTGCTTGGAACAAGACTAGCAGGCAATGAAGAGCAGCTCTTGTTCTTTATAAGTGATACTTGTTGGTCAGACAGTACAGGTCTCAAATCTTTGGCTTTACTAAGTTTTCTTTGTCTTCTCTCTTTGCCTAGCATGGCAAGCCCATCTAAGGCACTACCTAATTTATTTGTTCATTTATTCAGGAGCCTACACAGAAAATGTACCACTTTGCCATGGTCACAAAATTAATCACTGGTGAATTATTAGTTGATAAACTTTAATTTCTACCACTTTGCCATGGTCACAAAATTAATCACTGGTGAATTATTAGTTGATAAACTTTAAGGCATTATTCCTTATAGCTACTTTAATGACATGAAGGTGAGGGGAAGGGAAGGGAAAATAAGGAAGAAGGATGGGATGTTAAGGGGTCCCTTTAACTTCTAAAAGGTCTTCTATTCCCAAAGAGTAGACATGCTGATCATGGAACAGCTATGCAGGCAGGTAAGCTATTCTGGGCCGAAGCCATCTCTGCCCTCTCATGAACAAACCTGTTTCCAACATCTTGCTTGTTTCTTGGCTGCAAATAACTGCTGTATTTGTTTTGCATGTACATATGTATATGTATGTGTTTGCTTTGTGTGCATGATATGTGAGTGAAGTATCAAGCAAATTAATATGATCCTGACACCATGTTAAATATACTTGTTAAATATACTGAATTTTTTGTGAATCTTTTGTAATGCCATTTGATTTGATTCTCACAACATCTGAGGTAGTTTTTTTGTTTGTTTGTTTTTCTTCTGAGACAGAGTCTTGCTCTGTCGACCAGGCTGAAGTGCAGTGGTACAATCTTGGCTCACTGCAACCTCTATCTCCCAGGCTCAAGCAGTTCTCCTGCCTCAGCCTCCCAGCTTCAGCTGGATTACAGGTGTGTGTCACCACACTCGGCTAATTTTTGTATTTTTAGTAGAGACAGGGTTTCGCCATGTTGGCCGGGCTGGTCTTGAACCCCTGGACCTCAGATAATCTGCCTGCCTTGGCCTAAGTGATGCACTGTAGTAACCTGCTTCCTTCCTAGTTTGGTGCTTTGTTGTTGGAAGCCAGTCTGACCACTAGTCTCATATCATTTTTGTTGTTGTTGAGATGGAGTCTTGCTCTTGTCGTCCAGGCTGGAGTGCAGTGGCACAATCTAGGCTCACTGCAACTTCTGCCTCCTGGGTTTAAACGATTCTCCTGCCTCAGCCTCCCCAGTAGCTGGGACTACAGGTATGCACCACCACGCCTGGCTAATGTGATGAGATTACAGGAGTAAGCCACTGTGCCCATCCTGAGGGAGTTATTTTTATTCCCATTTTACAGAGTGCAAATTGACCTACATAGAGAATAACTAGTTCGACTTAAATCACTTAGCTAGTAGATGACAGATTCTTCCAATGCCTGAACTCTGGCTTCACTTTCTACACCATACTCATACTGCCTGTCATTTTAGAGGTTCTGAAACATGAAAACTATCTACATCCTTTCTCCCCTAATAACATTTAAATTATATTCAGAGATGGAAACTTTAAAAAGTCCCAGATAGACTGTGATTCCCCTAAGTAGTACTTGGGACCACTCTTTCCACACTAAGGAGGAAAAAAGCTGGAGGGGAGAACTAGGTGCCCCTTGCAAAAAATTCTAATTCCTCACCCACTCATAACCATAAAGATTTCTCCGATTTCTGTTTAGGCACTCATGCTCTATCTTGCTCTTCACTTCATTTAAAAGAGGAAGTGAGAATGTACATTTTATCTTCACTTTATTTAACCATGCTTATAGTATATTTTTTACAATTTGCCTAATTTTCTTCAGGTACAAATTTTAGACCAGAGTTTATATCACAGTTTTATTAAGTCAGAGGCAAAATGAGCACGAATATATGCTCCTGTAGAATGATATACACTTGTTGAACACTTAAAAATGGATGGGGCAAGAAATCAGTTACAATCTTTTACAAACATTATACATTGTGCTTGGCCACATGAATGCCTACTATTTTAATTTGTAAAACAAATTCAACTCCATGGTCACATTCAGGGCATAAAATTCTACAGCACTGTGTGTAATTCTGAACTGATGAAATTACAAGGGCCATAAAACACTGATTTTTCAACTGTACTTAACTATTTACAGCGAAAAGAGAAATCATGTGCCCATGCCTCACCAGAAAAGAATGAAGATTCTAACTCAGAAATTCCAAACCACTGGACTTCAAGCTGAATCCCACCAGCAAGTATGTATGTTTTGGTTCACCCAGTGCTTTGGTTTTGGATTTAGTTTTTAATTATTTGGCAACATTTATAAATCAATAGAATTCACACACAAAGCCAGTATAACTTGATTTCCAGTATTACTTGAAAGATCTGAAAACTTCGTAGTACTGAGCTCAGGAATAACAACTTCCAGCTTTTGTGGGACACACAATCTTCATTTTGCTAAAGTCTTCATCTTGCCAACATTTTATTTGCTTAGCTTATTCTTGCAGACATCTGAAGTGGGTTTTTTCCCTTCCTTTTTTTAGAAGATGGGGTCTGCTATGTTGCCCGGGATGCCTTTAAAGTCCTGGGCTCAAGAGATCCTCTTGCCTCAGCCTCCTGAGTTGCTGGAACTACAGGTGTGTGACCTTGTGCCCAGCTGGCATTTGACTTTTGATAAAACATTTAAGGAATGGCTTTCGGATTACCTTTCAAATAAATTAATTTTTGATTTTCTTCCAACTCACTGCTCATCTCCTACCACCTTAACCTTATTTTTAGGATGGGTACTCAAGAGATGAGACTGGGCCAAGCATAGTGGCTCATGCCTACAATCCCAGCACTTTGGGAGACCAAGGCGGGTGGATCACCCGAGGTCAGTCCAGCCTGGTCAACATGGCCAAACCCCATCTCTACTAAAAGTGCAAAATTTAGCCACGCGTGGTGGTGCACACCTGTAGTCCCAGATACTGGGAAGGCTGAGGCAGGAGAATCGTTTAAACCCAGGAGGCAGAAGCTGCAGTAAGTCTAGATCGTGCCACTGCACTCCAGCCTGGACGACAAGAGCAAGACTCCATCTCAACAACAACAAAAAAGTTATGAGACTAGTGGTCAGACTGGCTTCCAACAACAAAGCACTAAACTAGGAAGGAAACAGGTTACTACAGTGCAGCAGCACAGACTAGAGGTCTTTTGCTCTGCCAGGATTTAACTCTTGTTTCAAACCCCAGGGAGATTAGGGGAGGGGGCATCCTGGGGAGGAGCTTCAGCAGTGTAGGTGAAGGAGGACATTCCAGTATGGAAGTGCTTCAGCATTTCAACCAAAAGGACTGTTGCGCCTACCCATTGAGTATCAGCCCTATCTGTGACTGAGATGAAGTGAACAGTGTTTTTGCCCTTGAACACATAGTCTACTAGTCTGACTCGGTGTTTGCATTAGCTCTGTGTGTGTGTGTGTGTGTGTGTGTGTGTGTGTGTGGTGTGTGGTTTATTTACTAGATTCAATGGAATTAGTTGAATTATTTATTTATTCCACAGGCTTTGTAATGTTCATGGTCATTATAAATGAAACCATGTTGGGTTTCCTCATGCATGTTTGATTTTCATACACTTACATTTCATACCGAGAAGAAACTCCACCATCAGTCACATAGAAATGCCTTTGACCAATGCCTAAAGCCCTACATAAACTATTTAACCTTTAAAATTAAAGTATCAAGAGGAGGAGAATTCATGTATTTGCTAATTGTCTTACCCTACTGTGGACTGTAGCAGGCATTCTGTCTTTAGCTACTGCCATGAATACATGCAATAATTATTGCAGAACCTAGAAAAATTGATCCAAAATCATAAAGGTCATTATTAGATCATAGATATTGACAGTTAGTTCCTTTTATTTCATCGTCTATTATAGTTTTAAGCTTTGGGAATTTATAATATAGACAGAAACAATGGGAAGAAATAATTGCTAGAGGAAATATTTCTATTAAAATGGTAGATTAGGGAGAAGGTAACATTTTCCTGGCTAAATACAAATTTTCTATTGATAATTATAGAAAGGTCTTACAATAGTAGTAAAAGATTCTTCTAAGAAAATTCAATAAATGGCAATGTATTTGATATAGAAGATTTGGCTCAAATGTTACATGAGTAATAGTGCACAGTACTTTCTAACTGAAACTCTTCAAGGGGCCTTATCACCGAGCCAAATAATTTCTTTCAGTTTAGACAGTACTGTGAATAATAATTTATACTTACTAGGGTTTAAGAGACTATTTCTCTTTGAAACAATGGCGTTTTTCTAAACTGTCTTTTGTAAAAACATGTCTTTAAAGATATTAGTAAGACACACATAGTTACGGAACTGACTTTGTTAAATGAATCTACTGTTTTTTAAATAAAAAGTGTTTACATGCAATTTGAAATTTGAAGACTTAAAAGTTAATTTTTGAAATGCTAATAATTGATACAAAAACTATTTGTCTTTCAAATCTCAGATGGTGTCCCTGAATAACTGTACACACACACTTGACACTTTCATTTTACCATAATGTGAATAGGGTTCTTGTACTTGTTTTATTAAAGTTAGCTATAGTTTCAAAATCTAAATTACATAAAAACAGATATTTAAGTTGTTTCAAAGACAACTCTACAGTGGCATAAAAGTGTCCAGGATCTTCAGCTGGCAGAGCTGATCTTGGGCTGCTTAGGAAAGAGCTGTCAGTACCACAGTGACAGTATCAAAGCTAAAACCAGAGCTGTCCACTAACAGTCACATACCGAGTCACCTCCTACTTAACTTTCAGCCAGAGTATCTTCTGTAATATCTGTCACTATCCTCTAAGAAATCTTCTCTACCTCTCCAAACTGAGTAAATTACTTCTATTATTATACTTTGTACACTGTGTTGTAATTGTTTGTTTATGTGTCCTTCTTCCTTATGAGACTTGTAATAATTTGAATATAAGGTCCATGCCTATTCATCTTTGTGTATGGCTCATAGCACACTTTCATACATATGACAGATGCTTACCAATAGTGTGGTTCTGAGTTGGTTGGAGTTTATCTGAGCAGTGGGGAAATGTGGATGTGGAGAGGATGTAATGTTTATCTCTTATCTCTTCGTGTATGTTCCTCTAGAATTTATGTTCTTTGTTGAAGAGAATTCCTTTCTGGATAGGAAAAAAAAAAATTCTAGTTAATACTGTCAATGGATTTTCTACCATTAAGATGTAATGTTTTTATTAACAGAAAAAAATATTCATTGAATGTTACTTACAAAGGAAAACATCATTCATTCATTCAACACATGATTACTGAAAACCTACTGTCTGTTAGATACCGTTCTGACCACTGCGGATGTACAATAGCAAGTAAACAATGCAGACTCAAATGCCCAACTTCCTGGAAAGAGAGAAGAAAGGAAAGAAGAGGAGAAAGGAGAGAGGGAGAAAGAAAGCAACAGAGATAAAATAAATATGTTTTATTAACAAAGAAAAAGCACAACTTACTTTTCCACAGATACTATACGATGTTTTCTTCCGCTCAAATCCTGCTTCCCTCCTCATTACATTATCACATTAAAATATTTTACAGGTGTAGAAGTAAAGGCAAATACAAAAATTGAAATGTTTTTGGAAGGGCTGGCTTAAAGGTCTTGACAAATATTAAGAATGGAGTTTCCACACATACTTTGTTGAAAAGTGAGAAAAGCCTGCCATTTTGTTAAGATTAATTGGGATGCCCAGCACAGAAAATCAGTGTGTCCTGCAATAAAACCACCACTACTAACTTGTGCTTTGGTCAAAGTAAGCTTTTAAAAATATGTTTTGTGTTTTGCTCAATCTGCTCAGCCAGTGAGAGTATACGTGTGTGGTTTGTGTAAAAATAGCTCTCAAAGTTAAGTTGATCTGGTTCTTATACTACTCAACCATGCGCTTCAGTAATTTTTCACTTAAATGGACAGCATGTAATATTCAGACATCTCAGTACAGTAGTAACTTGTACTCTCCACTTTTCATTGATTTTTTTCAAAGTCTTTTTGATTAATATGCATATCATATGACTATAAGAGCAACATCTGCCCATTTTTTATTGTACATAGTTTAGCTACTTAATACTAAAGAGTTTACAGTACCTAACCACACTGGAGAATGGAAACAGAATTTTAATGGATGCCAAACAAGAAAAGCAGTATACACCTAGAGAAAAATGCTTTATGTTTCAGTTGAGTAATGATAGCACCATTTACATAACTGTAAGCCAACACATTCTTCTTGGCTAGAAGGCAGTTTTTAATAGTGTATGTCACAGGGACACAAAACTAAATTTTTCATGTACACTCACAGAGAAGTCTTATATTCCTGAAGTAATGATTAATAAAGTTTACACAGCAGAATTTTGTTATATAGATTTTATTTTCTCCTTCATTTAATCACAGCTTTTCTTATTGCTCTTTATGGCCCACTCCTAACTTTGGAAACTACAAAATCACACTTAGGCAGAAGCACAAGACCAATAGTTCTGGAAAATGTAGGCCAATGTTGCTGAGAACTCTTGCCAGAAACTAATTTTAGTTAAAGGGATCAAACTATTTTCAAACCATTCACTTTCCACCTTTTCCTACCAATCCTGGAGCTCTACAGATGAAAGTGTCTCATAGAGTTTGGAATTCATGCTTGTGACAAGCTTGAAGAGAATTCTTTAAACTTTCTTTCATCATTTCATACCAAACTCAACAGTTATGCTAGGTCAGGGGTTGCTGACCTTTGGCATGCACACCAAAAATGGACTGATATGAGGGACATCTTGGGTACATTCCTCCTTTCTAACAAACACTCCTTTCCTTTCGCTACACACCCTTCTTATTCCCAGGAGAGCTCCACACCCTGAAAATCCTCACCCTGTTTCTCTTTCTCTATTAGTTTGGTTTCCAGTTACTAAAGTGTTACGTGATAGATAAAATGAGCAAATTAAGGGCAACCACTTTCAAATATGCTTGCATTTCAAAGGAGACACTGGGAGCTAGAAGAGCCTTAAGGCAGCTTTAAGGCTGGAAAGAGAGCAAGGGCTGCTATTTTTAGACTCAGGCAGCTAGGCTCTCTACTTTGTAGGACTGCCCCTGCATTGCAGCCAAGATAATAAGTAGATGGTTACAAATAGCTTCCTTAGGTCCAAACTCCATTTTAAAAACAAATTTCTTCTATTTGTAGTTTCAAAAAAAAAAATCTTATAGGCATCTAAAGCCTTATTATGTCAATCACTCCTGAGTCATCCTATTTTTCATTTTTACCAATTTTAATTTCTGTTACGATTTCTTATGATTTCTTTTCATAGTCAGCTTTCGTAATTCTATAACCAGCGTCACTGCTTTTGTTCTGAATTGTCCCCAAGATATCTTTTTTCTCTTAAATTTTGCAATCAATAACCAGATAAATTCCTACAGTAATATCTAACGTGCAGAGAAGTTTGAACCCTTTTTTTTTTTTTTTTTTTTGAAACGAAGTCTTGTTCTGTCGCCCAGGCTGGAGTGCAGTAGTGCGATCTCGGCTCACTGCAACCTCTGCCTCCCAAGTTCAACCAATTCTGCTGTCTCAGCCTCTGGAGTATCTGGGATTACAGGCACCCACCACCATGCCCGGCTAATTTTTTGTATTTTTGGTAGAGACGTGGTTTTGCCATGTTGGCCAGGCTGGTCTCGAACTCCTGACCTCAAATGATCTGCCCGCCTCAGCTTCCTGAAGTGCTGGGATTATAGGCATGAGCCACTATGCGTGACACCAGATTTCTACAGATAGTACTGTTGATTTTTACTGTTTTAAAGTCATCTTATTAATTTTAAGGATAAATCTGTGGATGAATATGGGACTATTCCTTTATATGTCCATATTTAGCCAGATTCATAATGAATTTGGGGAAATAAAAATAGATGAAAATACTGCTATCTCTTGTTTAATTTGCAGCCCCAGGTTGAGCACTAGACCCTTAAACTTATTCACAACTATATATAGTATATTTTATTTTACATTTCAAAAATCTAAATTACTTTTAAGTTGTGCCATCCACTGCATGTTTCTTGAAATTGCTCACACTTTTCCTGATTATTTTTCCAAGTCATTTATATTTCTTGAATTTTAATCAAAATTTTCAAGAGATAAACAACACCTCCTTCCGGGATTTATCCTTAAGTTGAATAAATAGAACCTGTGTTTCATCATCCAGGTCATGGATAAAACGTACAAAAGCATTTGGCTTCGGTACTCTCTGTGATGGAGCACATCCAAACAATCCTTAACTGGTGTCCCAGAATGTATGAATAAGAAATAATATTTCTCTAATGCTTGACCACAGCCACCACAGTCTGGGAAATGAACACTGAATTTCCAACCCATTTGCCCAACTTGGACATCTCACATTATTGAGGCAGAGTTAGGTAGACAGAGTACAGATGAATGTCCCTGGCAATGCTACAATGAGGCAGACAGATTTTTGCGGGGGTGGAGTGACATGAGGTGGGGAGGATAAATTCCTGAAAGGCCTGTTCAGCATGATTCAGAATAGTCAGTGCATTACCCCATGCTATATTTGAAAAACCATTCAACATTAATTTGTAGAAATTGTGTACCTATGTGCATGATGGTAAGTTATGACAAGTATCAGCACAGATTCAAAGAGAGTGAGGGAGAGAACTTGAGATTCAGTCAGATAATTGACTCTCAGCCCCAAATGGATTTTTTTTTTTTTTTTCCAGAGAGGAACCACAAATAGCTCAGTGTGGATAACGATGAGCTGGGGCCAGAACCCATGTTTATTAAGTCATAGACCCACGTTCTTTCCAGCACACTGTCGCCCTCACATAGCATTCTTAATCATTACCTGTCAGTCTAACAGGTTTTTTCACTGTATAATCACTATAGTTTCACTATAGTTGAAATGTCTCTGAATTGCATCTCTTTTTAATCAGTTAACTGCTTTTGCAATGATCTGATAAAAGTTTTACTAAAATTAACAATCAAATTATATTTACTCCATTACTCAAATTTTATAATCTTTCTTTAATATTCACTTATTTTTATGTGACTTTTCTCAGTTTTTTTAATTAAATAAAGGTAAAGAAGGCAAAAGAAGGTAACTTTCATGTATGACCAAATCAGATTATTATAATTTTTCAGTTGTTTTTATTAAAATGGCCCAAAATATTTTCCAAAATGCAATTAAAAGGCTGAATTCTAGCTTTGCCAAATATGCCATTTCCATTAAGAAAGAGAAAAAGAATATCCAAAGGTCTTTCTTTATAGTTTTTCCTTCTACTTTAAAAGCTATTTTTTCCTCAAATTAGGTATGTATTTTATGGAGATGTAAACCCTCAAATATTGTGTATGTTTCTGACAGGGAAATTTTTAGAATTTAATAGATGTCAAGGATACCCTAATTTTGTGCTAATAATTTTCATGGCTGTTAATTGGAGGAATTCTCTGCAGACTAACTTCTGGCTGCCGTTCCTTTACCACAAGCCACGAACTTCCTGCCCTGGGCACCACAGGTATGTTCATATCAAAACACAATCTCTGGCCCTGTACTTTTATGTCCTTGTACTGGGTAAGTCAGCACAGTGAGCAGTTGAAATATTTATAGAAGCTTTGCCTAAATGTGTATGGCTAACAATAACTTAGCTATACATAGAAGTGACTGCAAACCTCATAAATATATCCCACTAAGCCAAAGTAAATGAATCTCCAACTCAGCTTCCATTAGCTAGATCTCAAATATGTCCACAGCTTTCCCATTAGAATGGTGTGTGGTAAACGTTTGTCCAGGACAAAATGTATGAGTATGTATATGTATACATTTATAGTATATATTGTATACATGTATATATAAACACACATTATTATAGATTTTACTGATCTAAAGGATGTGCAGCACACAATTTAAAAAATAAAACATGCAATACTCTATTATAAATTCCACATAACCAATTGATTGTCACTGAATGTTTTCCTTGATTTTTGCTACACTTTTGTATTGGTGGCCAACCCATGGTTTCAATTCAACCGTGATTTGACAAATGCAGCTACATTCCTTTTATTATAAAAGAAGGAAAAAAGTAAAGACAAAAGCAAAAAAACAGAAGGAAGTTTCATCCAAAAAAGAATGATTGGCATTGATTTTTTAATTTTCATCTCCTTCTCCCCATTTCCAGGCCTTGAAGTAGTCCCTGTTGACACTTTCCAGGAATTTTTAACAGAAACGTTCTAATGTCATGGTGAAGACTCCCGCTGCTTAGGTTCCATTTCTGGCTCTGTTGCCTACTCTCTGTGCTCTCAGGCAAGTCACTCTACCTCTCAGTTTCTTTGTTTGAAATTAAGGGCAATAACAGCACCTGTGTCATAGGGTTTGTGTGAGAATTCATTTACTTAATATGTAAATTGTGGTATTTAATTAACAGTTAATCAGGACAAAAATAATTAATAAATATATCTTAGCATTTAGTACATGGAAGAGAAAAGGAGACATACCGATGATGACTAAAATATTATTAATATGTCTTAGCATTTAGTACATGGAAGAGAAAGGAAGATATACAAAGATTAGAAAAGACATAAACTTTACATATAAATACATTTATAATTTTAAAGGGAAAAAATAGCAAACTAATCTGGATTTTGGAAATATGCTTCTGGTTTAATACATGATATTATTTGAGGTTATCACCCCCACTTAGCTTTCATTCATTGATACATATATTTATACATTTAGCTAGTGTTTATTTAGCACATATAGGTGTAAGATACTGCATCATGGATATACTTTAAGATGAATAATTGTATTCTTTTCTCAAAGAGCTTAATTTGTAGTAGTCAATAGTATACATCTACACACACACACACACATAAATGCAATGAAGAAAGGAGACATCTGTTATGCGTATGAACAGATTAGAGAAGGGAGAGAGAGACAGCTTCTAACCAGTATAGTCTGGAAAAGGATTTACAGTGGTAGAGGATTTGGCCTGATTCATTGAAGTAGGAAGAACAAAATGATGACTTAAAGGCTAAATTGTTATGAGGCTAAAACACACGCAGTATTTTAAGGATTTTTTTTTTTTTGGTATTGTTTCCCAATATTTAAACATTGAAGTTTTTAATAAATGTCTGTGTTTTCTGAATTTTGGATTTCCTTTTAAAAATTGGAAGATCTGGAAACAACCTTATTTTCACATTGTCACAGTCGTTGGAGGCAAATAATGATTGCCCCTCTAAAAGGGCATACACTCTCTGCACTGCTGTGGCAGCAGCAGCAATATATTCAAACTTGTGAGCTGGATTCCAAACCTATAGCCGCTGAAGAATCAGCGATGCACACAAATTAAAGACTTCAGTTGCAGGTTTACACAGTGCTTGCTGCATAGTGCCCACCAAATCAGAACCACTCTTCTACCTGTTTGATTCTTTCTTGAGAGGTAGAAATGTACCCAAAAATGACAACTTACATAACTGAACTTACTAAACCTCTCCACATGTAGATCAGTCATATTTTGCATTGTTTAAAGCCGTGGTCCCCAGCCTTTTTGGCACCAGGGACCAATTTTGTGGAAGACAATTTTTCCACAGACCAGGGGTGGGGGAGATGGTTTTAGGATGAATCAAGCACATTACATGTATTGTGTACTTTATTTCTATTATCACATTGTAATAAAAATGAAATAATTATACAACTCACCAGAATGTAGAATTAGTGGGAGCCCTGAGCTTACTTTCCTGCAACTAGGCAGTCCATCTGGGGGTGATGGGAGACAGTGACAGATCTTCAGCCATTAGATTCTCAAAAGGAGCATGTAACCTAGGTCCCTCACATGGACAGTTCACATTAGGGTTCATGCTCCTATGAGAATCTAATGCTGTCAGTGATCTGACAGGATGTGGAGCTCAGGCAGTGATAATGCAAGCCATGGGGAGCAGCTGTAAATACAGATGGAGCTTTGCTTGCTCACCTCTTGCTGTGTGACCTAGTTCCTAACCAATCTGTGGTTGGGGGCCCCTGGCTTAAAGGGTACTGGCCATACCTTTCCAGTGTCTGTACTATATTGGGGAGAGTTCAAACCCACACTAGCAAGGCCACCACTGAACTGTTTTCCTTTTTCCCACTTGCCCCTGTCTTAATAGCCATGTCATTCTTCTATCTTTCATTGTGGAAAAAATTATATAACATAAGATTTACTGTTTTAGCCACTTTTAAGTGTATAGTTCATCAGCATTAAGTACATCCACCTTGTTGTGCAACCGTTACCACTATTCATCTCCAAAACTCTTTTCATCTTGAAAAACTGAAAGTCTATACCAATTAAACAATAACTCCCTAATTTTCCCTTTCCCCAACACCTAGCAACCAGTATTCTACTTTCTACCTCTCCAGATTTGACTACTCTAACTAACTATATAAGTGGAGTCATATAGAATTTGTCCTTTTGTGACTGGCTTACTTCACTTAGCCTAATGTCTTCAAGGTTCATCCATATTGTAGCATATGTTAGAATGTTCTTCTTTTTAAAGGCTGAATGATACTCCATTGCATGTATACATCACATTTTTAAAATTAACCTTTTGGTTATTGTAAATAGTGCTGCTATGAACAACGGTGTACAAGTGTATGTTCTTGCTTTCAATTCTTGGGGTATATGCCCAGAAGTGGAATTGCTGGATCATATGGCAATTCTTTGCTTCATTTTTCGAGGAACTGCCCTTTGAATTTCCGTAGTGGCCGCACCATTTTACATTCCCTCCAGCAATGCACAAAGATTACAATTTTTCCACTATAGTCCTGTGGTTTTTTGAGTGCTACTTCCCCTTCCTGCAGCCGGAATTTCTTTCTGTGTGGTAAGTTTGAGGTCTATCTTAAGATATGGTGCAACCAAAAAAGAATATTAAGATGGGTGTCAGAGTGAGATTCAACTAGAGTATTCTATAGGACTAGGAAAATATCTCTGTAATATATGCTTTTGCTAGGCATGTGGAAAGCCCTAATCCCCCTTTTTCCAGGGAAAATAAGTTTGATCCCTTCTAGCTGGAAAACTTTAATAGGTGTTGAAATGATTGAGACTTGAGCTTGAGGAATTACAGAATTTTAATACCTAGCATAAAACATCTAACAGAAGCATACTTAAAAATTCCATATAGTACAGGAGGAGAAAATCGGAAATAAAGAACCATTAAAATGAATTTCTTGTGTGGCATTAAAAGGGGGCCTGGGGAACTATTTGCATGACTATATTTTCCAAATTACACAGTAAATATATTAATCGAAATGATGCTAGATACAGCTTTTAGGTACAGCTTTTAATTCATATTCTATTTGCATCTGTAGTTGAGAAAGTTGGGGAATCTAAAACCATTAAGATAATGTTACTGCTCTTGCAGAAGAAGAAAAGGTTTGGGGACTGGATGATATACTCAGCCCTGGAGACTATGACAATGGGGAAAGTGTTTGCACCTGTTTACACAGGTGTCCTACTTTAAAAGTCCTCCTCCTCCTCCTCCTTCTACTACAATAAAACCAAGTATTCTGGAGATAGAGAACTGGCTCAGTACTAAGGAGTAGGCTGATGCAAAAAAAAAAAAAAAATCCTAATTTCAGATAAGGTAGAGTGGAACCCATTCTATTTCCACAGCTTTAAGATAGAGGGCCTAAAATGTCTAGATGCACCTTATAGGTATGTCACTGAGTAAACTTGCACCAGAGAGTTTGTCAAGTGTTTATGTCCTAGTATAGAAAGACAGAATGCTCTGATGTTAAAAGTCCTACCTCATGGAGTTGAAGTCTGTAGAATCACCAAGAGAAAACTGGTCACTGGTATCCACACAGCAAGCCTCACACCATGAGATCACTCGTGTCTCTCCTGCGGGAAGCAGAAGAATGGTGATCTTTAAGATCCTTCTGCTCTAGCATTTTTAAGTCTCTTTTTGCTTTGCCCAAGTATGGTTCAGCTTCCCTTAAATTGCTATATGTACTGTTTTACTATCTCTGGTTTGAGATGGCTCAGTGACTTGTAACAGCTATGTTTACATTTATTTATTCCAGTTAAATCTTTACATATCCTAATCAGTTTTTATTTCTATACATAGATTTTAATACAACTTCACTTTTTAAACACTTGATTGATCCAATTACTATAACGTTACCTCACCATTTTCGTTTGTCTCTTGTATTTTTTTAAGGAGGTAGCATCCACCTAGTTTAGTTGTAAGATGAAGTACCTTTGCTCATAGGAGACAATTAATTTGTGTACCCTCACAATACCTGTTATTTAACCTGAGAAATTAACCTTTGGAAGAAAATGTGTTTTCTTCTATCAGCAGGTCCCTTTAGTGTTCCCAAGCCACACATGAGCTACGCTTTAGAAGCAGATTAGAATTGACAACAATTAGTCACATGTCTGAATTTTTGACGGAAAATAAAAATGACTCGTGCACAGAAGTCCAAAATTCATCTCTCTTTTGCCTAAGGTTTTCTTTCCTCAATATCCCTTCACAGTTTAATATAAGATTGTTGACTTAACAATGATGTATTTCAAGCTGAAGGCAGAAATGAATTTTGCATTAATAAATTGTTTTGAGATGGACTCAAAGAGTATTTCATTATATAAGAAAGGTAGCTATAAAACATGTTTGGTGGTCTTTCCATCATTACTACCTGTGGCCCATTTGTGGAGATGACATTTATCAGTGTGACAGGGAATATTAAGCAAGTGATAGACAGTTATTAGCTGAAGTCCTGATATATTTACACCATGGGAAAATGCATTTGGTATTTTCTTTCTGGCAACTGGTCTGCTGTTCATAATTTGATGGAAAATTGATTAATCACACATTTAACTCAATGCAAGATCTTCTACACTGTAATAAATTATGGCCATTAATCAATAACTACAAAGTAATTCCAGGAGTCTGGAGACATGCTGGTTTCTAATAGAAAAACTTGCACTTAGGCCTTCCTGCCAGTGACCACTTCATCTGAGGTATTTTGCACCTGCCTCAATCCAATTAGATGACATAGTTAATGAACCTCAATGCTCTTGATAATTTGTTATACAAAAGAAAGAATGTTTTGGCACATTCATTAAAACCTTATGTACAACACTTTGCAGAAAAGTAAAAAGAAAATAAAAAAAGATGAACCAAAACAAGAGAGGGGCTTACACTGGGAATCTTGGGGTTTAAATGGATATGTGGGAAGCCACATTCTTACTTCATGTTGGTGAAGATTCAGTTGCATTTGTTAAAACAATCCAACAGAGTCTCTTTGCATTAGAAAAGTGAACTCAGCCTGTATACAAAGTTTCATGCTATCTTGTTTCTTTTATGACAAATTAAATGGTATGATTAGAATAAGCATTCAGGAAGTATTGTTTCAGAGGCATTCTAATAAATGTTTCCTTGGTTAAGTATCAGTTACAGTTTTACATATCACAGTCATTTTGCACCTGTTTTATGCAGCCAACAATAGGCTCTCAATATATTTTAGTGAGAGAAAGCCTGGGAAGATAAAAAGAAAGCCAGTTTGCAGCTAATTCTGTCACTAGGAAACGCCAGGAGTAGATTGTGTTTAGAGACTTTGAAAAACAATTAGCTATGGATTATGGGACTAAAAGGCCTTTCCTAACTGTACCTGGAAAATACTTTGCCCATTTGATGCCTTCTAAGCTGTCACTGAGCTTGAACTTCAGTCCCAGTGATTAATGAAAAGCTGCAGGGCACAGCTAGAAGCTAAAGTCTCAATTATGAAAAAGCAGTAACTAGTTTAATGTGCTGATGCTTTTATACTTAAAGTGACAGCTATGAAAAATGGCAATATTTCCAATCATGCTTTAATAATTTATCATTCATTTATTGGCATGTCCAATGTGCTTTACTCCCACTGTTCTTTTTCTTTTTTTAGGCTCCTGGTGTTATAACACTGAAGAACACAATATGGTCTGGTTCCTTAAAAAGCAGACCTTTCTTTTCAGAAACTGGGGCCCAAAAGTATATTTTCTCTCTCTCTCTCTCTCTCTCTTTCTCTCTCTCAATATATATAAGTCATCCATCTTTATATCATTTATCTACATAGTTTCTAATAAGTGCCACCACATAGCAGTAGAGTTTTTTAAAAGGGCATAATCCAGTGACCCTGTCCACTTCCAGGTCACAAAGTGTCACCTTAATTTCTGACAGACACCTTAAATTAAATGCCTTTAGCTGATAACAAGAGAAAGCACACAAGGTTGCTGGAGGAATCAGTTTAAGTCTACTCTTGCCAGGGGGAAATAAATGCAGACATGCATATGGTAAGCAATATAAGCACATTTTAGAGCAGTAAATTATGTAGGGGAAGATAGACAAATTTTTGAGGTTAGTGATAACAAAGCACCTTATAAAATTATTTAGGATTAATTTTACATTTTTAATTTCAGTACTAAATTGTTTGATCCATAGCTGTAATTATTTCCTTGATGTAGTTTATTAGATTATATTAGACTTTGTTTACCATCAAAGGTACAGGGCTTGCTGTAGTCCCTGGCACAGCACCTGATGATACAAATTAACAAGTGAATACAGTGAATCCACAAAGCTGGGCTACAACTCAACTTCAGTTAAATTTCTCAAGTATTGCTTGAGTGCCCACTGTGTACTCAAACATAAGTGTACAAAATGAGTGAGACTTCAAGGAAGTCACAGACCACAAGTATATTTATAAGTATTTCAGATTGAGATTGTAACGCAATATCATAAAGTTTTATATAAACTCCGACTTGGCCGGGCGCGGTGGCTCAAGCCTGTAATCCCAGCACTTTGGGAGGCTGAGACGGGCGGATCACGAGGTCAGGAGTTCGAGACCATCCTGGCTAACACGGTGAAACCCCATCTCTACTAAAAAATACAAAAAAAGCTAGCCGGGCAAGGTGGCGGGCGCCTGTAGTCCCAGCTACTCGGGAGGCTGAGGCAGGAGAATGGCGTAAACCCGGGAGGCGGAGCTTGCCGTGAGCTGAGATCCGGCCACTGCACTCCAGCCTGGGCGACAGAGCGAGACTCCGTCTCAAAATAAATAAATAAATAAATAAACTCAGACTTGATTGGGTGTGTAAAATATTTTTCACTCTTCTTAAATGTGCTGAAGGTACAAATAAATATATATTTACCAGTTGTTATATTGTAAATATCTAGTATTTTGCTAAATTTGGTTTTAAAAATAGAATGGACAGTACATATGAAATTAAATAGTATAGATAATATTTAAAAATTATCTCAGCTTCATTTGTTGGCTAGATGTCTTTCTTTTTATTTTTTTCTAATGAAACAACATTTCCGTGTTTTAAAGTAACATATATATATATATATCATGAAGTTCATTTAACTTCTCAGTAAAAGAAACTATTTTGGGAGTTATATAGGAAGAAATATATAATTAAAAATACTTTTCTTATAATTTGACAGTAGCCAACATATTTTGATTTTTAACACAATTACTACCATCAGTGGTGCTAGGTACCTGCCCCAAAGGCTTCAGATCACAAATTTGTAAATGAATATATCTATAAGTGAGGTCCTAAAACTTGTTTCAAAACAGGTGGTAGTTTTGCTGGTAAAATAATCACGGAACCGCTATAACATAAGTTTAAAGCACTCCCTACTTGTTCGTCCCTGAGGAAGAGTAATTTTGAGCCATACAGCAGTGGTATTGCTTGCCAGACCACACGGATCTTGGTTTTTGAGGAATTATTAGAATGTTGCATGAGTCCAATGACAAGAGTAGCACACATTGCCATTTCTGCAGTAAAGAAGTGTGTTTGATCTGCTCCTATAAATCAAACAGATAGATGACAATATGTTCATTGGGCTGAGCTTATCAAAACAGTAAAAATAAAACTGAAAGCTGGAAATTTGTTTAAATCCAACAAGCTATAGATTTTTCTTTCAATAAAAGTTCAAAAAAATTGTTACTTTGGGGAGGTCACAGGTGTTGAATGCATTTAAAAAAAAACAATATAATTACATGGAAAAATGATGTCCTTTTGGGACAATTATATTTAGTTACAGTAAGCAGTATATGGCGTTGGCTAATTTTCTTTCTGTTATTTTTTCTCTGTGAAAGGCTAACTAAAAAAGTACAGGCCCATTGAGTGTTTTCTCTGGGTCTATGTAAATACATTGTTATTAAAATTGTCTTTATGTGCAGTTAGTGTCTTAAACAGTACATTATCACTCTCACCAGCTATTCACATCAAGAAATATACCTGTTGATTTTTATTTTTTACTTACATTATTTTATTCTCAAGCTATTTAATTTATCCAATAACGTTTCTTGCAAACACTTCAAATCACTTTCCAGGATTATTCTTAAATTTGAAGCCAATCATATTCTATCTTTAGGCCTTTATAAGATTCAGCCCCCATTCTTCAAGCATGATCTGGATGGGATCTCTAATAAGTCATGTTTTCCCATTCTTTTCTCCAAATGTCTGTGAATTTTCTAGCATATATTGAAATGTACCATGGGTGTTGCACTGTTCTCTGTAGACATTGACCCAGGTGTCTGTCCACAAATGTTTACTCAGATATGTGTACATACACACTTCATGCACACACATCCTACAGGTACACACAAATATACAAGTACACATGCACACACAAAACTCATACTCTGTTTTGGGTGTGAATAGAATGTCAGTCCTTTAATAAGGATATCAAACCTTTCCCTTTAGTCTAGTCCTATACAGAATTTAAAGAAAAGGCGATAGTTTTCTAAATAACTTCATTGCTTCTCCTTTGAGGGAAGGGAAAAAAGAGGTTTAAATCCAGCTGCTTGAAGCACAGTGAAGAGAAAAAATATCCCCAGAGTGGCAGAAAACAGCTTTAGGCTTTTTGAATAAGGATGACATGATCCCATCATAGAATCTGGGAATTTTCAATTAAACTTCTCCATCTATGGGTAGTTTCCCCACAGTTATGGGTAGTTTGCTCAGATCTATTTCCCACCAGGTCAGACAAGGTTAAGATGTGGGAGCCCTGCCAGAAGCTTGGGCTATTAGGTCCAGCTGTAGAATTTTATCTTCTGCCTCTGTATTGTGGGGTCACTCCATCACTACTTCTTTTGATAGATAGTTCCTAATATAGCAGAAAATTTTATTCTGGGAACTATCTAAGCAGTTATTATAGGTTTCAGTTTTAGAACATTTTAAACTAACATCCTGTCAACATTTTAGGTAGTCTGTATATGTAAGCTTATGGTCTTTTCATAATTATATGACAATAATAGTGATAATAATTATGATCATGGTGATTGCTGACATTACCGATATATTTGTATAAGTTAACTTATTAAGATAACATTAATTTATTAAATTTTTACAACAACCCTATGAATTAATTGTTATTATCCCCATTACATACACAACAAAACTGATGCACGGTTTAAATATCTTGCCTAATTTTATATAACTAGTAAGTGAAAGAGTGGGAATTTGCACATAGGCAGCCTTTCTTCAGAGTATTCACTCTTAATTGCTATGCCATACATATTCTTACTAAATATGAATCGCTTTCTATTTTATAATATAGTTGAACCATGGGAGAAATGAGGTAATTGCAAAGTAGCTGCTGTGATGGGGTCTCTAGCAAACAAAACCATTTTTTAACCACAGTATCTCCTTCCCACCCATAACTCATTTTGCACTGCTTCCTTGTCTTTTGATCGTACAAATAGAATGGAGAGAGGAGACTTATCATAAAATTCATGATGTCTCCTACCACCTGGTGATACCCATGTTGTCATTTCTTTTCCATCCATTGGGTTCCCCTTCTTTATCTTGCTTCTACTTCATTTCATTCTACATCAAAATTGAAAGTAATTTTGTGAATTACTTTCTTTGGAAAGTGAACATACTTTGGAAATTAGCCGTTTCTACCTGTGCAAAATAGTTCCTTCAAGATAACATACCTCAAATTTCTGATTGGATTCATATCCAACTTTCAGAAATGCTCTCATGTTTTAGTTTTATCTTTCCATTCTTGGTTCTAGTATAGTATATTTTGCTTCTACATTTAGAACTCTGAACCAGATGCTAAATCTCCAAATTTCTTATACTGCCTATTAGTGTAGTATATAAATGTAATAAGCTTTAATTATTGGCATTTTTGAGGTTTTTTTGTTTGTTTGTTTGTTTGTTTTTTGACTTAGTCTCGCTCTGTTGCCCAGGCTGGAGTGCAGTGGCCCGATCTCAGCTCACTGCAAGCTCCGCCTCCCGGGTTCACACCATTCTCCTGCCTCAGCCTCCCAAGAAGCTGGGACTACAGGCGCCCGCCACCTTGCCCGGCTAGTTTTTTGTTTGTTTTTTTTTTTTAGTAGAGACGGGATTTCACCGGGTTAGCCAGGATGGTCTCGATCTCCTGACCTCGTGATCCGCCGGTCTCTGCCTCCCAAAGTGCTGGGATTACAGGCTTGAGCCACCACGCCCGGCCTTGAGTATTTTATAGAGTCATTTCATCAGCCAATTTTATATGCTCCTTTCTTTAAAAGTTAGTTGTCTTCATACTTTATGTCATTGTTTTCATTTATATTTCAGAAATTTAAGACTCTAGCATTTATAAAAATAACTTAAAAGTTTTAAGTACAATATGATAAGCAATTAGAAAATAGCTACAATCCTGAGAAATCTCACATAAAATATTATATCATAAATATTCATTCAGTCAAGAAAATAAAGTTAGAAAATTGAGAGCTTCAGGCCTAGAATAAGAAGTTTATATTTCCTGCATGACTTAAAATAATAAAATAGTTTTTTTAATTGCAAACTGAAACAATGAACCAATAAATCAAATCCAGCAACACTGAATTTGAAGTTGCCCAAACTCAATGGGTTTATAGACATCAAAGCAAACTCCTGCACACCTCACAACTGTCACCAGTAGACCAAAAAAGGCAGAACTGAGAAGACACCTACTATAAAATAGAGGTCTATTCCTATAGTGAAACAAAACAGTTTTTTAAAAATTTTGCTGATTCCCATTATGTTACAACTGACTGTGGTTCATATCTATTTTTTAAATTAATCGATAAAATACTTTTAGAAATAATAAATGATTGGTGTTGGCTTTTTAGTAGTGTAATAGAGCTGGCTTGTATTAGCTTATAAGAACTAATTGCTACAATTTCAGAAACTTTGAGAGTCAGTTATTAAAGAAGGAGGATTTACACCACAGAAATGGAAGAACTATACAAATTAAAATCCTCCTGTTTTCTCACCCACTATCATCTAGAACTGATTGTTAAACATTAGCCAGCATAGCTCTAGCTTTAATAGAAATCTAATTAATCTAATGAGATTTTACTTCAGTGTGAAATTAATATTTTCGACATTCATAATAAATACTCCCAGAAAATTAGTTGGACTTTATGATAAATAAATTTTCCCCTTTTAAAATCAGAAACAATATTTAGAATTAATAAGTAAACTTAATGCTTTCATCAATCAATTAACAGGTGGCCAGCCAACAATGATTTCCAAGCTCCAATGACACTGGTTGCAGTGAATTGGTCCATTAGAAACAGCTGTATGGCAGTCTCCAGTTGTATTGCAGTATGCTTTTTAAGATATTGCTCATTAAATCACATAAAGAACCTATTTTGGAGGACCAAATGGGTCTAGAAAAGTTTCTCTCAGATTTAAATGCTTGATAGAATTTGCCATTCCTTAACTATCAGACAGTTTTATCTTGTAGAAGTGGTGCATCTTGTAACTGATTATTTCTCATGTTTAGTTTGACTCTTAAGCTCAGAGATAAATATGCCAAACCCTTTAACAATTGTGCAGTATATTCTGATATGCATTTTTCTGCAGCAACTTTAACACTGGCTTTATTTTACTAATCTATCTTTATCTTCTGCTTTGTATGTTTTATCTATGTATAGTTGATATATGTCAAACTGTCTGACTGGTATTTCTTATTTGGGAATTTCCCCTTCCCCACAGCCTGATGGATCTTCTTAACCTGACTCTTGGCCACAGATGATTGGGTCCTGACCTAACCCAGACCAAATGAAACTCTTTTCTTTGGTTTGGACTTGGGGCAGAGAGAGGCAAGTCAATCTCTCTTTAGCCATCTCTAATAAAATTAAAACGTGTGCTCTTGATGACCCCTTGCTACCTTGTGGACTAAGAACAAAGGAAGGCAGTCAGTAGTGACAAAGCAGGATGGAACAGATGTTGGGTACAGCTAACAAAAACTTAGAGAATGTGCTGACCACATTTGATTCTCTATTCAGCTGATTCTGAGGCAGAGCTGCTTTCCTGTCCTTGATTCTCTGTCCTTGGATTTGATCCTCAAATCCTTATAATAAATTCTCTTTTAGGTTGTTACTTCTGGTTTCTTTCTGTTACTTGTAAGCAAAAGGTTCTTGGCAACCACATTAAATTGTATTTCATTGTCCATAAATAACTCTGTCTACTGGAAATGAGGCAGATACAAATAAATAAAATATTTATAATCAGTGCTATATTATTTGAATACTTTATATTAACAAACATTTCCAAGTGCTAATAAGTGCCTTATAAAGGTGAACCTAGGTACTTCTCAATTAAGTACATAAAAACAAATTTTATATTGTATTGTTTACAAGGAAGAAGAAAATCATTTTGCAATTTTGTTTTGTGGCTCAAAATTTTACTGTCTCCACCTCAGGCCTTCTTCTCGTGATTCCTCCTATTTTTTTTTTCTTTCTTCTTTTACTTATTCTTCTTAATTTCAGCTTCATAGATTTTCTTTCCCATTGGCCATTATAATAAAAGCTACGTAAACTTTTAACATACATACCTAATTCCTCTTCACATCTTGTTATCCAGTCTATGTTCTAACTTGGTGGATTAGTTATCTATCACTACC
Source organism: Trachypithecus francoisi (assembly GCF_009764315.1). Lineage (NCBI taxonomy): Eukaryota > Metazoa > Chordata > Mammalia > Primates > Cercopithecidae > Trachypithecus > Trachypithecus francoisi. The sequence continues at coordinate 146,243,260 of NW_022681453.1, read as the reverse complement.
ATTTTCAAATTACTGCCAACTTAATGCATTAAAACAACAGAATTTATTATTAAAGTGAGTCTGAAGTCTGTTATAGATTCTGCCAGACTAAAATCAAGGTGCTGGTAAACTCAATTCCTTTCTGGAGGTTCTAAGGGAGAGTCTGTTTCCTATCCTTTCTGTTGGCAAAATACAGTTCATTATGGAAACAGGACTGAAATCCCAGTTTCCTGATAAGCTGTCAGTTGAGGAGTGTTTCCAGCTCCCAGAGGCCATCTGCATTCTTTGGCTTGTGGCACCTTCCTTCCATCTTTAAAGCAAGCAATGACAATTGAAGTCCTTATGTCACATCTCTCTGACCCCCTCTCCTACCTTCCTCTTATTTTGAGAATGTGTGTGGTTAGATTGAGGCCACCTGGAATCTCCCCATATCAAGAGATGTTTTTTGTTGTTTTGTTTTTGTTTTTCTGAGACATGGTCTTGCTCTGTCACCCAGGCTGGAGTGCAGTGGTACGATCATGGCTTACTGCAGCCTTGGCTTTCTGGGCTCAATGGATCCTCCTGCCTCAGCCTCGGAAGTAGCCAGGGCTATAGGTGCAGGCCACCATGCCTGATGAATTTTTGTATTTTTTGTAGAAACAGGGTTTTTTCATGTTGCCCAGGCTGGTCTCAAATGCCCAAGTTCAAGCAATCCTCCTGCCTCAGCCTCCCAAATGGTTGGGATTACAGGTGTGAGACGTGGCCCATATCAAAGACTTTAATCTTAATTACATCTGCAAAATTCATATTGCTATGTAAAGTAGCATATTCACAGGTCCCAGAGATTTGGGCAGAGACATCTTTGGTTGGGGGGCATTATTCTGTCATACTGATAACTGAGTTTCAATCCTCTTATATGGATGGGTCATAGTGTGAATATTTTTTTCTATTTCAGCTATACGTATGTAAGAGTCTAATTATACTCAATCATGGCAGTCTGCTGCAAACAAATGAACCATTTGGCCCCAAAAAACTGATTCTTTATCTGTCTCTCTTTCTGTATTTTCAACAATGGTAATTGACACTAAAATCTACCTATTTACCCAACCTAGAGATCACCCTGGGCTTCACCCTCACTGTTATTTAACTTGATAAGTCCTTTTGATTCTTCATGTACCATCTCTTTCTCACTAGTTCTTTCCCTTTCATGCTCTCTCAGTTAACACTCTCATCACCTCTCCCCAGAAATACTGAAACATCCATAGTTGTTACCTCAGCCTCATTTCTTTCCTGTTGTTCTTTCCCATCATTCTCTAACACATTCCCAGCTATTTTTCTTGAATGCAATTCTGGCCACATCTCTTTCTTCTTACATTTAATATTTTGATGGCTTTTTATAAATAGTGAGAGTTATCTATGCCCTGACCTCTATAGGTTTATCTTCATATTCTTTGTTCTTTTTCTCATATTCTCAAGCTATTCATACCCATCTCTTGCAGGTCTCTAGTTCACCTGCGCACATAGTGTTCCTTTTCCCTTCAAATTATTATTTTTCCTTCTTTTCCCTTCTGAGACCCTGCCATTTGCTTGGTAAACTGCTGTTCACTTGTTTGGACTTAACGTAAGCGTTCTCCGCATTCCTTGGCAAAGTTGCTCATGCCCTCCAAACTATCACTGTACCCTGTAGTTACCTCTTTTTGAAATTCTTACTATGGAAAAAGATATTTGACTATCTTTTTACACGTTTGACTTTTCCTTTTGGATTTTACCTCCTTGTAGTCAGTCACCATTGTATTTCTTTCATCTGTGGACACCAAAGAGTCTAGAATTGTGCTTTACACAGAGACAGTGCACAAGAGTGCTGACTGAATTGATCTAACAAAAGGAAAAGATATAGAAAACAAATTCCAAAAGTACATAATTCAAATTTTTAATATAAAATCAGTGCTGGCCTGGAACACAAAAAACAAACCAAAAATTCATTTCTAACACTAGAAATTTAGAAATTGGAAAGGTAGAATCTATTTTTTGCATAGGCTTTACCCACCAAATGATACCAGGTCTCCCGAAGATTTTTAAATTACTGAGAAAACAAGTTACTACCCGTAAAGGGTTTAGATACTCACAGGAATCCCATTTGGTAAGCTTGTTTCAAGATCATCTTAATGGTTTTTCATTATATCAGTTATAATAAACTACTTCGTATATGTAATTATGTGGCATAGTAATGGAGAAAATATATAACAGGACTGTGTGAAATAAGTCATACAGATTTGTACTTCTTTAGGGCTCTTTTAGTACTTAATCTGCTGCTGGCCACCCACTGAGCTGGCCTGGAAGAAGCTGCCTTTTGATCTCTTTTATGAAATGACCTTTGAGGGCAAAAATAGATGAGAATAAACCTTAAAAGGTTTTTATAAATATTCTGTTTGGCATCATGTATCTTTCCAAAATGCCAGAATAAAACACTTAACTAAAAAGGGTAACTTAAATGTCTTAGACAAATAAGGCTAAACCCATTAGTACAGGCTGCTTATAATGTGCTCTAGTTGACAAATTTGCCATAGAACCCTCTACAATTCCCTTGTCCAGGGGCTGGGGGCAAGCAAATATGAAGAAACTTCCATGCTTACAATCCTGGAGCTGGTCTTTTATTATTTTAGCATCCCTTTTGCCCTATAATCCTCAGTCTTTGCAGTCTGTGTAACCAGCCAATGCTCCCATCTGTCATTAAGAGCAGCATATGTACTCAAAAGGGAGGAACAGCTCATACTAATGATGCCAACCTGCTCTGTCCTTCTTTAATCAGAAAAGTCTTCTTTAACAGCCTATGTAAGGGCTGCAGGTGAACACAGCTAAATGCAATGGGTTCTGAGACTAATACAAAATATATAATTTATTACGATTAGATATAAGAGCAATGATTGTGATAAAATAATGTTAGATTTCTCTTGAAAAAAAATGATGAAAGACAGGTTGATTCCTTCTTTCAGTGTTTAGTTTCTGAATCAGGTTAGCTGGTCATTCTCCATTACTTGTTTATTCATTCAGCAAATACTGATAACCCACTATGTGAGAGGTGCTAGGTGCTAGAAGTAGATCAAAGGTCTAAAACTCTCCTCACTAATGAATTTATGTTTTGTATAAATCTGGCTTCTATTTTAGTTTATCATTGACCAAACTACCATCTGCCTTGGTATAAAGGACTATACAAGATATAGTACCACCTCAGAGAAAATGATTTTTGCAGAAAGGATCAGATGGAACCCTAGCGATAATAGTTACCCCTGGTGAAATGAACAATCCAGAGAAATGGTGTTGGAATGTTTATGATGGGATGAAGAAAGCTCTGTTAGGCAAAAAGTTAACATTATGTTAAAGGGACGGTAGACATCAGAAATGTTTGAAATGACTTTCAATTTTCTCAACAAGGAAAGGGAAAATGGAGCCATAGAAAAAGTTAATCATTCTGAATACAGAAGATAAATGGAAAAAGGAATTCTAAAGCAGAATGTAGATTTATGAAAATAATTAAGAAATTTAATACCTGAGCTAAGAAAGATAACAGCAACCATAAGAAAAGTCATATACATACACCTATCACCCCCAACCTTCCCTACCCTATCTTTCTCTCTCTCTCATCTCTCCCTCTCTTAAGAGAAATATGCCAGGGAGGAAAGCTAATGTAATTAAAGAAATGAGCAATTGATTAGAATGAAGAAGAAATAAAAATGGAGAGCACAAGTGAGGAATATGAGAAAATAAGCCTTACTATCATAGAAGAAAGAAATTTGAAGAAAGTCTATTTAAAATGTATTTTATGTTTTTGGCTAACTTCTGAAACCGTAGCTTAATAAGTATATGAAATTTTCGAAATGGCTAAAATGTTATGAATTCAAATCTGTAATAACATTTAAAGTTCTGAAAAATATAATTACTTATTATTTTTAATCTGCTGTTAATAAAAATGGCACAAATATGTCATAAATTTATTTTTAACATTATGGACATTTATTATCTATTAAATGTCAAAGAACTTATTGACATGATTTCTGGTAATAATCTATGATATCACTATTCTTTTATATGTATTTGCATATACTTGAGTAATTTATGTCACTTAGAAAAGTTAAAAATATATATCTGGGTTTAATTTCTTGTAACAGTAAGCATTCGTTTCTACAGATGAATGAAATCAGACTGTAAGCACTTATTTATTCAATGTGTTTAATAGGTAGAAAGGAAGTATATTAGAATGTAAAAAAAGAAATCAGCAAGGCTATTTAATACTTATACTATTTTACAGCAACAGCTATTGATAGCCTTTCAGTTTATATTCTTTATTCATATATTTTTTTAATGAATACACATGTTTATATAATTGCACTCTAAAAAATACCACTGTACAATGTATGTTGTCTGGTAATTTGCTTTTCTACTTGGTATATTATGAACATCTTTCAACATTAGCAAATAATGATTGAATATATTCTATACTTTTAAATATATCATAATTTACTAAAGTATTGATGAGCATTATATTGTTACTAATTTTCTTCTCTCTAATCTACATCTTCTATATACATCTCTATATATGTACATACATTGTTAGGCATGTTGGGTCAATATCATGCATGTTTAAGATTTTAAATATTGCAAAAAGTTGCTAAAAAGATGATGTTGATTTATGAGCTTACAATCAATATATTTTGTAAGCTTTGGACAATAATATTTATTTCCATTATTTTTAATATTTATCAACCTGATTTGAACAAAATGATATTTTCCATTAAAATTTCAAATTTGCATTTTAACTAGTGGAGAGGCTAAATTTTTCATATATTGATAGACCTATTATGTTTTTTCTTTCTCATAGTCTTTTCAATTCTATCCCCGTTTTCTTTCTTTATTGAGCTGTTTGCATAGTTTTTGTTGACCTGCAAGAACCTTTACATATTAGGAATTTTGTCTCTCATATATTCAAATGTCTTCCCCCAGTTCAGACAAGAACAATTAAAATTTTTGTTTTTTCATTGACAAAATAAGTCTAAGCACAGGGTTGTAAGGAAATTTTTATTTTTTACATTAAGTGAAAGCAAATGTTGGGGTAGCTGTTTCTGCATTCTTTTTAAACATAAATTTCTATAATAATTTGAGTTAATTTATTATTTCTAAGATACATCGCCCACTAGAGGAGCTTTAAAGTGCAGTATTAATTACTTCTGCCATTATTAAATAATAAACTGTTTAAAATATTGAACTTTTTAGAAGAATTATCGAAATAGATGTAACATAAGTGACTGAAATGTAACCTTTGAAAAACTTAGTTTTTAACTTCCTATTGTACCCTGTCTGATCTTGGATACAGAAAGAAAACCTTGAACCTTAGAGAGCTACCCACAAATGGGAATGGCTACCAGTTATCCTTTCCCCAGAACACCCATAATGCATATCAATCACATCATTGACATCTGTGTGATTCCTATGCAAGATTTTCTTTTACTTCTTTCAATGAATTGAGTCTTTCTACTCTGTTTTTATTTGCTGACAGTAGAAAATATGTCTACAGTTAATTCACACAATGAATAGGGTGGGAGATTAATTCTATGGGGACTAAGATTATTTGGTTTGTCATGAGACATACTCGACATTTACAGCTTTTTCCCTTTTGTGCTATTGGAGTACACTCTTAGAAGACTGTGCCATAAATCCGAAAGCATGTTTTACAAAGTTCATATCTGCATTTGCTATCTTTAATATTAATAGGAGTGTATCTTTAAAGTGAGTAAATTGAGAAAGTGGCTGAAACTATAGTTTATAAAAGAAGATTAGTGGGTTTAATATGCACTGGAGAGTAAAAGAAAAATCTTATTACTGTATGGAGAAATTACCTCATAAAGAAGCTAATACAGCAGGCTGGGGAATAATTTTTAACAAGGTTTTTATGATGCGCAAGTGTAGGCAAGTTAATGAACTTATCTTTCTAGTTATTTTCAGATTGTAACGATGCTTTTCTTTTCTGGTTCTTGTGCTTTAAAAAGTAAAATACATTTAATCACCTACAATAAAACTAATTTATTACTTTAATAAATCAAGTACAATCTTATACTGTACACTTAAATGTTGTTGCAATAATGCTGGAAACCAAATCAGGTACTAATGTTTAGCATGGATCAGAGCAAAAGGTAACCATGGAGCTTATTTATTATTTAAATTAAAGCAGCTCATTTTGACAGTGCATAGTCATTTAGGGAAGATTTGACTCCCTTTTCAGCTATTGGATGCAGGAAGTGAAGACAAAAGAATGAGAAAATACTTTATTTTCATAATCACACACTTTTTTACAGCATGACCATGTAATCTTTGAAATTCACATAAAAATTCTGAAAAATTGTTCATTCTACAGCAAAAATAATTTGGGGGAAAGCTAGTAAATCCAGAATGCCCATCTGCCAGCATCTTGTTGGAACAGTTAGGGATTATTTAGGAAAAGCATGTCTGCATTTTTTTCTTCAAAGACAAAAGACAAGCTGCTGAAACATCATACTAATTGCTGAGATACTTTCTATATTGAAAATGTGATGATTTATTAAGAAAAAGTGAGGGAAAAAGTAAATGAATAAAGAAGTAATGTGAAAAGTAAACGCCACTATAAACCGAATCTAAATTGTATTGATAACAGTCACCATTCACTACTTCAAATTGTAATACGTAAGGTACAAACACACATGTGTAGGTATATTCCCCCACACCCTCACCCCCTCCCCATACACAATAACTTATTTTAATCTTAACTTTTCTTCAACCTTGGAATGTCCCCAAAAATTTGAATTAGAGTGGTCAGTGTAAGATTGTACATATATACCATCTTAGAACCAGTACGAGACTTAGATAAACTTTTAAGGTAGGTGCCCACTGTCTCCTGATTTTATCAACCTGACCACATAGCCTGTCACAGACCCATTTAGTGTCCAAATTGCCCTGCAGTTAAACAATGATTGGTCAAGGTCCATTGTTGTATTATCTGTGCCAAATGTTTGTCTGTTGGCCTTTTCTTACCTTCTTTTACCCTCTACCTGTGTCCAAATCAATACTTTACAGTGTTACACTACTCCCTTGACACCTTCTTTGCTAAATCACAGTAGGTCAAAGGGAGTTTAAGTAATTCATGTTAAAGTGCTAACTAGCTGATAGAATGCCAGTTGCAGATGGTAAAATGCCTATTTCTTCATGCACTTTTGTATGATGCTGATCATAGTAAAACTCAGGCATGGTGGAAGGCTCATGAAAAAGGTACTATATTTTCCTCATTGTTATTTTAGGTGTCTTTCAATTACTCCATACAAGTAGTGGCCTACTCTGAGTTTCTGTGAAGTTGACAATGCCTGATAATTCATGTTAGATAATGATAAAGTACACTCATATTTGAAAAAAGGTGTTTGCTCCACACAAAGTAATTTATAAAATACTTTGTTTAATTGAATATATATTGCTAATATGCATTGCATGTACACATGCCTGAAATAAACACAGGGAGAACAAAAATAAACATATTTATTAAATCTAAGAATTCACTGTATGTTTTGTGCCTAGGAGTTGGTTTTTCTGAGTTGCAGAAATTAGATCTCTTAAATAATATCCAAATAATGGCAACCCTACCAACCTAGTTTTCAAAGGTAGTAGAGGAGTACAAGGGTAAAATTTCTTTATTTCAAAATATTTTTCTTATCCTGAGATAAGTACGCACTGGTATGATTTTCCATATTGAGGGATTTGATTCCAAAAGCAATTTTTGGTTGTTGAAGAGTTTAGTAGATTATATATGCCTCCTCCTACAGACTTGGCAGATGAGTTATCGGTGGGGAAACTGTCACAGCCACCCAGAAGGCAATCTAAAAGGCTTACTCTCTCTCTCTGAAGATATGGTTGTGTTATTGGATAGGATCTCACAGTCATCATTGAACTGAGATCTTCCTGTGTAATGCCTATCTTTATGCCGTAAATCATTCATCTTGTCTTTTTGTTTCCCAAGTTACCCCCTGTCAAATCTTCAAGAATATTGTTGTTCTTGTTCTTGTGTTTTAAGGAAAAGAGCACCTCTGGGATGTTCTCCTGAGCCAATGCCGGAAAACTCATCCTAGGAGATAAGATGTGTACAATGAGACACTGAGAAGAAAGCAGGCAGGACACTGAAGAGTTGGTAGATGTTTGCTCCAGACCTAAGCATCAGTGCATTGAAAATGGACTTGATCATTGTGGGTTTGGCAGTGAGGGTTGGGCCAAGATAGGTATTGGCCTGAATAGGTAAGGGCACTAGGTAGTGAGATTTGATAGAGATATTCTGCAACCAGGCCATCTAGGAGGAACTGTCTAAAGCCTCCCTAAATCAGAGAGGTGACCACTTGGCAGATACCAAAATGCCTGATGCAACAATGGAACCAACTCAGTAAAAATATTATTTTTATATAAAATAATAACTGTCATTGATTTTTTTTCTTAATACAAAATAATTCCCTGATTTGGGGTGTTTAGGCTTTTAAATGTTTTCTTCTGTTTCTTCTCCTTTTCTACTTCCTTTCTCCTTCCTTCTTTCCTTTTCTTCTTTCCCTTTTCCCTTCTTTCCTTTTTCTTTCTTCTTTCCTTTCTTTTTCTTTCTGATTATAAGCAGTATCACAATTGCTGCCTAGGATAAGTTCTAGAAATAGAACTGTTGGATCAAATATATTAAAAAATCAGAGGCATTTAAAAGTATTTTCAAAACTGTCCTTCATAAAAAATTTTACCATTTTACCTTTTCTCCAGCAATATATAACTTCCTATTTCTCCATCTCCTTACCTACAGTGAATATTATCATTTAACAGTACTTTAGGGAATTTGATAGAAATAAGCTTTGTATGTGGAATAGTACTCATCAAAACTCATTATCTCCCAGAAAATGGACTAGAACTTCCTATGATAAGTTACAAGATGAGCAATGCTTTCGCTAAATAATAAGTTTATATTTTACATTGCTGAGTTATCCCTTAATACCAGGACAGGTGATCGAGATTTCTCCCTCCCTCCCTCCCTCCTTCTTTCTTTCCTCTCTTCTTTCTTTCTTTCTTTCTTTCTTTCTTCTTTCTTCTTCTTTCTTTCTTTCTTTCTTTCTTTTTTCTTTTCTTTCTTTCTTTCTTTCCTTCTTTCTCTCTCTCTTTTCCTTCCTTCTTTCTTTTTTCTTTTCTTTTTTTCCTTCCTTCTTCTTCTTTCTTTCTCTCTCTCTCTTTCTTCTTTTTTTCTTTCTCTCTCTCCTTACCCACCTCCCCCCCTCCCGTTAACTTTCTCCCCGCTTCCCCTTTCCCCGTTCCCTCCCCTTTCCTCTTCCCCTTCGTCCCTTCCCCTCCCCTTCCCCCCTTCTTCCCCTTCCCTCCTCCGTCTCCTTCTGCCCTCCTTCCCTTCCCTCCCCTTCCCCTCCCCTTCCTATCCTTCACTCTCCCCTTCCCCTCCCCTTCCCCTCCCCTCCTTTCCTCTCCTCTTCCCTCCCCTCCCTTCCCCTCCCTTCCTCTTCCCCTTCCCCTCCCCTCCTTCCCCTCCCCTTCCCTCCCCCCCCTCCCCTTCCCCTCCCTTCCCTCCCCCCTCCCCCTTCCATCCCCCTTTTCCCCTTCCTCCCCTTCCCTTCCTTCCCTTCCCTTCCCTTCATTCCCTTCCCTTCCCTTCACATTTCAAGATGAGGTCTTGCTCTATTGCCCAAGCTGGAGTGTAGTGGTGCTATCATAGCTCACTGCAACCTCCAGCTTCTGGGCTCAAGTAATTCTCCTACCTCAGCTTCTCAAGTAGCTGGGACTGGATGTGTGCGCCACCACGTTCATTTAAGTTTTTAAACTTTTTTTGTCTATGTTGCCCAGGTTGATCTAAAACTACTGGCCACAAGCAATCATTCAGCTTTGGCATCCCAAAGTTTTGCGATTACAGGTATAGGCCACTGTGCCTGACCAAGATTTCTTATTTCTTAATGTGACCCAAAAAATCTCAATATGATCATTTTAACGTGCTGGTTCCCTAATTGTTAAAAAAATTCCTAATCTATGATTATATTCTGGCCTTACAACTAACTAATTTTTTTTTTTTTTTTGAGACGGAGTCTCACTCTGTCGCCCAGGCTGGAGTGCAGTGGCCAGATCTCAGCTCACTGCAAGCTCCGCCTCCCGGGTTCACGCCATTCTCCTGCCTCAGCCTCCCGAGCAGCTGGGACCACAGGCGCCCGCCACCTCGCCCGGCTAGTTTTTTGTATTTTTTAGTAGAGACGGGGTTTCACAGTGTTAGCCAGGATGATCTCGATCTCCTGACCTCGTGATCCGCCCGTCTCGGCCTCCCAAAGTGCTGGGATTACAGGCTTGAGCCACCGCGCCCGGCCACAACTAACTAATTTTTTTCAGAAATTTCTTTTTTATTTATGTCCTTTCCTAATACAAGAGAATCATCAGCGACTGTCAGACATTTTGTTGTGCTTATTTTTCTTGATAATGTTCTATAGGCAGACAATGTAAAAGTTGGTCACAAGTGCAACTGGGTGAAGGGTATGTGGTCAGCCATGTTACCATTAGTGATTGTCCACAAAGAAAGCAAATATCTCAGAAATACTCTGCTTGTAATAATGACATTCAGGGTCAAACTGCATGGATGTGTGTGTATGTATATATTTCTTTCTTCTGGGAGTAGAGGTGAGAAAATAGTGAATAAATGTGAATAAGTGATTGTGTAAATGAAAGATTAATCATGATGTATATTTTCCCTTGAAAGATAGTGTATGCTATTACTTTATTTGTGATATTAGAAAATATATTAAGCAAAACCTCATCCATGGTATTTTTTCATTCTTTGGAAATGTAACTTTAGAGATTCCATAACGTCATCAACTAGTCCTGTTTAACAAATATATCATATATGTCCTATGCTTCTCCAGCTCTGCAAAGTCCATACCCTTCTTTAGTCCCTTTTGGCCAAAAGCTCTTAAAAGTCTGCTGAACATATTGGCTCATGAACATGTGGTATACGTTACCTATCTTGTTTTCATTAATGTATTCCACATGCCCCTGGTCCATCTTATGAAATAGTTTTCTTTATTTATTCCATTTGTTTCTCTTTCCTACTGTTCTGTATACAGCCATTCTCTTTCATATTATTTACCACTAAGAATATTTAATATAAATGTTTTCCATTCATGAATTTGTTTTACAGATAAATAATGATGTATTCAATATATTTCAGGACCACAGAGGGCTAATCCCCATTAAACCGCATGTTAGAAATATTTTAACTTAAAATATAGGCTTTAAAGATAGGAATGCAATCAGTGGGGAAACAGTCTATTTAAAATCTGTTACTCATATAGACATCAAGTAGTATCACACATTCTCATTTGCTATTAGCTGTTTGTTATTTCAAAAAACCTTTTACATGGATAATCAAACATGTAAAAATTACAAAGCACTTTACAAATCCATTTATTAAAGAAGATTTGCCTAGAGTGTCTCTGGACAGAAAGGAAATGGAGGGTGGATGTATTCATACACAAAAATGGAGACACTGAGCCCTTGACTGTAATACAGACTGGAGTACACCTTTTATCTGATAAATGAATGAGTTATGCTAATCTAAGTGCCCTCCTGATTCATTATCAGGCCCACAACATAATACAGTCTCTTCAGATATACAGGGACTAAACACTCTCCCTCCATACCCTTCCTAAAATCAGAGGTTTATTTGTAATTAGGGCTGAGAATCACTCAGCCAGAGCTGTCAGCCTCCACAGTCACTGACTGCTGCAGTTTCCCAAGCAGCTTTCAAAACTGCTGAGAAATCTGTCAGTGAAGATGTAGCTGGGGAGACTTCACACACGGGCCAGGCTGGCCTTGTCTAGCTCAAGACCGGTCACATGAGTGTGTTTCCCTTTCTGGGTTTGGCTCCAAACCTCAGGGGATACCTATTCCTTTTCTACTATTTGTGGGTGACAGTATGATGTAGAAAGCTTTTTGGCCTAGGAATTAGATGGGATCCAGAGCAGCTATGAACCAAAGGCTACTCACTTCATTCTCATTTTCTACAACAGCTAAATAGACAATATTCTGTATCTTACCTTAACCATAAGGTTATTGTGGGGATAACATTAGAGGATGAGCATAAAAATATTTCACAGGTTTAGGTGTTCTTCAGCTTTGTTATCTATTTACATTTTTCAGCAATAAACATATATTACTTTTTAATACAAAGGAACCAACATATTCTATTTTTAAAAAAGCTGTACCTACATGGGGTAAGAAAATGTTCTAGAGAGTGTCTGCTGGCAAATCAAAAAAGCAATAATTAATAGCAGTGGAAAAGGGCCACTTGGTTACAAATATGCATAGAGTAGTACACCAGCATGAGGTAAGTTTATTTTTAAAGGGTTGAGAAGTAAATCTGTGCCAACATATACATTTGAATCCTAACCACACTCTCAAAACAATCTAATATAATAGCGTGCTTGTCATTATTCGGATGCTTGTATTATCTCCTCACCCCGGTGTTATTTAGGAATCAACTGCAGCAATGAGACAATTAGGCGTTTGAGAAGCTGAGGAAAAGCTTCAACAGTCTTCTTTTGAGATGATGAACTCTTTACCAAGTAAAGTAACATGATCCTGGCACATTTAGGTCTTCCTGTGTTATTCTTGTTTTGGCCAGTAAAAAATGAAAGAACAGAAAATACGAGCCGTCTTTTCTTCTATGAACTTGCTTTCCAGCCCTACAAATAGTTAATCCCTTCGTTAGTTGATCTCCAGCCTTATCTTGGGCATGATAGCATCAGTTCTTTCCTTAAATTGTCCATGACATGGTTTATTTGCATATTCTGCTTTCTCTACACTCTAAATATTTCTAAAATCACACTGTTATCCCATCTGGAAATGGCATCTTCTTATTAGTAGGGCATAGACACTTGAAAGCAGTTACTTGCATATCTATATTTCTTACAGAAATTACAGGAAACTAGTGGTTGCTAGAATGCATATATAGGAGAAGACAGAACCTGTCATCCTCTGGCCAAATGATGAACCTATTTAAGTGACATGTTGGTTACATTTCTAATGATGTGTTAAATTGGCCTTAGGTAACCAGGTCATAAGGTTAGTAGAGAGCAATATTAGTTAGGGAAGAGTTTTGAATCTCCTGAAGTGATAATCTCCTTCTTCCCCTTTAAAGGAAGCCAACAAAGGCACATATATCAACTGTGTAATTTTTAAAACATCTAGAATTTAAAATTTGCTTATGCATTTTAGCCTCACTTTGTGGCCTATGACAGTCTCTTTACATTTTCTCTTCAAGATTTACCTCAAATTCTGTTCATTTGTGAAATTAAAACTACCATAGTTCTTAATGACATTGGAATAAACAAAAGACATTTCCTTTCATAGAGTCTTACAATTTTTCCTTCTGGGAAGTAAATGGAGAGATGGATATCACTTTCCCTTGAGACACAGGGAAAAATTTAGTTTGGAAGTAAAATAATGAGAGCAATCCCACAAGTCAAGTCATGCAGGTAAATACATTTTATTACTTAAAGGTCACCTTGAATTTTAGGTAATGACAGAAGATATGTTCATTTCCCAGTCTTCAAATCAAGATACCCAGGACCAAACCTGAAATTTGCTAGGAGTCTTGAAACAAAATACCTGCTCCCATTTCCTGCAATTCTCCTATGTTTTCTCCTATTTGAACCCTAATTCAAAATATCAGCAAAATTTCTGATTTATGTTTTGTTTTCTGTCCACAACCAGTTAGTCATTAAATAATCTTGAATTTTCTTTCGAAATGTGCTGATATTTGTTCTATATCCTTCACGGGTATTGACATGTCACTGAAGACTAAACTTTTCTCATTTCAGCTGTCAATTAACTGAAATATTCTATTTGATTAAAAATAAATAATAATCGATAGAATATTTAACAAATATTCTATCTATGTATTAAATCACGTGATGGTAGATAGACTATTGCTCTCTCATGGACTAGAAATAGCAAACATCACAAACTATAAAAAATAATGTAATTGTGGCAGAAAAGCTGAAGCAAATGGAAATCTTTTCAAATAAAACTACTTATTTCAGCAACTGCAATGTTTTCAAATATATTAATAGGAGAGCTTACAAAACTCAGGTTGATCTTTTCATAGTAGTCCGGAAAGTAGTACATGCATGCACTTGCCATGTCAATTATGATAAATTTTGTGGTCAATTTGTATCCATTTGGACCTGTAGAGTCTTGATTATTTAATACATTTTATTTGTTATTGGCCGGGCGCGGTGGCTCAACCCTGTAATCCCAGCACTTTGGGAGGCCGAGACGGGCGGATCACGAGGTCAGGAGATCGAGACCATCCTGGCTAACACGGTGAAACCCCGTCTCTACTAAAAAAATACAAAAAATTAGCCGGGAGAGATGGCGGGCGCCTGTAATCCCAGCTACTGGGGAGGCTGAGGCAGGAGAATGGCGTAAACCCGGGAGGCGGAGCTTGCAGTGAGCTGAGATCCGGCCACTGCACTCCAGCCTGGGCGACAGAGCGAGACTCCGTCTCAAAAAAATAAAAAATAAAAAAAAAATAAATATCAATACTACTAATATTACTACTAACAATACAGTTTTATTCTGAGGAACCTGTAATTCAGTTTCAGTTAGTCCATCATTTTCCATACTGCCTAGTGCTGCCATTTTACCATTAGAGTAGAAGGGTCAAGTGTGTGCATGAATTTGAAGGAGGTATAGTGTTGAGGGCTGTGTGTGTGTGTGTGTGTGTATTCTTTTAGTGGTTTTAGCAAAAAGGTAGACTTGGGAGAAGATGAAGAAATAAATAGGAAAAATAAGTTGAGGAGAAACTAGGTGAATTCCTATGTATTGGATATTGACTATACTATTAGAAGGAGGAGCATTTGAAAATTATAAACTATTATATTTTGCTTTTTCTAAATTCATGGCATCTCTCTAGTCAGTTATGAATCTATCTACCAGAGAGCACATATGTGTAGAGATTAGAAATGTTACAGAAGGCATTTAAATAGAAAGAAAAAAGTGCAAAATAAGATTATGTATCAAGACAATAGCTTCATAAACCAGGCTATTGCCTTGAGAAAGGATTTTCCAAATTTCTTATTCTCCTCTTTTAGCATATTAAAAGCTTAGCATTGAGCTCCTGGTATATAAAAGGTTTTTGTTAGGTTTGCTGTTGCTAGTCTGCAGAAGGCTATGATTTAGCACAACTTAAGAACTAGTCTACCTTGGAATAATGGAAAGAAGACAGAGAAGGAAAAAAGTCAGGTAGTCATGAATCCAGGGCTTTGGCCCAGAGGAGAAAAGTAGGTTAAATAAAGCAGGTTAACTCCAATGGAGGAAGTATGCTGGGAAGACAATCTTGGCAGTATCCCAGTTTATTTAATCCCATGCAAAGAAAATATTGCCACCATATTTTGTTTACATCAGTAGGACTTTATATGGCATAGAGATGTGTATGTAGACTTTAGTACATAGTACTGTCCTTGGTGTGTGGTAGATGCCCAGAAAAGTTTGATTAATTAAGAAATATTTGGATAATCTCTCCCTTTGGGACTTAACTTTTCATTGGTATTACTGGTACTTTTCATAAGTCACCGAAGAGAAACTGTAATGTATCTTTTTGTTATGTTGGCTTGGTAATATTTGCTCTTTGAACAAAAACTTTTATAACATAAAGTAAATTTCTATATCACCTTTAAAAATTAAATGTGATGAAAACACAGGTTTTAGAAATAAATATTCTATAGGAAATATTTAAAATTATTTTTGAAAAAAGGAGGATCTTTTTTCTTTACATACAAAAAGTATAAGAAGAAAACGCCAATGGGTAATATTTTGTTACTATTCTCAACTGATGCCAATTTCTAAGCCACTGCATTCACATCCTTGCCCGAATCTGTGAGACACACACATGTGGGGGATTCTGTGAACAATATACAGGTCTCTCATGAGCCTTTAATGACAACCAGATTCCCCAAATTCAGAAAAAGACCATACAAAATTATAATGCAATTCAGTGGTGTCAGGAATTGCACCTTTTAAAATTTATTTGCTTGTTTTTTATTTTGTTCTTATGAAAGATTTTATTCTATTTTATAAAATCCTTCATAAGAACAAAATAAAAAACAAGCAAAATAATCGGTAAGGAGATTTTCAGGGTTTTACTTAATGATAATGTAAGAGATGATACTAGAAGTATGAATGTACTTTGTCTACAAATTTACCTTGGTATGTTTTTTTCTGCTCCTACTCTCTGCTTTCTTTTGCCCACTCCTGCTGAAGCAGGACATAGGCAGCAAATGACACCATGAACTGCACTGCAAAATGAAGTACAGATAGAACAGAACGAAGTGTTAAGGGTTTCTTTTTAAAACTCATTGGGCATTCGCATCCAACTTTACAAATCAATGATCAGTGTATGCAGTACTTCAATCAAAGAAGTGAGGAAATGCATTAAGGGGTGTCAGAAAACAGATTACTCTAGGGCATCACTCCAAAGCCAACAGTCCTGTGAAATGGCAAAATTCAACTGTGAAAAATAGTTCTTGGAGACTTACGGTGTGTGCTTCTAAATATTTTTTTAATTGCAAACTACTACATAAAATACTTGGCATCATTCTTGATTTTTCAATGCTGAATATGTAATTGCTGTTATTATTATTTGTGATAGATCCAGAAACAAATATTGAGATGAAGGAAAATTTGGTTTTAGTTTTTGATTGTTCCTCCTTTAAGTTCAAGGCTTGATTTGTAGTTGGAAGGAACAAATGACATTGGAATAAATCGAATCTGTTTAACACAAGATATGTTAAATTTGTATTATATATAGGTTTTCCAAACAGGAGGAAAAGAAGCTAGAGGCCAGGAGAAGGATGGGAAAATTATAGACACTGAATTAAACCCAGACACCACACCATAAATTGCATGTTCAAGTCCCTACCCACTTCTCCATCTTCATCTCCTCCACCACAGGGTACCTTTTTAAGATTGTAACTTGTAGAGTAGCTGACCTAGGTTAGTTTGGGCTGTGCATTAGTCCATTTTCATACTGCTATGAAGAAATACCTGAGATTGAGTAATTTATAAAGAAAAAAAGGTTTAATGGACTCACAGTTCCACATGGCAGGGGAGGTTTCACAATCGTGGTGGAAGGTGAAGAAGGAGCAAAGACACATTTTACATGGAGGCAGGCAAGATAGTGTATGCAGGGGCATATAAAATCATCAGATCTTGTGAGACTTATTCACTATCATGAGAACACCATGGGAAAACTCATCCCATGATTCAGTTTTCTCCCACAGAGTCCCTGTAATCAGAATTATTACAATTCAAGATGAGATTCAGGTGGGGACACAGCCCAAACCATACTAGGCTGCTATAACAAATTAAATAGACTGGGTGGCTTAAACAACAAACATTTATTTTTTACAGTTGGAGGCTGGGATGTCCAGGATGAAGGTGCTGGCAGCTCTGGTGTCTGGTGAGTGCCCCTTCCTGGTGTGCAGATGGCTGCTTTGTCATTGTAGCCTCACCTGGTGGAGAGAAGAGAAAGAGAAAAAAAAACAAGTTCTTTCCTGTCTCTTTTTACAAGGGCATACTCCTGTCATGACAGCTCCATCCTCATAACCTAATTACCTCCCATAGACCCTGTCTCCAAGTACTATCACATTGGATATTAGGACTCCAACATATAAAATTTTGGGGGCAAAATCGTTAAGTCCATAGCAGTCATACAGGGCTTCATGGCTGGTTTAATGTTCTGACATTACAATTCTAAATTCTTATCTTCTATTATTCTTTTATCTTTGAATTTGTGTTTTGTAAGTTAAGTCCAAGGTATAAATGAAGCATGCCCGTGAACAGAAGAATTGCATGCCATGCACAAATCCACTGTTTTTTGGTGTTCCAGTTTGCTTGCCCCATAAGCACAAAATTTTGCTGAATTCATCATTGCGTGGGTGCCCAGTGAGACTCAAAGAGAGTACAAGTCAAGTGTATTGTCTACAACTAGTAGGTGGGGGCAGGTGGAGGGGCTGCTGACAGCTGTTGGAGACTGTCTTTTCCTATTGAATCAGATCTTGCTTCTAGTGACAAAAGAAGTTAATAGCATTCTAAAAGACTCAAAGAGCCAAGAAACTCTATCATATCTTTTCTTACCCCAAGTTCTCTGTATTTGCCAATCATGTACACTGAAAAGGATGATATAGAAGGAAAGGGAAAGATAGAGCAGCCTGTAGTTCCTTTTCCGCTTGATTCTTTTTTTTTTTTTTTCCAATCTTAAATATATTTCTTTTTCTTTTTTTTTCTTTTATTTATTTATTTATTTATTTTTATTATACTTCAAGTTCTAGGGTACATGTGCATAATGTGCAGGTTTGTTACATATGTATACTTGTGCCATGTTGGACAATAGCAAAGACTTGGAATCAACCCATATGTCCATCTGTGACAGACTGGATTAAGAAAATGTGGCACATATACACCATGGAATACTATGCAGCCATAAAAAAGGATGAGTTTGCGTCGTTTGTAGGGACATGGATGCAGCTGGAAACCATCATTCTTAGCAAACTATCACAAGAAGAGAAAACCAAACACCGCATGTTCTCACTCATAGGTGGGAACTGAACAATGAGATCACTTGGACTCGGGAAGGGGAACATCACACACTGGGGCCTATCATGGGGAGGGGGGAGGGGGGAGGGATTGCATTGGGGAGTTATACATGATATGATGGGTGCTGACGAGTTGATGGGTTCTTTCTCCTTATCAGCTGAAGATAGAGAGAGGTAGTAGAATGCGTTTGTATCAGGAAGTGAAATAAAAACATTTCAGTTAGTTTTGTGTAGCATTTTTACAGTTCTAAGAATGGAATACATACATATGTATATATGAGCAATGAAATATAAATTGTGTAATTTCAGTGTTTTACATACAAGATAAATATTCATATTTGCATTTAAAAATTGAATTGCCCAATATAAAAATAAAAGTTAAAATTCATGCCAATAATTTTAATTTTTTTTTTTTTTTTGAGATGGAGTCTTGTTCAGTCACCCACGCTGGAGGGCTGAAGTGCAGTGGCGTGATCTTGGCTCACTGCAACCTCCACCTCCTGGGTTCAAGCAATTCTCCTGCCTCAGCCTCCTGAATAGCTGCAATTACAGGGACGCCAACATGCCTGGCTAATTTCTGTATTTTTAGTAGAGATGGGGTTTCACCATGTTAGCCAGGCTGGTCTCAAACTCCTGACCTCATGATCCACCCACATCAGCCTTCCAAAGTTGGTTTCCTTCCTTCCTTCCTTCCTTCCTTCCTTCCTTCCTTCCTTCCTTCCTTCCTTCCTTCCTTCCTTCCTTCCTTCCTTCCTTCCTTCCTTCCTTCCTTCCTTCCTTTCTTTCTTCTCTTTCTTTCTTTTCTCTCTCTCTTTCTTTCTTTCATCAACTCAGCAATTCTTTCCCACCTCCGGTATTTCCATCAAACTCTTTCCTCTCCCTGGAACACGTTCCTCCCTGCCCTTCACCTGACTTGGCTTGTTTCCCATCCTAGTGAAAAGTCACATTGCTGTCTATCACTACCCCTTGCTTGTCTCCTGGTATGCACTATTCATAATAATCTATTAATTCTCAATCTACTTTTTAAAAAAATATGTTACTCAATACATTGTTAGTGTCTCGGGAAAGGGGTATATATCTGTTATCCACTAAATGTGTATTAAGTGGACAGATTAGGCAACCAATCCATATGTGTTGGGTGAACTAATTAATTAATGGAATTCAAATGGAAGAAAGTTCATACCAGATAATGTACAATTCCAGAGAAACGTCACTTCACAGCTTGAATGTCTTTAAGTAGGGATGCCAAATGAAAGTAGAGGATGCTCAGTTAAATATAACTTTTATTTTGTTTTTAAGACAGAGTCTCTCTCTGTCACCCAGGCTGCAGTGCAG
Source organism: Trachypithecus francoisi (assembly GCF_009764315.1). Classification (NCBI taxonomy): domain Eukaryota; kingdom Metazoa; phylum Chordata; class Mammalia; order Primates; family Cercopithecidae; genus Trachypithecus; species Trachypithecus francoisi. The sequence goes on along the minus strand of NW_022681453.1, from coordinate 146,223,293 downwards.
TGGTGGGATGTGATCTCGGCTTACTGCAACCTCTGTGTCCTGGATTCAAGCAATTCTTCTGCCTCAGCCTCCCAAGCAGCTGGGACTACTAGTGTGTGCCACCATGCCCGGCTAATTTTTGTATTTTTAGTAGAGACAGAGTTTTGCCATGTTAACCAGGCTAGTCTCGAACCCTTGATCTCAGGTCATCCACCTGCCTCGGCCTCCCAAAGTGCTGGGATTACAGGTGTGAGCCACCGGGCCTGGCCTAAACGTAAATTTTTATTTGCTAAATCCCGCACCCCGTTCTGTCTTTTTATTATTAATAGTTATATCTGGCAACCTTGCCCCAATAAATAATTGTCAAAAGATATAAGTCTTTAAGTAAAGTATGAGTGTGAAAATAGTGCAATACAATAATTTGAAACTTGTTTCAGTTATGAACCCATCTAGGGATCTGATAAAACCTATGTTAATTTCCCAGAAAATGTAAATAATCATGTATTTTGTAATAAATGTAAAAAATAAATGTAAAAAATCAAACATTTTCCTATCTGGGAGAAAGTTTACAGACTCTCTGAAGCCCATCCTTAATTCCTTCTATCTCATAACCCGACATGGAAATTGATCTTTAAATCTCCTTCATTCATGTTTCCAGAATCACTTACTTCAAGCCATCATCCGTCCTTATCATTTAGTCCTTACCTTCCCTAATTCACTTTCACATAGCTTCTAAACTAAAATATTTCTCCCTAAACATAAATTTTGTTATGCCTTTCCCCTATTCAATATCATTGCATTACCTACAGAAAAAGTGTTTACAATAACAGAGTAAATTTTGACTCTTACCTACTTGGTGATAACTCCTCCCCTTCCACTTCATTAGTGCACAGTACTGGACTCTTTGCAGGTTCCCAATTCTACTATGCTGTTTACAACTACATTTACTGTGCTTACTGTTCCTTCAGCCTGATACGTACTCTCACCCCATTGTCTGCCAAGCAGCTGCTCCTCTGTTGAAGGTTTGCATGGATCTCCTCCCACCCCTAACACTACTTAAGGCTGACTCTGTGATCCTGTTTCCCCCTGTTCCTCATTAATGCACCACAATCAAAAGAAATTGTTTATTTATTAGTGATTTCCAGTAGTCTCTGTAATTCTCAGGGTAATGACTTTGTATTTGTATTTCCTGACAGTGGCTGATATATAGTAGATACACAATACAATTTTTACAAGTAAATACATGCATGCTTATATTTGTTTAATAATTATTGTCATTACACACATGCACAGATTCACTTGACATTTTTTGTCACCCAAAAGCAAAAAAAGTGGGTCATGGCAGTTCATTGAATTATTTTTGTAAGAAACATTGCAATGAACATAATACAAGTATAATGCTTCTGAGTGCTTTGCTAAACTCTAAGCTTAATTAATATCTGTGACTATCTCACAACTATGACCTGTCTTAGTCCTTTTGGACTGTTACCATAGACTAGGTTGCTTGCAAATAATAGAAATGTATTCCTCACAGTTCTGAAAACTGAGATATTCAAGATCAAGGCACTGGCAGACTCAGTGTCTGGTGAGAGCCCATTTCCTGGTCTATGCATGCTGCCTTCTTGTTGTGTTCTCATGTGATGAAAAAGGCAAAGCAATTCTTGAGGATATCTTTTATAAGGGCACTAATCCCACCACAATCCTGTGACCTTATTACTTAACTGCTTTTCATAGGCCCCATCACATTGGGGATTGGGTTACAACATATGAATTTTGGGGAGACAGAAACATTCAGACCATAACATGATGAATAGCTTTCTCAGTGAAAATAAATAAGTAAATATAACTTCAGGAAACAAAATGTAAATGTTTGTATTACAAAAAAAAAAAAAAAAGGTAGGAGCTGAGCACAGTGACTCACACCTGTAATTCCAGCACTTTGAGAGGCCGAGGTGGGTGGATCATGAAGTCAGGAGATCGAGACCATCCTGGCTAATATGGTAAAGCCCCATCTCTACTAAATATACAAAAAAATAGCTGGGCTTGGTGGCTGTAGTCCCAGCTACTCAACTCTTTCATGAGAGCTGCCAGAAGGAACTCCTTTTTTCACAGGAAATGATCAAGGTGAGGGAGCATGAGGTCTTATTGCTCTTGGAGTTACCTAAGAAAAACCCACCTCAATGCTCAACTGGCTTTAAAATCTTTTTTTACTTAAATAGTTTGAAATGAGTTTTTATCAGTTGTAGTCAGAGTACTTACTAATGGAGAGCCTGTGATACAAAGATAAGACATGGCTTCTTATCTTCAAGGAGTTTGTAATATAATAATGAAGACAGACAATGGGAAGGAGGACTGGAATGCAGAGTTTGGGTGGTACAGAACAGATACCTAAAAGATTCACAGAGTTATCACAAATGAGCTAATGCCTGAAAATGAACCTTAAATAGACACTGGGGTTATGTGAATCAAAGGCAATAGAGAGGTTCAGGTAGAGAGCAGGTTGTGAAAATGCATGGGAATGAGAGAGGATAGTGAGTTCAGGGATAGTCAGAGAGTTATTCTTCATTCAAAATACATTGATTGAGTTCATAGATCTACAGGGATCTCATGATTAAAACAGATAAAGTTCTTGCCCTAGAGAATTTCACATTATAGTGTTGGGACCCAGAAAATAAATCAGCAAATAAGCATGATATGTAAGTAATTAAAAATCCTATAAGCAAAAATAAAGGATATTAAAGACAATTGTAGAGTAAGGTGGGAAAAAAGCTTCTGTGATAAGATAATGTGACAAAAGCTGCCAATGGTCTTCCAATAACCATGTTTTCATTTACCTTTAGACATAAGACATATGAGTTTTAACTGGCCACATAACCACACAGCCTAGATTACATTTCCCAGCCTTCCTTGCAGTTGGTGATTAAGCTGTAGCCAGTAAGATGTAAGTAGAAGTGACACATGCAACTGAGTACTCTCTTCCTTGCCTTTTCTTCTTTCCCAATGTGCAGAAGGTGAACATCGTGATGGGAGATGTAGTAGCTGTCCAGACCTCCTGATGGAAGCTGCATTTTGAGGATGGCTAAGCAACATGATTGAAGATATCTGAGTCTCTGATACCATGGAGCATCAACAACAGCTTTGGACCACTAATACTCTCAGATTCACATGTCAAAGAGAAATAAACTTTTACCTTGTTTCATTTATTATTATTTTGATCTTTGTTAACAGCGACCAGATTTATATTCAATTAAATAAAGGTAACGTCTAAACAGTGCTTGAAATAAATGAAGAATCATGAGGCTTTATGGACAAAAAGCATTCCCATTAAGGAAACAGCAAAAGCAAAGGCCCTCAAAGAAATAATGTTTGCAAAGTTTCAATTATAGCAAAGAAGCCAGTGTAAAAGGAGGGGTAAATAAGAAGAAGAGTCAATTGATGAAGTCAAGAGACTTACAGAAAGCCAAATCACTTAAGATCTCCTATTTCATGGTTAAAAACTTTAGGTTTTACTCTGAGTGACACCAGAAGTCACTGAGGGATTTTGAGGAATTAGTACCATGATCTAATTTGTTTTACAAAGTCATTCTGACTGAAAAGTGAAGAATATCTTGGGGGGCAAGAATGGAACTAGTGAGATCAGTTTAGAGGTTACACCAACATCCAGTGAGTGCTAATGTGGCTTGGACAGGATAGGGAGCTAGGAATGATGTAACTTAAACCTAAAAAAAAAAAAAAAAAAATAGTCAATAGGATTTGTTGCTGGTTTGATAATAAGAAAAGGAAAAGGTAAAAAAAAAGCACTAAGGTTTGAGTTTTGGAAAAATGTAGGTGTGATTTATGTATATGAAAAGTCAGAGAGTAGGCAGTTTTGGAAGCTTGGATACCAAAAGCTTAATTTTGGCATATTGCATTTGAGGTGCCTCTTAGTCAACCAAATAGAGATGAGAGTAGGCATCTGGGGTGAAAAAAGGAATCTGGAGTTTGAAAGAAAATGTCTCAATTCCTGAGATACATTTGGGAAACATTAGCATATAGATGGGATTTAAAGGCATGAGGCATAAGATCTGCAAGAGACTGAGTGCAGACAAAGAGTTCTGGGGATAGTGCCCTGGAACACTGTGACATTTAGGAATTGGGAAAATGAATAGAAATCAGCAAATGAAACTGAGAAGGAGCAGCCAAATCAGGAGGAGGAGAAGCAGGAGAGAGTGGGCTCCAGTAAACCAAGGAAAGGAAGGATTTCGGGAAAGAGTCAGTTATCAACTGTGCCAACTACTGCAAACGGGTCAGGTAGCACTGAACATTGGCTACTGGATTTAGCATGTAGAGGTCTTTGAAGATCTTGACAAGAGCAATTTGGATGCAGTAAAAACAAAAACTTAAATGAAGTGAGCTCAAGCAACAATAAGCAAGCTGAAGGAGAATGAAAGTTTTGGTTCCCTTTTTTTTGATGGGCATTATTAGAAATTATTTTTAATGGCAATTAACAAAGGAATTGTTATTATTAACTCTTGATTTTTACGCTAATTAAAAAACAATCTAATAGTGAGGAAATGATTTGAGAGAAAGAGGAGACAACTGTAGGAGGGAGGTCCTTTATTAGGGGAGAGGTTTTAGTTTACATGTGGTAGAGTTGACCTTGGAACAAAGATGTTATCTATTATGACAGGAGGAAAAACAAAATATATGGATATGGATATATACAGGTTTGTTAACTTGGTGATGAGGTCTGAATTTCTTGTTTACCCAGAAATGGAGCAAATCAAAGAGGACATGAGCCTTAAAATGCAGCAAAACCGAGAATTCAATGGAAATGGCAACTTAGAATCAAAAGTGAACATGAGATTCCCCCAAGATTACACAGAAACACTGGGGAAGCCATTGGATTTCTTTACCTGAAATCTGAATTGTTTTAAACACACAGATTCTCTCTCTCTCTCTCGCTCTTTCACTCACACACACACACACACACACACACACAAACACACACACACACTCCCCTTACTATGTAAAAATAAATATTTGATCTAAAGTCAGATAATCTGATACCAGTATTTTTTAACTGTAATACCGTGCAGAAAACTTTATCTTCTTTCTGAGCTTTATTTTCATCAACAAAATAGAGGTAATATTACTTTTGCTTATAACTTATGAATACAAATCTAGCTATCAAAATCAGTTCTATATATAGCCATTTGATTTCCCATAGGCATTCCAGATATTCAAAATTGAAATCCTTTCTGCTCTAATTTGTCTGCCATATTTGAATGAACAGACACTGTCACGGATCAAGTCTCTCAAATCTTTCACCCCACAATATTTAACTTAGACCTCTCCTCCACTCTCCCACGATCTCAAGTTTGATTGATTAACAAGTCCTGAAAATTCTATTTTCTAAATACATCACTTTACTATAATTTATATTTTAGATAACTAAAGTCTAGGTCTTTGTAGGAAAATAACATGAGTGCATATACTTTTCCTTGGATTTTGTTTTAATTTGGTCCTTACTATTTTCTTTTTTTGGGGAGAGTATCACTCTACCACCCAGGCTGGAGTACAGTAGCACAGTCTCAGCTCACTGCAACCTCCGCCTCCTGGGTTCAAGCAATTGTCCTGCCTCAGCCTCCTTAGTAGCTGGGATTACAGGTACCTACCACAACTCCTGGCTAATGTTTTGTATTTTTAGTGGAGACCAGGCTGGTCTCAAATTCCTGACCTCAGGTGATTCACCCGTCTGGGCCTCCCAAAGTGCTGGGATTACAGGCGTGAGCCACCGTGTCTACCTGGTTCTTATGGTTTTCTAAACGTGTTTGCTGTTGTCATGCTCTTTTTCCTCTTCCACAAACTTTTGCTTTTGTTTCCTTACACTTAAAAAACAAAATCCTCAACTATTTCAGCATTTTATTTCATTTTTTGTATGTAATTTCTAACCCTTTACTTAAAATATTTATCTACTAAATATGTGCTAATATACACTAACTGCCAAACGTCTTAGGTTTTGTTAGAGTTGTAGTGTATTGACCTTCAACTTTGGAAATGTGTTTTTGCATCTGGATTTCCTACTTGTACCTGCTTTTGGATAAGGAGTCACATAGCCTTATGAGTAATTGAATCTTTTGTGCAATTAGAACTTTTCCCTGTATTATAATTTGTGGCATGGTTGAATTGAGCAACGTGTAATGAGTCATTTTTCTGAGGCTTTTAAGGAAGTTGTTTCTGAAGGTCTGCCTAAGAGGCTAAAATATGTCTGAATTAAAAGGAATGACAGGCTGCAATCATGACTGTAAAATAAAGGTGCTCAGTAAGCAGCCCTATTACAATCAGAAAGTGAAGGAAACGGATCTCTGTCTTGTGTGCAGAGGCAGAGGAAATGATGAATACCTTAGGTAACTCATTCTGTGCAAAATCAATCTTTCACTGTCAATTTTAAATGAACTAATTTGTTCACAAATCTGCTCAGTCAGTTTGGAAGCATACTCTGTTCCTTCATATTAGCAAATCCTTTAATCTTGACTAGTCCACTGAGTAAGAAATCTAGAAATGTGTTAATATGATTGGACATATGTAGTAGGATAAGAATTGATTCTTTTAATTAGTGTCTGCTCAAGTTAGAGTCCCTTTCTTGGCTGAACTATTGACCCACTAATATATCAAGAGATTATGTTATGACTAACATATATCCAAAGTTCAATTTAACTCTTTCATTATTGGCCAATATTGCAGTAAACTTGCTAGGACTAAATCCTTTATTTCTTTTTCAAGGACTGGTTAGCTTTAGATGTTACATGAAAAGTAGCAAATGCATAAATGTCTGAACATTAAGTTTATACATCAAAACATATCTACAAATTGTGCAGTAATACAGCGCTTGTTGTTTTGTAAATGCAAATTATCATAGATTTAATTGTCATCTATTAAAATGAAATGATGTCCCATATAATTTCCTATATGAGCTTCACTTTTTAATATTTGGAATTTGTATGCAAATTCCTTCCATGGTATTATTGAATAATATGAGAAAGAAATTCAAGAAATACTGTATAATATAAGATTTTGTTGTGAGATATGAAAATAGGGTATTCTAAGTATTATGACTCTTTTTGTTATTTTACATATATTGGTAGTTACTGAAAAGGCATGTGCATTTTGATTCAGAAAGAGAACAATATGAAAAGTCTGTGTAACATAGATGACTATAAAATCTAAGGATACATTTCAAATCTGTTTTTTTTCCTTAAATACATTCATAACAATGTATTCTTAAGTGAATCACATCTGTCTATGTCTTTTAAAAGAAAATGTAGAATTATATACACATATACACATTGTACAGTATTTTTAAAAATCCGTATTAAAGATTAAAGAAAATCTCTTATAAATTTATCAGTTTGGCTATTTTACCAGTTTTAAAAATATTTTCTATCACTTTAAACACTTACAGTATTAACATAGTATTTAGCAATGCATTTGCTCATATATTTCACACACACTATAGGGAAAAAGATTGAAGGTGTGAGTACCTTTTAAGTTATTTAGCAAATATTTATTTTACATCTTCTGAGTGTGGTGTCCAGTACTAGGTATTTTGTGGAATTGCAAAAACTGTCTAATATAGTACCTGACTTAAAGGAAGTTATAATTCGAACTTTAATTTCAGAGTCTATGCATTGTCTTAATGTGAATACTGAGTTTAGGCTTTGCTCCAATCTGATATCCTTATCTTCTTCCTCAGAACTACTGTAATCATAGTCTTTCTCCTTCCACTCGTGGCAATTATATTCTTCCAGTTGATCAAGCCAAAAACCTTTAGAATTGTCTTTAACCTCTCCCATTCCCTCTCGTTCCAAGCCAATTTGGTAGTAAGTACTATTACCACCACCTTAAATTTTATCCAGAATCAAAGGGTTGTACAAATGGGTAATTAAGAAAGTGCCCATAGGAGACAAAGCTAAGGGAGTAAGCATAAGGAAGAAGAAGATGCCTTGAAAGCGTTCAGTTTCAGGGAGAGTCTCAGGAAGAAGCTTGTGCCTGATTTCATAAAGGTGCCTCTGGCATAGGTGTTGGGCTTTCACATATTGATACCTGTCCATCCTTTTCTAAACTTACCCTGAAAGATTGAGAATTCCTCAGCACTTCCAGCAATCTGAGCATGCAAGAGAGAACTGCTCCAGTCTCCTGTGGGCAGTCTTCCAGCTACAGCTGCAGGTCATTAGAAAGGAAGACTCACAGAGCTGGAGAGGAGTGCACAGAAGAGGGAAGAAGGTAGATCCCGAGGGAGCACAAAGTGTGCCTGCTGTATTCAGCAATCCCATCTCTATTCCAAAGACATCCTGGCAAAAATACAAAATAAAAACGTCACAAGACTATTTATAGTGGTATGATCTCTTAGACCTAAGAATGAAATCAACTCCAATGTCTATCAATAAAGAGAATGTGTGTCTGTGTATTTGAGAGCCTTACAAATGCAAAATGAATGAGGAAGATATCTATCTTCCTTATGATGTAGAGTTTTATCCAGGGTCTATGTAAAGTGAAAAAAAACAAGGGTGCCAATTTTAGTCTAAGAAAATGGTGAAAATACGATTATTCATATGGACTACTTGTTTATATTAAAAAATAAGTAACAGAAAAATAACCTCCAAAGTAATAATATGGTCATTTTTAGGGGAAGCAAAAAACCAGAATGGATGGAACAGGGGTGGAAGTAAAACCTCTGTTAGTCCACGTTATCATAGAACTGTGTAACTGTTTAATATGATTGCAATACAAATTTAAATGTAAAAATTCCTGAAAAGATTAAAAACGACTACAGCAAGTAAACCTAACTTTTATATCATCTGGAAGAATAATCAGAAAGAGAAAATACCTTGAAATACTGTACTTTGACTGGATATCCATGGTATATTCAAAGAATAAAAAGCAAATAAACTTTATGCGATATTATTAATTTTAATGGTAATATCCTTTTATTTATTTATTTTGAGACAGGATCTTGTCCTGTCACCCAGCCTTGAGTGAAGTGACATGATCCTGGCTCACTGCAGCCTTGACATCTTGGGTTCAAGCAATCCTTCCACTTCAGCCTCCCAATTATCTGGGAATATAGGTTTGTGCCACCACATCTGGTTAATTTTTGTGGTTTTTGTAGAGGTGGGGGTCTCACTATGTTGCCCAGGCTTCTCTTGAACTTCTGGTGTCAAGCGATTCTCTTGCTTCAGTCTCCCAAAGTGCTGAGATTACAGTTATATTTTAGTTTTGAACTTATAGGTATATTTTAAAATAAAGAAAAATAATTGTGTTAATAACATTGCAAACTATATATATTTTTCATGTTAAAAAGATAAAATTATAAAACAGGGAAGTTAAGTAAATTTCTATAACTTTAAAACATTGGTATTAGTTAAAATTTTTCTTTATTGTGTGTGTATGTATTTTTCCCCCTGCTTTGTCACTAGAAAACAAGCTGTAAAAACTATAGCAATGAGCATTACTAGCATCCAGATTGTGGTCTTTACATATAATTTGCCACTAAACAGTACCAAGGTTCAAGGTTGCTTGGAGAAATGACTAACTCTGGGATTGAGCTAGGGGATGTCCAAACAAGGACTGGACATTTGTTATACCAGGAAGAAAGGAAGCCCTCAAAGATTATTAAGCAAACATATGCCAAAAGGATAAGGAGCCAATTTGAAAGTGCTCCCGTTGGCCTAAAATCAAGCCATTTGAATGCCAAAATAAATTATGATTAAAATTGATAGAAATAAACACATATAAAAATATATTTAAACTCCCCAATGCAATTATTATCAAAATCTCAGCTGACATTTTTTTGCAGAAACTTGCAAACTAATTCTAAATATCTGACTTCATCAGAGAAAAAAACGTTTTGTGCTTCAAATGACATCATCAAAAAAGTGGAAAGAAAAACTACCCCCAACTGGAAGAAAAACTTGAAAATCATGCATCTGATAAAGAATTATTATCTAGAATATAAAAAGAACTTTTCTAACAATAATAAAAAGACAACCTAATTATGAAAATGGGAAAATATTTTAATAGACATTTCTCCATAGAAGGTTTATTAATTGGTAATAAGTGCCTAAAATGACATTAAACATCATTAGTCATTTGGAAGGTAAATTAAAACCACAAAGAGATAGCACTTCTACCCAGTGAAGTGGCTATAATAATAAGGCAGGCAATAATAAGTGTTAGCATGGATGTAGACAAATTGGGAATGTAACCAATTGCTGGTGGGAATGTAAAATGAGCAGCCATTTTGGAAAAAGTCTTTGATAGATCCTGAAAATATTAAACATAGAGTTGCTATATGACCCAGGAATATCACAACTAGTTATGTACTCAAAATAAATGAAAACATATGTCAACACAATAACTTGTATGTGGATGGTGACAGTAGCATTATTTATAATAGCCACAAAGCAGAAACAGTCAAATTGACAATCAACAGAAGAATGAATGAAAAAATACTATATATTTGTATAATAGAATATTATTTGTCAATAAAAAGGAATGAAGTACTAATACAAGCTATAATATAAACATCAAAAACGTTATGCTAAGTGAAAGATGCAAGTCACAAAAGACCATCCATTGCATAATATCATTTATATGAAGTGTCCAGAATAGGCAAATCTATAAGGACAGAAAGTTAATTAGTCATAGCCTAGGCTGAGGGTAGGGGGAGGGAGGATGGGGAATTAGTGCTAATGAGTAAAGGTTTCTTTCTGAAATTATGAAAATGTTCTAGAGTTAGATTATACCGTTGAACAACTCTGTAAATACACTGGAATATATTGAACTGTGTACTTTAAAATATGTATTTCCCATACCACTCAGAATGGCTATTATTAAAAAGTCAAAAAACAACAGATGCTGGTGAAGTTGTTAAGAAAAAGAAACACTTTTACACTGTTGGTAGGAGAGTAAATTAGTTCAACCATTGTGGAAGACAGTGTGGCAATTCCTCAAAGACTTACAGGTAGGAATACCATTCAACCCAGCAATCCCATTTTTGGGTATATACCCCTAAATTATACATTGTTCTATTATAAAGACACATGCATGCGTATGTTCATTGCAGCGTTCTTCACAATAGCAAATACATGGAGTCAACCTAAATACCCATCAATGATAGACTCAATAAAGAAAATGTGGTACGTGTGTACCATGGAATACTATGCATCCACAAAAAGGAACGAGATTATGTTCTTTGCAGCAACATGAACGGGGCTAGAGGCCATTATTCCTAGCAAACCAATGCAGGAACAGAAAACCAAATACCTCATGTTCTCACTTGTAAGTGGGAGCTAAAGGATGAGAACACATGGACACATGGTGGGGAATAACACATACTGGGGCCTATTGGAGGGCAGGGGTGAGAGGAAGGAGAGGATCAGGAAGAATAGCTGATTAATGGTTGGCTTAATAACTGGGTGATAGGATGATCTGTGCAGCAAACAACCATGGCACACGTCTTTCCCATGTGATAAACCTGTACATCCTGTACATGTACCCCTGAACTTAGAAGCTGGAAAAATATATCTATGAGCTCATAATAATTCCTAAACCCCCCCCCACAAACACACACACACAAAATTAGTTACCATCGGTAGTTGCTAAGGTGCCAGTTTACCATTCTGAAAATTTATAAAACAAATAATAAAAAATTACATTTGCGAAATTGTATATTTAGTCTAAGCAATATTTACTGGAAATAGTATTTCAGTGAGCTGTAACTTGAAAATATTTTATACCAGGCCTAAATTATTTAAGAAGTTGTAAGTTATAAATTTGACAGTGTTCTTCGCAGTACATACAGTTAAAAAACAAGTCAATAAAATTTGTTTTATTTATGATATGGATTCTAATATTGCAAATAATATTTATTTTGTTTTCTTCATAAGTTTCTTTCCTTCTCTGAACTTTCCTCTTTGGTTTATTTGGTTTATACTTCATGAATTCAATCACTCTTAGGAAATAGTAGCCCTGCTGAAAAAAGAAATTCAGTGATAACTAGAGACCAATTTATTTACACACACATGTGCACAAACAATTCATGGAACAGTTTATTTCCCTATAAATAGCATTAATTTTCAACTTCAAGTTTTCAGCAAGATACTTTCTAATGGACATGAAAGTCAATCCACACCAACAACATGACATTATGTAATTAACATAGATATATATTAGATGGAAGCAAAAATAAATTTCAATCCAGAAAACTGAAAAAATGATAATCTTAATGAATGATGTTGAATAAAAATGAACAGGAATTAACCCTCTATAGACCTTCTCTTAAGTTTTGCTGAGAGATCTTATAGCTTTAACAATGTAATATCTTTTTGCAAGATAGTGTGTGTATGTGTATATGTAAATATGTATGTATGATGTGTGTATATATTTGTCTATGTCTCTCTCTGTGTGTGTGTGTGTGTGTGTGTACATGTTAAGCTGTATTTCAGGCCTCTATTTGACTTTCAGAACCAATCCTAAAATATGCACCCTGAAGCTGCATAAACTCAGTTTCCATTTTATTGCTATAGGAAAACAGCACAAGGAAAGTACTGGCAAGAAGTGAAACTGGTCAGTGCATCTGCCATCCCTGGGTGCTGTCTTGGTGAGTCTCGTCAGTCCTCTCCGCCTTGTGCACTGATGCTGAAGACTCCCCCTGACCAGATCCTAGTCATTTGCCAGGCTCTCTCTGTCATGAGGAGTTACACTGGCAACTGATCCTCATGCTCACCCTGCTGTCAAAGCATTCCAATTTTTAATCGCTACATGACTTGTCACATTGAATATGAACCACATGCTTACAATGCAGTCTCTCTAATAATGAGAATGCCAAAAAAAAAAAAAAAAAAAAAAAGAAAAGGAGAACTCTGGGCAGGTCTCCTGTCACTGTTGACATTTTAAAACTAAGTTTGAGAAAGTTCCTCAACTCCTCAACTGAAAATTATGTTTGCACTTTGAGAAATTAAATTATTAATTTACACAATAGCACATTATATTGTCAAAAGCATGTGTCTGCACTTACTGAATGTTTCTCTGGTTCTGGCTAACCCTTATAGACCATATTTCCACTATAAAGAACCCATCTCCCATGATCAGGAAAGAAAGCAGCCAAACTTCAGTCCCAGATGTCATTTCCTCACCTACTGGGAGATGGTCTCATCCTGGCTATATTTAGTTGGAAATGCTAAGGCATATTTTAAGAATTCTTCTTAAATTCTGAATGATGAATTCTATTTTTCAGAGAATGTTACCTGAATCACAGTGTCAGTTATTTCTTCCCTAGATTTTGAGATTTGGTACTTCCACAGGATTGAGAGTTAAGATGAAAATGGAAGAAAATTTTTTTATTAATTAAAAATTGAAATGAGTTTACTTGCATTTATGTTTAGATATTGATCCTATGTTTTGAATGTGTTTAAAAGAGATGTGCCAAATACTATTATTTACTGGATTCTGACAAGGTTTTTCTGTACAGATGAAAGCCACATCAGCCAAAAGACACATTATGTTCTGTGGACAGAATCTAATATGTATGCATTGTAACTATAGACAGTCAATTTTAATTCAACAGCATGTCTTAAGTATTATACTGAAATCAGGTAAAATAGTCTTGTAGACCCTATGTGGAGTGAATACCTGCATAATAAGACATTTCTTTTATTTTTTTTTGTTTTTTGAGTCTACTCAAAAATTTATTCAGTAGTCTGGTGGATTTCTTTCTTTTTTTATTATTATACTTTAAGTTCTGGGATACATGTGCAGAACGTGGAGGTTTGTTACATAGGTATATATGTGCCATTATGGTTTGCTGCACCCATCAACCCATCATTTACATTAGGTGTTTCTCCTAATGCTATCCCTCCCTTTGCCGCCCACCCCGACAGGCCCCAGTGTGTGATGTGCCCTTCCCTGTGTCCATGTGTTCTCATTGTTCAACTCCCACTTATGAGAACATGTAGTGTTTGGTTTTCTGTTCCTGTGTTAGTTTGCTGAGAATGATGGTTTCCAGCTTCATCCACGTCCCTACAAAGGACATTAACTCATCCTTTTTTATGGCTGCATACTATTCCATGGTGTGTATGTGCCACATTTTCTTTATCCAGTCTATCATCGATGGGCATTTGGGTCAGTTCCAAGTCTTTACTATTGTGAATAGTGCTGCATTAAACATAGGTGTGCATATGTCTTTATAGTAGAATGATTTATAATCCTTGGGATATACACCTAGTAGTGGGATTACTGGGTCAAATGGTATTTCTGGTTCTAGATCCTTGAGGAACTGCCACACTGTCTTCCACAATGGTTGAACTAATTTACACTCCCAGCAACAGTGTAAAAGCATTCCTATTTCTCCACATCCTCTCCAGCATCTTTTGTCTCCTTTTTTTTTTTTTTCTCAGACTGAGTCTCACTCTGTCACCCAGGCTGGAGTGCAGTGGTGCAATCTTGGCTCACTGCAACCTCCTCTTCCATGGTTTGAGTGATTCTCCTGCCTCAGCCTCCTGAGTAGCTGGGATTACAGGTGCACACCACCATGTCTGGCTAATTTTTTTTTTTTTTTAGTAGAGACGAGATTTCACCATGTCGGTCAGGCTGGTTTGAACTCCTAACCTTGTGATCTGCATGCCTCAGCCTCCCAAAGTGCTGGGATTACAGGCATGAGCCGCTGTGCCCAGACGTTTCTGACTTTTTAATGATCACCATTCTATCTGGCATGAGATGGTACACAATTGTGGTTTTGATTGCATTTCTCTAATGACCAGTGATGATGAGTTTTTTTTTTCATATGTTTGTTGGCCACATAATTGTCTTCTTTTAAGAAGTGTCTGTTCATATCCTTTGCCCACTTTTTGATGGGGTCGTTTGTCTTTTTCCTGTAAATTTGTTTAAGTTCCTTGTAGATTCTAGACATTAGCCATTTGTCAGATGGAGAGATTGCAAAAATTTTCTCCAGCTCTGTAGGTTGCCTGTTCACTCTGACGACAGATTTTTTTGCTGTGCAGAAGCTCTTTAGTTTAATTAGATCTCATTTGTCAATTTTAACTTTTGTTGCCATTGCTTTTGGTGTTTTAGTCGTGAAGTCTTTGCCCATGCTTGTGTCCTGAATGGTATTGCCTACGTTTTCTTCTAGGGATCTTATGATTTTAGGCCTTATTTTTCAGTCCTTAATCCATCTTGAGTTAATTTTTGTATAAGGTCTAAGGAAAGGGTTCAGTTTCAGTCTTCTGCATGTGGCTAGCCAGTTTTCCTGACACCATTTATTAAATAGGGAATCCTTTCCCTATTGATTGTTTTTGTCAGGTTTGTCAAAGATGAGATGTTTGTAGATGTGTGATATTATTTCAGAGGCCTCAGTTCTGTTCCATTGGTCTATATATCTGTTTTGGTACCAGAACCATGCTGTTTTGGATACTATGTCCTTGTAGTATAGTTTGAAGTGAGGTAGTGTGATGCATCCAGCTTTGTTCTTTTTGCTTAGGATTGTCTTGGCTATACAGGCTCTTTTTTTGGTTCCATATAAAATTTAAAGTAGTTTTTTCTAATTCTGTGAAGAAAGTCAATGGTAGCTTGATGGGGATAATATTGAATCTATAAATTATTTTGGGCAGTATATCCATTTTCACAATATTGATTTTTCCTATCCATGAGCATGGAATGTTTTTCCATTTGTTTGTGTCCTCTCTTATTTCCTTGAACAGTGGTTGGTAGCTCTCCTTGAAGAAGTCCTTCACATCCCTTTCCTGGATTCCTAGGTATTTTATTCTCTTTGTAGCAGTTGTGAATGGGAGTTCACTCATGATTTGACTCTCTGTTTGTCTATTGTTGGTGTACAGGATTGCTTGTAATTTTTGCACATTGATTTTGTATCTTGAGACTTTGTTGAATTTACTTATCAGTTTAAGGAGTTTTGGAACTGAGACCATGAGGTTTTCTAAATATACAATCATGTCATCTGCAAACAGAGACAATTTTAGTCTCTCTCTTTCTATTTGAATACCCTTTATTTATTTCTCTTGCCCGATTGCCTGGCCAGAGCTTTCAATACTGTGTTGAATAGCTGTGGTGAGAGAGGGCATTTTTCCCTTTGCCCGTTTTCAAGGGGAATACTTCCATCTTTTGCCCATTCAGTATGATACTGGCTGTGGGTTTGTCAAAAATAGATCTTATTATTTTGAGATATGTTCCATCAATACCTGGTTTACTGAGTGTTTTTAGCATGAAGGGGTGTTGAATTTTATTGAAGGCCTTTTCTACATATATTGAGATACTCATGTGGTTTTTGTCATTGATTGTTTATGTGATGGATTATGTTTATTGGTTTGCCTATGTTGAACCAGCCTTGCATCCCAGTGATGAAGCCAACTTGATTGTGGTGGATGAGCTTTTGATGTGCTGCTGGATTCAGTTTGCCAGTACTTCACTGAAGATTTTTGCACTGATGTTCATCAGGGATTTTGGTCTGAGATTTTCTTTTTTTGTTGTGTCTTTGCCAGGTTTTGGTATTAGGATGATGTTAGTCTCATAAAATGAGTTAGGGAGGAGTCCCGCTTTTTCTATTGTTTAGAATAGTTTCATGAGGAATGGTACCAGCTCCTCTTTCTACCTCTAGTAGAATTCAGCTGTGAATCTGTCTGGTCCTGGGCATTTTTTGGTTGGTAGGGTATTAATTACTGCCTCAATTTCAGAACTTGTTTTTGGTCTACTCAGGGATTAGACTTCTTCCTGGTTTATCCTCGAGAAGGTGCATGTGTCCAGGAATGTATGCATTTCTTCTAGATTTTCTAGTTTATTTGCATACAGGTGATTATAGTATCCTCTGATGGTAGTTTGTATTTCTGTGGGGTCAGTGGTGATATCCCCTTTATCATTTTTTTTTTTTTTTTTTTGAGACGGAGTCTCACTCTGTCGCCCCAGGCTGGAGTGCAGTGGCCAGATCTCAGCTCACTGCAAGCTCCGCCTCCTGGGTTTACATCATTCTCCTGCCTCAGCCTCCGAGTAGCTGGGACTACAGGCACCCGCCACCTTGCCCGGCTAGTTTTTTTTTTTTTGTATTTTTTAGTAGAGACGGGGTTTCACCGTGTTAGCCAGGATGGTCTCGATCTCCTTACCTTGTGATCCGCCCGTCTCGGCCTCCCAAAGTGCTGGGATTACAGGCTTGAGCCACCGTGCCCGGCCCCCTTTATCATTTTTTAATGTGTCTGTTTGATTCTTCTCTCCTTTCTTCTCTATTATTCTGGCTAGTCGTCTATCGATTTTGTTAATCATTTCAAAAAATTGGTTCCTGAATTCATTGATTTTTTAAAGAGTTTTTTGTTCCTCCATCTCCTTCAGTTGTACTCTGATCTTAGTTATTTTGTGTCTTCTGCTAGCTTTTGAATTTGTTTGCTCTTGCTTCTGTAGTTCTTTAATTATGATGTTAGATCTTTCCCACTTTCTCATGTTGGCATTTAGTGCTATAAATTTTCCCTCTAAACACTGCTTTAGCTGTGTCCCAGAGATTCTGGTATATTGTGCCTTTGTTGTCATTTGGGTTCAAAGAACATATTTATTTCTCCCTTAATTTTGTTGTTTACCCTGTAGTCATTCAAGAGTGGGTTGTTCAGTTTCCATGTAGTTGTGTGGTTTCGAGTGAGTTTCTTAATCTGAGTTCTAACTTGATTGCACTGTGGTCTGAGAGACTGTTATGATTTCTGTTCTTTTGCATTTGCTGAGGAGTATTTTACTTCCAATTATGTGGTCAGTTTTACAATAAGTGCCATGTGGTGCTGAGAAGAATTTATATTCTGTTGATTTAGGATGGAGAGTTCTGTAAATCTCTATTATCAGGGGAACCCACTCCAATATTTCAGTGTAGGTTCTTTCTATTTTCCATAAGTGTTAGTCAGCGGAAAAATAAAGAGAAAGAGTACAAAGAGAGGAATTTTACAGCTGGACCGCTGGGGGTGACATCACATATCGGGAGGACCGTGATGCCCACCCAAGTCTCAAAACCAGCAGGTTTTTATTAAGGATTTCAAGAGTGGGGGGTTTACAAACAGGGAGTACATCACAAAGATTATGTGCTTCAAAGGGCAAAAAGCAGAACAAAGATCACATGCTTCTGAGGAAACAGGACAAAGGGCAAAAAGGCAGAACTCTTGATAAAGGTCTATATTCAGCAGTGCATGTATTGTTTTGATAAACATCTTAACAGAAAACAGGGAGTGCAGAGAACCAGTCTGACCAAAAATTTACCAGGATGGAGTTTCCCAATCCTAGTAAGCCTGAGGGTATTGCAGGAGAACAGGGTGTATCTCAGTCCTTATCTCAACTGCATAGGAGAGACATTCCCAGAGCAGGCATTTACAGACCTCCCCAGGAATGAATTCCTTTCCCAGAGTATTAATATCAATATTCCTTGCTAGAAAAATAATTTAGTGATATCTTCCCTACTTGCACATCCATCTATAGGCTCTATGCAAGAAGAAAAATATAGCTCTTTTTGCCCGACCCCACAGGCAGTCAGACCTTATGGTTGTCTTCCCTTGTGGCTAAAAATCGCTGTTATTCTGTTCTTTTTCAAGGTGCACTGATTTCATATTGTTCAAACACACGTTTTACTTCAATTTGTACAGATAACACAAATTATCACAGTGGTCCTGAGGTGACATACATCCTCAGTTTACAAAGATAACAGGATTAAGAGACTAAAGACAACTATAAGAAATTATAAAAGTATTATTTGGGAACTGATAAATGTCCATGAAATTTTCACAATTCATTTTCCTCTGCTGGGGTTCCAGCCAGTCACTCTGTTCAGGGTTCCTGACTTCCCACAACAGTCTGTTAGGTCTGCATAGTCCAGGGCTGAGTTCAAGTCCTGACTGTCCTTGTGAATTTTCTGTCTCATGGATCTGTCTAATATTGATGGTGGAGTGTTAAAGTCTCCCACTATTATTGTGTGGGAGTCTAAGTCTCTTTGTAGGTCTTTAGGAACTTGCTTTATGAATCTGGGTGCTCCTGTATTGGGTGCATATATATTTAGGATAGTTAACTCTTCTTGTTGCATTGATCCCTATACCATTATGTAATGCCCTTATTTGTCTTTTATGATCTTTGTTGGTTCAAAGTGTGTTTTATGAGAGACTAGGATTGTAACCCCTGCTTTTTTTGGCTTTCCATTTGCTTAGTAAATATTCCTCCATCCTTTTATTTTGAGCCTATGTGTGTCTTTGCATCTGATATGGGTCTCCTGAATACAGCACACCAATAAGTCTTAACTCTTTATCCAATTTGCCAGTCTGTGTCTTTAAATTGAGGCATTTACCCCATTTACATTTAAGGTTAATACTGTTATGTGTGAATCTGATCCTGTCATTATGATGCTAGCTGGTTATTTTGCCCATTAGTTGATGCAGTTTCTTCATAGTGTCAATGGTCTTTACAATTTGGTATGTTTTCACAGTGGCTGGTATCCATTTTTCCTTTCCATATTTAGTGCTTCCTTCAAGAGTTCTTGTATGGCAGACCTGGTGGTGACAAAATCCCTCAGCATTTGCTTGCCTGTGAAGGATTTTATTTCTCCTTCACTTATGAAGCTTAGTTTGCCTGGATATGAAATTCTGGGTTGAAAATTCTTTTCTTTAAGGAAAATGAATATTGGCCCCCACTCTTCTGGGTAAGGTTTTTGTAGAGAGCTCTACTGTTAGTCTGATGGGCTTTCCTTTGTGAGTAATCTGACCTTTTTCTCTGGCTGCCCTTAACATTTTTTCCTTCATTTCAACCTTGGTGAATCTGGTGATTATGTGCCTCGGGGTTGATCTTCTGGAGGAGTATCTTAGTGGTGTTCTCTGTATTTCCTGAATTTGAATGTTGGCCTGTCTTGCTAGGTTGGGGAAGTTCTCCTGTATAAAATCCTGGAGTGTGTTTTCCAACTTGGTTCCATTCTCCCCATCACTTTAAAGTACACTAATCAAACGTAGGTTTAGTCTTTTCACATAGTCTAATTCTTTTTTCGCTAATCTTGTCTTCGTGCTTTATTTCATTAAGTTGATTTTCAGTCTCTGATATCCTTTCCTCCACTTGATCGATTTGGCTATTGATAATTGTGTATGCTTCAAGAAGTTCTTGTGCTGTGCTTTTCTGCTCCATCAGGTCGTTTATGTTCTTCTCTAAACTGGTTATTCTGGTTAGCACTTCCTGTAACCTTTTATAAAGGTTCTTAGCTTCCTTGCACTGGGTTAGAACATGCTCCTTTAGCTTAGAGGAGTTTGTTATTACTCACCTTCTGAATCCTACTTCTGTCAATTCATCAAATTCATTCTTCATCAAGTTTTTTTTTTTTCCCTTGCTGGCGAGGAGCTGTGATCCTTTGGAATGGAAGAGGCATTCTGATTTTTGGAATGTTCAGTCTTTTTGTGCTGGTTTTTCCTCATCTTCGTGGATTTAACTATTTTTGATCTTTGATGTTGATGACCTTTGGATGGGGTTTTGCATGGAAGTCCTTTTTGTTGATGTTGATGCTATTCCCTTCTGTTTGTTAGTTTTCCCTCTAACAGTCAGGCTTCTCTTCCACAGGTCTGCTGGAGTTTGCAGGAGGTCCGCTCCAGACCCCGTTTGCCTGGGTATCACCAGCAGAGGCTTCAGAACAGCAAAGATTGCTACCTGTTTTTTCCTCTGGAAGCTTCGTCCCCGAGGGGCACCCACCAGATGGCAGCCAGAGCTCTCCTGTATGAGGGGAAGTGTCTAGCAGTCAGGAGGCATGGAGGTCAGGGACCCACTTGGGGAAGCAGTTTGTCCCTTAGCAGAGCTTGAGTGCTGTGCTGGAAGATCCACTGCTCTCTTCAGAGCCAAGAGGCAGGAACGTTTAAGTCTGCTGAAGCTGTGCCCACAGCTGCCCTTTCCCCCAGGGGCTCTGTCCCAGGGAGATGGGAGTTTTATCTGTTAGCTCCTGACTGGGGCTGCTGCCTTTCTTTCAGAGATGCTCTGCCCAGAGAGGAGGAATCTAGAGAGGCAGGCTGGCTGCAGCAGCTTTGCCCAGCTGCAGTGGTTCAAACCCAGTTTGAACTTCCTGGCAGTTTTCTTTACACTGTGAGGGGAAAACCACCTACTCAAGCCTCAGTAATGGTGGACGTCCCTCCCACCATCAAGCTCAAGCATCCCAGGTCTACTACAGACTGCTGTGCTGGCAGCGAGAATTTCAAGCCAGTGGATCTTAGCTTGCTGGGTTCTGTAGAAGTCGGATCCGCTAAGGAAGACCACTTGACTCCCTGGCTTTAGCCCCCTTTCCGAGGGGAGTGAGCAGTTCTGTCTCACTGGCATTCCAGGTGTCACTGGAGTACGGGAAAAACAAAACAAAACAAAACAAAAAAACTCCTGCAGCTAGCTAGGTGTCTGCCCAAATGGTCACCCAGTTTTGTGCTTGAAACCCAGGACCCTGGTGGTGTAGGCACCCGAGGGAGTACCCTGGTCTGCGGGTTGTGAAAACCTTGGGAAAAATGTAGTATCTGGGCCGGATAGCACCATCCCTCATGACATAGTACTTCACAGCTTTTGTTGACTAGGGAAGGAAGTTCCTCAACCCCTTGTGCTTCCCAGGTGAGGTGATATCCCATTCTGCTTCTGCTTGACCTCTGTGGGCTGTGCCCACTGTCTAACCCGTTCCAGCGAGATGAGCTGGGTACCTCAGTTGGAAGTGCAGAAATCAACCACCTTCTGCATTGGTCTGGCTGGGAGCTGCAGACCAGAGTTGTCCCTATTCAGCCATCTTGCCCTGGACCTGTCTAGTGGATTTCTACTGCTTGTGTTGTGGGACGTTTGTTCATTCACAGAGGTAAACAGCACTCCACATTTCCTTGATGAAGCCACCTGTGCTCTGTCGGTGTGTATAAGGTAGGCCTGGTAATAAGACATACCTATATTTGGCTTAATTAATAAAAAACAATCAATTTCCATCCTGGTTTCTCAGAATATATATTTTTTCAGAATATTCATTTGGCTGTTGTCTTAGGTCTTTGTTTTCTGAGTACCAACATTTAGGAAAAAGTTGTGATGAGTTAATTTATGGTTCTGTTCTTAAAACAGCAACCCATCAAGAACTCTATTGTGGGAAGTGCAGGCTAAATAGTCAAGTCCTGGAGAAAGCACAAAATGCATAATATTTCTTATTGTCAGATCTTCTGCATTGTTGCTAAGTGTTACTGTCCCTTAAACTGAAAAATGTTTTAATGATTTATGGAATCCAGACTTCCACTAATCTCCTCTGGAACTGCCAAGCATGTCTTATCTGAATACAAAAGCTCAGCTCTTCATTTATCTTTTGTAAAGAAAACCAAGAGCAAATTCTACTTACTACTTCCTTTCTACTTGCTGTAAGCCAGTCCTGGACCAAGAAATGTCTTGAAAGGAAAATGAAAGTACATTTAAAAAAATACTAAAATCCATTTACAACTTAAAGTTTACTGAATGGAAGTATTTACAAGATCTTTATCTTGTTTATGGTTGCAGGACTATGGCTACTCTCCTAGACCTGGGCTTCTTGGAGGTATCATTATGTGTTATTAGTCTTTAAGTCCACAGTAAGAGTACAATTCTTAGTCATAAATAAAGTAGACACAAACTACATGTTTTATAAATTAAACTTCTTACAAAGATAAAAACTAGTTTCTATTAAGCCAATGGAGAGTCCTCCTCCCTAAAAATTATTATCCATAGCTTCCTAATTACATATATTAAAAGAATCATATCCTTGAGTTTTTATTTAATTTTTCTATTATTTTTCTCTATTATTTATTAATTCTATTATTTTTATTCTTTGTTGAAAACACTGGAATTAAATACTACATAACATTCTGACCCTTAAATTTCCTACCCATTACATTAGTACAAATCTTACAAATTTATGAGACCTAGTCAGCTTATCAAGAGAGAGTGGAAATATCCCATGCCTAGTGAACCAAGAACCTAGAATACTTCTCGTTCAAACTGAACTCTGCAATTGATACCCTTGAAGTTGCACTTTTTTTTCTTTTTAATTCAATTCAAATTACACACCAATAGAAAATAGAGTTTGGCATGATTACACTGACAATCCCAATTTTGGTTAAGTATGACCATTAAAATCTTATTTGCATTTGAATTAATTACCCATTTTTCTCCACTTTGGTAATAAAACAAATAAACTAATTGAAGTATCACACAATTAATCTACACTACCTACCTCAACCATTTTTATGTTTACTACAAAAATTCAAATACTAGATTTGGTAGTGACATATTGAAGCATCTAAATTACATCCATTATAGCTTCCATTTTTTTTGACTTTCAGCATGATTTTCCCATTTAACTTGAAGAGTTTCTTGTTCTGTACAAACCTTTCTATCTACTTTGGAGGCAAAGTTCTTCCCTGAGACAGTGCCGATTTCTTGCATTGATGATCACTTAAGAGGATCCTGCATGAATTGCCTTGCATCGTCTGCAGATCTTATTTTCTTTACATCATGTGGCACAACTCATTTAACTCATCCTTGAAAATGATGAGCATAGCTATAACCATGTTTAAATGTATTTGAATATAGTTGTAAAACTCTTTAAAATTTCAACTAAATTTTAAGTGAGAGGTGTAGCCACAAAATGTCCAAAGTATGCTAGCTAGAAATATAAGGTCTTTTTTTCCTCATTCTTTTATATAATGACATTTGACATACTTTCAATGCAATTTTACTTTTAGTTCTAGATAATATGAGGGTGCCATAACCATTTCATAGGTTATATGCTATTGAAGAGAAATGTTTATAATATATTGATAGGGCTGCCAAATTTAGCAATAAAAAAATAGGACATTACTCAAATTTGAATTTCAGGTAAATAATGAAATTTTAAAACTTAGTTGAGATGTACTTTCCTAAACATTATTCATTGTGTAGCTTAAATTCACATTTGACTTAGTGTCCTGTACTTTATCTGGCAATCCTATTTGTTGATTTTGATGAAGAATCTGTTAAAAATGTATAGTAAAAATACTTCTAGAAATAAGAAGTTACCACAATAGGAACATTTTCTTACATGATAAACTATTATATATGTCATATATACTGAAGGTGGAATAATATCTGTCAAAAGTAGATTATGCACAGAGTAAAAGCACAATTTGGGGTGCATTTAATCTCTATTTCATTGTTATAAAAGTGTTCATTTATTGACTACTTATGATATTTCAGGAACTAGCTATACTAATTCTAAGTGTAACCAAGGCAGCCAAAGTCACTATGAAGTTGGCGAGGAAGCTCTGACACTTAAAAGAAAGATACAGCCATAAAAGGGATGAACTTATTTAGAAATTATTAGTACTAAGAGAAGGGGCCTGGGGTAGATACTTAAAGATTCCTGCATATAAAGGCTACCAGAAGAAGACAAGTCTATAAAGAGGCTGAACGTTCCCTACCCAAATAAACCAGAGTCCCTTCGAAAAATGGCTGACTTCAAGGCAAGGGCAGATGGAAAATGAGCCTGAAGTATCTGTGATACCAGAAAGAAGTACTGAAAAATTGATGTGGAAATGTCACAAGGATACAGGAGACAACTTGAAGGAAATATCTCATAACTCATTAAATACAACTAGATTTCATGAGTTCCTATTGGTAATAACAGATACACAAATAGATAGGGAGAGAAATTTGTTCCTTGCAGTGAAGTTCTGAGTAATAAATATAGAAAGAATGATGAAGTTTGAAATCACATTTGCAACCATCATTGTAAAAATGGATTAAGGAAAGAAATGGATGGTAAATCTCGGGTGGGCAGGGAGGTTAAATGAGGTTGAGAATACTCACATAATATTAAAAATCTCCCACAAATTACTTATTACAGTTGATCTTTATTATTCACAGGTTCTATACTTGCAAATTCACTCTCCTGTTAAAAGTTATCTGTGGTTGGGTGCAGTGGCTCATGCCTGTAATCCCAGCACTTTGGGAGGCTGAGGTGGGTGGATCATTTGAGGTCAGGATTGCTTGATCAGCCTGGCCAACATGGTGAAACCCTGTCTCTACTAAAAATACAAAATAGTAATACTACTACTACTACTAATAATAATAACAGCAACAACAATAAGCTGGGCATGGTGATGTGGACCTGTAATTCCAGCTATTAGGGAGGCTGAGGCATGAAAATTCCTTGAACCCAGGAGGCAGAGGTTCCAGTGGGCCAAGATTGTGCTACTGAACTTTAGCCTGCGTGACAGAGTGAGACCCTGCCTCCCCCCAAAAAAGTTATTTGTAACTCCTAAAACAATATTCATGGCTGTTGGAATTCCTTATGATATGCATAAGCAGTGAAAAATTTGAATTGCCTAATGCACATATTTTCATTTGAGGTGGAACCGAGGTGGTTCTATCTTATTTCAGCTCTCTTACTGTAAACAAACACTGTGGTTTAGTTATTGTCAGTTTTTTTGCATTTTTCTGCTTTTGGGGGGTTATTTTGCTGTTCAAAATATCCCCAAAATGTAGTGATGAAGTCTCTTTGTTGTGTTCCTAAGTGTGAGGGGGTCGTGATGTGTCTTACGATCAAAATACGTGTGTTAAACATTCAGGCATGAGTTACAAAGCTATTGGTTGTGAGTTTAATGTTAACTAATAGTCTATATTAAATAAGATATCTTTAAACAAAAACACATACAGAACAAAGTTATGTATTGATTGGCTGATGGAAATATTGTGATAAACTGACCTTGATTTTCTCTGGGAGCAGTGCTTCAGTATTTGCTAGTTCAGTATTCACAGAAACTATATAGAACATAACTCCCATGAATTATGACATTTGAGTGTAATTACAAAAGGATAAATAATAAATATACTTTGGAGAAATTGGACACAGCTTTAACTAAGTGATCTAAATTAATGTCACTAATAAGGGAAAAGTGAACATTATGATCCACCAGATTTAATACCCTGAAAAGCATATAACCTTCTTTATGTAGGATTCCAGCCCCCAAAAATTAAAAGTTGAATCTAATATTGAGGAAATACCAGAGAACACAAATTAAAGGACATTATGTAAGACATTTATCTAATTCTTTAAAAATGTCAATGGAATGAAAACCAAAGGAAGACTGAGGAACTGGTCCAGATTAATAGACTAAAAGAGATGTACAACGAAATGTATTGGGCAATACTGTACCAGGAGATCCTTTCCTAGAAAAATATGCTATAAAAGATATTAGGAAAATGTACTATATTAGATTGCAATCTAATATAAATATTAATTATCATGAATTGGTAATTGTACTGTGAATATGGAAGAGAACATTCTTGTTCTTAAGAAATACGCTGACGAGTTGATGGGTGCAGCACACCAACATGGCACAAGTATACATATATAACACATCTGCACGTTATGCACATGTACTCTAGAACTTAAAGTATAATAATAATAAAATTAAATTTAAAAAAAGACATATGCATGGAAGTGTCATGGGGTAAAGAGGAACAATGTACATAACCTAGATTCAAAATTTCAGAAAAAAGTTAGCAAATCTATATATACATCTATAGCTATATCTACCTGTCTGATTTATCTGCCCGTTGGTCTATCTGGAAAGAGAGAAAAAGAGACAAGTGCATGCAAAATGAGCAAAACATAGCAAATATGTGAATCCGGGTAAATAAACAGAAGTATTTGTATTATTCTTGTGACTTTCGTGTGTTTGAAATTATTTCAAAATATAAAGTTTTATTTAAAAAACAGGAGGAAGAAGTTCAGGAGGATATGCAATCAAAAGTGGTCATAGAAGTTGTCAGCCGTGTCAAATGCTACAGGGGTAAGTAAGGTTTTGGATTTAGATTAGACTTAGCAACAAGTTACTGGTGATGCCAGTTTTAATGGCTTTGTGAGGATGGAAGCCTGATTGTCATGGGTGTGAATGAAGTGGTATGTGGAAATATAGACACTAAATTCCATAATTTTAACCTTAAAGGAAAGGAGAAAAATATGGTACAAAATGAAATAAGAAAGGGAGTTGTGCTATTTTTGTTTGTTTGTTTTTGTTTTTGAGACAGTTTTACTCTGTTGCCCAGGCTGAATTGCAGTAGCTAAGTCTTGGCTCATTACAACCTCAGCCTCCTGGGTTCAGGCAATTCTCCTGCCTCAGCCTCCAGAGTAACTGGGACGACAGGAGTGTGCCACTACACCTGGCTAATTTTTGTATTTTTAGTAGAGATGTGGTTTTGCCATGTTGGCCAGGCTGGTCTCAAACTCCTGGCCTCAGGGGATCCACCCGCCTAGGCCTCCCAAAGTATTGGAAATACAGGCATGAGCCACCACACCCAGCCTATTTGTTTGTTTTTAAGTTGGAGAGATGTGAGCATTTAAAAATGCTCACATGCTGATGGGGACCCGTCTTTGTCTGGTGAGAGAGAGAAGGAAGAATTGAAGACAAATGGCAAGGAAGTAATGATTGAGAAAGGGAGAGGTCAAGTAGAAAGGAGAGAAGGAATAGAAAGCACAGGTAACATAGAGGGGACAATTTTGAATTCAACTTATTTAACTGGAAAATGGATCTTTTTAAAAATATTGAAATGGTATTATTGACATCTTTTGGATTTTCTTAAGAAAAGTTCTTTCAAGTTAAGAAATCTTTTGCATTACATTAAAGGAAGTATATTTGAGTAGAGAACATGTTTAAAGCTAAAGGCGCTATAGGATGTTTCCAAATCTGGCAAAAGCAGTGATTTATCTTTAATATTGGGATATCTCAAAAATAAAGGAATATTAATTATAATCTGTGACGTTTAATACTGAGAGTCAATTCAATTGCATTGAGGGATATAAATTATTAATCCTGGGTGTGTCTGCGAAGGTGTTGACAAAAGAGATTAACATTTGAGTCAGTGGGATGGGGAAGGCAGATCCACCCTTAATCTGGTGGGCACAATCTAATCAGCTTCCAGTGAATACAAAGCAGGCAGAAAAACGTGAAAAAGAGAGACGGACCTAACTTCCCAGGCTACATCTTCCTCCCAAGTTGGATCCTTCCTGCCTTCAAACATAAGACTCCAAGTTCTTCAGTTCTGGGACTCAGACTGGCTCTCCTTGCTCCTCAGCTTGCAGACAGCCTATTGTGGGAGCTTGTTGATTGTGTAAGTTAATAATAAATTCATATATATATATATGTATGTGTGTATATATGAGTATATATGGAATATATATGTGTATATATGTATGTGTATATATTTGAGTATATATGGAATATACACATATATGTATGTATATATGAGTATATATGGATATATACATATATGTTCCATTTGTGTATGTATGTATATATACATATACATATATATACACACACATATATATACACACACACACACACTCTTATATATATATTCCATTAGTTCTGTCCCTCTAGAGAACTCTGGCTGATACAGATTTTGGCAACAGGAATGGGGTCTGGAGGAACATAACATTAAGGATGGAGTTATTTTGTTGGTTTTAGGGTTTCTGGAGTTGCCTGCTTAATATGATTAAACCTCAGAATGGTAAGGACTCTACTTCTAATAGTATGCTCCCCAACACTGATCATCCTTGGTGGAGACTGTTTAGAGAGTTATGCAAAATTAATGCATTTGGCCCTCCTGATTCACCACTCGTGAGAGGCAGGGGTTTAGTGACTCTATACATAATACCTATGACCATATGTGGAAAACCAAGGAACATAATAAAGCTGATTGGTTGCTCTTAAGTTCAGTGCACAAAGTGATGAAAGAAAATAATGAAATCAGGGATTCTGTCTCTCCTGGTTTCAGTAGCAGATACGGAACTTCAAATCTGCTAGGATTTTCTTGAGGATTTCTACAATCTGTAGGATTTCTACAGTCTTATCTCCTGTAGAGAAAGAGATGAAAGTGTGGAAAAGCAGACACAAGCTTTTATCATGCAAATGGCTGACCTGCAATGAAAAGTGCATGCACAGCTTTGGCAGGTGTCTACTGTTAAAGTAAGGGCATTGATTAGAAAAGAACGGGACCCTGCAACTTGGAATGGGAATGTGTGTATGTGTGGGAGGACCCCGATGAAGATGGAGATACTGAGGTTTTAAACTCAGATGAACCTTTTTTTTTTTTTTTTGTCAGAATGAACAGCTTCCCCATCCCCAGTAGCAGCCACATCCCCTACCTGACCGATGCTGCCATCACTCTTTCCATCTGTGTCTGAGGAGATAAACCCTGCACTGCCTGGGTTTATCAACAGTGATGGCCTCCCCTGAGGCAGTTGCCAGGCAAGATAATATTGATACTTCTCTACCCCAAACACCTCTGTTTCTTCTAGACCTATAACAAGACTAAAGTCCCAGCAGGTCCCTAGAGGTGAGGTTGAGACTGTGACCCATGATGAGGTGCACTACACTCAAAAAGAACTGTCTGAGTTCTCTAATATATAAACAGCAATCTGGAGAACAGGCATGGGAATGGATATTAAGGGTATGGGATAATGGTGGAAGGAACATGAAGTTGAATCAGGCTGAATTTATTGATTTGGACCCACTAAGTAGGGACTTGGACTCTGCATTTAATGTTGCAGCTTGGAGAGATAAAAAAAGGTTCTAATAGTTCATTTGCTTGGTGAGCCAAAATATGGGTTAAAAATGGCCCACCGTGAGTGAGTTGGAAATGCCTGATCTCCGTCGGTGTATGTAGAGGAAGGGATTCAAAGGTCTAGGGAGATTGGGATGGTGGGGTGGATTAGTAACTTTAGACCTATTCATCCCAGCTGGGAGGGTCCAGAAGATATACCCTTGACCAATGCCTTGCAAAATAGATTTGTGAGGGCAGCACCTGTATCTTTGAAGAGCCCTGTAATGGCTCTTTTCTGTATGTCAGATTTAACAGTGGGAACTGCAGTCACTCAGCTACAAAATTTAAATACAATGGGAACAATTGGATCACGAGGTAGCAGGGGCCAAGTGGCAGCACTCAACCATCAAAGACAAGGTGGACATAGTGACCATAATGGACAGCAGAAGCAAAGTGGCAATTAGAATAGTCTGACTCATGTAGAGCTCTGGCATTGGCTTACTAATCACAGTGTTCCTAGAAGTGAAATTTATAGGAAGCCTACTGCATTCCCACTTAAATTATACAAAGAGAAAACTTCTAGATTGAATAGACAAAAGACTAATTTGAATTATAAAAACAGGGAATCATAGCCTCTTAATAGATTTCCAGACTTGAGCCAGTTTACAGACCCAGAACCCCTTGAATGAAGTGGAAGCCAGGTCCCCTTGAGGAAGGACCCCATTACATTATTGACAGTTTATGCAATGAATCTTTCTCCCATCCATCCCCAGGGAAACCTCTGGCCTTTTACCAGGGTAACTGTGCACTGGGAAAAAGGAAATGACCAAACATTTTGGGGACTACTGGACACCAGCTCTGCGCTGACATTGATTCCAGGGGACCCAAAATGTCATTCTTATCCTCCAGTTAAAGTAGGGGCTTATGGCGGTCAGGCAATTAACGGCATTTTAGTTCAGATCTGATTTACAGTGGGTCCAGTGGGTCTCCGGACTCATCCTGTGGTCATTTCTCCAATGCCAAAATGCATAATTGGCATGGCATGCTTAACAGAACCCCCACATTGGCTCCCTGACTGGTAGGGTGAAGGCTATTATGGTGGGAAAGGCCAAATGAAAGCCATTAGAGCTGCCTCTACCTAGAAAAGTAGTAAATCAAAAACAATATCTCATCCCTGAAGGGATTGCAGAGATTAGTGTTACCATCAACGACTTGAAAGACACAGGGGTGGTGATTCCCATCACATTCTCTTTCAACTCTCCCATTTGCCTGTGCAGAAGACAGATGGATCTTGGAGAATGACAGTGGATTATTATAAGCTTAACACAGTGGTGACTCCAATTTCAGCTTCTGTATCAGATGTGGTTTCATTGCTTGAACAAATTAACACATCTCCTGGTACTGGTATGCAGCCACTGACTTGGCAAATGCCTTTTTCTCCATTCCTGTCCATAAGGCCTGCCTGAAGCAATTGTCTTGCAGCTGGCAAGGACAGCAATATATGTTTACTGTCTTACTTCAGGGGTATATCAACTCTCCAGCTTTGTGTCATAATCTTATTCAGAGAGACCTTGATTGCTTTTTGCTTCTGCAAGATATCACACTGGTCCATTATATTGATGACATTATGCTGATTGGATCCAGAAAGCAAGAAGTAGCAAACAAACTGAACTTATTGGTTAGACATTTGCACTCCAGTGAATGGGAAATAAATCCAACTAAATTTCAGGGTACTTCTATCTCAGTGAAATGCCTAGGGGTCTTGTGGTATGGGGCCTGTCAAGATATTCCTTCTAAGGTGAAGAATAAGTTGCTGCATTTGGCCCTTCCTACAACCAAGAAAGAGGCACGCCTAGTGGGCCTGTTTAGATTTTGGAGGCAGCATATTCTCATTTGGGTGTGTTACTTCAGCCCATTTATTGAGTGACCTGAAAGGCTGCCAGTTTTGAATGGGGTCCAGAACAGGAGAAAACTCTGCAACAGGTCCAGCGTGCTGTGCAAGCTGCTCTGCCACTTGGGCCATATGACCCAGCAGATCCAATGGTGCTTGAGGTGTCAGTGTCAGATAAGGTTGCTGTCTGGAGCCTTTCACAGGGTGACTTACAGTGGAGGCCTCTAGGATTTTGGAGCAATGCCCTATCATCTTCTGCAGATAACTCCTCTCCTTTTGAGAGACAACTTTTGGTCTGTTACTGGGCTATGGTGGAAACTGAATGTTTGACTATGGGTCATCAAGTCACCATGCGACCTGAACTGCCTATCATGAACTGGGTGCTTTCTGGCCCAGCTAACCATGACAGCACCGCTCCGTCATCAAATGGAAATGGTATATATGTAATCAGGCTCAAGCAGGTCCTGAAGGCACAAGTAAGTTACATGAGGAAGTGACTCAAATGCGCATGGTCTCCACTCCTCCCACCCTGCCTTCTCTTTCCCAGCCTGCACCGATGGTTTCATGGGGAGTTCCCTATGATCAGCTTACAAAGGGAGAGAATACTAGGGCCTGGTTTCATGGATGGTTCTGCACGATATGCAGGCACCACTTGAAAATGGACAACTGGGCCGGGCGCGGTGACTCAAGCCTGTAATCCCAGCACTTTGGGAGGCCGAGACGGGCGGATCACAAGGTCAGGAGATCGAGACCATCCTGGCTAACACAGTGAAACCCCGTCTCTACTAAAAAATACAAAAAACTAGCCGGACGAGGTGGCGAGCGCCTGTAGTCCCAGCTACTCGGGAGGCTGAGGGAGGGGAATGGCGTGAACTCGGGAGGCGGAGTTTTCAGTGAGCTGAGATCCGGCCACTGCACTCCAGCCTGGGCGATAGAGCGAGACTCCGTCTCAAAAAAAAAAAAAAAAAAAAAGAAAAGAAAATGGACAACTGTAGTGCTACAGCCCGTTTCTAAGATATCGCTGAAGGACAGTGGTGAAAGTAAATCTTTTCAGTGGGCAGAACTTCGAGAACTTCCCAGGCAGAATATTCCCTGGTTGTGCACTTTGCATGGAAGGAAAAATGGCCAGATGTGCAATTATATACTGATTCATGGACTGTAGCCAATGATTTGGCTGGATGACCCCCTGTGATTGGAAAATTGGTGACAAAGAAGTTTGGGAAAGAGTTATGTGGGTGGGCTTCTCTGAGTGGTCAAAAACTAGAAAGATATTTGTATCCCATGTGAGGGCTCCCCAACAGCTGACCTCAGCAGAGGAGGAGTTTAATCAAGTGGATAGGATGACCTGTTCTGTGGGCACCAGTCTTTTTTCCCAGCCACCCCTGTCATTGCCCAGTGGGCCCATGAATAAAATGGCCAGGGTGGCAGGGATGGAGATTACTCATGGGCTCAGCAATATGGACTTCCACTCACCAAGACTGACCTGGCTACAGCCACTACTGAGTGCCCTATTTGCCAGAAGCAGAGACCAAAAATGAACCTTTGATATGGCGCAATTCTTTGGGGCGATAAGCCAGTTACCTGGTGGCAGGTTGATAATATTGGATCTCTCCATCATGGAAAGCGCAGAGGTTTGTCCTCACTGGAATAGACATTCTGGGTATGGATTTGCCTATTGTGCACACAATGCTTCTGCCAAGACTACTATCCATGGACTTATAGAATGCCTTATCCACCATCCTGGTATTCCACACAGCATTGCCTCTGACCAAGGCACTCACTTTACTGCTGAAGAAGTGCAGCAGTGGGCTCATGCTCATGTAATTCACTGGTCTTACCATGTTCCCCATCATCCTGAAGCAGCTGGATTGATAGAACGGTGGAATGACCTTTTGAAGTTACAATTACAATGCCAACTAGGTGACAATACTTTGCAGGGCTAGGGTAAAGTTCTCCAGAAGGCCGTGCATGCTCTGAATCAGTGTCCACTTTATGGTACTGTTTCTCCCATAGCCAGAATTCACAGGTACAGGAATCAAGGGGTGAAATTGGAAGTGGCACCACTCACCATCACCCCTAGTGATCCACCAGCAACATTTTTGCTTCCTGTTCCTGCAACATTATGTTCTGCTGGCCTAGAGGTCTTAGTTCCAGAGGGAGGAATGCTGCCACCAGGAGACACAATAATGATCCCATTAAAGTGGAAGT
This sequence comes from Trachypithecus francoisi, assembly GCF_009764315.1. Lineage (NCBI taxonomy): Eukaryota > Metazoa > Chordata > Mammalia > Primates > Cercopithecidae > Trachypithecus > Trachypithecus francoisi. The sequence continues at coordinate 146,189,623 of NW_022681453.1, read as the reverse complement.
TAAGATTGCCACCTGGACACTTTGTGTTCCTCCTACCTTTGAGTCAACAGGCTAAGAAGGGAGTTACACTGTTGGCTGGGTTGATTGACACTGACTATCAAGATGAAATCAGTCTACTACTCCACAATGGAGGTAAGGAAGAGTATGCATGGAATACAGGAGATCCATTAGGGTGTCTCTTAGTATTACTGTGTCCTGTGATTAAGGTCAATGGATAACTACAACAGCCCAATCCAGGCAGGACTACAAATGGCTCAGATCCTTTAGGAATGAGGGTTTGGGACACTCCACCATGAAAAAAAAAAACACGATCTGCTGAGGTACTTGCTGAAGGCAAAGGGAATACAGAACAAATAGTAGAAGAAGGTAGTCATGAATACCAGCTATAACCACACGACCAGCTACAGAAACAAAGACCATAATTATCATGAGTATTTTCTCCTTCTTTTGTTAAAAACATGTTTGTGCATATATATACTTGTACTTAAAAGAAACTTCATTTTATTTCCTTTCTTCTTTATCATATGATAGAAAATAATATTATTGACAATATCAGCATTTAAGTATTGTTAACTTTATATAACAGTATTTGGGTTGGAGATTCGTGCGTTTCTGGTTGTATGAAGGATAGTTGTACTATGTTAACTGTAATTATGACCTCATTATTGTCTTTATTTGAAGATTATGTATGATCTCAGGAGACATGTATGGGTTCTGGTTGACAAGGGGTCGACTTGTGATGGTTAATACTGAGTGTCAACTTGATTGGATTGAGGCATACAAAGTATTAATCCTGAGTGTGTCTGTGAAGGTATTGCCAAAAGAGATTAACATTTGAGTCAGTGGGATGGGGAAGGCAGATCCACCTTTAATCTGGTGGACACAATCTAATCAGCTTCTAGTGAATATAAAGCAGGCAGAAAAATGTGAGGAAAAGAGATGAACCTAGCTTCCCAGCCTACTAAGAGAACTCTGTCCCTGACTAATACATAGTCATAAGTCTTAGACATCTTTTATTTCTTCTCCAATATATCTCCCTTGCAAACGTCCTTTCTCCTAACTTCAGCTCTCATTTTTGGAGGGATAACTGCCTATATTTCTCTAGTTCAAGGCCTTCATTTCAAATCGTTCTCAGGAGTTGTTCTACATTTGGATGTTTCACCCTGAAGTCCACAATCCTCTCACCTAAATATGCTTTTTTACATTTTCTTTTATATTTAATTGAGGTGAAAGATAACATGACATATTTTAAAATATTTTGATAGGCATTGGTTGTTTCCCATGAATGAGAAACTGCATAATTCAGTCTTCTACTCTTTCAGGAGGCTGAGGCAAGCAGTCATGAGTCCCAAGGAGAAGAAAAATACCACATTTAATTTATTTTTTGACTTTATAATGAATTAAAGAAGTAGTGACTTAACAATTATGGAGTAGCCTAAAAAACAAAACAACACTATTGTAATTACAATTCAACCACATAAAACACTATTGTAAAGTAGTTAAAATTCAGTCATGCAATTAAAATATTCAACTTTGGTGCTTTTGTTTGAACTTGAGCTGAAATCAAACAAATAAAAATGTCTTGGCTGCATCTGACACTAGATTTTCCAGTCCCAGCACCATAATAACCCTAAGTAATATTTTTAGAAGTTTAAAAGGATTATGGGATGTGACTACTAACCAAGAAGACTACCTGAAAAATAGGGTAAAATTGAGTTCAATATTTTTGTTTCTGTGAAAACAGGAGGAAGTGATAGAGGAAAATGGGAAAAACGGAGTCAGGGACAAGCATTTCTCTAGGAAAAAATAAAAATTCTGGATTTTTTTTCTGGTGTTATGTACCAGAATGTTAGTTACCTATTAACTCTCTGTATATTCTTTGAATTTTTAGAACCAAAGCCATGTGACATCTGCTGCACAGCTTCTTTGCATGTCATGTTTTTTATTTTCTTTGGACAAAAGTCCATGGTAACTTACTTGGGTCAATAAATACACAAGCTTTTAGAATCCCAGAAACTATCAAATGTAAATGGACTGGATCATTTTAGCATTAAATTAGAATAATGCATGTTTTCAGAAGAAGCGCTATTTAAATTTTTTTTACTGTAAGCTTATGTTTGATTAGATAGTTCTACGAAAAATTATTATAATATTTTTGTTATTGTTATTTATCCAAGATTGTGAAAACACATATGGATAATGTTCATCTTGTTCTTCCAGAGCCATGGCATCCCTTCTTAACATCCTTTCATGATCTGTGACCACTAACATTTGTGAAATCACTTCAAAAAGACATTAACTCTAGGGGACAAAACAAATACGATTTAAAATTTCTAAACAGATCCACCAAAAAAAAAAAAAAATCCCATTCACCCACAAAAAATTAATAATAGCCTCTTGAAAGTTATGCTCATTTGGCTATGGAAATTTTAGAAATATGTTATTGCTTGGGTCGTTTTAAAAACCATTATTAAAAAAAATATGGCGTGAGTTGTAATTCTAATTAAAAACCAGGCAAGCCCTTAGGTGGGAGTCACAGTGAGCTGCCCTGAGTTTTTCCCAAGCCTAACAAAAGAGAGAAGGACTTGCCACTGCTTGTGTCTGCCAACTGTGTATTGTTAAAGGAATCAAAATAAAGAGGCAAAGAGGTCAAGGGTTAGGAGCTCATATTTCCACTCTTCATGACCCCGTCTCGGGGCTGGGGTGCTCTTGTCATCTGTTTCTGAAGGTCTCTCAACACAAGACTTTCCTCTACTCCTTTCAGGAGACTCCCGTGTAGACTACAGTGGTGATTAATGAAAAGGGCTCACAGGAGACCTTCTTAAAATGCTTTGGACAAAAGGTTCCACAGCACGAAGGCTTCAGAAGAATACCTGCAGACAGTACTGTCTTGAGAATATAGTGGAAATAGCTCTGTTTTCCACCAATTCCACCTTTTTATGACATATCAGATACCTTGATTAATGGTATGCCATTTCCTATTTTTGTTGCAAGTTGTCACCAGAATACTTACTTAGACTTTCACACTCTATGAGTTGTAGAATAGCTGGTTGATTTTTTTAATGTTGTTTTCATCATTTCTAAGTAGAATAAGGTGACTGTTGGATTGAATCCTGAAATTTCATTTAGTTTACAAATAGTATAAAATTATAATTATGTTCTAGCAAATAAAATTAAGATGTATAAAATAATTTTTATCAAAATTTGACAAAATAGAGCATAAATTATTATTTTCCTTGTGACATTGCAGATGTCTGAATAAAAAGCATACAAAAATATACTTCTATAAAATCGAGTTTGCAATCATCACATTTTCATTGGCTGCCTTGCTAGAGATTTCTCAAGAGATTATTAAACATATTAATTAAAATCTAAAAGTGATTTAAAAAGATTTTTTTCTCAGCACTTATATCTCAGTGAAATTAAATATGCTGTGGCTGTTATATTTTTCAGTGGTTTAGGACAGTGAAATAAGACATAGGCTCTAGCTCTAAGAGCTATCAGGGGTCCAATTTCTGGAAACCCTAATGCCTAATGCCTACCCTACAACTGTGCTGATTAGGACGGTGGCTCACCAATTCCACACTGTTTGCGCTAATGAGCCTACAGAAAACTAGGAATTATCAGTTAAAGCTGCTGTTAAGCTGCTCCCATTGCAGTATATCAGCTACATGACTTTTCTTACTATCCTACAATTCAATATAGCATCTCTCAAAATAGTTGGCTTCCAGTCAACATAGAATTTTGTGGTGGAGGAAGAAAGGAAAGGAAAAGAGGCCATATATGCCTGTAACTGAGTTTAAAATGTCCCCAATCCAAAGTCATAATTCTAAATAGTGTGTTCTATCAATCATCCCTTTACTCTGTCTACATGGAATTTTCTAGAAATATGCGTTAACAAATATATCCTCACCTCTCACTTTCTGTGCTTACCAGCTTTCCAAAGCAAAAGAAGTTCAGACTTCTCTAACCACTGAAGTGCAAACCAAAACTATGAGACCATGAGGCAATTCTGACCAAACTGAAGACAACAGCAAGAATAAAGAAGAAAACCTTTTTAAAATTAAATTTACGCAAATAACTAGGAACAAAGCAGTTTCCCCTGTTTTAGCAAAGCATTTAACTAACATCCAAAATAATTATTGCTATGTAGAATTAGTGTATGTATTTTAGTGAATACAATAACATTTTTCAGATAAAATGAATTGTAATTACAGATTAGGCTTAGTTGTACAGAGCTGTGGTGTGAATTTTGGGTTGCAGAAAAACTCATGCAAAGGCAAGGGTTAACACACACATATATACAAGTAAAGGAAAATAAATGAAAGAAAATTTTCCAAATCGCCTAGAAGACTTCTTAAAATATTTCTAGGGATCATTACTCTAATTTAAAGTTCCAACTCACTTTCTCCTTTTTCTCTGAAATGATTCTTTGATTGTATCTGGCTAAATACATTTTCTGCCTTCTCTTCCACTTATTCCCATTATTCCTGCCTCCTTCCTTCCCAACTGCATCTCTTTCTCTCCTGTCTTCCTATTGTAGAATAATTGAGTGTGGTATGATGGGAAAGAACCTGGATGCTGAAGCCAAACTTCCTAGGTTTGGGTGTGAAACTTCTCTTTTATCAGTTGTTTGAACTTAGACAAATTACTTAACTTCTCTATGCTCCATTTCTTCATATGTAAAATGGAGAACATAATAGTATTTACACTATAGAATTGATAAAAGCATTGTTAATTTATGTAAAGCACTAAAAACAATGCATAGAACATAGTAAACACATATTATTATTAGAGTCATTTGCTTGCAAGTGTTTGCCATACAAGTTCCTTGAATGCAGGGACCAACTTTTCTTTTTCCTTAAAAGAAAAAAAAAATTCTGAATAATCTTGTTCAGTATCCAGAAATATTAGGCCTTAAGTGAATACTGAATGAAGGAATCAAAGTGAATATACTGCTCTAGTTAGAAGTTTTGTCATTTGACAATCTGTGTTAGTTGGTCTGCTCTTTTTTTTTTTTCTTTTTTTGGTTTAATTTTTTCATGGTTTCCACCTAGGATGAAGTCAGCAATCTGTCTGCAGCCAAAACCTGAAGCTGGGATACAAGTTTTGAATTGATAGGTCCTTTACCGGAGAAAAAAAGAGTAAGAAGACATTCACCTCAGCAACATATGTCCCAGTACATTTCAGTATGAATTGCAATATGAAAACCTGTATGTTTTCACGATCTTCGAACTGATACCCTGTGAAAAGCCTGTCACTTTAAAACTTTAAATTTGGAAACTAAATCACTTGTTTCTTAAGGAGAAGATGATAAAGATTTGCAGGGAAAGAGGACCAGCTGCTTTTGACCTCTAGAGATGATCTCTAATTATGTCAGGGCAACAACAATTCTACAAATATTCTACAAATATGTTTTAACTACGTATTTTCTATGAATATGTATTTATTCTATAAATATATTTAAACATATTCTACAAATATGTTTAAATTTTAACATAACTATGTTATCAGGCCTAGATATTCCTTAGTGAGTGCCTCCGTTGGCAGTCACTCACATTGCCTTTATCAGTGAACGCTGTCATATTTATGTGTTATAATCACTGCCTTGACAGAATCAGATAAGCACCTGTACAGACTTTTAAAAGAAATTTACTTCCTCTATCTACAAACTGTCAGCACCTTTTCTTTTAAACACTCTCGCTTTGCACAATATAGGTTATTAGTTTGAAGATTTCAATTAATGGGATGTTAAAAAATGTGGGGGTAGAGAATTAGATGCCAGTAACTAAAGTGAAAAAATAAAAGAATAATTTTTTCTGTACAAGGGGGAGCTGTCACCGGTTTGTCATAGGAGTTGATAAATGAATATGTTCCTAGAGATTGTCTTCCCACTTAAAATGTTGACCCAGCAAAATTCCTAATTTTATGTATTAATGACAATTGATACCAACAATTAAGGAAGACCATGTTAATTATTTGACCAGCTACTCGGCTTATGTGTGGTATGAACAAAATACCTTTCAGGAACTCCGGATTGACTTTCTGCTTTGTAAACATTAGCTCCTGTTTACTTGTTAGCCATTAAGACATAAACATTGCTATATCACACTATATAAAGAAGCTTCCCACTCAGGAAACCCAAGGTAATATCATCTAGCATTTTGGCATTCTCATGAAGAATTAGTGCCTGGGGGAGGCAAAACAGAACATTAGTGAGGATTAATAGAATTTTTGAGTAAGCCTTCTTTTTTCTCTTCTCTCTGTCCCAGCTTTTTATGTATTAACCTTCAAATCATTTTAGCATGCTTTTTATTTTTGGTGCTGAATTATTAAAAGTGGTATATTTTTCAGTATCTAGCTAGTAGATTGTTTACGATGGCTTTACATTTTTTCCCAAAATGCACATCTTATTTAAATTTCTACATTTTAATATTTTTGTGGTTCAAATTGCAAGCAGACAACAGATAACAGAATTCTAAATTTGTATTTTCTATAGGTGCATTGATTTAGTAGCTTTGCTAACCATGTCAGAGGGCTCTGAAACCATTCTCAAACATTTCTTGGAGTTGATAACAGATAAATTAAGAAATTTATGAAGATTTCTGTCGCTCACAAGCTATGTGATGTTTTGCGAGTCACTTAGTCTCTGGGCTTCCATGTCTGCATCTAAAAATCTATCAACTTGAACCAAATGATTTTGCCAGTTGTTTCCACATTGGAGTCATGTTAAACACTGTTGATGGACAGGAAATTTAAGGTCCTAGCTCTTGTGGTTTGACTGGAAATCCAAAATTGAAATAGAAGGAAAGATGGACTTGAGAATGAAGCACTTGGTAAGACATAAGCAATTTGCCTAAAGGGCATCAGGTATAAAATAAATCCTGTAAACCATAGTCTCCAATGGAGTTATATCTCCAACAATATGTCTATTTTTAAAACTGTAATCTGTAGCCTCAAGCACTCCAATTCAATAAGAATGCACACAAAGTGGCCATAAAATGGACTGAATACACATGCTTCCGGAAGTTTTTTTTTTTTGAGACAAAGTCTTGCTCTGTCACCCAGGTGGGTGCAGTGGCGCGATCTCGACTCACTGCAACCTCCATATTCACCAGGCTGATCTCAAGCTCCTGATCTCGTGATCTGCCTGCCGTGGCCTCCCAAAGTGCTGGGATTACAGACGTGAGCCATTGCGCCCGGCCTCTGGAATCGTTTTTAAGGATTAGGTAGGATGAAATAATTGTCGTAACCTGTACTTTTATTAAAATAAAAATATACTTTTTTTTTTGCCGTTAATATGGTCAGATTCTAAAGGTACTTTCTTTGGTTGCAAATTGCTTAGAAAACCAGCAATCTTACAAAATAATAATTAAGAAAGTCTATCTAAATATGTTACTGATTACCCCAAGTTACCAGTTCTATCAGTTTCATCACTACTTTCTCTCACACCAATAACACTAGTGAAATCTTTTTTCCTAATTTAGTTCAACCAAGTCACACAATGCAACTTGATTCCCAAGTTTTTCAGCTAGCTACAGAACTAAAGTTCTTGGTTAAGTCAGAACTATTATACACATAAGTTGTCATAAATAACAATTCGCTGAGAAAGATGTGGGTCATAAACATAAAGAATATAATATCAAAGACAGTTTTGAACATATGTTGCTTCATTTCTGTTCAAATAGTCTGGATAGCCTGTTAAGATGCTCCAACTTCCTGTAATAGAGAGTGAAATGAACATTTTTCTTAAAAATGTGTCCCTCTTGGTTATTTAATGTAGCAGAACAATAGCAAAATAAAATACCAGCAGAATATCTGATAATTTTTTATTGAGGAAACAGGGAAGTTAGGATGAAATGTAGTACTCTTCAAGTTAACAGGAAAATACACTTATAGCTTTCAGGCCTACCTAAAGATCCTCTACCATTTATCAAAAAGTCTCTTCAATTTTCAAAAGCCCTCTAAAGACCTCTTGGGACTATAAACAAAGGCCATATTGTTTCCTTTGCTGACGCTTGTTAAGTGGCTCATGAATAATACTAAATGCATCCTCTCCATAAATCTCCTTGATGTAGGACTACTGTTAGCCAGCCACAAACTTCGCTGACATCCATCATAAAGTCGGAGATGGGAGATTTGCAACATGCATCCAAATAACTGCTTCCATTGTCCCATTGATGTGATTCTCTGGAACACTTGAAGTCAGAAAAAGAAAAAATTCTAGCACTTTTATTTATTTTAATTTTTTTGGTGAAGTATGCTGAAAACACTTTTAATATTCTTTGGGCTGATCTTTTAGAACAATAATTTAAGGTTATGAGTTACTGGAACTTACATTTGCAATAACATTTCATACAGAGTAACTGGAAGAAACTGAGTGTTGTGTAGACTTATTTCAGAGATTCTTGGCTTTTAGTTTCTTAACCTTCTTCTTTGTCCTTTTTTGTTAAGACAAAACCACAAATAATATCTTTAGGTACCTACATACGTTGGCAACAGCTTGGAAGTGTTCTTTCTAATGAACAACCTATTTTGATGTTCTGTTTGTGGCAAGAAGAAAAAATGGATGGCAAATAGGACCTGGTATAACCCAATGATGTTTCCTGTAAAGAGAAAAGGGAAGTTTAAGGAGAAATTACACCTTTAGAGTCCCTCTGTGATTAGCCGAATTTAGAGGCATTTTCAGTGTCACTTGAAGAAAGCATTACATGTCTTTTTGTTTTTTCTTTAAAGTATATTTATCACTTAAAACTGTACAATGTCAACAGGGAAAGGATTTATTTAACATCTCACAATGGACTCTTGACTTTCAAAATAAGCAACATAGGACACTTTCATAGGTCAAAGAAGTAAAAGCCATGTAAAATGTTCTTCATTCCCTGTCCTGTGGTTTATATCTACTAGGAAAATATTTTGATACCTACAATAATAATTCAGTTGCATCGTTGTTCTTACCAGGAACTATGGTTAAAGTTAAATTTGCTTTTCAGTTTGTTAATGCTTGCATAGAGAATGTGATTTAATGAATGCCCCAGTCTTAGTACCTCTTTGGAGAGAATATAAATCAAACTATGGCTATTTATTTAGACAGGTGCATATCAGGCTCTAGTTATAAATATGAATATAAATTTTGTTTAATTCTTCTAGTAGTAGAACAATATAGCTTGTCTGTTTGCAAATGTGCTATAGGCCAACTATAATATTTTGGAGTAAAACAAAGAGGAGTTCAAATTTAGCATGTTCTTCTTGTAGTAACTTAAAATGACAAGGTATTTGCTAGTATAGATAAAAATATCAGATTAACTAGGGGTTACTCTGTTGCTGGTGTTTTTAGATGCGGGGTTGGGAGGGTTCAGTGGAATTATTTAAGAACACATTTGAAAATGGGAATGCTATTTTTATGACATTTACTTAATGAGACAACTTATGAATGCTAAAATCTAATAGTGTTTATTTGAATAAATGGTCATGTAGAGGAAAGTTCTTAATTCAACAGAAAATAATCCCCCAGCATTTTTTCTCATATTGACCATGGGTACTTTAGTAATAATTTGAATTACAAATCTTTAGGCTTGCATGAATCTATATAAGAAAAAATAGTTTTAGAAGATTGAACACTCTTGTGTTCAAACATCAAATACTTTATAGAATCATAAATAAAAGAAGTATAATTATACCCTTCAGCCTACTTCCTTTCCCCTAGAAAAACTTTGTTCAGGGGAAGTTTTCTGAGCTTAGGCTCATAGGCAATGGAGGTCGTATTTTGCATCATTGGCCAAGTATGTCAAACTTGACATGCGATGTCAGCTGCATTCCAAAAGAAAAGAATATTCTGTTGATACAGCTGTAGCAGGATATGCCTGTCTTTGTACAGAGGCCACTATTTCTTTATCAAAAATAACCCAACTGGGGGGGTTAATCTCCTCCAACAAAGTTGAGGCATATCCAGCATATATTTAAATATTAATAAGACAAAAAGTTAATTATTTGCTTATTGCATTTTAAACAATATGTTGTATGAATGCATGTACATCCATGAGTATGTGTATGTGTGTGTCTGTCTTCATTATAACCTCTAGTAAGTTATTTGCCTGGATGTGGTAATGATGTCATTAGAGCGCTATGATAGGACGGTGTTAATTTTCCCTACTAGTAGATAATAATTGACACAGAAAGTTTTCCTTGCCCTACAGTAGGAGATTGAAATTTTTTTTCTGTCAAAGTCCACATAGTAAATAGTAGCCTTTGAGGCTTTGAGGGCCTGTTGAAACTCTACCTCTATTGTTGTAGCACAAAGGCAGTGACAGACAATACATAAAAGAATGAACAGGACTCTGTTCCAATAAAACTTTACTTATGGACACTATAACTTAAATTTCACACAACCTTCACATGTCACAGAATATTATTCCTCTTTCAATTGTTTTCAATCATTTGAAAATGTAAAAATTATTCTTAGCTTATGTGCCTTACAAAACAGGTGCTGGGCTGGATTTGGCCAGTGGGTCATAGTTTGCCAAACTCTGTCTTACAATAATGTTTGCACAGATATTTATTCCATAATTTGGTTCATTACGTATGTTCATTTTGGTGCAATATTTTGTTTCTCTTAAAGAATCAGATTAGGACATGTCTGGAAATGTGTACACACATTATGTAATTTCACATATATCCCTTCGAGTCTTTTCTTTTTTTCTTGAAAGGTCAATAAGATTAGCTCAGCTTTCCTTTTTAGTCTTATTGAGGCAGATTAGTTTACTGAGATACTGATTTGTGTTGGCTCTCATTGCAGTGGGTATTCTCCTACCCATATCCCTTCATCTAAAGAAGACAGCCAACAGTTCAACATTGAAGGTTATTTTGACACAAAGTTATTAATAGCATCAGACAACATTTTTCCTAATGAGATATTTGAGTTTGATTCTAGTAAAGGGGGACTCTGAGGTTAGAAAGAGTACGAATGGACTCATCAGATTGATCTCAAGAAAGATGCTGGGGGATTACCAAACTTGGAGCAGATCAGGCAAGGAAAATTTGTCAGGATATTCAGGCACTTTGACCAAGGATTGCTAGAGGCTGGAAGTGGCACTCTGGCCTTCACCCTCTGTAGTCTGTAGTTACTCAGGTAAACCACCGCAGGCTGTCTGAGTTAGCCCAGACAAGAGTGCTCAAATCTGGGTCGCAGAAAGAGCAATGTTGTGATGGTCATCACTGTGTACCTGAGCCCAGGATCCCCTCACTGGTTTTTGAAAGCACCAAGATGAGTCCCATTTTATAACTCTGACCTGATTCTAAAAAGGAGGTAAGTTCCTTTCAAGTATAATCATTACTTAATTTTCTTCCATCCATGCACTGGAAAATATTTAACTGATTTAGAGAATAAAAAGATATATTTGTTTGATTCAAATTGCATAGACAATTTTATAAAGGCTAATAAAGGTTTACATGATATAATTATTGTATGTTAAATAAATAAATATGTACTGTATTTAGAGTTTTCTTTTGTAATAGTTAAATTTTTTTTCTTCAGAAGAGTTGGTTTATCAAAGTGGTTAAGAGTAGGGGATTGGAAGGTGGATATAACCATTCCTTACCAGTTCTGTGGCCTTAGGAAAGTTACTCAGCTTCATTAAGCCTCAGTTTTCTCCAGTGGAAAATGAATATAGTTTTACCTCCTCATAGAGTTTTATGAATATTTAATCAGATAGTGAAGTTTAAAAGTTTAGTACAGTATTAACATAAAATAATACTCAGCAAATGTCAGTAATTATTATGAATACAAATGTTATTACTTTTTTATTATTTAGTACTGCATTTGGAAAATAGTTAATGAGCATAATTAAACACAGTATTATATTTGACCACCCTTCTCCACACCATCTTAGTTTGCAGATAAAGCCAATTATAATAATAATAACAATTTTTAACTGATCCTTTCATCCTAACTATATTTCATTGATTTATTAATTCTATACAATATATGTTGATTTCATATTAAAATAATAATTTAGCTCATTTAAACCACTCTTCCACCTCATCTCTTCCTGATTTTGATATAAATATACATAAAACTACTTGGTCTTTTTTCTATTTGTTACTTTTGTAACCTTAAGTACTTCTGTTACATTTTATTTCTTGTTCAATCAATTTTAGACACTATCTCTTACTCTTTACTTTGTGAACTCTTACAAAGAGTTCCTCATCTGTTCTATAGCTGTCATTTAATCTTTTGTTCTGTTTTTATTGTTTTACCTATCAGTGTAGACCCTCACAAGTACAAAATATTTGATTCCTACTCCCTACCCTTATATATTTCAGGAGCATGAGCTTCACTTGTGGTTTAAAAAGGCAATTGACTCCAGATGAATTTCTGATCCTATATCCCTAGAACAAAGGATGTACAAATAATTATACACTCTCACACATACACATATACGTATGAGACAAATATATAAAAGTAAAATCTGCTGGGTCTTAAAAAAAGCATCATGTAATTAAAGACTTTTTAAAATAATTTGAAATTTCTATTTATTTTACAACATTATTAATAATAATTGCTTATGTTGGACTCTCTGAATTTAATTTTACTTTTTATTTACCAAAACTTTTGCACTACATCTTCTCAGTCTTGAGTTTTAATTTTTATTCATCTATTTATTATCTGGAATAGCATCTCTGAGTTCTCTTAGGAAGAATAGATGTGTATATCTTAAAATCTAGCATATTTAAATCTAACAGATTTCTGTTTTAAATAATAAAACTAACTTACTGTTTTAAATAAGAGAAATTGAAATATACTGACATAAATATGGATAGATACATAAAATTCCCAACCCCTTTTAACTAAAGGCATGGTAGACACTACTTTGCTGTCTTGTGGCACTTACTGTTTAAGTGTATTTATATTGAAGAGTAATGTGAATACAGAAAAATACACAAATTATGAGCATATAACAATAAGTTTTCACAAACATTTTATTTTTTACTATTTAAAAATGGAATTATACTGTACTTATTCTTTTGTATTTGTTTTCGTTTAACTTAATAGCCTATTTTTGAGATTATTCCATGATGTTATGGTAGCTGTAGTTCATTTATTCTTGTTACTGTGTGACATTCCATTATATGAATGAAATGTATCATCATTTACATAAGCATTTTATTGTTAATGAACATGAGCTGTTTACAGTTACACACACAATGCTGCTTTGAAATTCTTGAACACCTTTGGTGCCCAAATGCAAATATTTCTGTTGTATAACACACTAAAGAGTAGAATTCTGTGTCATAGGATATATGTGTGTTCAGTTCTGATAAATGCTGCCTAGTCATTTTACCAATTTATATTCCCATTAGCAGTGTATAGGAGTTCCAGTTCTTCCACATCTGATCCATACTTGGTATTGACAGTCTTTTTAATTTTGGCTATTTAGATAGGTATGTGGTGGCATCTCACTGATTTTTGTGTAAAGTGAGCTTTGTATTTCTATTTTTCTATTAGAGCAATCTTTCTTTTTTTCTACCCAAATATTTTTTCTTTCTTAAGAATATTTTAATCTGGAGAGTATACATCTTTTCTCTATTCTTAGGTTTTACTTCTTGCTTGCTTTTTCTGCTTCTTTTCCTCTTCCTCCTCCTTGTTACTTAGAAAGTGGGTATACACTTATTCCTTTATGTAAAAAGTATACTTAGAAGACTCTTTCTCCATCTATAAATGTTCATCAGAATCACTTGTGAAAAAATTTAAAAATGCAGTTATCAAGGTACCATTCCATTCTCAATAAGTCAGAATTTTCAGGGATTTGCAGTCAGGTATGTGTACATTTTTTTTAAAGTTACATAGTTGACTATACATCATTGTTTTTAAACCTACTTATTACTTTTAATATGTAGGGTGATATATTTGTGTAGCTCAGAAAAGTTTTCTTTTATTACATCATAAATTATTTACCTGTTTCCGTATTTTTTTCACTCTGGAATACCAATAATTTTAAGGTTGGTCCTCCATTCTCTGCAAAATTCATGTCTTCTTCCTCAGTGTTCTAATCTCTGTACTTTTTCTTTATTTTAGCAATGTAAATGTACTAAATTCTCTACCTTTTAACATAAAAATGATGATCCAAATAGGATCATTTTCTTATTATGGAAAGATAGTTTAAAATTCTCAGTACATAATCAACATCAAATTATACCTGAGATTTGTTATGTCACTGTAGCTGCCATATAACAATCCTATATTTGTTGAGACTCTATGAATGAAACTTGTAGTATCTGAAACTATTTTTTTACATGAATGGTTAAAGGTGCTGTGATGATGTCATATTTCTTAACTTGATCTAATATGTACAAAAGTAACTGGGGAGACTCAAGGGCAGGACTTCCAAGTGGTTAAACTTTGAGAAATTTTTGAAGCCCCTTTAGAAGGAATTCATCCTATGAGAAGAAAGAGATCAAGCACACAGCGGATTAGTCATTCCCTGACACAGAAGGCAGTGAAAAAAATGAAGCTATTTAGCTTATCACATCTTTCTTTATTGACAATCCCAAATAGTTTCTTCATTTGTTTTCTTCTGTTCCAATATGCACACCATTCACCACTAAGGCACATGAGTCAGAACTATAACAAATGGAGGTTGTAACTGAAAAGTGAAGATTTTGAGAGCAAAAAACTCAAAACTGAAAGCATTCAGAACAGTGAAGTGCAAAAGGTGGAGAATGATACATATCACTTTGGAATGTAACAAACACATCAGTGTTCTAGAACAAGGAAGGTTACAGAATACATAATGTGGCCTTGCCAAATGCACGACTTATTAGCAGCTTCTAGGCATGTGGGAGGCAGTGTTTAAGGCTCTCTGTGGTGACAATCAGTGCCCATACCATAGCTATTTTAGCTTTTGCAGAAACAGAACTCTTGGCAATACATATTGGCAGTGTTGATGTAGACCTTGGTGAGCATCACCAACTTCTGGAGCAGCTTTGCTACCTTCAGCATCCTTGGCAACAGATTATGAAACAGCATGCAAGTTTAAGCAAGAATGGATCACAAAGCCAGCTGGGACCTAGCAGAAACCCCTTGGAGAACTCCACAAATAAGTCAATGGAGATTTTTAGGGGAGCTGAGAAATTCATTAAAAGGTAGAATGCATAGTCAGAGCTATAGATTACAGAGCTGTCAAAATTTTTTTAATGTAAAAAAATAACATTAAATGTTTATTATTTTTTAATTTAATAAATTAATTTATTATTTAAATTTTTATCATTAAAATTTTATTAGTGTAATCTATATATTTGTAACCCCTGGCTGGCAGAGCCTCAAGAAACACAAATCACACTTTGTAAAGACCCCATTTCTTTGTATTTAGGATTGAGCCTGTCCAATGTAAGTAGAAGATTTGCAATACTTCTGTTTTAAGTTTTTTCACTGTTTTAAAAATGTATCTGTATTCCGTCTGGGGGTCTTTCCACTTCTGTGGACTAGGTCAAGTTGCATACATATGAAGTTGTGTGTGACAACTACAGTAGATTCAAGTTTCATAACCACACAGACCATTGGCCGTTTCATTAATGTGGTTCAAATGTTTAAGATTAGATAATGCAGAACATTGACCAAAGACTATTCCTTATTTCACATGACACTATTACATCAAAAATGTCAGGTAAATCCAGATTGAGTTTTTATTTCATCATGAAACACAGCAAATTTTCAGAAATAAAGTAATGGTTTACTATAAGTGGAAACTACTAGCTGTAGCTGATACACAGAACTATTTCATCACCGACTTTTTTAATGTAAAAGAATCTTTGTGTGTTGTATTTTTTATATATGGTGTTTTAAAATGGAGTAAGGACATTAAAGATGAAATAAAGCACAAACATGAAATTCATGATGACCAAAATAATTGGTCATCAATAATTAATATATCAATTTTCCAGAAATAAACATAGTGCTAACCACATCTTATGAAAACAACCAAACATTTCCACAGTTCAGACTTCAGAGCATAATTCTGTGTATACCAGAGAAAGATAGAGAAATGCTCCAGGAAGCCTGGGTGGTCCATCAAGGTTTTTTTCTGGTTTTGATGAAAATTAGTGTGATATGATGCACAGATGAAAGAGCAAATGGATTTTCTTGATGAAAGCAGTGAATTCTGAAATTATGCACAGCAGGTACAGACGGGGAAGATACTGAACAGATTTCAAAAGATATCTCACATAGTTTTAATGCTGAAACATTTACTTTATCCTTTCACCTCATAGCCTCTTTGTGGGTGGAGGGAGCGCAAAAAGTGAGCATATTTGTCTAAATAAAGAAATCTTTTATAGGGAGTGGTAAATCATGAAAAGACAATCATAAATCATGCTGCTTCCTCTTCTTTTATTGATTCATTAAACAAATATTTATTGAGTCCCTACTATGTGCTGGGCACTGTCACAGAAATTTCTAGTGTTTTTTGCTTGACTGAAATGCAATTGTGTAATCAGTCATTTATAGGCAATATTGTGAAGCAAGCAAATTTTCTATAGATCTTGCTGTGCCCTCTTGAGATTCTGCCTCTTCCATTTCCAGATTTATCATTCATTGATTCTTCCTGCTAGCATGTTGCTCTCTATTGCAGCTTATGAAGGCTTAAGTGGTCTGAACTCAATGCTAATGTAAAGCAATGAGACAAGTGTAGTTTGAACATGTGTGCATGTGTGCTTTGTGTGTATGAGTCTGTGTGTGTGTGTCTAGAAAGGCATTTTAAAGTGAGAATTACACTTGGAGGCTTTCAAATCACATTATAGTGACATCATCTTGTTTACCTCCAAAATCAAATCTGTGGACCCTTCCTTGAAATTCTTAGGACAAAAATCACTTATGTTTCTTTGGACTCTTCATGGAAGATTTTCTACCATGAGTTACAAATGTTATTCATTCATTCACTCAGTGTTCCAGTGCTGGCTCTATGTTGTTCTAGGGATTTGGGGTATAGGAATTAACAAACTAGACCAAAAAAAAAAAAAAAAAAATCCCTGCCCTCATGGAGCACACATTTTGGTGACTGTAAGGTAACAATAGAATAAATATCATAAACAACTAAATTATACAATCTGTAAGAATGTGATAGCTTCCAAGAGAAAAAAAAAAAATAGAGCAGCCCAGCAAAAGAGAATTTGGGAGTGTTGAAAAGTAGGGAAATTGGAATTTAAGGTAGGATGGCCAGAGCAGACCTCACTGAAAAGGTAACATTTGAGCAAATACTTGAGGGAGGTAAAGATAACTAGCTGCTTGACTATTTGGGAAAAAAGAGTATTGCAACGTCTGTGTAATGTCCCTGAGCTGGTGACTGTATGGTGTGTTCCAGTAAGAGCAAAGAGGCTGGTAGAACTGGGGCACCGTAAGCAAGGGAAGAGAAGTAGGTGACAGGTCAGAGGGACAATGTTTTGTGGGACCTTGTAAGATTTTGTAAAAATTTCAGGTTTACTCCAATTAAAATGGAGACTCATTGCTGGGCTTCGAGCAAAGGAAGGTCATGATCTGATATGGCTGCTGTGTGGTGTGTAGAGATGGCAGGAGTGAAAGCAAAGAGACCTGTGTGAAGACAAATTCAGTAACAGTAGAGAATGTAGGTTTCTTTGTTTTGTTCACTTGAAGTGAATAATTCTGATTCTCTCAAAAGAATCTCTTCATCTCAACTAGCCTCCACAGGCAGAAAGTTTTTACTTATTTGTAAATAATTGTACTGGCATAAACTTGATAAATCTTGTTCTTGAAGACAGTGTAGCTTCCATCTCAGGGTAAAGGATGAACAAGGAAGGGCAATTCAGGTTGTAAACACTCCCTGCATTGGACTCTGTCAGAGTTCTCACCTTAGAAACACTGCAGAATCTGCAAAAACAACACAGTAATGATAAATCCTGGGACCCAAACCAAACCAATTAAATCAGAATCTTGTGGTTGATGATTAGCTCTTAGTATATTTTAGAAACTCAGTGAGTAATTCTAATGTGTAGTGATGGATGCAAGTCAATAGGCTACCCTTTTTCTTTTAACTTTTATTTTAGGTTCAGGGGTACATGTGAAGATTTTTGTTGCATAGGTAACAAACTAATGTCACAGGGGTTTGTTGTACAGGTTATTTCATCACCCAGGTGTTAAATCCAGTACCCAATAGTTATCTTTTCTGCTCCTCTCCCTCCTCCCACTCTCCACCTTCCAATACACACCAGTGTCTGTTGTTTCCTTCTCAGTGTTCATAAGTTCTCATTATTTAGATCCCACTTATAATGAGAATGTATGGTATTTGGTTTTCTGTTCCTGCATTAGTTTGCTGAGGATAATAGTCTCCAGCTCTGTCCATGCTCCCACAAAAGACACAATCTCATTCTTTTTAATGGCTGCATAGTATTTCATGTCAATTTTTGCCACTGTTGTGATTGCTTTTGGTATCTTTGTTATGAAATCTTTGCCCATTCCAGTGTCTGGTATGGTATGGGCTAGGTTCTCTTCCAGGATTTTTATAGATTTGGGTATTGTATTTAAGTATTTAATCCATTTTGAGTTGATTTTTGCATATTGCATAAAGAAGGGATTCAGCTTCAGTCTTCTGCATATGGCTAGCACTTATCACAGCATCATTTATTGAATAGGGAGTCTTTTCTCCATTGCTTGTTTTTGTCACCTTTGTCAAAGATTAGGTGGTCATAGGTGTGTGACCTTATTTCTGGGCACTGTATTCTGTTCCATTTGTTTACATGCCTATTTTTATACCAGTACCGTGCTGTTTTGGTTACTGTAACCCTATAGTTTGAAGTCAGGTAATATGATACCTTTAGATTTGTTCTTTTTGCTTAGGGTTGCCTTGGTTCTTCAGTCTCTTTTTTGATTCCATAGAATTTTAAAACGGCTTTGTTTCTAGTTCTGTGAACACTGTGATTGTAGTTTGATAAAAGTAGGGTTGAATCTGTAAATTGTTTTGGATGGTATGGCCATTTTAATGATATTGATTCTTCCTATCCATGAGCATGGGATATTTTTCCATTTGTTTATGTCTTTGATTTTTTTGAGAAGTGTTTTGTAATTCTCATTGTAGAGCTATTTTACCTCCATGGTTAGCTGTATTCCTAGGTATTTTATTCTTTTTGTGGCAATTGTGAATGGGTATTTGTCTCTGATTTGGCTCTTGGTTTGGCTGTTGGTGGTGTACAGAAATGCTAGCAATTTTTGTACCTTGATTTTGTATCCTGAAACTTTGTTGAAGTTGTTTATCAGCTGAAGGAGCTTTTGAGCAAGACAGTAGCGTTTTCTAGATACAGAATCATGTCTTCTGCAAACACAGGTAGTTTGACTTCTTCTCTTCTTATTTGGATGCCCTTTCTTTCTCTTGCCTAATTGCTCTGGCTAAGATGTCCAATACTATGTTGAATAGGAGTGGTGAGAGAGGGCATCCTTGTCTTGTGCTGATTTTAAGGAAAATCAGCTATTCCCTATTCAGTATAATGTTGACTGTGGGTTTTTCATAGACAACCCTATTATTTTAAGGTATTTTCCTTTAATACCTAGATTATTGAAAGTTTTTAACATGAAGGTGTGTTGAATTTTAAGGAAAGTATTGTCTGCATCTGTTGAGATAATCATGTGGTTTTTATCTTTAGTTCTGCTTATGTAATAAATCACATTTATTGATTTGCATATGTTGAATCAACCTTGCATCCCAGGAATGAAGTCTACTTGATCATGATGGATTAGCTTTTTGCTGTGTTCATGGATTGGGTTTGCAATAATTTTCTTGAGGATTTTTACACCCATGTTCATCAAGGATATTGGCCTGAAGTGTGTGTGTGTGTGTGTGTGTGCGCCAGATTTTGGTATCAGGATAATGCTGGCCTCATAGAATGAATTGGGGAGGTGCCCCTCCTCCTCAATTTTTTGGAATAGTTTTAGTATGAAAGGTACTAGTTCTTCTTTGTACATCTAGTAGAATTCAGCTGTGAATAGATCAGATCCTGGACTTTTTTGATTGGTATGCTATTTATTACTGATTCAATTTTGGTGCTTGTTTTTGTTCTGTTCGGAGAATCAATTTCTTCCTGGTTCAGTGTTGGGGGATGAATGTGTCAAAAAAGTATCCATCTCTTCTAGGTTTTCTAGTTTGTGTGCATAGAGGTGTTCATAGTAATTTCTGTTGATCATTTTTATTTCTGTTGGGTCATTGGTAACATTTCCTCCATCATTTCTAATTGGATCCTCTCTCTTTTCTATTTGGATCTTCTATTTGGATCTTCTCTCTTTTCTTCTTTATTAGTCCACAAGCTACACTTTTGAAGCTCTAGGAATCTGTTTTCTACATATGATTTCCAGGACTACCCAAGCCATTTCCATTTATGTATTAACCAAATGGGAAGACTAAGAGAACAGTATGACCATGGCTAATGTCTTTTAAATAAATGGCAGAAGTTGCACACTTTACTGATGAGATAGTCACTGATGAGAAATAAACTTTTTGTCCATAACTACTAACAGAGGGACTGGGAAATAAGCTGAGCAGGATATCCATGTGGAGACTGTGTGTTATGGGAAGGGAAGGGCAAACAGAAGTGTTTGCCGTATTTTCTCAATATTGCAAAGGGGAAGATAAATTGGGGGATGACTTAGTACTAGGCCAGTTTTGCTTTTTATTTTTATTTTTTGGTAAGGGAAAAACTATAATTCAGCCACTTATAGTTGAAAACTGAAGTCTGAAAAAACTTAGAAATGGAAGAACTTTAATTATGAAAGGTTTTACTTTCTCATGTGCCCTGTGTCAAAGTTACGTTTGAAGGGAACTGTGTTTACTGTGACCATAAGGATAACATCATAAAATTTGCCTCAATTGTTTGTTTCCATAGCTTCTCTCCTGACACTGACACAGAAAACCTGGGGTACAAGATGGAATAAGGAAGGCATCTGTGTTAGTCTGTTCTCATGCTGCTGATAAAAACATACCCAAGACTGGGCAATTTACAAAAGAAAGAAATTTAATGGACTTGGAGTTCCAGGTGGCTGGGGAGGCCTCACAATCATGGTGGAAGGCAAGGAGGAGCAAGTAGACACGTCTTACATGGATGGCAGCAGGCAAAAAGAGAGAGTTTGTGCGGGGAAACTCTCATTTTTAAAACCATCAGATCTCATGAGACTCATTCACTATCATGAAAACAGAGCAGGAAAGAGTTGCCCACATGATTCAGTTACTTCCCACCAGGTTCCTCCCACAACACGAGGAACTCAAGATGATATTTGGGTGAGGACACAACCAAACCATATCAGTATCACAAGCTATTGTCCCATTATAGTGATAACTTGGCTTCTTAAATACATAGCCTGGGTAGTTGCCATTTTTCTGGACTAGAGAACCACAATTGTAGATGTTCTGAAATGTTGTGAGTTGAAAATAGGGCATAAGGGTCTGAATCTGCTCTCTGGATTGTCTATTACAAACAGTAATTGTTATTCAAGAGGGCTGGAAATTTCCTACATGATCATTGGGTACCCTGGCAGTCAGTAGTATCAAGAGAATTGGATGCTGGCACAGGGAAATGCCATGCTGAATGAATAATGGCATGCTCTTTGTTTGTCCTGCACATATCAAGCACAAAGTAACACTCTCTCAAATGAGCGAAGGAGGAGAAAAAGAGAAAAATACATTTTCATCTTAAGATAGTTAACTGGAGATGCCACAATATGAAAAAGCCCACTCATATCAGCTCAGGCTTATTATATAGTTAAGAGCAAACAAATCCCAAAATCCAAAATTCACAGCTGCTTTTGAACCCATCATCATAACAATTGTTCTCTTAATCAGAGAGATTAATTAACTTTTCCGGGGTCACAAAGATTCATATCCAAGTCTGGCAACTTCATCAGATTTTGGCTTTTAATCTTGTCTGATTGGTTTTACTTTTTTTATCTAACTTTCCACTAGACAGTAAGTTATTTGACTGTAAGGACTGTGAGCATTACTGCTCAAAGGTCTTTCCATATAATCTGCTCAAAGAACATTTATTAAATAAATGCATGCAAATGAAATACATAAAGAAGTTCCACTCATCTACATACCAACCAGAATATATACTCTTTTAAAACTCTCACTGTTTTACAGACTAGCATATCGAATTGTGGGAACTTCTAAGAACTATTTCTCCCAGGAGTGGTCAGGTTATCTCTCTTGGGTTCATTGCTTAAGCAAGTGTTTCCCCATTGATTCAGAACCCTCTAAAAGTGACATATCTTCAGCTAGTGAAAAATTGGCTTGATTAGAACTAAAGGGGTGCAATTATCTTAATGTAACTGTGTATAACATCTGCTATCATTTATTTTTCTTATTAAATTGTAACAGGTGAGCCAGGCTGGCAGCTTGGTGATAGCATTACTGCAAACAGGCAGGCATTTCCCAGTCTAAATGCCAAACTACGTATAGTGGAAAAGTTAAGTTAGACTTTAAGATCTTTAATGGATATTATGGTAGCCTATGACACCAATCATCTCAAGTAAGAGTGATTCATAGCTGTGGTGTTTTGGAATATTTTCTGAATTCAAGTAATAGACTTTTATGGGAAGCTGTTCACAAATGGAATAAGAGTATACTAAAAGGGAAGAGTAGATAATAATGGGAGAAGAAGGGCTTTGTCTATTCTTTTTTCACTGATATACCTTTAATAGCATAGTGCTTGTAATACAATAGGTGCCCAATAAATATCTATTGTCTTAATATCTAAATCATATGTGGATCACTTCTGTTTCCATGAGAGGGCCTCAGAAGGTAAAGGTAGAAATGAGTAGCAAGGTTATCGGCAGTTTAGTTTGGGACCTGAAATTTAACCAGGCCCAGGGCATACCATCTATCTGAAATTAATGTCCTCTTTTAACACATACCCTCTTCTAATCCCAGTGACACCTATCCATCCTTCTAGGTCCCACATTTCTACTGGTGCCCTGCCTAATTTCTTCACCAGAATGAATCTTTGTTCTTTCTTATTTCCTTCAGGAGTTATGTTCCATGGGAAAGACAGCATTTAGCACCTTTTATTCTTGGTTTCATTTTCTTTTAGTCTCATCTCTCCAACTTGACGCAATGTCCATACTCGCTAAATTTGTTTCTTCATTTGGGGGCAGGAGAATATATGTAACAGAATAATGAAAATATCGGGGGTTTTAAAACTCAATAATATTGTTTTAATAAAAAAGACAAACTTATCTATCACGTAAAAGAAATTTCTCAGAGAAAAGAGACTACAGTTTCAAGAAGAAAATATTGGGAAAGAAAACATTATCTTATATCTGATATTCAGTGTTCTGATGGAGAAAACCAGTGATGGGAAGATAAGAAGAAAGAAGGAAAAACCTGAAGAGGAAACAGAAGGAAAGAGGGATGGGGAGAAGGTAAAACTACTGTGGTATTTTTGGAATAAGGAGGGAAGCTGCTCTAATAACACATAAATTTTGTAAAATTTTCCTATTTTAAATAGTAGAGCAAAGAGGTTTGTGAATTTTATTAAGACAGTTGATATGTTTTTAAAGGAGAAACAAACAATATCATCTTGTAACAGCAGAGCATTTCAATAATTTTATCTTCCAGTCTCTTTGAAGGTGAAAAGGAAATCACCTTTTACTCACAAATCTAGCTGGATAACATGTTTATTTAAAAATAACCTTTAGCATTCTGTTTATATCAAAATTCATATGTAAATTTGGAGCAATACAATATGATTTCTTGAAGATGCAAAGATAAAATATTAAATGATGCTTACCAAGTCCCAGTGTTTCTGGATTAGGGGAGGGCTTTCTCATTGACATATTTACTCTACATTTAACACCTTTTGTTGATACATAACAGGATGAGGTGGTATTCAATCAGAAAGCTATTAGTCATATTTGGATGTATTTGAATGTAAAATTATTAGTTAACAGTCACATATATAAGCCAGTTTTCTACAGCAAAGCTTTCATGTAATTTCAGAGATAAGGTACTTTGAACAAAAAAACAAACACCTCAGGTTCTCACTCATAAGTGGGAGTTGAACAATGAGAACACATGGACGCAGGGAGAGGAACATCACACAGCAGGGCCTGTAGGGGAGGTAGGAGGTAAGGGGAGGGAGAATATTAGGGCAAATACCTAATGCATGCAGTGCTTAAAATCTAGATGACAGGTTGACAGGTGCTGCAAACCACCATGGCACATGTATGCCTATGTAACAATGTAACAAACTTGTACGTTTAGCACATGTATCCTAGAACTTAAAGTAAAATTAGAAAAAAAAAAAAAAAAAACTGGAGAGAAAAAAAGAAATAAAATACTGCATTAAAAAAATAGGGCATCTGTCCATTTTTTTAATGTCCATTAGAATAGTTTTAGTTTCTTAGTGATGTTATGCTGAACCCCTGACAAAAGTGTTAATATTTGGTGCCAATATTTTTCACACTGACAAACTAAATATATCTATTCTGTAATAATGTTAAACTATATCTGATATTTGGCTATTTAAAAAAGTATAACAAATATATCAAGCTTTGCATATATCTGTGCTAGTGATTTATAAGTATTTTCATTTGTGCATCCTTTCCATTATAAACATTTAAGTATACATTACCAAAATATCTATTTTTTAAAAATTAAAAACATGTATTTTATATATAATATATCATACATTTATGAAGCATAAGCTAAGAGAATTGACTTGAACAGATGCTAAGTTGCATGCATTCTGCCTTGGAAACCACTGATCTGAAGAAAATGTCATAGTCCTAAAAGTAAATATATGTAAGCAACAAAAGATACAGTTGAGTAACTATAGTAAAAAAAAGCAGGGAAGGGAGTGGTTCTTAGCAATATCAATAAACAAAACACTAAATACTTTAATGAGGAATGCTGGCAGAAATAGTTCCAGATGAATGGAAATATAACGGTGGTGTGTTCATTAACATTTCATAAGACTAAGAAGTACTATCAAGATTTCTTATAGTGCCTCATCAAAATGATAACCTATTTATATGGGTGGTGTCTGTTTACCCCATACATCTCATCATGTGGGGTGTATGAACATATGTGTTCATGTATGTTTTCATAATTGTAGAGTAAATAAAAGGCCATTATGCAATGAATTTTTAAAGGTCACCTAATGTGAAATTTTAATTCAAAAAGAGTGGCCATATTCTCATAGTAAAGAATGATTCTCTTCCAATACAATGAGAAGCACAATGAGTTAAGGCCTGCCAGTTCCATTTGCCTTTTGTGAATTTCTAGTGCTTTGTGCTGTATCACAACACCATAATTTAAGTACAGCCTTAGCTGAGAATTTCCTCATTTATTTTTCAAAAGTAAGCTGTAAAAACACTTTCAGGAACATTATAAATCACATATTACTATACTGAGATACTTAACTAAATCCAGAGGCATTCTTGCTTTTCAAGTAAATATGAATTCTTTCTTGTTTCAGTATGTACCCAGAATTACTACAATAAATTATTTTTGCATTTTATCACTAAATACACACACACACACACACTCTCTCTCTCTCTCTTTCTCTCTCTCTCTCTCACACACACACACAAATATTTCCATGAGTGTTGTATTAGAAATTGATTATAACTAATTACTTAGGCACCTTAAAAGGAGATTTTTAAAAAAAAGAATTCCATGTGAATTTGTTTCAAGCCATTAAAGTTTACACTATCAATACAGTGCCAAGTAAGAAATTGAGGCCCAACAGCAGATGTAAGTGACTATTTGGATATCTCATATTTAATTATCTTCAGGGGTAGCACATTATTGCTCCTGAGCAGAGAGTTCTGAAACAGGTCAATCCCCAGCAGGCACCTGGACATTATGGGGGTACCCGAGTGTCAGTCCATCACTGAAAAATGTCCTAGGAATATCTGAACACCAGGGGAGAGAGATTTTTTAATGTGACTTAAAAAAATTCCTCTTCTTAAGCTTCCTGATCCTCCTATATCATCATCCCAATGATATGACCAGTTGTCATTTTACTTTCTGTCTACGTAACCTCATGCACAGCTAGGAAATAATGATTTAGGACTTGAAATTCAAAACATAATGGTGTTCCTTTTTTTCATTTCTCATTTTACTCAACACCCCTGCAGAGTTGATGCAAGTACTGAGCTGCCTTTGAAGTCAGCTTGCATCATCTTTGATGGAGTATAAAGCAATAGGAGATACTGACTGCAGTTTTGAGCATCTCAATTCTCATCTCAGATGATGCCGACACATTTGTCATTAAACACGTGGCGTGAGTAAATTCTTGGGAAAATTGCCAAGCAGTTAAAATTGGCAGGTATAGTGTATGTATTTCCACCATAAAAGAACAGAAAAGAAAAATATTAACCTGTTTTTAAAGCAATTTAGCCTATATTTCACTTAGGCTATTCTTATTTGTGAGTAATTTTGTAGCATATTCTTGTTACATGGGATCCTTTTTCCTAATACTTTGGATGCTTTGTGAACGGTTACATTAAACAGATACATATGGTCTCTAAAAACATTTGACGCCTTGAAAAATGATATTCTTTGTTTATATAACAGCAATATAAATTAGTGTCTTTGTTCATTTTCCGTTGCTATAGCAGAATATCACAGACTGGATAGTTTAAAAATCACAGGTTCATTTTTCTGGTGACTGGGAAGTCTTAGATCATGCTGCAGGCCTCTGGCAAGGAGTATCCCACCGTGGAAAGCATCACATGGTAAGTGAGCAAGCAAGAATGAAAATGGCGGCTAAAATCTTTTTATCAAGAACTCACTCTGGCAACAATAGCACTAATTAATATATGAGGGTGGAGTCCACATGACCTCATCACCTTTTAAATGGCCCATCCCTTAGTACCACTAAAATGGCAATTAAATTTCAACATGAGCTTTGGCAGGGACATTCACACCATAGCAATCAGTATGTATGGATGAACTCCAGTTGAGTTGACTTTTTAATACATTTTGCTCCTAACAATAATGATATGGCCCCTAGTAAATAGGAGCATGATTGGGGATAAAAGAATAAATGAAACTAATTTGATTGTAAAATTCTGTCTGCATGCATTGATAGGCATTACTGCTGATTACTAATCTCTTGACCTTATCTTCTGTGAGGTCCGTGGGAAAACTGCACTTTTCTGCTGCATTGATGTTGGGTTTTAACCATGTGGCAAGTTTGGGCCAATGAAATATGAGCATAGGGGCTATGTGAAGCCTTTAATTATGTGAACTCTCTTCTTGTTCTTCTTCTACAGAGGTGACCATGGAAGCATGTGTGTTGAAAGATAAAAGCAAGCTGGAATGCAGAGAGAACACATGGAGTACAGCTGCTATAAAGAGTGACTGAGGAGACTGCAGTAGACTTGCCTGATTGAAAATTTAACTTTTTTATGTTAAATCATTGAGATTTTAGGGTTGTTTGTTACCACAGCACAACCTAGCCTATCATGACTGTGTGTATATGTATATATATGTGTGCATATGTGTATAATGTGTGTGTGTATGTGTGTGTATATATATAATATATGAGCTTTAAAA
This sequence comes from Trachypithecus francoisi, assembly GCF_009764315.1. Taxonomy (NCBI): domain Eukaryota; kingdom Metazoa; phylum Chordata; class Mammalia; order Primates; family Cercopithecidae; genus Trachypithecus; species Trachypithecus francoisi. The sequence goes on along the minus strand of NW_022681453.1, from coordinate 146,162,072 downwards.
AAAATAAATTTATTAATTAAAATAGGACAAAATGAAAGATACCAAATATCTGTTTGTGCAATATCACACAACATTTTTGTGATCTGCATTGACCTCAGTAGACTATATCATAGACAACTCTGTAGTAAGTATCTCTAAGCCTTCTCTAAATGCTCACATTCTGCTGTTATTAGGATAATCACATTAATTTCTATTGCCTTATATCCCTCTAAAATTAGTCTTCAATATCACATTTTTATAACTATTTAGAATAAATGTTAATGGTTGGGGAAAGGAATGTCAAAGGAGAGATGTTCTTTTGAGATAAGCACTTTAAAAATCACAGAAGTTTATTGGGTTCGTTCTTCATAGGAGTTTTAAAGAGCATGGTTCATTTTAGAGAATGTCTAGTTGCTCTGGATGGCTGTATCATAAGGTCACAAGGAGGCCTGGAGTTGAGAGGAGAATTGTGACAAAAAATGTATGTAGATAATTCTTTCCTGTGTTGCCTTACATCTATATATCGCAACAAGTGATTACATTCCATGAAGTTCTACAACATTTTCATGGAAAATATAATCTGAATCCTAAGAGGAAAATACTAGCTACCAGAAACATAGGATTCTCAGAGAGCTTCGTGTGCTGCATGTTAAGTTGCAGACAGACGTGCTGGTTTTCTTTGAATCAGTAACTTAAATCTATCCCCTTATTTTTTCCATCTAATTTTCAGCAGGTCACTCTCAAGTCAAAATTTAATTTTATGTGGTTGAAGTTGCAGAGCCAAAATGAAATTGCCTGCTGTAGGGGGAAAAATTTTAACCTACTTTTAATAGCCCCTTTGAAAGATACTTTGAAGACATGACTTACTCTCATAGTATGTTGACTATCTGAAGAATGAATTATTATATCCTTGTCAAATTTTAAATATCATGCTGTTAAAAATATTAGTCACACGGGGCTGCTTGACAGTAATGTCGCAGAAAAGCTCTGGTCTATATGAAGAGGCAGAGTCTGAAACTTAATACCATGGTTCCATGGAGCTCTGTCTTCCATGGGCAACCGCTGAGGGGTGGGGATGGGGGTGGGAAACTGCTTCAAGTTTCCTTGGAACATTGGCAGGACTCTGTCAACTGCATTCTACTTACTGTTCCAGTCAGCTGAGGGAGACTTGTGTCTTTCTCCTGCCGTCCTCTCCCAGCAGAGCTTTAGAGGAGAGTCTAAAAGAAATAAAAAAGCCATCATTTCAAGTGAGGAAGATTTAAAAAAAAAAAATACATCCAAGAAATGTGAGTTGATATCTAGACTAGAGATTGTAAAGAAAATGATCCAAAGAATTTCTTTTAAAGGCAGGGCATTTTTTTTTTTTTTTAAACCTGAAAAATAAGATTAGAAACTGGCTTGGATGAGCCCAACTGTGATTAAAAAAATAAACCTTTTATAGTTAAGTCAAGATTTTTTTTCCTCTTTTTGTTCTCTGACTTTTCCTTGCAGGGAAAGGGGCAATCTTTACCTAATCAGAGCGAAGCAAGAATCACTGAGGCAGCGGAAGCATCCTGTAGGTGAAGGTCAGGCCAATTTTCACCCAAGTAATGCTGTTTTATCAGTCATTGAACAAAGATTGGGGCCTTCCTTTTCTTGATCCTTTTGTGCTTTCCCCTATTACTTTAACAGATCTGAACAAACCGGGGATTCTTCATCCAAAAGTTCCATGTAGCTGCATTTATTTCAAATCCTCCAAATTTCATATCTCAGTGTTACAGCAACTTAAGAATGATACAAAACCTACACATTTTTAGGCAGGAAGACAAAGTTAACTAAAAACGGAATTAACACAGAGCACAGTGGTTGTTTTCAGGGGAACTTGGCCATTTATTTAGTGCTGAATCTCATGTCAGCTCTATTAAGGCAGACACTTTTTAGTTTCAAGAGTTTCTTTTTTCTGTATGTCTACAAAACATGAACACTGTTGATGAAACATTGAGTTACAAATTGGATGATTTTACACTTGGCAACTTGGATAAGAGTCAGGCTGAGAAGCCAAGACTATAAAACAAATACTCACCCTAGTGATGTGTAGTATCCAAAATAAACGTATTATGCAGTTGCCTCCGAATAACTGCTCCAATGCTGTAGTATTCTAGGTCACATTATATCAGACCCGTTTATTCTCATATATACATTTGGTGTTTTCCAAATAGGAGATATCAACATGAAAAAACTGGGAAAATGTCATTTTACAAACATGAAGTTGAGAATTAGTTTAATAATTTCAAATAATCATCTTATTTTAAAACATAGCATTTTGATTTAGAAGCTGCAACGTGGAAACTCTTCATAGTCCTGACAGCTTTGACTCAATTTTCCTATATCTGAATAACTATACACTCTATTTGCTTGTTTACCCTTGTCTTGTCTTCTACTTTTCTCTTCTTTATTGATCTTTTTTTACATCTTTACTTGCCAATTATTTCTGTCTCCTTTTATCCACCCTTCCTTCCCCAGAGCCCATACTATAAGTTGGCTGCCTTTAGATGTAGGGATTCATTTAGATACTATTTTCCTCTTTAATTGGCTTGGATTTTTTTTATGTTAAAAATTGCATAGCTTTGTGGACATATAGAAAACGTTAATGTTGAGAATATTGTAATGAATCTGTAAATACTAGTGATTTGATTTATTCAGAGATAAGTAGATGAGGGATTCTACCTTTTGTATTCCTGAAAATGTGCCCAAACTTGACCTATTTTCTGTTACTAAAATAGGAAGGGAAGACACCATATCATTCAATCACTTTTATGCTTTGAACTATGGAAAAAAATATAAAAGGCTACCCCTGCTCCCCATTTGTCTTTTCATTTTGATTAATAAATACATGATATTCTAACATACTGAGGAAGAAAGTGGAGTGAAGACAGGGCATGCGCACAGCTGTAGACAGGAGAAAACTACACTGCCCTTGCTGAGGAGCTTTATATAATCCATCAACCAACTCTGCAAATCCTTGTCACAGAGCATCTCTCAGCACCAACTTTTCCTGTTCCTTGGACCAGCGACCCTCACTAAGGCCCAAACCACCTAATACTCTGTTATCCACCAAAGCCTCCTTACTGTTCTCCCTGCCTTCATACTCTCCCCTCACCACTCCTTACACTTGAAAGAGAATGAAGTCTCAACTACCATCCTTAAATTCATCATTGGACACTCCCAAGACCAGAATTTCATATTTACTTACTGAACTGTCAGGGTTGGAAGAAGTAGTAGAACTAGCTGAAGGATTATAGAACAGTATCTTCTTTCTGTTGTCCACAGCTGTGTAAATGGTTTATCCTTTACTTGTTTTCATTCTTCAGACCCTTGTGACACTGCACATTCATCCTGCTGAAGTGAAACAATGAATTGGGGTGGGAGTTGGCTGGGGCTGTTTGGGATGTGGGGCAAGGCCAAAGAGTAATGCAAATAAAAGCAGTGAAGCAGTAGAGAAAAAAGGTTTGCCATATAAGAAAAAAAAAAATCTGTTAAAGTTTTTTTTTTTTCTGGGAATGATAAGCGCTGAGAAGATCATTCATATTTAATTATAAAGAAGTCATATTCATCACAAAAGACTCATAATTATTTGGCAGTATTTTATTAGTAAGTCATTCATATTACTCTCTATCTTGGAAGAAAAATAATTTAAAATATAATGAGTTTTTCCTTTATTTTGGAATATACTTTCTACCATTCACTTTAAATCAGTGAACTTTCACTCCAAGTTTGCTTCCCATTCTCTAGAGTGCCATTAATCTTCAAATGGAGCAATTTCAAACGACAATTTTATTATTATTATTAAAAGAATTCAGTAATTTCCAATTCTATTACAAATAGGACTAAAATGAAAATGCTTACTTGGTAGTTTTTGTTTGATTCTCAGCACAGTTTTCAGAAACCGGTACTGCAGAATTCCCTGTCTGGTACAGTAAGCAACAGTTTTTATCTGCTTAGCTGGTGTTTGTATGCTCAGTTAACCAGCCTTGTATGTTCTGTCTCTTCTAAGGGCTATGGAAATTTAAGTATGGTAAATGCTCTATGACAGTGCTGCTGTTGTTTAGTCAATTCATTCCTTGAGTAGAAGATCAGTTCACAATTACTTCAGGGCAGTCCATACAGGCCATCTTAGTTGGCCATTAATTAAGCAATAAGACATGACAGGCAATATATTTCTGGGCCATTTAACATATCTCTTGAGGGATTTTTAAAGCCAGAGGCTAAAGGTCAAGTGACTTTAGACTTTAACCACTTGAGAAGTTCATTGCCAGAATTTTCCATTACTACAGGGGAAATCTGAATATGAATTATTGAAACTAAGACAAACACAAGACTTTGTTAGTGTATAACTGGGAAATCAAGCCAAAATTTTTAAAAATACATTTATGGAGTGCCATATATTGTACCATAATTTGCCATGTATTATTTAATATTTCCAACAATCTTGTGAAGTGTTCATTATCCCCATTATACAGTAAAAGCATATGAAGCTCAGAGAAATTTTATAGCTAAAATCCTTTGCACTATGGTTTAGAATTCTGAAATTAAATAATTATTAAATTACAAGCTCTTCAGTTAGCCAGACTTAAAGCATTGTTCTCTCCCACCCAACTTCTAGCTTCTTTTAATAACAGCAAAGACTATTTTAGAAAACATGGCTGGCCCATGGAATACTGAGAAACCACTTCTTTAGACTTTATGGCTCCTTTTAGTGAGTCTTACAAAAATTAACAGTAACACTGTTTATTAGTAATTGACTGCTTAAATTAAAGAATAAATGTAACAGAAACTTTTGGGCTGTACTGGAAAACATTTAAGATTTGTCAAGAAACTGCCCCACCACTCAGAGATTCTTTCTTGACAACATTGTCATTTTTTTTTTTTTTTTTTTTTTTTTTAGACAGAGTCTCGCTCTGTAGCCCAGGCTGGAGTGCAGTGGCGCCATCTCGGCTCACTGCAAGCTCCGCCTCCCAGGTTCACGCCATTCTCCTGCCTCAGCCTCCCGAGTGGGCTGGGACTACAGGCGTCCGCCACCACGCCCGGCTAATTTTTTGTATTTATTCTATTTTTTTTTTTTTTTTAGTAAAGACGGGATTTCACCGTGTTAGCCAGGATGGTCTTGATCTGCTGACCTGGTGACCCACCCACCTCAGCCTCCCAAAGTGCTGGGATTACGGGCGTGAGCTACCACGCCTGGCCGCAACATTGTCATTTTTATGTACCTTATTCCATCTCTCTTGGCCCAGATACTTATTGTCTATATTTGCCTCCTAAATGGCCACTTTTGCTTTATATATAGGCATACTCTTTATTAATTTCTTACTGTGAAAAGAACATGGTGTGCTCTTGGCCAGGTATGGTGGCTCATGCCTGTAATCCCAGTACTTTGGGAGGATGAGGCGGGTGGATCATCTGAGGTCAGGAGTTTGAGACCAGCCTGACCGACACGGAGAAACTTCGTGTCTACTAAAAATACAAAATTACCCGGGAATGATGGCACATGCCTGTAATCCCAGCTACTCAGGAGGCTTAGGCAGGAGAATCACTTGAACCCGGGAGGCAGAGGTTGTGGTGAGCCGAGATCACACCATTGCACTCCTGCCTGGACAACAAGAGTAAAACTCTGTCGAGAAAAAAAAGAAAAAAAAAAAGAAAAAAGGACATGGTGTGCTCTCTAACTAATTGGACAATATTCTCTAAGTTATTTCTGTCCCCACACATAGTGCTCAGGATGCACCTAAATTCTACTTATCTTTTTTGAGTTTTTTTTTTTTTTTTACTTTACTTATTCTTACCTCTCCCTGTTCATTGTTTTTAGTAGAGATACCCTGACAAGCACACACCTAACTTTGTATTATATTCCATGTGCTTAGACACGTATGTAAAGTAAATAATTATTTTATTAGCTAAATTGATATATAAATTTATAAAATCCAAAACCAGCACAGAAAATTCTTTGATACTAAAGAATTTAACTTTTTTATCCAGCTTTTATTCAGCTTCCTGAACTTATCTTCACTTCTAATATACTCAGAGTATTAACTAGATTTTAAGTTTTTGTTTTTATTGAAGCAGTTTCTTGTTAGCTTCCATAATAAAATACTTATTTTTGTTCTGTCTAATGACTTCACTCATTGATTCATTCAATATTTATTGAAGATTGACTATTTTTCCTCTATCTTTTTCATATTATCAAAGTTAGAGCATTAGCAGAACTCAATCCAACTTCAGTGGCTTCATACTTAGTTAAAATTGTTCCCTGATTTTAATTCTACATCATGTCTGTTTAGTTTCCAAAACTGTAAGCTTTTGGTGTGTGTGTGTGTGTGTGTGTGTGTGTGTATCCACACATGCACATGCATGTGGATATTCCTGAATATATTACAAATCAGAATTTGTTGAGTCAATTGTTATTATGCAGATGACGTTGTAAACCACAAAAATGTCATTTGGTCATTCTTTCAGTCAAACTCATAGGAAATCAACATATATGATTTCTTCTCATTTCCATTGACTAAAATAAAAAAAAAAATCCCTGGAAATCTGATCATGTACACTTTGTCATTTAAATCTGGGCCAATTTAAATCTAGGTCAATTTAGCTGAAACAATAATCGAGGCTCTCTTGAGCTTTTGGACAGAAATTTTGCTTTGAAATGTTGTTGAAGGGAGTACCTCTTTCCACAGGACATGCATTTGAGAGGATGTGTGCCATGCCAGAGCTCCTGGAAGCTTTCTTGTAGGGTTAACAGGGGTGCGGTGCCTGTCTGAGAGAAAAGCCAACCTAAAGAGAAGAGAACCTGAGAAGCAGAGAGAAGGAGATGAATTTCTGAATCATCCTTTGCACTTTAAGATTCATTTTGCCTCCACACCTGTTACTGTCAGTCATGTGATCCAACAATGACTCTGTCCACAGCCTTTCTTTCAACCAGTTTGAGCTTTTAAATTTTATTTCATTGTTTTTTGGCTGAAACGAATATGATACTGAGAAGATGTTTGCAAAATTTTTGGTAGAGTATGGATAAATTATAGGTCTCAAATATATTACTTTCTGTAAAATCTATTACTAACCCTTTTGAAAATACTTTTTATATGTTTGTATAATCCACGTTTTTGAATCTTGACCCATATTTGCAATCATTTAGCCTTTAGTTAGGTCCCAGGGAATTGTGTACAGTGAAGCTGGTGAAAAAGACATTTTCAACATTTAATATTATCCTATCTTCAATGATGCTCCCAGGGAGAGTGATAAAAATTACCACAAATATGTTGAACCTAGATCAACTATAGCTCTCTAAATATAAATTTATTGCAGAAAGAGATTCTAGAAGCTTCCTGAGGGTCCTTTTTTAAGGTGGGTTAGGTAGAATGTTTACCACATGTCTGTCATGGTTCACTACTAAGGAAGACTTTCAGCAGTCAAATTAGAGTGTCATATAAAAATTTACTCAGTAAAGACTTCTTGTGGAAATCTCAGGCAAAAGTGTTCTTATGATGAACTATTTGAGTGCTGCTTCTTGCTTAAGTGAAGTTCCATGAAGACCATGCATTTTGAGGTCCAACATTGAGGCCATACTTTAAGGAATATTTTGTTAATCTTTTTCTAGGCATCTGGGATCCGTACAAGAATTAAGCTTTTATCTTTAGAATACTTTTTCAGACCATTGCCAGGAAGACTTGATCTGCTATATTACTGCAGATGGCTGTCTCTAATACACCAGTAGTTATTAAAGGCTCAAATAATGGGTTCTTAGATTTTTCCCCAATTTTTCCTTTTTTATTTGTAAAAGGCTTCTATAAGAATTACTGTACATGCACAAAAAGGCCCCATTTAGAAAATAGTGTGTGAATTCCCATTCTGTACAGTAATGGTCCATATAGCTGTATTAAGTCAGTTCCTTTAATAGGGAGAGTGCCTTTTTAGTTTGTGAGAAATCTGCCCCTGCTGAGATTTGAACCAGGTACCCTTGGATCTAAAACCATTTGCTTTACTCTTTAGATAAAGTGAAATCTTCTTAAGGTGGGGGTGGAGGAGTTCTCTTTGACTTTGGAGCCATATCTTTGACAATTTTATTTTTCTTTCTGAATTACTTTCTCAGTCTCTTTCCTCTACTCTTTGTTTTATCTGTTCTAGGGTGGTTTTTGTTTTATGTTTTTTTTTGGGTTTTTTTTTTTTTTTTTTTCATTTGCTCCATTGGCTAGCACTGGTCTTTAACAATATGAATAAAAACCTCTATATCTAATATCAGCATTTAACGCTTTATTATGGCAACATTGTTAAATAATCAATAATGACAGATTTCAGGATTGAGCTTCAGAGTCTCTAATAATTCCCAGCTTTAAGAATGGATAAATCTAAGTTATTTGTGTCACTAAAAAAAAAAGATTTTTTTTTTTTTTTTTTTTGCTTGAAGGAAAAATACTTGAATTGGATGCTCTCTGTGTATTGTTTGATGATGAGCATTCTGCCAACAAGGTTTCTTGAATCTGCTTCTTAAAAATACATTGTGATAATTAAATAAAAGTTAATTTCTTGTATACTCTTAGAGTCTCATTATATATCCACTAGCTAAATTCTAATGGTTGTGCAATTTGTGATGTAATATTCCATCATTCTTTACAAACTTTATCATATTCTGTAAGATTTAACAAAAGAATTATAAACACTTGTGAGCTTTTATAAGATGAACTTGCTCTATACTCAAACGTAGATTGTCTTCCAAGTGTTTTCTAAACAAAACAGTGTAGTATGGGATAATAAGCTATAATATTACAATAACCAGGGTGATTTTTCCTCCTCCTTTGTCCATTCAGATTACAGTAGCCACAGGAAACAAGGGTTTAGATTTTTAGTTCCCATTGTTTCATCATTAAGCACTTGTGAAATGCTCACAATATGCCAGGTGCTTTACTGAACATAAAAAGACTTATTCTTATATAGGATTTAAAAAGTTTATTAAAGGATAACATTAGACACATTGTAATTACTCCCACTGGAAACATAGTATAGCAAAAAAGGTTTTAGGCACACAAAAGGAAATTTTAACAAGGCATGTTTTCTTTTTGTTGCAATTCCAGCCCTAATTCTTCACTCATAGCTCTCTGAGGCCAAACAACAATCTAGATCTGGATTTGGTAATTTATTCAAGATTAGAATGTAACAAAAATGTATTATATAATAGGATCTTCGAAAAACATGGAAGCTTGTATGAGTTCTTTCTTAGACAGTCAATTGTAATTCAGCCCTAAATTCCTGAAGTCACCTTGTATTTGCCCTTGAATGGAGTCTTCAGTAATAGCTACAACTTTGAAGTTATCAAAGGTGACCTGAAATCAGGCTGAGCACACTGGAGAATCTTTGTGTCATAGAGTAATGTCAGTTCTATACTAGATCAGGAGATAAAACCAGAAAACGAATGCTGTTTATTTACCCACAATCTGTTTAGTGCCAGACCTAGTTAACTACCCAACACATATATGAAAGTTCGGCAAAATGTTTACAACAGAGCTATCAGTCAATAAATATTTGTGGAACAAAGAAAGTTTCAAGATCTGTGATGAGAAAAGATAAATCATAATCTCTAACCACAAGAAAATGAAATTATCATTTGAAAACCAATTAGATAGATTTATAACTGGGAAGTGCAGGATCTGAATTTCTGTTTCCCTGACCTGGATAAAGTGTTAAAAATAGTTTTTTTTTAAGACTAATATTAGGCATTTTTAAGTTTCAAGAGCAGTAAGAAGGTTCTACTGAACCCTCCCCCAGATGATTTCTCCCTTTTCAACTGTTTTCTGGAAGAAAAAAAAAAAAATTAAGAGCGAGTTCACAATTTTAGTGTTAAAGATAAAGGACTTAAATGCTTTGTTCCACTAATTGGAATAGTCAAGATGAAAAGGCTTACTAGACCCTTTCTTGTTTCTCTGGGACATGGATATTAGAAAGCAGGAAGTCATCAGGTGCATGCAGAAGGTAAAGTAAATATCACTGAAATGATGCTGGAATGTAGAAAAAGATCATTAGATTTTAAACTTCTTACTTCTGCTTTAAAAAGAAATGTAAATGTTGTATACCACAATTTCAAAAATTCTGGTTGTTTTTATATAATTTTCCTGGTAGTATGTAGCATGAACATTAGACCAATTGTCTCCTGGCAATGATTATTGCTTCCCCAAATGTGATTCTATGTACTTAACACCTTTTCTTTAGACTAAAATTCTTTATTAAAAAGAATAATTATTTGGTAATTAATTATTTAATTATTTGGAAACATGAATTACAATTTAAAATCACATAGATGATTGCCTCTACTGTATTTTCCCCTAATTAGTTGCACTGTCATCTCCAGCAAAATAATTAGCACCTTTAAAGAAGGAGAATCAGCAGGGTAAAACCTAAATGCAGGTACAGACTGTATCTCCCTTCTCCCTGTTATCTCCGCTCTCTGCCATCCTAACCTCCATCATTCAAATCTGTTCTCTGGGGTTCACCACTCCTTGAATTGATATTAATATAAGTTGAGTACTGTAATATTTTTCCTAGTCATTTTTAGATAGTGAGTTTTACAGTTAATTTGCAAAAACAAGTTTTCATAACTGTTATGAAAATGTCATGCAAAGAATAATGTTTAAAAGTACTCTGAACTTCACATAAAGTCAAAGCTTCTCCTCCTTTCCAGCTTGGCAACTGCTTTAGGCACAGGACAGAGGAGAAGTTTTGTTTGCCTTCATCTTTGTTCCTTATTTTTGACTCTTCTAACCTGTACTCCTCTTGCTAGATGAGGTTGCTAACCTTTCCACAGATGGAGTGAAGAAAAGAAGTTAGAAAAACTAAAGATCTTATTTGATGACATAAATTTGATTCAATGGCTGCTCTTCTTAGGAAGGGACACCCGAGATTCCTAATTCTGATTCTGCCTGAGAGTAATTTTATGGATTTATTGGAGACAACCTTGTTGACATCCTCCAACACAGTGATCTCACATGGTAAGGTTTTCTATTTAGCTAGTTACTTACAACTTCAATTCTCAGGGCATGGGCAGCCCAGGCCACATACACTCTTACTGATGAGGCTTCATTATCACTTCAGGAATCTCTCTTGTGAAAGTCCTTTCCAGATGGCTTGAGTTCAGTTTCCTTCCACATGGTCCACATTTGTCCATGGACACCTCATATCTTTACATCTTTGCTTCTACCAAATAAAGGTTATTCTCAATGTCATTTTCTCTATCTTCCTGTTATTTGGGGACCTCTGGTCGTAGTTTTAGCCTTTTAATTTTTATAGTACAAATCAAAAGCCACCTGATTCTGAAAGACACATATAAAGCTTTCTCCAAGTGGCCCTGTCACATTGCCTCTATCTCCAGTCTTTCCCCATGGCAAGGGAAAATTCAATAATTTTATTTAAAGAAATTCCTTCTCCATAAACAGCCATTTTTCTTTGCTCCTCTAACCTTTACATATCCTCAAGGAAAGTGTTAAGGTAAAAATTAGGAAACTAGTTTTTAGCTACTGAGATAGTTTGGGTATTTGTTCCCTGCCCAAATCTCATGTTGAGTTGTAATCCCCATTGCAGGGCCTGGTGGGAGGTGTTTGGATCATGGGGGTGGATACCCCATGACTTGGTGCTGTCTTCATGATAGTGAGTTCTCATGATATCTGGTCATCTAAAAGTATGTGGCACCCCCATCCCCACTCTCTCTTGATTGTTGCTGCTTTTGCCTTTAAACATTTATAAATGCAAATGTCCCTTTGCCTTCTGCCATCACTGCAAGCTTCCTGAGGCCTCCCATAGAAGTCAAGGAGATGACTGCACCACACTTCCTGTAAAACCTGCAGAACTGTGAGCCAATTAAGCCTCAAGTATTTCTTTATAGCAATGCAAGAACGGCCTAATACAACAACTTTTTTTTTTTTTCAAGTCTTTCATAAGTGGTCTTGTTTCTTATCTTGGGGTTCCTTGGCATTTTTAATACTTGTTCTCTATATTTGGGACTTGGCTAAAACAAAGAAGTAAAACCTCACTTTAACATCCTCTATGACAGTTGATTATTAACTTACCCAACCTTCTTTTAACTTACTAACTAAAGAAGGTTAACTTACTTACCATTTTCCTGTTGGAGACATCTATCACAAAACCAAAGCTCTTGCCTCTCTGAGTTTGAAAGCTTCTAAGGGAAATAATGAGACCAATTAGGTAAAGAAATATAACCATACATAGTGTATTTATATGTATTCACATTTCTAAATAAAGACTCTCCTCAGTTAAGACAATATTACCCCATTATTTGTTCTCCTCTTAATTTTACATAAATTCAGAGACAAAGACCATACTATTCTCCAGCCCTGTGTTTCTGTGCCTGGACTTTACCCAGTCAGAGGGCCTACCTTGTTTATGACTCACATGTAGGTATACAATATTCAACATCTCTTCCACAATATTCCATCTCTTCTTAATTTCTGACTAAGCCATTTTCTGTGAGACAAAGCAATGCTTCATCTCTCTTTTTGGTCAGTTCTTATCAATTTAACTCACTTTGCATGTTATTTTGAGTTGTTTGGTTATCCTTTCTACTTCTATAAGAGAACACTACTTATAAAATAATTCATTACTATAAATTTATACTTTAATTAATCCAGTCAACAAGTTTTTAGTTTTATTTCTGAGGAATGTTGGGGACTTCAAGGTTAATAAGGAGAAATAAGACATGCACAAAAATGTAATGCAATATATAATCTGCTGAGTGTGATTAAGACAATTAAGAAAATGCCATGAATATTGAGAAGAAAGATTTATTTTTGACTAAGAGGGGTGAGACACCAGGAAAGACTTCTGAGAAGGAGTTCTACCTCATGTGGACCTTGAAAATATGGTAGGAGATTTCCATAGCAGAGATATTATACCAGATTGAGAAAACAGCATGGACACAGTGAAAAAATATCGGGCCACTTTTTGGTCAAAACTTTTTATTATATATTATATATCAATCAGAAAACAAAAAACTGAAGAGGAGGACTTCAGCCAGACTTAGGCAGGTCATTAATACCAAGATTAAAGAGATTGGACATTATTCAATAAAGAAAGAATGAGACGATGGTATTGAAATTTCTGAGGAAGAAAATTAACTGATTGGAACAGTTACTTGGAAACATTAAATTGGTGGCAGAAAAAGTGAAACATTTATAAATGCAATGATCAAAAACAGAAAATATAAAGTAAACATGAATTTAAGACAACGATCTAATCAAGAAGCAATAAACTCCTGAGTGAATGAGTGTAGTGAGAGAAAACAGAGAGGAATAAGGATGAGAGGGAGCTATTTCTACGGTAGAATGGAAGACTTGAATTGGACATGGAGATTAGAAATGAAGAGTAGTCACTGTGGCTTCAAAGTTTGTACCCGGAAGGCACAATTAAGCAAAATAGGAAAAAGAAGTTGCAGTATGAAAAATACCTGATGATGTAAAAGCAAGTGTTATTTGATGTTCAGAGAAGAGAGCAATCAGAGGTTGGAATAGTTAAGAAAAGGCTTCATTTGAAGCTTTGAAAGTGAAATAAAAATTCTCAATAAAAATGAAAGATAGAAAAGAAAGGTAATGTGCAAATAAAAGACCCTAACTCTTTTCAATTTGAGTCTAGATTTTCTAATAAAAAATGTTATTATAGATTATTCTGTCCTTTAGATAGCACCCGAGATGATCAAGAATACTAAGAACCAAGGTTTAGATTTACTTAGGATGTTACTTAAGATAGCTCAGTTTTACTAGAGACTTTTTTGAATTTCATTTTTTTCTTTGTTTCCACTTATTTTTAAATTATCAAGCAGTCAAACTGTTTTTTTATGTATAGTTCTAGGAGTATTGACAAGTGCATAAAGTCCTGTAGCACCACCAAAATCAAGTTACGGAACATTTCTATCACTCGAAGAAATTCTCTCTTATTGTCCCTTTGTAGTTAGCCCTTCCTCCTACATCTAATTATTGGTAACCACAGATCCATTCTCCTTCCCTATATTTTTGCCTTTTTCAGAAAGTTATTTTGGTAGGCACAATTTTAAGATGTCATGCGTCCCTTGTTATAATAACTCTTGTCATTATGCTACATTACATACGTGGGCCTGATATAATCACACAAGTTCCTTAAGAACATAGAGTGTTTGACAACTGGTCACAGAAAAGGAAGTGAGAGATTTGAAGCAGATTCAATGTACCATTGCTGGCTTGTAGATAAGGAGGGACATGTGGAAAAGACCTGAAAGTGGCCTCTGGGAGCTGAGCGACCACAAGACAATGAGCACCTGAGTCCTACAATCATTAGGAACTGCCTTCTGCCAAGAACCTGGATGAGGGTGAACGTTGCCTCTTCTCCTAGAAGCCTGAGATAAAAGCCCAGCCCAGTGACATATTGACTTTGACCTTGTAAGAATCTAAGCAGAGAACCCAACTCAGCCTACCCCAGACTTTTGACATATAGAAATGTGAGCTAATATATGAATGCTGTTTTAAGCTGTTGAGTTTGTGGTAATTAGGTCTGCAGCAATAGAAAATACAAACAGTAATATAAATGGAATCATAGAGTATGAAGCCTTTTAAGACTGAGTACTTTGATTCAACACAACACATTTGAGATTCATCTGAATTGTTATGTGGATCACTGAGTACTATTCCACTGGATGAATGTACCACAATTTGTTTATCCATTTACCACTTGAAAGACATTTGGGTTGTTGCAAGCTTTTGGAGATTAGAAAAAAAAGGCTGCTCTCATCATTAGTGTACCAATTTTGTGTGAAAATAAGTTTTCTCTTGTATAGCTACCTAGGAGTGATATTTCTGCATTATATAAATATATGTTAAAATGCGTAAGAAACACCAAACTCCTCTGAAGTAGCTGTATCATTTTGCATTTACATCAGCAAACTATGAGAATCCCAGTAGGTATTGTCAGCCTTTTTTATTATTTTAACCATTCTAATAGGTATATAGTAGTATAGCATTGTTAAATTTGATTTTAAATATATTTATCACAAACTTTAAAGATTCTTCACAAGTTATAATTTTTTAAAATTGTACCATAAACGTTAACATGTTTTAGCTGTTTCACTGAAAATATGCCTTTGACCATTGATATGACTGTATATATTTTTTACTGTTTTATAACAAATTTTTGCAAGCTCAGCAGCTTAAAACAACATTCATTTATTAGCTTAAATTCTATATGTCAAAAGCCCATGGCAGGCTCTGTTGGGTTCTCTGCTTATGTTCTTTAAAGGTAAAAGTCAAGGAATCAGTGTCTCATGAGATACTAAGAAAGCATATTTGGGCCAAGGTTTATTCATGTATTCAGCATTTACTGATATCAGTTATCAGCTATGGACTAGAAATGACGCTAGGTACTAGGGATAAAAGATGATACATATATAACCCTGTCCTCAACAAGTTCAGGTTCTCTGAAGAGTCAGATCACATAATGTGTATTTGTAATATAGTCTGGTAGTTGTCATGAGGGAGGTATGTGAACAGTGCTATTAGGTCACAGTTGAGGAAGCAAAGGATTCTGCTTGAGGGAGCCAGTTAGTGAAGTGATGAGATATGACTAGAGATATACAATGATTGAGACTGAAGACTTAAATTAGCACCGAGGATTTATGTAAAGTTGACTAGGGATGTCCAACTGGAATCACTTTGTGTAATCTAATGACTAAGATATTTTCTCTCAGCTTCTTTAAAATTTTTGGAATCCTCCCTAAATAACTGTGTTGGCTATATATTGTTAAGAATAATATATGACATGATTTTGTAGATCTCCAATAGGAAATATCCTCATTCTTACAGATGTGGGTTTTTTTGGTAAAAACACAAAATGGACATAACAAAGATGTCTTGGAATTTTATTTTTTTGAGAAGCACCAATAAATACTGTTAAACAGCATTTCTTGGCAGAGTTTTGTTAGTTTGATGTTTTCTTTCTCTGGAAGTTAGTCAATGATTTATGCAGTACATATATTTGTGAGTATGTGTGTGTGTATGTTACAACTAATGAGCATGTAAGTGACTACCTCTGGTAGAGCTATGATCTTGGAATCACATACTCAAGAATGATTTACCCATATTCTATTGTGAATAATGCACTATGTTTTAAATGTAGTAAAAGAGATATTTGCAGTTCTGTTTTTCAAGTACATCCAGTATTTCCCATATCCAGGGCCAGAGTATATGTGGCAGGACTGCACGTGTGAAGAGCACATGAGAAAAAATAAAATTGTGCCAAACAAATTAGAGATTGTACATAATTGAATAAATGTAGGGTTAATCATCCAATAATTGAAAAAGCATTTAAAAAAAAATTCTCACACACTATGCCTGAGTTCTTAAGAAAACATTTGGACATTTTGAGTTTTATTTGATTTTAAATTTCAGAAGAGTTTTCATTGAGGTAACATTTACTTTCGAGGTGTGTAATCTGGGCTCAGCAGGTTGTAATGCTATAGCCTTTGATGTTCACCAAGTTTGTTTATGAACTGTGCTAGAGATGGCAATCCAATATCTTCAACAACAAAAATTCAGAGACAAACACAGGACATCTTTTTCTGTGCTGTTCATAACAATGTCTTTACTAACAGAATGTAACCAAGGATCTGTTAGAAATGTAAACAAGATTGCCTTTGTGCACCAAAGAGAATGTGATCGGTGTACCAATTTCAAAAGCTAGTGCGTTTTAGGTGATGTGAAATGTGTTACAATGTGTGCAGTATCCTAAAGCATTTCTAAAGTTGCCTGAAGTAGAACATAAGCACTGAGTCTACAGAATTTTGAGTGATTTGTACATAGCAACATGTTTCCAAAATATTAAGTATGTTTTCTTTTGTCTCTTTTTGGCTTTTGGCAGCCCATCAGCTTAAACTAGGTTTGCAAGAGCCAGTGAAACACCATATTGCAATTTTTGAGAGCTCTGCTTTTGATCGCTTGCAATAAACCACATAGGGTATTCCCATTGGGGGAAAACAAGTTATAAACTGTCATGAATATTACAATTTACATGATTTGGAGCTTGGGGATCTCTTGTTGAGATTTTTAACTCCAGCTAATCACAGATTTTCTGTTTTGAAAAAAATGATTTGAATATAAACCACTCAAAGAGGCACAACAATGAGGCAATTTCGACAGGCTAATTAATTTCTATAAAAAAGAGGAAGAAATTTCACATGTTCTGAATTGGCTTCTGAGAATGGCTCAGAACATACGCTTCATTTGCAGAATCAGTCAAAACTAGTTTTACTGATAAACAGAGTAGAACTCAACTGTCTGGGTCTCAACATGACACCTAGCCAGGTAGCACTGTGAAAATACATTAACGCTCATCCAAAAGAGGTAATTAGAAAGTGTCAGATGAAAACACTTTAAAAAATTAAAAAGGAAACTCTACTACAGACAAGAAAAGGATTTTCATTTTTATAAAACTACTAATTTAGAATTTTAAGTGATAGACTTATCATCTCCATTGTTTTCAAAGAGGTCAGAATGATGGCAGATCTCAAGCTCTTTTTATTTGTTTTCCCCCAAAACATAGCTATTCTTAAATTTTCTACAAATGCTACCATCTTATCAAAATTACTTTCAAGAGAAATATAGGTCTCAAGAATAAATAAATCAGATGAATAATCCATTTGGGCATCTTGTAAAAATAAATATAACCCATCTATCAATAAATGTTTTATGAATTTTATTAAGAAACCACTTTTTGACTTTTAAATAATTTAGCTACTGATCTAATTTCAAAAATCATTGTATATATCTTTTGTTCAGTTTATAAATGGGCTACATTATATGTTTAAATAAAACATAAACCATCACTGTTCAGTAGGAAACCCCTTACTATTCATTAGCTTAACAAATATTTATCAAGGACCAGAAACCATCACTTCAGCTCATGTTGATGCTACTATTCCAGTTGGAGCCACCAGAGTCTCTCACCTGAGTCATGGTGATAGCTCTTAATTGATTGCTTTGTTCGCTTTGTTTCTGTTTTTTTTTTTTTCTTGTTTTTCTTATAGCCCATTCTGAAAAAGAAACTGGAATGTATCTGTTCAAGTATAAGTCATTTTATGACTCTTCTCTATTCAAAATCTCCCAGTCACTTCTCATTTTATTAAGAGTAAAATCCAAAGCCTAAATCATTCTACTGGCCTCAGAGATGTTAAATGATCCTTTGTTGCCATCTTCTCCCTCTGACTGCATCCCCCACCTCTTTTCCACTTGCTTATGCCTTCCCAGACCCTTAGCAAATTGGGCCATTCCTGGAGTGTACCAGGCAGTTTCCTGCCTCAGGATATGTGCATCTGCTCTTCCCTCTGTCTGGAAGGTCTTTACCAGCTCCCGACAAGACATGTTCTTGAGATTTTGACTCAAATGTCACCTTCTCATCAAGGACTTCCTTGGCCATCTTAAGATTCTATAGCTATCCAATTCCTCCACAAATACATTGATCCTATCTGCCTTTTCTTGCTCGATTTTTTTCCCCTTCCAGCACTTAGCACTAAATAATAGACTATGTGTTTACTTATTAATCTTACTTATTGTCTATATCTCCCCCTGGAATATAAATTTCATGGGGGTAAAGAGTTTTGTTGTTTTTGTTTATTTCTTTATTCTTAGCCTCTGGGACAGTGTTTGACATAAAATATGATACTGTAAGACAGGTACTGCTGTAAGTGCTGAGATCCAAGAGTGAACAAGATAGACAAGTTCTGCTCTTATGTCATTAACTTTCTAGTAGGGAAAACAGATAATAAGTAAACAGGTAAATAAGATCACACAAGACTAGGGATAAATGCTATGAAGAATAATATACCAAGGAAACATGATAAACAGTGGACGTAAGTAGTGGTATTTTGGCTTGAGTCATCAGAGAAGGCATTCCTGGGAAGTAACAGCTGAGCTGGAGCCTGAAGGACAAGAAGTAGGGTAAAGAAAGGTGTGTCAAAGGCTAAGTAGAATAACACGTAGAAGAGTGGAATTTTATATTTAATCACAAATTACATTAATTTTTGTTTTGTTTTGTTTTTCGAGACGGACTCTTGCTCTGTTGCCCAGACTGGAGTGGAATGGCGTAATCTTGGCTCACTGCAACCTCTGCCTCCCAGGTTCAAGAGATTCTCCTGCCTGAGCCTCCTGAGTAGCTGGGATTACAGGGATCTGCCACCACACCCAGCTAATTTTTGTATTTTTAGTAGAGACATATTTCATCATGTTGGTCAGGCTGGTCTCCAACTTGTGATCTCAGGTGATCAGCGCAACTTGGCCTCCCAAAGTGCAGGAATTACAAGCGTGAGCTACCGTGCCTGGCCAATCACATTCATCATTAATCAGCAAGAGTTTATTTTTTCATCTGTGGTTAGATGGTAGACTACTTCCTAAAGAAGTTAAGATATGGTGCTTACTATAAATGTTCTAATTATATACCTGGGGACACAACTTCACTTATATGAAGCAACAAATAATACAAGATGGAATTTCAATTAGAAGACACAAGATATTATTGAGGCAACCCTCATTTGTTACAACTAATGATCTGGGCTAGAGAATGTGGAAGAGTAAAGTCTAGAAAATGTCTGAGCAAAAGGATAGAAATGGGAATGAGTATTGTGTGTGGAAAGAATAATGAGGAAATGTGCTTTACTGCAATCAAGGTACCATGGTGGAGAGACGAACTCAGGATCATTGAAAGCAAGACAAATTAGGACTCATTTGCTAAAAACTACAGGAATCATGCTGGGTTCTTCCATTTTGCTTATCCCTACATTCAATTCATCTGCAAGACAGATATGCTCTGCCTCCCAAATATATCCCAAAGAGTCCTCCTCCTTTCCATCTACTACTTTATCTAACCCACTATCCTCACTTGCTTGGAGGAGAGTTCTAACCATTCTCCCTATTTCTATTCTGTGCCCCAACATCACATTCTTCTCATAACCCTTGGGGTAGTCCTTTATAAATATGAATAAAATATTGTCACACACACCTCTGCTTCAAAACATTCAGTAACTCCCTGTTGAACTTAGAATAAAATTCAAACTCCTTTCCATGACCTACACATCTTTCTAACCTACCCTTGCCCTTCTCTGCATCTCAATCCTTTATGAAGATTTCTCTGTCTCATTATGCTTTAACCACACCTACTTTATGATCTTCATTTTTTAGAAACTATGAGAAATGAATAGGCTTTAGAAACTTAGTCCTTTGTATGCCCTCTGGGTTAAATATATTTCACTCATCTTAACATAGCTTTCTCATTTTCATTATTCATGACTCACCTTAAATGTCAAGTCCATATGGAGGCCCTCCCTGATCATCTGATAGGGTTTGGCTGTGTCCCCACCCAAATCTCATTTTGAATACCAGCCCCCATAATTTCCACATGTTGTGGGAGGGACCCAGTGGGAGATCATTGAATCATGGGGGTGGTTTCCCCCCACATTGTTCTCATGGTGGTGAATAAGTCTCATGAGATCTGATGATTTTATAAGGGGTTTCCCCTTTCACTTAGCTCTCATTCTCTCTTGTCTGCCACTGTGTAAGATGTGGCTTTCACCTTCCACCATGATTGGAGGCCTCCCCAGTCATGTGGAACTGTGAGTCCATTGAGGCTCTTTTTCTTTATAAATTACCAAGTCTTGGGTATGTCTTTATCGACAGAGGGAAAATGGACTAATGCACCATCTTATCTAAAATACTACTGCCTATCATTCTATATAACTTACCCAGTCTCATTGTCTTCCTAGGTTTTAACCATTATGTGAAAATACTTTGTTTATGTCTCAACCTACTTATCATTTGTCTCTCTCTACCAGAATGTAAGCTCTGTGAGAGTAGAGATTCTGTTTGTCTTGCTTCTTACCATGAACCAAGAGTCTAAAAATCATTTTTATAGGCATATCTGAAACACAACTGGTAGATAATAAATTTTGTCCAATGAATGAATGAAAATAGGAAATCATTTAAAATGACTTTTATGAAAAGCATATTTTAGAGTAGGTTGGTAAGGAGATCCTGAAGTATCTGCACTGAGAGAGGAATTGAGAGATTTCACAAAAGAAATAAATGGGGCCCACTCACTGACAAGAGATGGAGAATTGCAATGAAAGGAGAAAACATTCAAGAAGATTCATTCTGTAATCATCAGTGAATGAGCCAAAAATAATGTTTAGAAAAAGTCTGGTAGGTACATTAGTTGTTGTGGGATGTTACTAAGCAGCAAAGGTTGGGATGTTAGTAAGTAGCAAAGGTTGTGCTTTTGTTGTGGATAATTCTGTGCACAAATTTGTTTCTTTTTTATCCAGTATATTTTTGCAATATTACTGTTATTCATATTACTGTACATTTATTTGCAGTTGTGGGCCCATAATGAGGTGTGAACTGCTCCCTTGGAGTAAATTAGGTATTTCTGGGAAGTTCTTATCATATCACTAGAGCCATCAGGGTACTATTGGGTAAGCAACTATTCCCCCGACCCCCAACC
This sequence comes from Trachypithecus francoisi, assembly GCF_009764315.1. Classification (NCBI taxonomy): domain Eukaryota; kingdom Metazoa; phylum Chordata; class Mammalia; order Primates; family Cercopithecidae; genus Trachypithecus; species Trachypithecus francoisi. The sequence continues at coordinate 146,140,553 of NW_022681453.1, read as the reverse complement.
TGTTTCTCCACGCAAGCCTTCCTCATGATCCTCTAGCCTCAAAGAAAAATCTTAATAAATCATCCAACTGTATTTCTCTTTCCCAGCTTCTTTCTATCAGAATAGCTTTCAGCCCCTGCTTTATCTTGAATGGTTTATCTGGAGAATTGACTTATTGCATGCCTCAGGAATATTTTATGTTCTTAAGAATCAAGGACCCCAAAGAAATTTTGTTTATGGGATTTAGCTATCAATACTTGCCATATTAGAAATGGAAACTGTGTGCTTGCAAGAGAATGAGAGTGAAAACCTAAATATTGCTATTAAATAACATTATTATGAAATATTGTAATACTTTTTAATACTATTTATCCTTAAAGGATAAATACTATCTTTTTAAAAGAGATTGTAGGCTGAAGGAAGAGTTATTTGCTGAAGCAAACAAAAAATTAGATCTTCCCTCTTTTTCTCTTTGTGCTTAACATTTTTATCTTTATTGATCTATACTGTTCATCTTCCCTTTACTTCCTTAAATCATCATTATATGGAGATGAATATAATATAAATGCATTATTTTAAAATGCATTGTTATAATATATTATCATATTTTCTTTTTTTTTTAATTAAAAAATCTCTGAGACGAGTTGCGATCTAATTCTGTAAGCCAACATCTGTGTTAAACAAATTTTGGTTTGAGGTGTTTAAATGATATTTTCTTCTTTGAGTCAGTAATTTTTAGTAATAACAAAAAACAAACAGAAGTTGAGTGTTCACTTGCCTCCATTTAAAACACTTAAGGTTTTATTTGATATAAATGTTATTTTGGAAATGCAACACATTAAGCTAAATGATTTGGCATGATTCTGTTTAACCAATTAATTATATTATTAGGTCCTGGGGACACAGAATACATAAATTTTGGTTAAGGAAAAAAAAGAAAAAAAAAGAAAAAAAAGGACACAAAGAGAAAGGAGAAAAGGCTATAATGAGGATCCTGGGAAGACAAAGTGAGTACTTTTGCTGGTGAGTAATTTGAAAGTTATTTAATCTCCCTATACCTTGGTTTCCTCATCTGTAATATGGAACCATAATGGTTGTTGTTGTTTTTTTTTTTTTTTTTGAGACGAAGTCTCGCTTTTGTTCCCTCAGACTGGAGTGCAATGGCACAATCTTGGCTCACTGCAACCTTCACCTCCCAGGTTCAAGCGATTCTCCTGCCTCAGTCTCCCGAGTAGCTAGGATTACAGGCACCTGCCACCATTCCCTGCTAATTTTTGTATTTTTAGTAGAGATGGGGTTTCACCATGTTTGCCAGGCTAGTCTCCAACTCCTGACCTCAGGTGATCCACCCGCCTCAGCCTCCCAAATTGCTAGGATTACAGGCGTGAGCCACCGTGCCCGGCCATGGTATCCTATTTTTAAGAGATGCTGTAAAAATTAAATGACTTGAGTTTTAAAAAGTGCTTAGAACATTGCTTAAAGTTTTAATATATTAAATTTACCCATTTTAATATAAGCAGTTATTATAATTATTATTGTTATTAAGAAGGTAGCCCTAGACAAAGAATAAAAGAGTCAACAGGGTTAGAAGAAAACAACATTCTATGCCTTATTTACAATATTCTTTATGGTAGGATCTGTTTAAACATTTAGACTGTTGAAATTTCTGTATTGCTATTAAAATGAAATAATTACTTTCCAGATGTTTCCTTCTGTCTGTAAAGTAACATACCTATACATATCCAGATATCTATTGATTCTAAAGTAAAGAAGCTTCCACTTGAACCCAAGTCCTATAATCACTCTGTTATTCTCCATGTAACTTTTGATACCAATGGCCCTGCCAAGAGGTGGCTCTCACTGCCTTCCTGTCCTCACCACCTACTCTCTTCTCAACAACCTAGCTTTATTGCTATAACAACAATGTCAGTGCTTTTATCACCATCAAACCTTTCTCAAAATGGGACTACATTTAGAAATATTGGCAAAATAGGGATAAACTCTGGAATCCACAAAAACCTAGATTAAACTCTTTTCCAGTTACTTAAGCCAAATTAGCCTCACTTCCTTAACTCTAAAGTAGGAATAATCAGGGATGAAGAGTCTGCAACACAGTTCCTGCCACATAATCTCAGACACCAAATGGTTTATTGTATAATTCATTTTATGTGCATTTTGAAATAACTGAATTTTTAAAAATTTGAAAAATTTACGTCTCATATTTGAGTATCAAATTTGAAAGTAGTTAAGAATTGTGTTGTTTTAAAGGAGCAGGTAGAGTTAACTGAAATTGTGTTTGTAGTATTGTCATTTGGCAACAACACTTTCTGGCAAACAGAAATTCAAAATAGACAACATCATCATTCATGCTCTACATATATCAGAATTTTCTGAGTAATTTGGTAGTAATTGAAGTATCCATTTTTAAATTACCAATATTAACATATTTTAAATTTTATAACAATGTTGCTCAAGTTCTTAAGTTGTGGTGTGAACACTATTGTTGAAAACATAAAAAAATTTGGAAAGATGTTTAGATGTGATTAAAAATCATTTGAAGAGGATTTAAAATCTCCACAACATCCTGTGCTATTCCTTTAGATGAGGGAATTTTAGAAATGGTGTTAAGAAAAATAGGCATGGCACGGTGGCTCATGTCTGTAATCCTAGCACTGCCAAGGTGGGCAGACCATGAGGTCAGGAGTTTGAGAGCAGCTTGGCCAATATTGGTGAAATCTCATCTCTACTAAAAATACAAAAAATTAGCTGGGCATGGTGGTGCATGTCTGTAAATCCAGCTACTTGTGAGGCTGAGCCAGGAGAATCACTTGAACCCAGGAGGCAGAGGTTGCAGTGAGCTGAGATCACACCATTGCACTCCAACCTGGGCGACAGAGCAAGACTCCATCTTGAAGAAAAAAAAAAGAAAAAGAAAAAAGAAAAATAAAGAACACCTTTTGATTCACATACTTCGTTATAGAAGTAGGCAACAAATATTGGAAAAAAAAAAAAGGAAAACAGAAATGTGTGAAATGGCATGGATGCAAAATTAAAAACCAAGGTCAAGTGCCCCTAAGCCATGCTGACTAGATATTAATGCATATCAGAAACACAACATTCTGGAACAAGACAACGATGCCCATTCTCACCACCCTTATTCAATGTAGTACTGTAAGTCTTAGCCAGAGCAGTTCATCAAAAGAAATAAATAAAGGGAATCCAAATGTAAAGGAAGTCAAATTGTCCCTGTTTGCAGATGACCTAAACTTAAATTAGAAAAACCTAAAAACTCTACCCCCCCCAAAAAAAATGCTTATCTTAGAACTGATAAATGAATCCAGTAAAGTTTCGGGGTACAGAATTAATATACAAAAATCAGCAGCATTTTTTTTTCTGAGATTTTAGTGCACCCATCACTCAAGCAGTGTACACTGTGCCCAATGTGTAGTCTTTTAGCCCTCATTCCCCTTCCAACATTTCTCCAAGTCCCCAAAGCCCATCATATCATTTTTATAATTTGCCTCCATGTAACTTAGCTCCTACTTACAAATGAGAACATAAGACAGTTGGTTTTCCATCCCCGAGTTACTTCACTTAGAATGATTGTCTCCAACTTCATCCAGGTTGCTGTGAATGCCCTTATTTTGTTCTTTCTTATGGTTGAGTAATATGCCATGATATGTATATACCACGTTTTCTTTATCCACTTGTTGGCTGATGGGCATTTATTCTGGCTTCATATTTTTGCAGTTGCGTACTGTGTTGCTATAAACATGCATGTGCAAGTGTCTTTTTCATATAATGACTTCTTTTCCTCTGGGTAGATACCCAGTAGTGGGATTGCTGTTCTTTAAGGAATCTCCATACTGTTTTCCATAGTGGTTGTACTAGTTTGCATTCCCACTAGCAGTGTAAAAGTGTTCCCTTTTCACCAAATCCATGCCAACATCTGTATTTTTGATTTTTAAATTATGGTCATTTTTGCAAGAGTAACGTTTTGTGGTTTTGATTTGAGTCTCCTTGATAATTTATGATATCAAGCATTTTTTTCATGTTGATTGCCCATTTGTATAGCTTCGTTTGAGAACTGTCTATTCATGTCTTTTGCCCAATTTTTGATGGGATTATTTGGATTGTTGTTGCTGATTTGTTTGAGTTCATTGTAGATTCTGGATATTAGTCTTTTGTCAGATGCATAGTTTGCAAATATTTTCTCCCATTCTGTGGACTGTCTATGTACTCTGCTGATTCCTTCTTTGCTATTCAGATTGACTAGGTTCCATCTATTGGTTTTTATTTTGGTTGCATTTGCTTTTGGGTTCTTGGTCATGAACTCTTTGCCTGAGCCAATGTCTAGAAGAGTTTTTCAATGCTATCTCCAAGAAATTGTATGGTTTCAGGTCTCAGATTCAAATCTTTGATCCATCTTGGGTTGATTTTTTGTAGGTGAGAGATGAGGATCCAGTTTCATTCTTCTACCTGTGGCTTGACTATTATCCCAGCACCATTTGTTGAACAGGGTGTCCTTTCCCCACTTTATGGGATGTGTTTCCATTTGTTTATGTTGTGGATGATTTCTTTCAGCAGTATTTTGTAGTTTTCCTTGTAGAGATCTTTCAGTTCCTCAGTTAGGTATATTCCTAAGTATTTTATTTTTTTGCAGCTGTTGTAAAAATGATTGAGTTCTTGATTTGTTTCTCAGCTTGGTTGTTGTTGGTGTATAGGAGTGCTACTGATTTGTGTACATTGATTTTGTATCCTGAAACTTTACTGAATTTATTTATCAGACGAGGAGCTTTGTGGATGATTCTTTAGGGTTTTCTAGGTATACAATCATATCATCAGTGAATAGCAGCAGTTTAACTTGCTCTTTACTGATTTGGATACCCATGCTTTCTTTGTCTTGTCTAATTGCTCTGGCGAGGACTTCTAGTACTATGTTGAATAGAAGTGGTGTAAGTAGGCATCCTTGTCTTGTTCCAGTTCTCAAGAAGATTGTTTTCAACTTTTCCTCATTCAGTGTAATGATAGCTGTGGGTCTTTCATAGATGGCTTTTATTACCTAGAGGTATGTCCCTTCTATGCCAGTTTTGCTGAGGGTTTTAATCATGAAGGGATGCTGGATTTTGTTAAATGCTTTTCCTGTGTCTATTGAAATGATCATACGATTTTTCTTTTTAATTCTGTTTATGTGATGTATCACATTTATTGACATGCATATGTTAAACCATCCCTGGTATGAAACCCACTTGATATGGTGTGTTATCTTTTTGATATGCTGTTGGATTCAGTTAGCTATTACTTTGCTGAGATTTTTTGCCTTAGTGGTCATCAGGGATATAGGTCTGTAGTTTTATTTTTTGTTATGTCCTTTCATGGTTTTGGTATTAGGGTGATACCAGCTTTATAGAATGGTTTAAGGAGGATTCCCTCTCTCTCTGTCTTTTAGAATAGTTTCAGTAAGATTGGTAACAATTCTTTGAATGTCTGAAAGAATTCATCTGTGAATCCATCTGGTCCTGGACTTTTTCTTGTTAGCAATTATTTGTATTAATCTTTCAATCTTGCTACTTGTTATTAGCCTGTTCAGAGTTTTTACTTCTTCATGGTTTAATCTAGGAGGGTTGCATATTTCCAAAAATTTATCCATCTCCTCTAGATTTTCTAGTTTGTGTGCATATAGGTGTTCACAATAGCCTGTAATGATCTTTTGTCTTTCTGCAGTATCAGATGTAACATTTCCCCTTTTGTTTCTAATTGAGCTTATTTGGATCTTCTCTCTTCTTTTCTTGGTTAATCTCATTAATGATCTATCGATTTTGTTGACCTTTTCAAATAACCAGCTTTTTGTTTCATTTATCTTTTGTATTGTATTGTTTGTTTCAATTTCCTTTAGCTCTGCTCTGATCTTTGCCATTTATTTGTTTGTTATTTATTTATTTAAGACAGAGTCTCACTCTGTCATCCAGGCTGGAGTGCAATGGTGTTATCTGAGCTCACTGCAACCTCTTCCTCCTGGGTCAAGCGATTCTCCTGCCTCAACCTCCCAATTAGCTAGGATTACAGGTGCATGCCACCATGCCTGGTTAATTTTCTGTATTTTTAGTAGAGACAGGATTTCACCATGTTAGCCAGGATGGTCTTGATCTTCTGACCTCGTGATCTGCCCAACTTGGCCTCCCAAAGTGCTGGAATTACAGGCATGAGCCACTGTGCCCGACCCTGTCATTTATTTTCTTCTTCTGGGCTTGGGTTTGGTTTGTTCTTGTTTCTCTAGTTACTTGAGGTGTGACCTCAGACTGTCTACTTGCATTCTTGCAGACATTTAATTCTATGAAGTTTCCTCTTAGCACCACTTTTGCTGCCCCAGGGTTTTGAAAAGTTGTGTCACTATTATTGTTCAACTCAAAGAATTTTTATATTTCCATCTTGATTTCATTGTTGACCCAAAGATCATTCAAGAGCATATTACTTAATGTTCATGCCATCGTGTATTTCTGAGGGTTTATTTTGGTGTCAGTTTCTAGTTCTATTCCACTGTGGTCAGAGAGGGTATTTGATATAATTTTGATTTTCTCAAAATTATTGAGACTTGTTTTGTATCTTATCATAAGATCTATCTTGAAAAATCTTCCATGTGCTGATGAAAAGAATGAGTATTTCTATACATGAATAATACTCATAATCCAAAGAATTAATATTGTTAAAATGATGATGCTATTCAAAGCAATCTACAGATTCAATGCAGTTCCTATCAAAATACCAATGACATGCTTCACAGAAATAGAAAAATTTTTATTAAATATTTATGGAACCACAGGAGACCCTGACTAGCCAAAGCAATCCTAAGTGAAAAGAACAAAACCAGAGTAATCACAGCACTAGACCTCACAATGTATTACAAAGCTGCAGTAACCAATACAGCATGGTGCTAGCATAGAAACAGACACATAGACAAATGGAATAGAAAGAACAACCCAGAAATTAATCCACGTATCTTTAGCAAACTGTTTTATGTCAAAGATGCCAAAACTCACTGGGGAAAGGACAATCTTTTCAATATATGGTCCCTAGAAAACTGGATATCTATATATATATGCCAAAGAGTGAAACTAGATTATTCACCTGTCACCCTATCCAAAAATCAACTCAAGATGGATTAAAGACATAAACATAGGACCCAATACTATAAAACTACTAGAAGATAACACAGGAAAAATGCTTCAAGACATTGGTCTGGAAAAAGACTTTATGAGTTAGACCTCAAAAACACAGACAACAAATGCAAAAATAAACAAATGAGATTATATCAAAACTGAAAAACTTATGCACAGCAAAGGAAGCAGTAGAGTAAAAAGACAGTCTACAGAATTAGAGAAAATATTTGCAAACACTCATCCAACAGGATATTAACATCCAGAATATGCAATGAACTCAAACATCTCAACAGCAGACAAAACAAAACAAACAACCTAAATAAATAAAAAAATGGGCAAATGATCTGAACAGACATTTATTGAAAGAAGACATATAAATCTTTAACAAATATATGAAAAAATGCTCAACATTACTAATCATTAAGAAAACGCAAATGAAAATCACAATGAGGTGTCACCTCACCCCAGTTAAAATGGCTATTATCAAAAAGAGAAAAAATAACAAATGCTGTTGAGAATGCAGAAACAAAGGGAACTCTTACACAATGCTTGTATAAACTGGTAAACCACTGTGAAGAACAGTATGGCAGTTCCTCAAAAAACCACAAATACAACTGCTGTATGATCCAGCAATCTCACTACCAGGAATTTATCAATAGAAAAGAAAACCATTATACAAAAGAGACATTTGCATCCTTATGTTTAATATGGTATTGTTCACAATAGCCAAAACATGAAATCTACCTAGATGTACAGTAACAGATAAATGGATAAAGAAACTATGGTATATATTCACAAGAGAATACTATACAGTCATAAAAAAGAATGAAAGCCTACACTCATGGCAATGTGAATAGAACTGGAGGACATTATGGTAACTGAAATAAGCAGGGAAAAGAAAGCTAAACGCCACATTTTCTCATTCGTATGCAGAAGCTAAAAAAAGTTAATCTCACAGAAGTCAAAAGTAGAACAGAGGGTATTAGAGGTTGGGAGTGGTAGGGAGAAGGGAGGGCTGGGTAGAGATTTGTTAAGGGATACAAAATTCTGTCTAGATAAGGAGAATAAATTACAGGGTTTTATACCACTGTAGTATGGCTCTAGTTACTAAGATATTATATAGTTTTAAATAACTAGAAAGATAATTTTGAATGTTCTCAAATACAAAAAATGGATAAATGTTTGAAATGATCAGTCTATTAATTATTCTGATCTGATCACTGTACACTATACATATTGAAACACTGTTATGTACCCCCACAAATTTGTACAATTATTATTTGTCAATTAAAAGCTAAAAATATAAAAGAACATTTACATTTATTCCTATGGGAATATTCATCTTAAAGTATATTTGTTTTGAGTTATGTGAGGTCTTCATCCCTTTCAAAATATCGGACCACCCAATATCTTTAAGTTCAAATCTTATTTCAGCCCCTGTGTGCTGGTGCAGTGCTTAAACAATTTGTTTAAATAAGTGTTCCTTACAAAGCTTACATTAATAAACTGATAAAAAATTTTAAAACTACCTCTGATATGCCTTTATAAATGAATGAAAAAATGTATCCTGCAGTGAAGAAGCACATTTCCCCCTCTGCCAGCTCCAGGATGGTTTTAGGCTATATTTTCCCTGTAGAGCTCCAGGAAATTCCCTTACCTGTCCTTCACACATCTGACCTGTACTAGAGATAATGATTTGGCAAAGTCCAGCAGCTTTTTTGATACTCCTCAGGTATATATAAGTTAACAGTTAGGGCCTACATATCCAACTCAGCTGTGACAATTGTGAAGTCAAGACCAAGATGCTTCTTGTTTACTGAAGCCTGCTGATGACTCTGCCTAACCGCAATTCTTGACATTTTGACCCCATTGGTACCTACACCAGAGGCAGCAAACCACTTAGTGCTTCCTAGAGACACAGGGGATGAAAAGTGTATCTGCGACACCATTGTATATTTGACAGCCCTTTGACAGCCCTCAGCATCATGTGGCTGTCCTGTAATACCTTCTACTTATGGTCCCCAGTGTTAATAAGAGGTTGAGAATCCTTGGTTAGGGCTAAGTAGGGCACTCGCCTGGAGTCCTAGAGATTGTTGGATCCTATATACAGCTAATTCATTCTTTCAGTATATTTATTGATGAAGACATGGCTCTGCCTAAAAATAATTATGATAGTATGTTCACAAAACAACACAACAAGACAACAAGCAAACAAGACAAAAAATAGTTTGGACCATAATTTGCTCTTACTTTAAAATGAGATACAATTATTGAAAAATTAGAAACTAGAAATATTCCAAATGGAAGTTATTTCTGCCAAATGCTACAGACATAGTGTATGAGAAAGGTTTTCCCAAATTACACAGTATGTAAGCTGGGCATATATTTTCTATTCTCAAGGCTTCCACTCTAACTGTTTAATAAATGCTGCTTGGAGAGCTGATGTGAATAAGAGCTTTATAATCTAAGCTGCTTATTTTATGAAGTCGACTTTTTTCTCAAGGCTTACTTCAAATATATACCTTCCCCCCATTCTACAACTCCTGCCATCAGGATTGTGAACCATATTTACAGACATAAAAATGCAAAACGGGTTTTATTATGCTGACTTTTACATTTTAGTGTATTAGATCCACTTGAATCCACAAATAAATGAAAACTATAGAAATGTGGAAAACTGAGGCAGAGCAAGATCGCCAAATAGGAACAGCTCCAGTCTCCAGCTCCCAGCACAAGCGACACAGAAGACAGGTGATTTCTGCATTTTCAACTGAGGTACTGGGTACATCTCACTAGGGAGTGCCGGACAATCGGTGCTGGTCAGCTGCTGCAGCCTGACCAGCGAGAGCTGAAGCATGGCGAGGCATTGCCTCACCTGGGAAGCGCAAGGGGGAAGGGAATCCCTTTTCCTAGCCAGGGGAACTGAGACACACAACACCTGGAAAATCGGGTGACTCCCACCCCAATACTGCACTGTACCAAGGGTTTTAGCAAATGGGCCCACCAGGAGACTAAATCGCACACCTGGCCGGGAGGGTCCCATGCCCACCCAAAGAGCCTCCCTCATTGCTAGCACAGCAGTCTACGATCTAACTGCAAGGCAGTAGCGAGGCTGGGGAAGGGACGCCCACCATTGCTGAGGCTAAAGTAGGTAAACAAAGCCACTGGGAAGCTAGAACTGGGTGGAGCTCACAGCAGCTCAAGGAGCCCGGCCTATCTCTGTAGACTCCACCTCTGGGGACAAGGCACAGATAATCAACTACGACAACAAAGCAGCAGAAACCTCTGCAGATGCAAACGACTCTGTCTGACAGCTTTGAAGAGAGCAGTGGATCTCCCAACATGGAGGTTGAGATCTGAGAACAGACAGACTGCCTGCTCAAGTGGGTCCCTGATCCCTGAGTAGCCTAACTGGGAGACATCCCCCACTAGGAGAAGTCCGACACCCCACAGCTCACACGGTGGAGTACACCCCTGAGAGGAAGCTTCCAAAGCAAGAATCAGACAAGTACACTCGCTGTTCAGCAATATTCTATCTTCTGCAGCCTCTGCTGCTGATACCCAGGCAAACAGGGTCTGGAGTGGACCTCAAGCAATCTCCAACAGACCTACAGCTGAGGGTCCTGACTGTTAGAAGAAAAACTAACAAACAGGAAGGACACCCACACCAAAACCCCATCAGTACATCACCATCATCAAAGACCAGAGGCAGAAAAAACCACAAAGATGGGGAAAAAGCAGGGCAGAAAAGCTGGAAATTCAAAAAATAAGAGCGTATCTCCCCCTGCAAAGGAACGCAGCTCATCGCCAGCAATGGATCAAAGCTGGACGGAGAATGACTTTGACGAGATGAGAGAAGAAGGCTTCAGTCCATCAAACTTCTCAGGCTAAAGGAGGAATTACATACCCAGCGCAAAGAAACTAAAAATCTTGAAAAAAGAGTGGAAGAATTGATAACTAGAACAACTAATGCAGAGAAGGCCATAAACGAATCGACAGAGATGAAAACCATGACACGAGAAATACATGACAAATGCACAAGCTTCAGTAACCGACTCTATCAGCTGGAAGAAAGAGTATCAGTGATTGAGGATCAGATGAATGAAATGAAGCGAGAAGAGAAATCTAAAGAAAAAAGAAGAAAAAGAAATGAACAAAGCCTGCAAGAAGTATGGGATTATGTAAAAAGACCAAATCTACATCTGATTGGGGTGCCTGAAAGTGAGGGGGAAAATGGAACCAAGTTGGAAAACACTCTTCAGGATATCGTCCAGGAGAAATTCCCCAACCTAGTAGGGCAGGCCAACATTCAAATTCAGGAAATACAGAGAACGCCACAAAGATACTCCTCCAGAAGAGCAACTCCAAGACACATAATTGCCAGATTCAACAAAGTTGAAATGAAGGAAAAAATCTTAAGGGCAGCCAGAGAGAAAGATCGGGTTACCCACAAAGGGAAGCCCATCAGACTAACAGCAGATCTCTCGGCAGAAACTCTACAAGCCAGAAGAGAGTGGGGGCCAATATTCAACGTTCTTAAAGAAAAGAATTTTCAACCCAGAATTTCATATCCAGCCAAACTAAGTTTCATAAGTGAAGGAGAAATAAAATCCTTTACAGATAAGAAAATACTTAGAGATTTTGTCACCACCAGGCCTGCCTTACAAGAGACCCTGAACGAAGCACTAAACATGGAAAGGAACAACTGGTACCAGTCATTGCAAAAACATGCCAAAATGTAAAGACCATCAAGGCTAGGAAGAAACTGCATCAACTAATGAGCAAAATAACCAGTTAATATCATAATGGCAGGATCAAGTTCACACATAACAATATTAACCTTAAATGTAAATGTACTAAATGCTCCAATTAAAAGATACAGACTGGCAAACTGGATAGAGTCAGGACCCATCAGTTTGCTGTATTCAGGAGACCCATCTCACATGCAGAGACATACATAGGCTCAAAATAAAGGGATGGAGGAAGATCTACCAAGCAAATGGAGAACAAAAAAAAGCAGGCATTGCAATCCTAGTCTCTGATAAAACAGACTTTAAACCATCAAAGATCAAAAGAGACAAAGAAGGACATTACATAATGGTAAAGGGATCAATTCAACAGGAAGAGCTAACTCTCCTAAATATATATACAACCAATACAGGAGCACCCAGATTCATAAAGCAAGTCCTTAGAGACTTACAAAGAGACTTAGACTCCCATACAATAATAATGGGAGACTTCAATACCCCACTGTCAACATTAGACAGATCAATGAGACAGAAAGTTAAGAAGGATATCCAGGAATTGAACTCATCTCTGCAGCAAGCAGACCTAATAGACATCTACAGAACTCTGCACCCCCAATCAACAGAATATACATTCTTCTCAGCACCACATCACACTTATTCCAAAATTGACCACATAATTGGAAGTAAAGCACTCCTCAGCAAATGTAAAAGAACAGAAATTATAACAAACTGCCTCTCAGACCACAGTGCAATCAAACTAGAACTCAGGACTAAGAAACTCAATCAAAACCACTCAACTACATGGAAACTGAATAACCTGCTCCTAAATGACTACTGGGTACATAACAAAATGAAGGCAGAAATAACGATGTTCTTTGAAACCAATGAGAACAAAGATACAACATACCAGAATCTCTGGGACACATTTAAAGCAGTGTGTAGAGGGAAATTTATAGCACTAAATGCCCACAAGAGAAAGCTGGAAAGATCTAAAGTGGACACTCTAACATCACAATTAAAAGAACTAGAGAAGCAAGAGCAAACACATTCAAAAGCTAGCAGAAGGCAAGAAATAACTAAGATCAGAGCAGAACTGAAGGAGATAGAGACACAAAAAACCCTCCAAAAGATCAATGAATCCAGGAGTTGGTTTTTTGAAAAGATCAACAAAATTGATAGACTGCTAGCAAGACTAATAAAGCAGAAAAGAGAGAAGAATCAAATAGATGCAATAAAAAATGATAAAGGGGATATCACCACCGACCCCACAGAAATACAAACTACCATCAGAGAATACTATAAGCACCTCTATGCAAATAAACTAGAAAATCTAGAAGAAATGGATAATTTCCTGGACACCTACACTCTCTCAAGACTAAACCAGGAAGAAGCTGAATCCCTGAATAGACCAATAGCAGGCTCTGAAATTGAGGCAATAATTAATAGCCTACCAACCAAAAAAAAGTCCAGGACCAGATGGATTCACAGCTGAATTCTACCAGAGGTACAAGGAGGAGCTGGTACCATTCCTTCTGAAACTATTCCAATCAATAGAAAAAGAGGGAATCCTCCCTAACTCATTTTATGAGGTCAACATCATCTTGATACCAAAGCCTGGCAGAGACACAACAAAAAAAGAGAATTTTAGACCAATATCCCTGATGAACATCAATGCAAAAGTCCTCAATAAAATACTGGCAAACCGGATCCAGCAGCACATCAAAAAGCTTATCCACCATGATCAAGTGGGCTTCATCCCTGGGATGCAAGGCTGGTTCAACATATGCAAATCAATAAACATAATCCAGCATATAAACAGAACCAAAGACAAAAACCACATGATTATCTCAATAGATGCAGAAAAGGCACTTGACAAAATTCAACAGCTCTTCATGCTAAAAATGCTCAATAAATTCAGTATTGATGGAACATATCTCAAAATAATAAGAGCTATTTATGACAAAGCCACAGCCAATATCATACTGAATGGGCAAAAACTGGAAAAATTCCCTTTGAAAACTGGCACAAGACAGGGATGCCCTCTCTCACCACTCCTATTCAACATAGTGTTGGAACTTCTGGCTAGGGCAATCAGGAAAGAGAAAGAAATAAAGGGTATTCAGTTAGGAAAAGAAGAAGTCTAATTGTCCCTGTTTGCAGATGACATGATTGTATATTTAGAAAACTCCATCGTCTCAGTCCAAAACCTCCTTAAGCTGATAAGAAACTTCAGCAAAGACTCAGGATACAAAATTAATGTGCAAAAATCACAAGCATTCTTATACACCAGTAACAGACAAACAGAAAGCCAACTCATGAGTGAACTTCAATTCACAATTGCTTCAAAGAGAATAAAATACCTAGGAATCCAACTTACAAAGGATGTAAAGGACCTCTTCAAGGAGAACTACAAACCACTGCACTACGAAATAAAAGAGGACACAAACAAATGGAAGAACATACCATGCTCATGGATAGGAAGAATCAATATCGTGAAAATGGCCATACTGCCCAAGGTTATTGATAGATTCAATGCCATCCCCATCAAGCTACCAATGAGTTTCTTCACAGAATTGGAAAAAAACGGCTTTAAAGTTCATTTGGAACCAAAAAAGAGCCTGCATTGCCAAGACAATCCTAAGTCAAAAGAACAAAGCTGGAGGCATCACACTACCTGACTTCAAACTATACTACAAGGCTACAGTAACCAAAACAGCATGGTACTGGTACCAAAACAGAGATCTAGACCAATGGAATAGAACAGAGTCCTCAGAAATAATACCACACATCTACAGCCATCTGATGTTTGATAAACCTGAGAAAAACAAGAAATGGGGAAAAGATTCCTATTTAATAAATGGTGCTGGGAAAATTGGCTAGCCATAAGTAGAAAGCTGAAACTGGATCCTTTCCTCACTCCTTATACAAAAATTAATTCAAGATGGATTAGAGACTTAAATGTTAGACCTAATACCATAAAAACCCTAGAAGAAAACCTAGGGAATACCATTCAGGACATAGGCATGGGCAAGGACTTCATGTCTAAAACACTAAAAGCAACACAACAAAAGCCCAAATTGACAAATGGGATCTAATTAAACTAAAGAGCTTCTGCACAGCAAAAGAAGCTACCATCAGAGTGAACAGGCAACCTACAGAATGGGAGAAAATTTTTGCAATCTACTCATCAGACAAAGGGCTAATATCCAGAACCTACAAAGAACTCAAACAAATTTACAAGAAAAAAACAAACAACCCCATCAAAAAGTGGGCAAAGGATATGAACAGACATTTCTCAAAAGAAGACATTCATACAGCCAACAGACACAAGAAAAAATGCTCATCATCACTGGCCATCAGAGAAATGCAAATCAAAACCACAATGAGATATCATCTCACACCAGTTAGAATGGCAATCATTAAAAAGCCAGGAAACAACAGGTGCTGGAGAGGATGTGGAGAAATAGGGACACTTTTACATTGTTGGTGGGATTGCAAACTAGTTCACAATAGCAAAGACTTGGAATCAACCCAAATGTCCATCAGTGACAGACTGGATTAAGAAAATGTGGCACATATACACCATGGAATACTATGCAGCCATAAAAAAGGATGAGTTTGTGTCCTTTGTAGACACATGGATGCAGCTGGAAACCATCATTCTCAGCAAACTATCACAAGAACAGAAAACCAAACACCGCATGTTCTCACTCATAGGTGGGAACTGAACAACGAGATCACCTGGACTCGGGAAGGGGAACATCACACACCGGGGCATATCATGGGGAGGGGATAGGGGGAGGGATTGCATTGGGAGTTATACCTGATGTAAATGACGAGTTGATGGGTGCAGCACACCAACATGGCACAAGTATACATATGTAACAAACCTGCACGTTATGCACATGTACCCTAGAATTTAAAGTATGAAAAAAAAAAAAGAAAGAAATGTGGAAAACTGTATCTCTACCAGGTTTTCATATGCATTTGTAGAATTATATCAATCGTCCTTATAACAACAGTTTCTTTTTCCCCTAACAGTATGCAGAATTGTTTTTAAAGTAAATTAAAACAAAATTACTATAGCAACTTTTTACTATAAGATTTCTAAATAGGAACTGATTTATGATGACAGTTTAATGTTCTTGTTATCCTGAGTGATATTAAAATATGTAATAAATATTAAGGGCATGGCTGCCAATCAAACAGAAGGGTTATTGACTAAATGGAGTTTTCCCTTACAAATAACTGTGAGATCAGCTCTTATATAGCCCTATTAGTTTCTCCTTTCTCTGTAATTTACATGGCTTTTTTCTAAAGGAGAAACACAGAAAATAAAGAGGGTGTTGGATAGTTTTTGCCATTCCATCTAATCTCCGTAGGACAAAATGCTTCCTTGATAAATTGGGGTCTGCAATGAAACTAGAAGGATTTTTAAAGAGTATCAATTTTAAATTAATTCAACCAGGAGATTGTTGCTGAATATATGAATTTGTTCAAATTCTTCCAGTGTATGAGTTATCATTTATAACTTATTTTGCTGGTCAGAACACAATGACATCTAGGACAGTTTGAAAAGTGCAAAATTGCTCCAATAAAGCACATTGTCCAAATTTAGATTGTGGCAGCTAGGCACACAAGCTTTTTTACTACTACTTTTTTATAATAAAAAAAATTGACTACTCATTTAGCCCATTTTATGGTCAAAATAGGCCCATTTAGCCTATTTTATGATCAAAATAATTACATAGATCATCTACTGACTGCCAGGTATTGCTGGGAACACTTACCTTAGATTAGAACTGCATCTTCTGCAGGTTTACATTCTAAAGTTACCTTATAAAGCTGGATTCATTAATATCAAAATTATCCTTGAAAATCTCTTATAACAGCATCACCATGGAGACTGAAATTCCACCCCTCAATAAATATGGAACCAATTTTTTTTCCTTAGCTTTGAGACAGGTTGCCATTTCTTGCTTTAATTACAGATTAAATAATTATCTTGTACTTAAAGAGAAATGCTTATTTTAAAACACTGTATAAATAATGTGAGATGGCAGGATGCTTACACCACAAGAGATGCATTGCACCTGAGACTAACTGGAGGATGAACACACACACCTCTCAGACTGGAACATAATTTCGTTGAGTATAGAAGTAAGTGGAATCTCCTACGTCTTTCGAAAGTGCTATTTCTTATTCTTTGCTTATCCATTGTACTTTTGCGGTCCAAGTGTGTATTGTAGAATTTGTTTTACCATTAGTTGATGTGCATATTGTGTTACTCCTCTGTATCTATAATACCTGTAACAACCCTGAAAGGTAGAGTAATTATTTTAATTTAAAAGATTAAAAACAAAAACAAAAACAAAAAAACCTGAGGCTGGGAGAGGATAAAGAACGTGTTCCTGGTTACATTACCGGCAGAACTGAGTCTGAAGGAAGCACTGGCTTCAAGACATCAGGTTCCCATTGGTGCATACAATTGCTTGAGCTAGTGCTCTGATATCGCACTGGTTACAGAAGCTCTACCAAGGCCCTTTCTCTATCCTGGAAGGCCACGTCTTCGGATATCCTGTCTTTAGAAGCTCTATTTACGGACTGAAAATATTGCTTATGCATCTATTTCACCTGTGGGATGATAGGATTCTCATTCTGCCTCTAGATGCAGGGTCTGAAAAAAAAATGCTGAATCTTAAATATTCAAACACAGAGCAATCAAAAACTTGAAAATGAAAATGTAAAATAAAAATTATAATCTTAAAATTATATCTACTATTAGTTCTTATTGTTATCAGCTATCTGACTGACCCATATGAAATTGCCATTTCCATGGGTGAAAAATGTTTATTATAAACAATTTCTTTTTTTTTTTTTTTTTTTTTTGAGACGGAGTCTCGCTCTGTCGCCCAGGCTGGAGTGCAGTGGCCGGATCTCAGCTCACTGCAAGCTCCGCCTCCCGGGTTCACGCCATTCTCCTGCCTCAGCCTCCCGAGTAGCTGGGACTACAGGCACCCGCCACCTCGCCCGGCTAGTTTTTTGTATTTTTTAGTAGAGACGGGGTTTCACCGGGTTAGCCAGGATGGTCTCGATCTCCTGACGTCGTGATCCGCCCGTCTCGGCCTCCCAAAGTGCTAGGATTACAGGCTTGAGCCACCGCGCCCGGCCTATTTTAAGCAATTTCTTAAGGTCCAAACTAAATTGATCACCGTGACTTTTAGAGTAGAAAATGGTCTGTGAATAAACGTCGTGTTTTCTGGACCCCTTATGAAGTACAGCCTTCTGATGACTCTTTATCAACTTAAATTTGTTTTGTCTGTTTGGCTTTTTGTTTATTTATTTGTTTTCTTTTTTTTTTCCTCTCTCTTCAGAGCAGTTATCAAAATCTAGATTAGTTTCGTCTATTTTTTTTTTTTTTTTTTTTTTTTTTTTTTTTTTTACTTGTTTAACCTCTGACTTCCCCTGGTAGAATTTAGTTTCACCACCTAGAAAAGTACCTGGAGCATAGAAAATATTCAATACATATTTGTTGAATAAAATAAACTTGATGGGATTGAAAATGTCTGCCCAAAATGTTGAATTATTAGGTATATTTTCTATTTGGAGTGCTACTATAAAACATACATTTCCAATTCCCCAATGTCCCTTTGAAAAGGATAAATTAATTCATTTCATTAGTGATATTGTATTGCCTGTGGCATGACTTGTCATTGTGGCTACAGTAGACTAATGATTGGATAATGAGAGTTTATTTATCATGGAACCAATTTTTGCTGTAGAACTGAAGTATAAGTAATGGTATATCAGCATTTACATTATGAATACTGTTACAGAGTTTGTTAGTTGGTCATAAAAATTCTCCCTAGGCTGAAACAAGTAGTGGGTAAACATTGCACATATCACATATATCAAAATAAGCGTGCAGCGGTCCTTTCTTAATCAAAGAACAAACATTGCATACAAAATTACTTTTATACAATGAAGGTAAAGCTCTTGAAGAACCCCAATCTGTCCTATCACTTATGTTTCTTGATGACATTCAGCACCTTGGAAATAATGGTAGGTGTAAAATAATCACGATAAGATAATGTGTGTACTGATAGGAAAAAGATGAAATTCTACCAGAAAATTTATTCTGAGAAGAAAATTAGATTTATCAGATAATATGAGTGCCAATATGGCTTAAAAATTCAGGCCAAAAAAAAAAAAAAAAAAGCCACCAAGAAATACAACTCTGGCTTCTGGTATCCACCATGCCAGCATTCTTGACATTGAAATGCAATATGACTTTTCACAAATATAAGAGAGTGATTTTTACAAGCCTTCTGTATAAGTCATTATGTTTTGAGAAAATACAGTTTGGCTACAAAAATTCCTCTTATGTTTAAAAATTTACTTTGTAAAACATTTTGTTTAACTGAGAATACTCAAAAATCCTTCACAGACCATGGAGGTGCCAATCTAGTGACTTTTTCTATGGGATTAATGTGGTTAAAAATGTCACCCATCACTGTAGTGAGCAGTCAAGGGATGGAAGGGACATCCTGAAGCTTCTGGTTTTTCCGGTGGCTCAGAGTAGGCAGATTTTGCAAATATCCAGCCTTAGGAAATAGTGGTGACCTGTTTTGGAACTAATAATTATTAACAATTACTCTTCTAATGACTAAAATATTAAAAACTTCCTCTGAAGTGACAAGCTTTTTGCTGTCAGGGATTTTGAGTATTGTTTTAGTTCATTGGGGCTGCTATTAAAAAATGCCATAAACTGCGTAGCTTTCATAAACAACAGAAATTTGTTTTATACACTTCTGGAGAATGAGAAGTTCAAAATCAAGACACTGATAGGTTAAGGGCCTGCTTTCTCATTCACAGATGGTGCCTTCTCTCTGTGCTCTGATGTGGTGAAAATTGTGAGGGGGGTCTCTCTCGGGCCTTTTTTTGTAAGGACACTAATCCCTTTCCTGAGACCTCTACTCTCATGACCCAGTCAATCCCAAAGGCTCTACCTCCTAGTACCATCACATTGAGGGATAGGATTTCAAAATATTACAATCAGACTATGGCATACATTTTATCTGCCAAGAATATTCTTCTCTTGATTAACACCGACTTATCCTTCCAGGATTCTGTTTATATATCATTGTCTCAGAAATGCCTTCCTTACCTTCCTCCAACTACATCCTGATGGCCACATATGCACACATACATATACACACTTTCTATCACACTTTCTCACGACTCCTTCAATATTTTCTTCGTAGCACCTTAATACGTGTGTGTGATCATTAGCTTCATAAGGGCAGGCATGTTCTTATATTTTATGCTACATCCCCAGGATCTAGCAGAATACCTGGCATGTAGTGCAGGCTTAATACACATTGCTGAATGCTTGACTTCTTGAAGTTGTTTTTATTCTGTTACTTTGTGTTTTTCTTTGAACTAGAATTTACAATAGATACAGACTGTATGTTCCTTTTCGGCATGGTCTTGTTTTGTTTCTAGCCTTAACCCTACACTTCTGCCAAATCAACCATTTGTTGTCTTATAGATGGCTCAATGACTACTCACTGCAGCTGCTGCTTTAGGATTGGCTCTCCTGAAAGATTCATGGCTAAGGCAAGTTTCTTCAGCTTCAAAGTTTTAGTTCTATTCAATGAGCATTTATTGTGCCTCTGCAATTGACTCAATACAGTGCTCAGAGCTTAAATATAAAAATGAAGAAGATTAGGTTTTACATTAGAGGATCTTTCGGTCAAGGAGTAGGGAGAGAAACACACAGATAGAACAATGTAGTGAAATGTGCTAAGAGTCACATTCAGGATGCTGTAGGATTTGGCCTAAACTAGGGAAAGCGGTTTTCTCACTGCTTGTGACTTGCTGACATGCCAGAGTATCTGGTACTTATATTCAGTGTATTCAGTGATTCTCTCAGAAAAGCAAAGGCTCTACAAATTAAATCATTAAGATAACACATTGGATTGTGATACAAGTTCTAAATACCAACATGCAAAATTTGTCTAGGGAAGAAACTTCATTGATCTTATTCTTAGTCTGGGTTTCCTTTTAAATGCAGAATTCTAAGCTGTAATCTCTAATCTCTAATGAAAGATTCTGCTTCAGTAGGTTTCTCTTAATAAGTGTTCTAGGTATTTCTGATGCTGTCAGGCCTCTAGATCTTGCCCTTTTTTCACAAACATCAACATTATCATGAACCTGTTCAGGTTATAAAAATTGTATTCCACCAACCACAACCTTCTCTTTCACCCTCTCTTCGCTACGGGAAATTTAACTTATTTTCACAGAAATTATCTTTCTTTGAAGATACTTTCACTTCAAACAACAGAAATAAATAATTATATTTGGTGGAAAATACAGCTTCTAAGCAAAGATCTTCACTCTATTGTTCTGGCTGATGATCGGAAATGCAAAGCCAGTTCTAGAGGCCAGTAAGTTTCATCCTGGTGCCTCACTCTCGAATGACCACTCTCTTTAAAATCCTCACACACAGTGGGTTGGCATTGTTAATGGAAATGCTAGGAAACAGTGATCACTGGTTTTTAGACATTAATAGCATTTGATCATGGGAATCGGTGCCATTTCCACTGAGGCCTATTTGAGAAACCTTCTGCTATACTATCCCAGTTGGGTTTGACTGTTTGTTTTTAAGGGTTTTATTTATTTCCTTTTTTTTATTTTACTTTTTTAAAAGTATTTTCCTGTATCTATTATACTTACTTAATTCCTTCTTGAAATATAGTCTGTCGGAAGATAGAAGGTGAGCTCTTAGATGGACCTCATTTCAAGAAGGATAGATAGAGATCAAATTGGCAGTACTAGTTAGAAATAATGAGTCATATTTGCCTCCAAACAAATTATAGCTAACGTGTGTGTAGCCCTTCACATGCTCCAAATGGATTTTTCATAGGCTATCTCATTTAATTCTCACATCTTTCCTGTAAGTTAATTCCTCATAACTCCATTTTATAGATAAGAACACAGGGTTTAGGCGAAGTCTAGTGATTGTTCAAAGATCACGGAGTAAGTGTAGGAAAACGAGGGTCAAGAGAGGGACCTTGACTTTCAAATTCCATAATCTTTATGCATCTTCTGAATGCAGTGCCACTTTTCATAGGCTGTGTTGGTCTCCTCCAGGCCAATACATCATCTTTACATCCACACCCACTATGGCTACTCTACCTGGCACACTGTGAATTTTAATGCGTTCATTTCTTGCTTGAATAGAATTTGTTCTTTGGGCTAGAGTATGTTTATTAATTATTCTATTTTCCTTATAGAAAAGAGAGCCTTTTACCACCATATTTTTACAGTCTAGGAAAAAAAACAACAACGCAAAACAACAACAACAAGAAGAAACTCACATTTCCTCAAAAAAGAATGCAATGACATCTAAGCTTCGATTACACTTCTAGCTACTCTGTGAGCAGCCACATCAGGGCCCAAGTCCTCTTGCTGATTGAGAGCACATTTTGAGTTCCCCCCATTGTTCCTGGCAACCCTGCTCCTGTGCAGCAAGCAGGATATTCAACTTGACAAGGCTCTTTCTTTCTGGATCAGAGAGAGAGTAAGGTTCTTGTCAGTTTGAATCATGAGCCCACACTTGGTAGAGCCGAGTGGACAGGCACAGTGGGGGAAGGTGCCATGTGCACACTATCCCAGCCTCGTCATGTGGGCCTCTTTCCCCGTCTCCCAAATAACTCAACTGGCTTCAAGTTATCTTTTTCTGAGAGGGCCTCTTTCCTATTAGGCCAGTTAATTTGCTTCTGACACTGAATCTCCTTGTTCTTAAGCTTCTAAAATTTTACTTTAAGGCTTCATCTCTCTATGCACGTTTTTTTGTTTGTTTTTTTTTTTTTTTTCCAGAGCTGCAGCTGAGAATATCCAATCCTGCAATTCTCAAGGTTTTTAATGCTTTAAAATACATTTCTAAGGATGAAAATTCCTTTTTAGGAGTCCAATCAAAGGGCTTTTGGAAGTCATCAAAGAAAACTGAAAATCTAGTATATGTTGTCCTGAAAGTAATTTGGTTTTCTTTTTCTTAACTGAGCATTAAAAGAATGACAAATAGAATTAATAAAAAATGAAGTTTAAAAATTCTGCTTATGTAATAAAGAAAACAAAAGCATTTTATTATTTCATCTCTTTATCACTAAAAGTTCACACTTTAGATGTCTTTTTTTCTAAAGAAGAAAAACGAACAACTTTTTATTGATTCAGGATCCTAACAGATGTCTGAAAAGTAAGTAATCTGGCCCCATTATTTTCATAGTCATTGAGAACAATTTTAAAAATTATTTTTATACAAATGTGAAGTTTTATCCTTTGCTGTTTTTGTTTCTTTTGTGATGAAATAGCAGTAAAGATTTTTGGAATATGTATAACTTTCTTTAGAATATTTTTACAGCAACAGATTCTTATCAGTAGCTTTTTGTGAGGTAATTATAGGATTTTGTGATGCTGCCTATTCAATCAACTTGCCAAATATATCAACAAACCAAGTAATTAAGAGAGGGAGAAAAAGAAAATGATGAATAATGTTAAATTTAGTCAGAACAGTTACACTTCACTATACTTTTACATGTACACATGTACATCTAGATTTTAGACTGCATTTAGAATTTCTATCATTCTCTGAGTTGTTGATGATAACCTGCTTTATTTGTTTATTTACTTCTGTTTCCATGTCTTAGTTACATCTGGGGGCTTCGCTTACCAGAAAGTTAATACAGGCAATGTATTATTATTATTCTATTACTGACTTAGCTGCCTTTGGGATGTAGCTCTTTCCCACAGGGTTACCATTATGAATTACTCCAGTATAATTAAATCATGATTGTTATCAATGACTGATAATTATTTTTGAGTATTTACCTAAATACACTGGCACTTAATTAGGTCCTATAATACTGGACATATTTTTAGTTACAGTTCCTGCCCTAAAAGATTTTACAGTCTGTAAAACCAGTAATATAGGCCAGCATCTAGGATAACGGTTATTCACAAAATTTGGAAAAGAACTCAAATATGTATATATTTGTATATGCATTTGATCAGTTAAAGTTGAAGCTACATAGTACTTAGGATAAACGTGAGTTGAGATCTGAGTCAAGAAGAAAAGATTCAGAGTATTCAAATCTAGATTAAAGTGCAAAGTAGAAAAATTTAGAGGGCAGAAAGTTGGGGTCTTCAAGGTAGTAAAGACTGCTTCTCATGTAAACAGATGTGCAGGGAAGTTGTTATTAAATTATTTAGGGTTGAGGAGGTATCTTATCCAGCAGATGGATGAAGCTTTCATATTAATTATGACAAGAACGTATTGCTGAAAACCTATATGAGTCACTAATGCCAGAGTATGTAGTCTGAGGATTTGATAATCTTTCTGTGGCAGTCTCACCCTTTCGGCTTTTAAAAAAAGAACGAGAAAGGAAACCTATGGCAGATTCCTCTTTGTCGCTAACATCTGGCAGTACTGGAAATATGTTAGGAGGCAGCGACTACCAGCTTAGCAGGATCTTGAAGAGGCCCCACCTCATTGAATGGCAACAGTATGGCCAGATGCAAGTGAGGGAGGCAGTGATGGGAAAGTGAGAGGGAGTCACTGAAATTTCATATTCAATTCAGTTAATAGATTTCCCAAATGCAAATAATGTTGATGTAACACAAAGCAAAGGTTGTCTAAAAGTTTGATTTGACTTTCTTTCTGTTTGGTTTGTTTAGTTAAAACTGTAGCTATGCATTCTCATACAAAATGTAAAATAAATGTTAAAATTGTTCAGAGATGATCAAGTGAGCTGTTTGCAGTGGAGGTAAAAGGCATACCTTAAAAGGGAATGTAAAATCACCTGTAGAAGGCCAGACTTTGAACTTACTGAGCATGTAACATGTGTTATAAGTTAGTGGTTTTGTGATTGTTGATTTATGCCACTGTATATAATAGAGCATTGTTTGATTGACCTCACTAAGTGGCCTGGCATTAAACCAGAACTGTCATCTAGAAGGGAGAAAGGCAATTCCAATTTCATCTAAATAAGCTCATATTAAATGAAGGAAAAACAAATGTGACACAGCTGCTGTAGCCTTGTGAAGTTAAAATGCTTACAAATATTTTATGTCTGCAATATAACACTGCTTACTAGTGGGAGAATCTTATTTGTGCCAGATTGCCTTTGATATAAGTTGGTAATAAAAATGCTATAGGGTTAGTATTTATAACCTCTGTAGGTTATAATATCATGTTTCCTGTGTTATTACTTTAACAGACACTAAGAAAGAACTATATGATGTTGTCACTTTCCTTAAATAGCGTGTACAACCTGTGCACACTCGATTAGGATTTTGATCAGTAGTTTGTAGAACTTGTTTCATATCTTGGAAGTAATACTTAACATAAACGTATTCCCAATTTCTGAAAAGATTGTGATATGTGCACGGGATCATGCTATTTTCCACTGCCATACAAATGTGAAATATGGAAAATTAACAATTGCCATGTTTTAGTCAATACCACGCGGTACTAATATTTTTAGAGAGAGAGAAAGAATACAGATGAGTTAAAGAATATAATACATGGTTAAATTCAGCGATTGTTAAAGTAAGACACTTTATTTACTATACAACATTAGTGAATTTCCTCCTGGGAAATGAAAATGAAGCATAACTCTACTGATGTATTTGAAACAAAAACCTGGCTAGTAAAGAGAATGCTGAAATTCCTATCATTTCAATCTGCATTGGTAGTTAGGAAATATAAGAATGACGTGAAGAAAAGTAATTCCAACAGTATTGCAGATCACAGGCAAAGGGAAGATTACTGTGACATATTGGTTTTGAAATCAACATAGGATTGTAAGTGTGATCCCTTAATGAATATTACTCTAGGAGACATACATGTGTAGATGATTGCAATGTCAACCCAGTCATACCAAAAATTCCTATGAAAGAGTGAAATCAACTTTAAATTTGAATTACTCCTTTTTACCCATCTTAGCCAACTCATTAATCTGTTCACTATGAATTGGGTACATTTCTAAAGCTAAGTATCACAGAGTAAGTTGAAGCTAATGCCAGGTTTGATTGCAAACCTGGGAAGATATTTTTAAGCAGTTGTGGTCATATGGCACTGCTTCAACAACACTATATATGTGGCTATTACGCCTCCATGCAGGGTGGCACATCTACAAGGTCTCTTCTTGAGAAATTGTTCTGTAAATACTTTTGAGAGAAATTAATGAGATTTTAACCTATCTCATATTTGGGGAAAAACCCAATAATTAAATACAAAGGGATATTATTTTAGGTCAGATAGGCAAATCTTGAGATAGGATGATAGGCAGAATTCCAAGATGATCCCCAAGAATCCTACTTTCTCATGTACATGTCCTGTGTAATCCTCTCCTCTTTAGTGTGAGTGTTACCTGTGAATATCATAGAATATTACAATCATTATTTTGTTACATGATGGATGTGGAAAGAGTGGAGTAATTGCACAGGTGTAATTAGGGTCTGTAATCAGTTGATTTTGAATTAATCAAAAGAGAAATTACCCTAGATGGGCCTTAACTAACCAAATGAACCATTTCAAAGAGGATCTAGAGGAAAGAGACAAGAAGTTGCAGGAGACTCCCTCCTGTTGGCCTTCAAGAAGCAAATTGTCATGGTGCGGAGAGGGCCATCTGGCCAGAAATGGGTCTAAGTTCTCACAGCAGCAAGAAACTAAATTCTGCCAATAACCAGGAAGAGGTCTGCAAGATAACAGCGGTTGTACCTCTTGCCAACACCTTAATTTAAGGCTTATGAGACAGGAACCCAGCTAGGCTATGCTCAGACTCCTGACCCACAGGAACTGTGAAATAATAGGGAATAAATGTGTGTATTTTAAGCTTCTAAGTATAGAGTACAAACTTACCTGTTACACAGTCAGTATAGTTGGTCTACTATTTGCTTTATCAAGGCTTAGTTGCTCTTGCTCCCAGGAAATGTCTCTTACTGAACTGAAGTTCATGGCCTTCAACTTTGTGTTCTAAAGAAATAGAGAATAGTTGGAAAATCCCCTATATGTAATAACTTAGTACCTTATCCCTCAACTCTCTATACAGCAAATAATTTAGATTATTTTAACATTCACATGTAAACTTTAAGCTCTACATTGTTTTAAAATTTCTACTTACATATTTTAAATTCTTACAATGTTTTCTTCTGAACACAGTTCAGTTTTCTCACATATACTGTATAAACTTAAACTGATTCAAAATACAATAAAGAATTTAACACTGCTAATAGAATAGAGGCATTAGTATTTGCCTTTCTTTTTTTTTTTTTTTCTTTTTTTTTGAGACAGAGTCTCGCTCTGTTGCCTGGGCTGGAGTGCAGTGGCAGGATCTCAGCTCACTGCAAGCTCTGCCTCCTGGGTTTACGCCATTCTCCTGCCTCAGCCTGCCGAGTAGCTGGGACTACAGGCGCCTGCCACCTCACCCGCCTAGTTTGTCTGTAGTTTTCTTTTTAGTAGAGACGGGGTTTCACCATGTTAGCCAGGATGGTCTCGATCTCCTGACCTCGTGATCCTCCCGTCCTGGCCTCCCAAAGTGCTGGGATTACAGGCGTGAGCCACCACGCCCAGCCATAGTACTTGCCTTTCTATATCATGTGTAGAATACCACCCCACTAATCTGTCATTTATATGTCATGTGTAGAATACCACTCCACTAATCTGGCTTTTTTGTCCATCTGTTTATTTGTTACTATTTTAAAAATATCAGTTGGAAATTATTGATTCAAATTCAATTTGGAAGTTCATTCTGACTCGTTTCTCTTCTCTGTGTCATTGAAGCTATAACAGATCTTTTGTAATTTTAACTCTGCAGTTTGTTTTGAAACCAATACAACTAGGTAAGAATAGATAGTTTGTTGTGTTGTTTTGTTTTGTTTTGATTGTGGTAAAATGTAACGTCAAATTTACTATTTTAGCGATTTCTAAATGTACAGTTCAATAGTGTTAAGTGCATCCACATTATTGTATAACCGATCTCCAGAACTTTTTCATCTTACAAAACTGAAACTCTGTGCTAATTAAACAACAACTCCACATTTTTCCCTACTCTGAGCCCCTGGCAACCAACACTCTAAGTTTCTATGAATTTAACCACTCTAAGTATCATGTATAAATGGAATCATACGGTTCTTATCTTTTTGTGACTGGTTTATTTCATTTGACATATGTACTGAAGTTTCATCCATGTATTTAGTCAAGGTTCTCCAGCGAAACAGAACAAGAAGTATGTATTTATAGTATATAGAAAGAAATTTAGCTGAAGGAATTGGCTCATGCAATTATGGAGAATGGTTAAGTCCAAAATCTGCGGAGTGGGACGGGTAGGGCTAAAGGCAGGGAATAGCCAATGTTGCAGTTCAAATTTGAAGGCTCTTTGCTGGCACCCTTTTCTCCCTTTTAAGGCTAAATAATAACTCAGTGTATGTATATAAAACATTTTGTTTATTCATTCACCAGTTGATGACACTTGGGTTGTTTTTACCTATTGTCTGTGGTGAATAGTGCTGCTATGAACATGGTTGTGCAAATATCTTATTGAGATTCTGCTTTCAATTATTTTTGGATATATACTCGGAAGTGAATTTTTTGGATCATATAGTAGTTTTATTTTAAATTAAAATGATCATACTGTTTTCCATAGTGGCTGCATCATCTTACATTGCCACCTAGAATACACAAAGATTCCTACTTCTCTATATTCTCAACATTTGTTGTTTTCCATTTTGTTTTTGTTTTCAAATAGCAGCCATCTTAATGAGTGCTAGGTTGTATCTCATAATGGTTTGATTTGTATTTCTCTAATGATTGGTGATGTTGAGCATCATTTCACGTACTTACTGGCCATTTGTTTGTCCTCTGAAGGGTTTCAATATCCCTTGCTGATTTTTAAAATAAAGGCATTTGGGGGTTTTGTTATTGAGTTGTAGGAGTTCATATATTCTTGACATTAACCTTTTGCTGTGAGCTTATTGATTTTTGCCTTCCCAAAATTCATATGGTGAAGCCCTAATTCCCAATGTGACAGTATTTGGATGTGGGGCCTATGGGAGGTCAATAGGTGGAGGCTTCATGAATGAGATTATTGTCTTTAAAAAAAAGAGAGAGAGAGAGATAGAAAAGAAAGAGAGATGGTCTCTTTCCCATGTGAGGATATAGCAAACCAGGAAGACCCTTCCCAGAAACTGAATAGGCCAGCACCTTGATCTTAGATTTCTCAATCTCCAGAACTGTGAGAAATAAATTTCTGTTGTTTAAACTACCTAGTTCATGGTATTTGTTATGGCAACCCAAGCTGACTAAGATAGCCTTTATCACCCAGGCGCTGTGGCTCAAGCCTGTAATCCTAGCACTTTGGAAGGCCGAGGCATGCGGTCACCAGGTCAGGAGATCGAGACCATCCTGGCTAACACCGTGAAACTCTGTCTCTACTAAAAATACAAAAAAATTAGCCGGGCATGGTGGTGGGCGCCTGTAGTCCCAGCTACTTGGGAGGCTGAGGCAGGAGAATGGCGTGAACCCAGGAGGCGGAGCTTGCAGTGAGGCGAGATCGCGCCACTGCACTCCAGTCTGGGCGACAGAGTGAGACTCTGTCTCAAAAAAAAAAAAAAGAAAGAAAAGAAAAAAGAGAGCCTTTATCAGATATGTGATTTGTAAATATTTTCTCCCATTCTGCAGGTTGACTTTTCACTCTGTTGATTGTTTCTTTCGATGTTTTTTAAGTTTCATATAGTCCCATTTGTCTGTCTGTTTTTGTTGCTTGGGCTTTTGGTGTCATATCCAAGTAATCTTTGCCAAATCCGATGTCACAAACTCTTTTCTCTATGTTTTCTTCTAAGAGTTTTATAGTTTTGGGTCTTACATTTAGGTCTGATCCACTTTAAGTTTGTTTTTGTGTATGGTGTGTGTAAGATAGGAGCCCAACTTTATTCTTTCACATGTGGATATCCAGTTTTCCTAGTAGCATTTGTTGAAGAAACTGTTCTTTTTCCCATTGAGTGGGGTTAGCACCCTTGTTGAAAATAATTTGACTATATGTGAAAGTTTATTTTGGGACTCTCTGTTTTGTTTCATTGGTCTCTATGTCTGTTGTTATGCTGGTACCACAATGTTTTGATTAGTATAGGTTTGTAATAAATTTTGAAATCAAGAAGTGTGAGTTCTGTAACCTGTTCTTCTTTGTCAAGATTATTTTGCCTATTCAAGGTTCCTTGAGATTTCATATGAATTTGTGGATGCATTTTTCTATTTCTACAACAAAACATCATGGGATTTTCCTAGTTAGTGCATTAAATCTGTAGATCACTTTGAATAGTGTTGATATCATAACATTAAGTCTTCTAATCTATAAACACAGATGTATTTTTATTTATTTGTATCCTCTTTAATTTCTTTCAGCAATGTTTTGTGGTTTTCTGTGTGCAAGTCTTTTGCCTTTTTGGTTAAGTTTATCCCTAGGTATTACATTCTTTTTGGTGCTGTTATAAACTAAATGATTTTCTTAATTGCCTTTTTGAATTGTCCATTGTTAGTGTATAGAAACACAACTGATTTTTGCATGTTATTGTTGTATCCTGCAACTTTGGTGAATCCATTTATTAGTTCAGTTTTTGGTGAGTAATCATTATAGGGTTTTCTA
This sequence comes from Trachypithecus francoisi, assembly GCF_009764315.1. Classification (NCBI taxonomy): domain Eukaryota; kingdom Metazoa; phylum Chordata; class Mammalia; order Primates; family Cercopithecidae; genus Trachypithecus; species Trachypithecus francoisi. The sequence goes on along the minus strand of NW_022681453.1, from coordinate 146,109,965 downwards.
CAGGTAAGATCATTTTCTTTCCTGTGGAACCACAACTTCTATAGTCAGGGCTCCATCATCAGATGCTATATTTACTGCCAGGCACATACTTCCTCTTATCTGGGTGAAAGAAATGAACTTGAAGTACTATACCTGTTGGTACCTGTTGATCTACATCTCATCTATGTATATGAATGAGAGAAATAAAAAATAGCCCAAGATGTAAACAGGGAAAAACTAATCTGAATGGAAGAGAGTTTGTATGGGAAACAATAAAATATCACAATAGGTATAATTAGTGTACTCATGGATATTTTAAATACGATTCCATCCATTAAAACAATTCAAAAGCTAAATTAGGCAGTACTGAAAAAAAAAAAATCCCTGGAAGTTACACTTAATCTCTGTGGGTCACTTCATTCTTTCACTTATAGGCTGATTCTCCTACCCTGGTGCTTCTCACACTGTGTTCCCAAGATCTGCAGCATTAGTGTCACCTGTTAGAACTTGTTAGAAGAGAAGTGCAAATTCTTGAAGCCCAACACAGACTTACAGAATTAGAAACTTTGAGTATGGTGACCAGTAGACTGTGTTGCGTTGAGCTCTGCAGTTAAGTCTGATGTATGCTAAAGTTTGAGAAGTACTGCTTGACTGCACACTGGAATCACCTAAGGAACTAAAAAACATACTGGTGCCTGGCAATTCTGATTTACTGGACTCGGGGCACGACTTAGGCACTGAGAGTTTAAAAAGTGCATATGTCATTCTAATGTGCAATTAAATATGAGAACTGATAATCTATATCTACAAGGCATTTTGATCCCTCTCTAGATATGGGTAAAGCAGTGGTTTCCAAACTTGTCTGTTCATTTTACTCGCTTGGGGAGCTTCACAAACACTGATATATGTAATATCCGCAAAGATTTCAACTTAATGGTCTGGGATATGGCCTGATCTTTAAAAAACAAAAACATAACTTTGATGTGTAGACAAGTTTGGGAAACACTGGGTGAAAGACTAAATTTGTAGTTCTAAAGGTAAATTCCTAGTTATAAAAAGTAAATTCCTAGATCTAAAACAGACACAAAATTTATGAGTTTCATAAAGACTAACTAGCTGTATGAGTATAACTAAAGACTTAGCTGTCTCCCAACATCTCTACACAAAATGGAGATTTTAAAACATGATCCATAGCCCAAGGTAAGATAAAGTGAGCACTGTTTTTCAACCTTGGCAGCACATTAGAGCTCTACAGGAATTTTTAAAATTTTCTCATACCCAGGCCTTTCCCTAGACCAATTAAATCAGAACCTCTGGGTGTAACCAAGGTATATTAGGATTGTTTAAACTAAATCAGAACATTGCAAATCAATCAAGAGTTTAGCATTATCTAAATCTCCCCAGAAAGTTCCAAAGAGCATCTGAGGTTGAGAACCATGGGTTATCAATACTTCAGGTGAGAAAGAGATTTACTAATTCCAGCTTTCTTACAGGTCATGAACAAGCTAGACTTGCCTTGTATGCTCAAGGGAGGAGTAACATCACCAATACAAGTAATGACATTTACACCAACTAATATCACAGACTACTTTGCAGAGGAATCTGAGACCTTTTCTAATATGTAGCTATCCAGTACATTTTTGGGCCCTTATTGTGAGTGAGTTGGCATTTGGTCACTGGCTGTCCCCTGTACAAGTTACGAACAGTTTTTTATATTATATCATCACTAACAGTAAAATATTTGAGTTTAATTCAAACTGCTTCAGTTAAACTACATGGCAATAGCTTAAGTTAGAGCAGGGATTTTCAACCAGTGATGATTTTGCTCATGGTGGAATATTTTGTCAACGTCTGGAGACATTTAGATTGTCACAACTGCAGGTGACTGGAGTGAGGGAGGTCTCCTACTTATCTAGTGGGTAAAAAGTCTAAAGATGATTCTAAACATCCTATAATGCACAGGGAAGTTCACCACCCCAGCAAAGAACTATTGCATCTAAAATATCAATAATGCTGAGGTTGAGAAGATCTGCTTTTGTGTAAAGGTGGCAGGCTTCAATAATTTTAGAGGAAAAGCAGATAAAAGGTAGAAAGTCCATTACTAAGAAGAATTTTACTGGGGAAGAGTCCAGAGAATCTCCAGAACCTCTTGATAAAGTCAAATGCTTTAAAGACCATAACTTCTTCTTAAGAATAGAAAAATACCCAGCCAGGTAGCCATTTTTAATTGACAAATAACTATTATCACAGCATTTAATTAAATTTTGCTCCTGTGCTTATCAAAGGAAATTTGAATTTGCAATGTGAAACTAACAATATAACCACCTCTTTGCAAATGTACTTAGACCAACTGACAAATCACCTAGAGGATTGGTTACTGCCATACTTTTACTCCCTCATCCCTGTGTTCCCTTCCCTGTCTTCTGTCCAGGCTAACCCAGCTTTATTTATTCAAGTGACAGTTAAAGAATTAAATTTTCTAGTACCTTGCTTGGCCTAAGGCCACCATGCTAAGAACAGATGTCCATAATACTCTGTGTACATTTCTATCATAATATTCACATAAATAAATTATTATTTTAAAATGTGCATCTGACTCCTCCAATAAGTTGTATTTCTTGAAGGTAGAGAGTTTGCTCTGTAGCTCCAGGACCCATAAAACCCTGTCAGATTTTTGTTAAATGAACAAATGAATGATAGTGCATTGCATGTATGAATAAATAATGGCACATTAGTTGTTCCTTATTAGGACAGCAATTATTTTGGATTAACTCTTATGTAAGAAGCATAGAGCTATCATATCAGGACAGTTTTGAAGTCTACTCAACCACTAAAGTTCACATTTATGCTATCAATCATGTATCAGTATTATTTTTTGCCTCTCCTAGTCATTTTCAACCCTCGACTTTAGAGTTTAAGGTCATTAACCATAAACAATGTATTTCTTCTTCCTCACATAAAATATTGTGTAAATCTAACTAAAAGCAAAAAGCTGTGGAGTTTGATATGTTTTTTTTTCAAGTTCACTATTTAAAATAATATTTCATTAAAATTACATTTTGATTCTCTAAAAATATGTTGCAGAGAAAAAAGACAGCTTGAATCTTTGACTTTCTGAGAATGTGCTTTGAAACTTTGTCTAGCCATGTCTACCAAACTCCTAGTTCTAGGCACTTGTACGGTTTTAGAAAATCATTTGTGTCTATTCATTTTGATTGAAGAAATTGGAAGAAAAAAGAAAGCAAGCCCTTCCAGAAAGAGCTGCAGAAAGTGTCATTACCATTTCTCTACTGCCAAATTTAGTTATCAATTTAATTGCAGAGATTTAATTGTTCTCATGAGGTTTTCACAGTGACTGCTTCATTGACCATCTTGTTCTACAAGGAAAATACAGGTATAGACTTTAAAATTCCATATATTATTTTTGGGGAAAGATCAGCATTGAGGGAGAAAGCAAATACTTTAGTTCAAAATATGAATTCATGAGTTTTAGAGAACTGTCACCAAAAATCTAAGAATGCTCTTCATTGTCCCAGTATCTGACAGCTAAAGATTGCAATGCACCATTTAAGGCATATCAGAATCAGCAGCTAGTCAACAAACCTCTAATAAAATCTTCTTTCTCTTCACTTATATTTAACAAAAATAGAAAGACTATTGAAATGCAGACTAAAGGAAAAACAAGACTATAAACTAAGTCTGACTCACTAAGAATTTTTATGTCTTCCCTGGTGCTGGATCTCAATTGTTTATGACTTTTGCTGCATTTCTGTGAATTCTTTTCCTGTTCTGCCAAGATAATTTTGTACTGAGGAGGAGGAAGGGAGGTCTGTATTTTGGATTGGAGAGACTGGAGTCCTATGTATATACTTTAACATTGCTACTAATTTGTACTGTACAATTAACATCTACATAACATTCTATTCTCTGCTCCCCAAAAGTCATCACAGGATACTGGTTAATTCTAAGTAAAAGCCCTTAAATCTTATTTTATCTCATTATGTTCACCACAACTATATTTATGTGTGTGTATAAATATACATATTTATGTGTATTGTTCTGAGGCAAAGTTTAGTGGTTCTAGAAACCACTAATTGTGTCACGTGATAGATGTCATAGTAAGAAAAATGTAAGATGCATTTTTCAGAGTTATATATGTATATATATATATATATATATACACACACATATATACACACACACACAGAAACACACATACACATCTGGGGATGTGCTTACTGGAGATAGAAAGTGAAAAGTATGAAGGCTTAGTTGGGAATAACATTTGTTCACATGTGTTTGAAGGGTGGCAAAGATACACAGGCATGAGGAAATACAAAAATACACATCTTAATCCCCTCCCCATCATGTAGGTGGATCAAACCTGTAAACTAGGATGTTGAAGTAGAGTATGTAGATAATTTCTTATTTCTATAAAATTTTAGGATTCTATGCATACTTTGAAAGTACACATACATTCACCAGATTTTTCACTTGATGGCAAAAGCTCGAATCTATGTCCCTTTGGTCCTCCCAAGGGGTGTTCAGATTGGATTAAACATAGAATCAGCATCCTAGTCCTTTTCTTTTATCTCACCACTTGACAGTCTTTCTTTAAATTCTCTATGAATCATCTATTGAACCATTAGAGAGTCTGTTCAGAGGTTTAATAAGGGAAGAATATTGTAGAGGCTATTTTACAAAGGTAGGATATTAAAAGCTAGTGATACTATGGAATATTACCCAACCATAAAATAGAACAAAATCATATTCTTTGCAGCAACATGGATGGAGTTGCAGGACATTATTCTAAACAAATTAACATTGGAACAGAAAACCAAATACTGCATATTCTCACTTGTAAGTGGGAGCTAAACATTGAGTACACATGGGTACGAAGAAGGGAACAGTAGACTCTGGGGCCTAGTTGAGGGTGAAGGGTGGGAGGAGGGTGAGAATTTAAAAACTGTCTATTGGGTAGGCTTATTACTTGGGTGACAAAAATTTCTGTACATCAAACCTCCTCCATGTGAAATTTACCCATGTAGCAAACCAGCATATGTACCCCCTTGAACCTAAAATAAAATTTGGAAAGAAAAAATATGCAATTGATTTTTCTATTTTTAAGAAATGCTAGTGATAAAAGTTGCTTTATCTCTTTCCAAGGGCAGTACCAACAAATAACAACGCATTCTTCGAATTTACTAATTAGTAACAAATAAGCTTACATTAAAACATTTAATTAAAATTATTTCATAGATACATATGCTTCATGAATGGAATGACTTGTCTAATCGTTTGGACTTTCATTCCTAGCACTTAATGCAGTCCTGCATACAAAGTAGCAGTCAAGAAATATTGTTAGTCCATGGAAAAATGTTACCCCGTGAAAGGTTTTCTGGAAAACAAAGTAACAGCTGCCAGATGTATCACTTTTAAATTGTGATTCTGGATTTTACCACATAAATGATATCATCCATGGTTCTTGGTTGCAGACAACAGAATCTACCATAATCAGTTTAAGTAGTAGGTAATTATTAAGAAATATTAGAGGGGGCGGAGCAAGATGGCCAAATAGGAACAGCTCCAGTCTCCAACTCCCAGCGCAAGCGACACAGAAGACCGGTGATTTCTGCATTTTCAACTGAGGTACTGGGGTCATCTCACTGGGGAGTGCCGGACAATCGGTGCTGGTCAGCTGCTGCAGCCGGACCAGCGAGAGCTGAAGCAGGGCGAGGCATCGCCTCACCTGGGAAGCGCAAGGGAGAAGGGAATCCCTTTTCCTAGCCAGGGGAACTGAGACACACAACACCTGGAAAATTGGATAGCTCCCACCCCAATACTGCACTTTAAGCAAACTGGCACACCAGGAGAATATATCCCACACCTGGCCGGGAGAGTCCCACGCCCACGGAGCCTCCCTCATTGCTAACACAGCAGTCTGCGGCAATCTAGCTGCAAGGCAGCAGCGACGCTGGGGGAGGGGCGCCCGCCATTGCTGAGGCTTAAGTAGGGAAACAAAGCTGCTGGGAAGCTAGAACTGGGTGGAGCTCACAGCAGCTCAAGGAAACCTGCCTGTCTCTGTAGACTCCACCTCTGGGGACAGGGCGCAGCTAAAAAAACAACAGGGAAAGCAGCAGAGGCCTGTGCAGACCCGAACAACTCTGACAGCTTTGAAGAGAGCAGTGGATCTCCCAACATGGAGGTTGAGATCTGAGAACGGACAGACTGCCTGCTCAAGTGGGTCCCTGACCCCTGAGTAGCCTAACTGGGAGACATTCCCCACTAGGGGCAGTCTGACACCCCACACCTCATAGGGTGGAGTACACCCCTGAGAGGAAGCTTCCAAAGGAAGAATCAGACAGGTACACTCGCTGTTCAGCAATATTCTATCTTCTGCAACCTCTGCTGCTGATACCCAGGCAAACAGCGTCTGGAGTGGACCTCAAGCAATCTCCAACAGACCTATTGCTGAGGGTCCTGACTGTCAGAAGGAAAACTATCAAACAGGAAGGACACCTATACCAAAACCCCATCAGTACATCACCATCATCAAAGACCAGAGACAGATAAAACCACAAAGATGGGGAAAAAGCAGGGTAGAAAGGCTGGAAATTCAAAAAATAAGAGGGCATCTCCCTCTGCAAAGGAGCGCAGCCCATCGCCAGCAACGAATCAAAGCTGGTCAGAGAATGACTTTGACGAGATGAGAGAAGAAGGCTTCAGTCCATCAAACTTCTCAGAGCTAAAGGAGGAATTACGTACCCAGTGCAAAGAAACCAAAAATCTTCAAAAAGGGTGGAAGAATTGACAGCTAGACTAATTAATGCAGAGAAGGTCATAAACGAAATGACAGAGATGAAAACCATGACACGAGAAATACATGACAAATGCACAAGCTTCAGTAACCGACTCGATCAGCTGAAAGAAAGAGTATCAGCGATTGAGGATCAAATGAATGAAATGAAGCGAGAAGAGAAACCAAAAGAAGAAAGAAGAAAAGAAATGAACAAAGCCTGCAAGAAGTATGGGATTATGTAAAAAGACCAAATCTACGTCTGATTGGGGTGCCTGAAAGTGAGGGGGAAAATGGAACCAAGATGGAAAACACTCTTCAGGATATCATCCAGGAGAACTTCCCCAACCTAGTAGGGCAGGCCAACATTCAAATTCAGGAAATACAGAGAACGCCACAAAGATACTCCTCCAGAAGAGCAACTCCAAGACACATAATTGCCAGATTCACCAAAGTTGAAATGAAGGAAAAAGTCTTAAGGGCAGCCAGGGAGAAAGGTCGGGTTACCCACAAAGGGAAGCCCATCAGACTAACAGCAGATCTCTTGGCAGAAACTCTACAAGCCAGAAGAGAGTGGGGGCCAATATTCAACATCCTTAAAGAAAAGAATTTTAAACCCAGAATTTCATATCCAGCCAAACTAAGTTTCATAAGTGAAGGAGAAATAAAATCCTTTACAGATAAGCAAATGCTTAGAGATTTTGTCACCACCAGGCCTGCCTTACAAGAGACCCTGAAGGAAGCCCTAAACATGGAAAGGAACAAGCGGTACCAGCCATTGCAAAAACATGCCAAAATGTAAAGACCATCGAGGCTAGGAAGAAACTGCATCAACTAACGAGCAAAATAACCAGTTAATATCATAATGACAGGATCAAGTTCACACATAACAATATTAACCTTAAATGTAATGGACTAAATGCTCCAATTAAAAGACACAGACTGGCAAACTGGATAAAGAGTCAAGACCCATCAGTCTGCTGTATTCAGGAGACCCATCTCACATGCAGAGACATACATAGGCTCAAAATAAAGGGATGGAGGAAGATCTACCAAGCAAATGGAGAACAAAAAAAAGCAGGGGTTGCAATCCTAGTCTCTGATAAAACAGACTTTAAACCATCAAAGATCAAAAGAGACAAAGAAGGACATTACATAATGGTAAAGGGATCAATTCAACAGGAAGAGCTAACTATCCTAAATATATATGCACCCAATACAGGAGCACCCAGATTCATAAAGCAAGTCCTTAGAGACTTACAAAGAGACTTAGACTCCCATACAATAATAATGGGAGACTTCAACACTCCACTGTCAACATTAGACAGATCAACGAGACAGAAAGTTAACAAGGATATCCAGGAATTGAACTCATCTCTGCAGCAAGCGGACCTAATAGACATCTATAGAACTCTCCACCCCAAATCAACAGAATATACATTCTTCTCAGCACCACATCGCACTTATTCCAAAATGGACCACATAATTGGAAGTAAAGCACTCCTCAGCAAATGGAAAAGAACAGAAATTATAACAAACTATCTCTCAGACCACAGTGCAATCAAACCAGAACTCAGGACTAAGAAACTCAATCAAAACCACTCAACTACATGGAAACTGAACAACCTGCTCCTGAATGACTACTGGGTACATAACGAAATGATAGCAGAAATAAAGATGTTCTTTGAAATCAATGAGAACAAAGATACAACATACCAGAATCTCTGGGACACATTTAAAGCAGTGTGTAGAGGGAAATTTATAGCACTAAATGCCCACAAGAGAAAACAGGAAAGATCTAAAATTGACACTCTAACATCACAATTAAAAGAACTAGAGAGGCAAGAGCAAACATATTCAAAAGCTAGCAGAAGGCGAGAAATGACTAAGATCAGAGCAGAACTGAAGGAGATAGAGACACAAAAAACCCTCCAAAAAATCAATGAATCCAGGAGTTGGTTTTTTGAAAAGATCAACAAAATTGACACATCGCTAGAAAGACTAATAAAGAAGAAAAGAGAGAGGAATCAAATAGACGCAATAAAAAATGATAAAGGGGATATCACCACCGACTCCACAGAAATACAAACTACCATCAGAGAATACTATAAACACCTCTACGCAAATCAACTAGGAAATCTAGAAGAAATGGATAATTTCCTGGACCCTTACACTCTCCCAAGACTAAACCAGGAAGAAGTCGAATCCCTGAATAGACCAATAGCAGGCTCTGAAATTGAGGCAACAATTAATAGCCTACCCACCAAAAAAAGTCCAGGACCAGATGGATTCACAGCTGAATTCTACCAGAGGTACAAGGAGGAGCTGGTACCATTCCTTCTGAAACTATTCCAATCAATAGAAAAAGAGGGAATCCTCCCTAACTCATTTTATGAGGCCAACATCATCCTGATACCAAAGCCTGGCAGAGACACAACAAAAAAAGAGAATTTTAGACCAATATCCCTGATGAACATTGATGCAAAAGTCCTCAATAAAATACTGGCAAACCAGCTCCAGCAGCACATCAAAAAGCTTATCCACCATGATCAAGTGGGCTTCATCCCTGGGGTGCAAGGCTGGTTCAACATATACAAATCAATAAACATAATCCAGCATATAAACAGAACCAAAGACAAGAACCACATGATTATCTCAATAGATGCAGAAAAGGCTTTTGACAAAATTCAACAGCCCTTCATTCTAAAAACGCTCAATAAATTCAGTATTGATGGAACGTACCTCAAAATAATAAGAGCTATTTATGACAGACCCACAGCCAATATCATACTGAATGGGCAAAAACTGGAAAAATTCCCTTTGAAAACTGGCACAAGACAGGGATGCCCTCTCTCACCACTCCTATTCAACATAGTGTTGGAAGTTCTGGCTAGGGCAATCAGGAAAGAGAAAGAAATCAAGGGTATCCAGTTAGGAAAAGAAGAAGTCAAATTGTCCCTGTTTGCAGATGACATGATTGTATATTTAGAAAACCCCATTGTCTCAGCCCAGAATCTCCTTAAGTTGATAAGAAACTTCAGCAAAGTCTCAGGATACAAAATTAATGTGCAAAAATCACAAGCATTCTTATACACCAGTAACAGACAAACAGAGAGCCAAATCATGAATGAACTTCCATTCACAATTGCTTCAAAGAGAATCAAATACTTAGGAATCCAACTTACAAGGGATGTCAAGGATCTCTTCAAGAAGAACTACAAACCACTGCTCAGTGAAATCAAAGAGGACACAAACAAATGGAAGAACATACCATGCTCATGGATAGGAAGAATCAATATCGTGAAAATGGCCATACTGCCCAAGGTTATTTATAGATTCAATGCCATCCCCATCAAGCTACCAATGACTTTCTTCACAGAATTGGAAAAAACGGCTTTAAAGTTCATATGGAACCAAAAAAGAGCCTGCATTGCCAAGACAATCCTAAGTCAAAAGGACAAAGCTGGAGGCGTCACGCTCCCTGACTTCAAACTATACTACAAGGCTACAGTAACCAAAACAGCATGGTACTGGTACCAAATCAGAGATATAGACCAATGGAACAGAACAGAGTCCTCAGAAATAATACCACACATCTACAGCCATCTGATCTTTGACAAATCTGAGAGAAACAAGAAATGGGGAACGGATTCCCTATTTAATAAATGGTGCTGGGAAAATTGGCTAGCCATAAGTCGAAAGCTGAAACTGGATCCTTTCCTTACTCCTTATACGAAGATTAATTCAAGATGGATTAGAGACTTAAATGTTAGACCTAATACCGTAAAACCCCTAGAAGAAAATCTAGGTAGTACCATTCAGGACATAGGCATGGGCAAGGACTTCATGTCTAAAACACCAAAAGCAACGGCAGCAAAAGCAAAAATTGACAAATGGGATCTAATTAAACTAAAGAGCTTCTGCACAGCAAAAGAAACTACCATCAGAGTGAACAGGCAACCTACAGAATGGGAGAAAATTTTTGCATTCTACTCATCTGACAAAGGGCTAATATCCAGAACCTACAAAGAACTCAAACAAATTTACAAGAAAAAAACAAACAACCCCATCAAAAAGTGGGCAAAGGATATGAACAGACATTTCTCAAAAGAAGACATTCATACAGCCAACAGACACATGAAAAAAATGCTCATCATCACTGGCCATCAGAGAAATGCAAATCAAAACCACAATGAGGTAACATCTCACACCAGTTAGAATGGCAATCATTAAAAAATCAGGAAACAACAGGTGTTGCAGAGGATGTGGAGAAATAAGAACACTTTTACACTGTTGGTGGGATTGTAAACTAGTTCAACCATTATGGAAAACAGTATGGCAATTCCTCAAGGATCTAGAACTAGATGTACCATATGACCCAGCCATCCCACTACTGGGTATATACCCAAAGGATTATAAATTATTCTACTACAAAGACACATGCACATGTATGTTTATTGTGGCACTATTCACAATAGCAAAGACTTGGAATCAACCCAAATGTCCATCTGTGACAGACTGGATTAAGAAAATGTGGCACATATACACCATGGAATACTATGCAGCCATAAAAAAGGATGAGTTTGTGTCCTTTGTAGACACATGGATGCAGCTGGAAACCATCATTCTCAGCAAACTATCACAAGAAGAGAAAACCAAACACCGCATGTTCTCACTCATAGGTGGGAACTGAACAATGAGATCACTTGGACTCGGGAAGGGGAACATCACACACTGGGGCCTATCATGGGGAGGGGGGAGGGGGGAGGGATTGCACTGGGGAGTTATACATGATATAAATGATGAATTGATGGGTGCTGACGAGTTGATGGGTGCAGCACACCAACATGGCACAAGTATACATATGTAACAAACCTGCACGTTATGCACATATACCCTAGAACTTGAAGTATAATATAAATAAATAAATAAATAAATAAATACATCATTTGAGGGAAGGTGGTCTGAAATGGTGAAAGATTGGAATTGTAGAATAGTATAAAGATGTAATTATTCTGATTATTATAGAGAATATCTTAAAACTATTGCAAATAAAGTATTATCGAGGAAAAAAAAAGAAATATTAGAAATGCAACAGAACTCTTGGAAGGGCTGAGGGAATAGATTCTAGGTTGAGGTTACAATAATAATTTCATTCATGACACTGCAGATGTGCCACTGCGCACACCACAGCCACAGTACTTTTACTGAAGTACTGTGACTTTTTCAGGCTTTTTCTTTGCCAAGCACAGAATCATGCTTGGTTCCGTGACAAGAAAACTGCCACAACTGCTGACAGTCTCAGATGCATGCCCTCTCTGCCACTCCATGCCTGATGCCCTGGCTCACTCTTTATGTCTTGCTTCTAAATTAAAGTCCCATACAAATCCATCTGGTTAGTGGAAATTGCACTCAGAACGAAGGAGACATGTGTAGATCTTTTGAAATTCTGCCTTTGAAAGGTTCACACAGTAGGAATAAGGTTAAAAAGATTTGAGGCAGTCACAAATTACAGATACCTATTCTAAACTATTATTAAGCAAAACAAAGCAAAGCAAACAAATAAATAAATAAAAACCAATCGAAATCCTTAATACTGTGGTGTAGTAAGTTTAGGATGGTTTTACTATTATTGTGGATAAAATTTGAACTCTGAAGATCAGAATAACAAAAATCAGAAAGTTAAGTGTCTAGCCAGCATTAAAATAATACAACAAAAAAAGAACTTCTTGGTTACCTGGTGCTGAATTAATCTTTTTCCTTTTTTTTTTTTTTTAGATGGAGTTTTGTTCTTATCGCCCAGGATGGAGTGCTACGGCGTGATCTCGGCTCACTGCAACCTCTACCTCCCAGGTTCAAGTGACTCTCCTGCCTCAGCCTCCTGAGTAGCTGGGGTTATAGGAGCCCACTACCATGCCCAGCTACATTTTTGTATTTTTAGAAGAGATGGGATTTCACCATGTTGGCCAGGCTGGTCTTGAACTCCTGAGCTCAGGTGATCCACCCTCCTCAGCTTCCCAAAGTGCTGGGATTACAGGCCTGAGCCGCCACTCCCGGTCTGAATTAATCTAACTTAGCAAATATTTTATACTTTCTTGATATGGCCTATAATTCCATTTCAATAGTAGAAGCCTAACTTAATCAGTTCAGGGGCATTAAAAAATCCTATCTGTAAGTTGCTAAAGAGTGCTTTAGTCCACAAGTCTGGAGCAAGCCAACGGAAATCCAAAGGTCTCAGCTCACATAGCTTTTAGGCAACTGAAATTTCCAATTTATTTTGACACAATTCTCTACAGAGAGTTCACGTTGGCAAGGTTAAATGAGTATGACTTCCCCATGTAACAGTCTTTTCTCTAGAAAGTGGCTAATTGGATATTGTCTCCAAAACTAAGCAACGTCTTCCATTATTCATGTTGGATATGGATGAATACAGAGTAATATAAAAAATAATAATAATATAAATAAAAATATGTATAAACAAACACTGCAAAGAATAATATAAGAATACAGGGAGTTCTTGTGTAAAGTAAAATTTATTTTTACACTTTATAAATAAAATATATCATTCACATTTGTGCTTCCCAGAGAATGAAAACATTGTAATGGAATATCTGAGGGCCTAATTCAATTTTACAGGCTTACTTTCCTTTGGACTAAGTATGTGCGGTAAACATTTTATACAGATAACAGCATGTGCTCAAAGTTCAGGCAAGCACATAATTGCTCAGTGAAAACAATTAGTAGCATTAGAAAACACTTATCTCGACTTTTTCCATGCCTGTGGGTGGATGTGTATGAGAATCTCTCACATAGACATTTATGGCTACTCCACTCTTCCTTTCACAATTTATGTCTCTCAAAGTATTTTCTATGGTTTATCTCATCTTTATTCCAAGCAAAATATCTAGATTGGACCTGTTTCCCCAACATCCATGCTAATCTCTTCTCTTTTCTTATTCCTCATGGCTATAACCACTTTTTATCTTTTGTTTTCCATTGTTGCTTCTGCCTTATCTTTCCCTGTTCTGCTTTCTCTTTCTTGTTGTTGCTCAATTTGTGTTTCTTTTGAAATAATTTTTATAAACTTTTTTGAACATAGTGCTCTCCAATGTAAATTCAGATAAGCTATGTGTCCAATAGACTTTTAGTTTGGTCAATCTGTTAAATGGTAATTGTGGCCAAAAGGGTGGTATCCAGAAAATGCTGGAGTGATGGACCTTGCATGACTGAAATGGACACATATTCTTATCTCATGGGCTGAAAAATTTGACTTGAAAGGTTGAGAGTAGGTTTTCAATTCTAAATTTTAGACTAGCATATAATAATACTGAAGGAAAAAAAGGAAGAAAACTATTTATGTTTAAGAAAGTTTTCAAAGCAAAGATATGATAAAGACCAAATAAAAGTAT